>NC_135090.1:19538333-20204166 GCF_051107435.1 Chaetodon auriga | reverse complement strand
CACACTTAAGCAGCATGGACGCCACAGCGGTGACACGCCGTCCTGTCTGGTTTGCATTTCGAGGGACCATCATTTGTTTTTCAGCAGGACAATGACCCAAACCACACCTCCAGGCTTTGTGAGGGCTATCTGACTAAGAAGAAGCATCAGATGGCATGGTCTCCACAATCACTCGACCTGAACCCAGCTGAGATGGTGTGTGTAGAGCTGCCGTCAAAGCAAAAGGTGGCTACGTCGAAGAAACTCAAATATAAAACACATTTTGTTTTGTTTACACCGTTTTTCATATGAAATATTCCATGTTTGCTCTTCATAATTTTGTTGTCTTCGGTATTGATCTACAATGTAGAAAGTAATTAAAAAGAAATCACTTTTCACCTGTACTTTAAGTCATGGATGGAAATGGGCCAACTACACCTTCACCTCTGGGGGAGCATTCAAAGCTTGCGGGTACAAATTACACGTATTGCTGATTGAATTTTTGTAATTTCGATAACTTGAGTCTTCTGATGTCAAAGGCTGTGATTAGGGACCAATCTGTGACAATTATCTTCATTATCTCATCTGATGATCATCATTAGATCATCATCATCTCATGGTGTTTTGGATTAACTGAGTGGTCTATAAAAAAAATGCTAATCACAAGTTTCCAGAGGACTTGGGGTAAAAGCTTTAAACTGCTTATAGATCTGTACCTAATCTAATCAATACCATGCATACATAGCCACCCACGTCTTGAGTGCCCTATAACTGAGGATAAAAGTCACAAATATTAAATTCAAAATGAATAATTAACAGAGAAAAGCAGAAAATCCTCACATTAGCAAAGCAGAGCATGCTGCATTTTTTGTTTGAGAAACTGAAAAAGCAACGAAGTGGTGATTCATTTTCTGCTGATGGACTAATTGTTTCAGCTCTGTGGTTATCAATTTAAGTCGTTTATCAAAGAAACACAAAACACAAATTTGTCTCAAGGGGCTTTACAATCTTTACTGCATAAGACACTCTCTATGGTGAGACCCTCGATTCAGATAAGAAAAACTCCCCCATCTCTACCCCCCATTCTCTGTCATCTTTGCTTTATCGAGTGTCTACTGAAGGAATAAAAAGCCCAGATACTTCCAAAAAGGTTTATTTAGGAGATACAGCTAATTGATATACAGATTGATGCTGTCAAATGATTTTTGGTCGTCTCTGATCTTGATTTTGAGTAAATTCTTTCCTGATATCGAAGGTGTTGTAGTTAGGTAATACTTACTTTAATGTGACAGAACAGTCAAAGCAACAGCAGTGATACCATAAATACTATGATTGAGTGGGTCAATATATCATTACGACTTTTAAGTGACACAAACCAGAGAGGAAAGAAAGAAACGGTCGCCTGTGTTTCAGCCAACTTAAAGCACATCACGAGTCTCCATCCTGCATGACTCCAATTACATTAAAGTCAAACACAAAAAACAGAAGCGTGCTGCAGTCTGTGTGTGTGGACGTAAAAAGGATGAACACACACACACACACACACACACACACACACACACACACACACACACACACAGGGTTGCTGCATTCAGACAGCTCTTTGCTCGCTGGCTACGGATGGCTGGCAAACAACAGGATAATATGCGGCACTGAGTGACAGGCATCCCCCCACCCCCTCCTCCCATACACGCACCATCCACCAGCCGCTAACCCTGCTCTCCGCCCGCCGCTGCTCTCCGAATGGAGGTTAACAGCTCGGCTAGCTCGCTGGTGTAGAAAACAAACCGCAGTCAAAGCAGCAAACAGAAAACAGGGAGGTTACTGCTATCAGATGAAAAGAATCAGTATCGGCAGCTGAGGCAGAGGAAGCGGGTGGTGGAGGTGTCGAAGAGAAAAGGAGACAATGAATGGTTGAAGCTTAGCTATGTTACACGACCCACCACCATCACCCCCCATCCTCTGTAGTGATGGCATTCGGCAGTGGAGAGCACTCGGGTTTAATCCCGGTTTAGCCGGCCACACACACATCTACACAACAACCGGGGCTAGTGGTAGTAGAGCGGCTAGCTAACGTCGCACACACACATTAATTGTATTGTCTGCCGGTGTCTATCCTCGTCAACCTCAGGCTAACGGTAGAACTCAAATTCGGACCTCTAACACAGGCCGTTTCTTAGGATGCCCATTAAGCACCATAAGCCTCCAACAAGAAACAGTTTGGACCGGGATAAAGTGGTAAAAAAAAATCAAACCCGCGGCCCGCTAGCTAATACAAATTCATACACTCACCGCTTGCTGTCCCAGTTCTCGACGGAACGGAACTTCCGCTACTGGCCGCACACAAGCAGGGGGCGGGAACAGAGCGTAGCGACGTCATCACATAGCAACGCCCTGCCGTAGATCACGACCCTGGATACAAGTACGACAGCTTGTTTTTTGATCATCTCACGACTCTGGTTCCTCGCAAAATACTCATGAAACATCAATATATACTCTGTATACAGTGGCTCAAAAGTAGTGACAATAACGGTGTCACTCTAAAACCTGTCATTGTTGTGTTTTATATATTTTAATATGTACACTTTCAGCTGCTTGTATGTACATTATAAATGTTTGTTTTTACCTTTATTTGTATTCTATCAATCTTCCTGAGAACTGTGCAAATACATATATATATATATATATATATATATAATATTAAACTTTATTTGTATAGCACTTTTCATCCATATAAAATGCATCCCAAAGTGCTGTGTGTGTGTGTGTATATATATATATATATATATATATATATATATATATATATATATATATATATATATATATATATATATATATATATATATATATATATCAAAACAAACAAATAGCTTGTATGTGTACATATACTTGTTGAATAAACTGCTACTTTTAATTTGGTAAAATACCTGTCTTCGGTCAGTATACAGTATGTGATGCATTACAATAACACATATGAACAGTACATCCCTGTGACAGTATGATCACACGTTCTGACACTGATAATAGCTGTACATTTTAGAAGATTTGAGTTTTAAAACATTTGTTTAATTTGTTTTATTTTGTTTTGAATTCATACAGAAACATTCTTGGATGTTTTCTCCCTGCACAGCCCTCCACACCGAGCTTACACATCCCCTAAATGCTCATGCTGCCACTGACTGCATGGTGACACACTGCATTACTAATGCAGTGAAATCATGAATGATGTGATAACCCCTTTGTGGAAAAAGTGGGCGATAGAGGCTGTTTTTAAGGAGATCAGGGCAGCCAGCTTTGGTTTACCATGTGCCAAATTGGTGTGACATGGTTGTATTTAAGTGTTACTGTGAAAGAGTTCAGCCTGTTCATGTCTGCTGCTGCTGCTGCTGCTGCTGCTGCTGCTGTGGAAAGAAAGAGGGAAGACACCTCGACTGCAGAAAGCCTTGGCTCTGATCCAAGCCTGAGTCTCCATACCTACATCCCATCAATGGTTCTCCCTCGGATGACAGGAAATGTACTTAACTGTGTTAATGCATCATGCAGCTGCTGGGAGTTCATCTCACCATCACAGAGACAAACTAAGGACAGACAAGCCCAGCATGTTGGACTGCAGAGACCTGCTCAGACATCAGTCACAAAACAAACCACCAGGTGGCAGAATATCCAGCACTGGTCAGTGAACAATGTGTTGGCTTAACAAGAGGTCGAGAGGCATTATATGAAATATAAGATACTTAAATGTATCCTAAGTGGCTTAAAATGTTTATTTTCTGTTTCAGCGTGTGTGTTTTTCTGCAGATGTCTGAGAGCAAATGTTTTATACCTAAAAACCAGAGCGTGAAGCTGATGATGATTTCAGGGAGTAAACACGTCAAACAAAGTCTTTAATGAATCAAAAAGTAGCATCACTTGGTTTATTTCCAGCCTTCAGCGTTTTATTTGAGTAGCTGTCAGTTTATTGAGGTGGTGGATATCATTAGACGTGAATCAGAGTATACAGGTTAAACTGATAACAGATTTTATCTGAGTGTCAAATGTTTCATGCGTTTATTGTTAAGCGTCTTTCCCACATTAAGCCTTCACTCTTTATTGCCGCAGTAAACAGATCAACTTGGCACTTCCAGACACATCTGAAGCTCTTCGGTCTTCAGGTTTCCGTGCTCGGTCCTGGATCGAGCTCAACCAACCTGCGCGCCGCGCAGCGTTGGACTCTTCTTTGACTTTTTGACAGCTGTCAAGCAGACGCCACTAAAACCTCCTCCCCTCCTCATCCTCCTCTTCCTCCCGACTCTGTGCGGCTTTCAGGAAATGAAGTTGGTTTGTGGGATGATGCTCTCCACTTTGTGATCTGCGGGGTTGGCCGCTGCCTCGTAGTTACAGATCGTCACTTCGTGCCTGTGAGCCTGAAAAGCAAACAGAGTGCAGCAGGGACAGACGTGAAGACAAAACTCATCTCCGGTCAGCAGTTTCTTTGCAGAGGCTGTAACTCAGACCGACCTCAGAGTACTCTCCCCTCAGGCCGATGTAGTAGACCCTGGTGCTCTCCGCTCCGAAGTTCTTGGAGATGTGGATGGAGAGGTGCTGAACGCTGGAGAAACGAGTGATCCTGGAATTCATGACACAACAAGAGACACTTCAGTCTGAGACAACAGCTCGGAAATGAAAGGAAGAAATACTAAAGTGTGTGTCTGAGGAGGCGGGATGGAGCAGTGACACTTTGTAAAGGACGATGGGAGGAATCCGACATGTTCATCCTGAGCCACGGCATGTTGTGTGTGTGTAAGTACAACAGAAGCACATACACATGCATATCGAGTGGAGACAAGCGTGACAAACTGAGACAAACAGAAAGAAAAACAGAGAGTTGGTTCCACTTGTGTTTTGAACGCTTCTTTGACCAGATCACAAAGATTGGATTTCGCTGCATCGTGTCACTGAGCGTCCACGATTCGCTCGTGATGCATCTCACACACAGTTTACATGACTGTGAAAATGAGGCAATAATCAGGCAGATCTGTCACGTAAAGCTAAATAACATTTGTGCCAACAGGAACAATCAACAACACTGAAGCGGGAAAGTGTGGATTTTAAAGACTTGTCACCTTCCTCACCATCCTCTTCTTCATACACACAAACGAAATCAACTGAAACTGCAGCAGACTACCAGCAGAGTCTAAAAAAGGCCCGACAGCACATGTTCCTTCTGAGGAGGCTGAGCAGCACTTTAGCAAACTGTTTGAGTCTTTGATGGGCGTATGTTTTTATGTTGCTGGAGAGCCCCTGACCGAAGGCCATTTCCCATCATTACGTGACAATAAAGTTTTCTGAAACTTGAATTCTGGGACCTGACATCTGGGACCGACAGCTCCTGCTTGAAGGCAGAAAGTTGCTGGGGTGACAAAGAAAACTGTTGAGGCTCTCACTTTGTTGGGTACTCCAGCTCAGCGGTGGGGTCTCTGTTGAGTCTGAAGGCTTGTTCAGGTTCTCTGCCGGTGTCGTCAAAGGACATCTGAGGGATGTTCTTGTACCTGGAATGAAAAATAAGTAGAATGAATATAGAAGTATAGTGTATAATCAATCAAACACTGCTTTTTCTCTAACCGTTTACTCCGTGTGACCTCCCTTCCCACCAATCAAAGAAGCTCTGACAGACACTCACAGTCGAATCTCAGCCGGATGGGAGTCGTCATCTTCTCCAGAGATGATGATGCCTTTCAACTTCACGCTGCCTGTAAAACTGAAAGAGATGACACATAGCTCCATCGCTGCGGTCTTTGACAAAAACAAGGGCCAAATCACAAAGTGACACTATCAGGATTAAAAAAAAAGAAACAGGACGCTGTGAAAGACAAGAAGAAAGCAGAAGCCGTCACAAGAGACTGAGGGTGACTCAGGAAGAAACAAAAAATGAAAGTATAACCTTCGAAAACGTAAATAAAAATCCTTTTTGACACAAACTCAACTGAAAACGGTCCAAAGACAATAATCTTGCTACCGTCTTACAAAGCGGCACATTTCATTATGACGATGATGATGGTGGTTTTAGGACTTACGGGATGTTGAACAGCAGCTCTTCATCTGCGTCGCTCTCGACATACTAAAAAGAAAGAAGAAACGAGTGTGAATCCTTTCTGCACTCAGACATCATCCGATCAGGATACTGGTTTGACTGTTTTTTCAGCCACACCCACACCAGTGAGAGGAATCAGAACTAGTAAATATGAATAAAAATCATTATCTATCAGAATAATAACTAAACCAAGAAAATAATCAGCAAATAAATCAACACCCTGTGTGTGTGTTTGCTTCCTTTCTCTGTGTGAACGTCCCTTCACTGTTTGTGTGGTCTGTCCTCTCTGCTGGAAAGGACGTCCTGTGGCTCAGGCATGTTTGGAAGCGCCTGGATGTTGTTTGAAATCCTCCCAGATGTATATTTCTCTTAACAGTTTTCAATCTCGCATTAATATTGTCATGATTGTCCGTACAGTAGTTTTACATGTCTGCGTGTTCTGCACACGACATCTCCTGCACGTCTGTCCATCGATCCCTCCTTTGTTGCTCTGCACATCCAATAAATGTACTGAATCAAAAAGAACCACATTAGCCTCTGAGCTGTAGTAGAGTAGCAGTATAAAGTAGCAGAAAATGGAAATTCTCCAGTAAAGTACCTCAAACATTATCTAAGTGCATATTTTTAGCTGCTTTCTACCTCTGGATTTCAACCATACTGGCCAAACTATTAGTGGAATTTATCTAAATACTTCTACTCAATTATGATTTGAGGTATTTGTATTTCACGTGAGTATGCTCATTTTATGCTACTTCATACCTGTACTCCACTATATTTATCCGATAAGTTACTTGTTGAGGCCAGACCTGGGGTCCATCCCTTTCCATCTGCAGCCCGGTGTGATTTGTCACTGTCAGTGATATTAATAAAGTTTTGTTTGTTTTAATATCTGCGCAGCCCACAGCGAGGCTGAGCGACGGAAGCCCCACAGACCTGCACTCTCACCCCGGTCACGGACAGGGAACGCCCGTGTAACCTGTTTGTTCAAAAGGTCCACCACAGGGGACACAGGCGGGACAACTGGCCGGGGGAGAGGCTCTGCACGGCCGTTACCTTGTCCCGCTCTTTCCGCTGATCCCACGGTTTGAACACCAGCTTCCCATCACCGTCCCTGCTCTCGTTCAGACACTGCAGCTTCTCCAGGTCGATCCGCCGGTACAGTCCGTACTCCAGGCCCCTCTCCGCAGGCTCGTGCTCACACTCGCACCCGCAGCCCTGTCCGTGTCCGTGCCCGTGCCCGTGCCCGGACATCGTGGAGCTCAAACTGCTGCTTTTCTTTACAGGGAGCTCGGACAAACACAGGTGGCTAACGGCAGCCGTTCGTCTGAAGTGTTTCAGTAAAGTGAAACGGGTTTCACTTTGCGGCCTGAGGCGAACAGATACTCTGTCAAGATAACACACGGTAAAAGGTACTTCCGGTACACTATTTTCAAAATAAAACAAGCTGGTTGTTGAAATTGCAATTTTAAGAACAAAGGGGACTAACGTACTAAATTTATATTAAGTCAAGTTGTACTTCTGTGAACAAACAGCTAGACACGTTGAATTGAAGTAAAAGTGATCAAATCTTCTGAAGTCCATGTTGACCCACCAGCCTTTTCTGGGACTTAGACTGTAACTCAGACCTTTATTAAAGAATTTGGTGCACGATAGAGGACAGTGTGGCCTCATATCATGTATTTAATGAGTGCGCATATGTTATTTTGAAGGGGAAGTTGCATCGCAGGAAATTTTCTTCTACAACATTGTGGCGAATTTACCTGAATGAACAGCAAAACACCAAAACACACGTGATGTGCTCTCTTATTGGCTACTATCTGTTACCACCAATCGTCAATACTGTCGCAAACTGTTTACAAGTATCGTACAATAAAAACCGCAGTATGAAAGTACCTTAACGTTGCTCTTGTCACAGACGTCTGCAGTAATTATCATCAGAACATCATATTTAGTGAAATATTATTTGTTTTTAAGGAAAATATTGTGGTTGAAAATACATGTGACAAGTTCAACCAAAGAGGGTTTTTTTTAAATCCTTCTCAGATTGTTTCATCTGATGAATCCAATATTTCACCAGAAAAAAGCTAAATTTAGTGAAAAGTCGGATAGAAGTAGGTATCATTTCACAGAGTATTGGCTTTATTTCTTATCCCTTTAATCCCCTCAGATTTAGTGTACTGGGGCTTCATGGGAAGTCCTGTGCCCCATCTTGCAAATTCAGATTTAGATGGTGATGTTAATAATTCAAAATTCAAAACAGACAAAACACAAAAATTAGGTTTAATTGGCAATAAATGCCACATTACATGGTTTAAGGACAACATTATGTAAACAGTTTACTAATGAGTCCTCTTTAAGGCCTACAAGACAGATGGGCAGATAAAAAAAAATCCATTCTTGAGTGAGAGTTGTTCCATGATACTGTTCGTCCTCCGCTGCGGGCTTTTTGAGTGTGTTCAGTCATTTAGAGAGAAAACAAGATACAAAGTGCTGATACTTGATGGATAAACACCACCACACAAACACCACGGAAAATGTAAGGGCAAAAAGTCAATTTTAATAAAAATGACCATATAACATTTATTAAAATCTAATAAAATTACAATTTTAAATCTAATTCCTTTCAGGCCCGTGTTGTGGGGTGCCAGGTCCCAGTGTTGAAAATAAATACATATCATTGTTGTAGACTGAAGCTGCAGACATCCTATCAAGATCCTTCCTTATTGTTATTATTCCTTGTTTTCTTCTTCTTCTTCTTCTCTTCCCGCAGTCTCTCGATTTGTCACAGTGAAGCAGATATAAACAGGGACACACACATTCAACAGCAGGAAAACATGTTCTGAAGCCACAGGAGGGTTGAAATTAGTCTACAATGTGAGCGTGTAGTTCACCGATATCTCAAAACATGTTTAAATATGCATGTGTTTGTTTGTTAAAAGCAGAGTCCTTCACCAGTCAGTCCATGTCTCCGGTGGAGTCTTAATACCTCAGCTGACGTGCACCATGCATCCCATTTAAAGACAAAACAAGAGTGTCGAGGTCTTCCTCATGTAGTGTTTCATTTGATCATAATGGAAAGTAACACACAGCTATTCTTTAAAATAAAAGAACAAGTATGTTTTTCTGTTCCATGAAGGATAAACTGGATATTTTAAGAAAAACACTTTTTTGAATGAGAAGAAAGATACCACTCATGCCTGTACAATAATCATGAAGCTGCAGCCGGCAGCCGGTTAGCTTAGCTTAGCACAAAGACTGGCAACAGAGGGAAACTGCTAGCCTGGTAGCAAAACCTGCCTACTAGCACTTCTAAAGCTCGTTCAGTAACACAGTGTTGTCTCATTGGCGTAAATGTACAAAAAGCATGTAAAAATGACAGTTCTGTGTTTTTCTTGGCTGTAGCTAAGCTAACCGGCTGCTGGCTGTCGCTTCATGTGGCGCGCAGACACGAGAGTGGCGTCAGCTGTTTATGTAGCTCTCGGTAAGAAAGCCAATAAACACAATTCCCATGAGGTCAAGCTATTCCTTCTAAAATATCTGCCCAGAAACAAGAAAAAGTAACAGACTGTGTGTGTGTGTGTGTGTGTGTGTGTGTGTGTGTGTGTGTGTGTGTGTAAGAAGTTGGCGGCTTAATTCAAAGTTAATTAACACACTGGCCGTCATTTATGATTTAAATACTTATTTAACTACTCCCAAAACAGATGCCACCAGTTAAATAAATAAAAAAAAAAAAAGAAAAAAAAATTCCACCAATACTGAAATATTAATTTGATATGTTTGGTGGGTTGAGATAATGGGGTGTGTGTGTGTGTGTGTGTGTGTGTGTGTGTGTGTGTGTGTGTGTGTGTGTGTGTGTGTGTGTATAAACAGGGATGAAGGGGTGTACAGTAATTTCTTTCTAATCTTAAATTAAAAACACAGTCGGAATTCATAAAATACATTCAGTCTCTTTCACTCTATCGGCGGGAGAATCTGTTCTTGAAAGCTTTGATAGTTTTGGCCATCATGGGGGCGATTTCTGCGAGGAGAAGAAGAAGAAGAAGAAGAAGAAGAAGAAAAAGAAAACTTAGATTTAAAAGCACACAAACATCATTCTGCTTTTTCTTTTTTTACGGCTCAGGACCGTGAACAAACACTTACTTTTGACCTGTGGCTTGTCGCGGGCTGCATGTACTCCTCCTCCTACTCCTACTCCTCCTCCACCACCTCCTGGTGCTGAGGAGCGAGATGAGCTGGGAAGAGGGTTATGTTGGGAGGAAGAGGAGTGGCTCGATTCACCAGTAAAGTCCATGGTCGCTGGCCTTATTCTGAAAGACACACGAGGAGACAAATGGTGGTAAATGCTCTGATTATTACAATCAAGCAAAATGTCACAAAGTCCTGAATTCAAACACAATTCAACGATCAATCATTTAGTCTAGAAATTATCACAAAACAATGAAACACCGTCACACTTTCCCAGAGACTTTTCAGGATTTTTAACCTAAACCAAACAAACATCCACATTAGACCATGAAATAGCTGCACACTCCCTTAAAAACTATTATTATAATGATGCAAACACTTAACGATAATGATAATAATCCATACGTATGTAAATACACTATACAAACACCAGGTGGCGATCAAGGCTCATTGATGTCAGTTCTGGTGAAACTGGCAGTTATGAACTTTCATCACTTGGAGATGAATATTTAAACACGTATCAACACAGATTTAAACAGCAGGTGGTTTCCAGTAGTTCTGGTGGAAAAAACCTTGCAGACACACCCACTGAAACATTTAAGGTAGTAAATACAGCAGGAAAACCCTCATGTGCATACAGTACACACATAAAACTCATGTCATTTATATTTTCTATCTAAACAACTGTGACCTCTGTTCTCTGAGGTCCCTGCTGTGTTAAGAAGTGAGGAGTGTGAGCAGGTGAGGCAGCAGAGCACTGACTTGATGGGAGCTGCGGCCGCGGTGGAGGCGGCCGTGGACGATCCACCGATGGTGCCGAACTTCTCCTGTCGGCGGCGGACATCACGCGGCGGCTTGGCAACAGAATTCACAAACGCCATCTTCACCTGCCGCCCTGCCAGGATGAAAAAAGAAAAAAAAAAACACTGAAGACCTTCATAAATACACTAATACTCAACATTTTGGGAGAAATCGATTTTTGCCACTTTGTAGTGCAGACTGATATAAAACACAAAGTGACTGAAGGGTCGTCACTTTCTTCAGATTCAGAGCTTGAGTCAGGAAAAGCTTCTCGTACCTTTTGGCTTGTTGGCGTGTGCGGAGGAGATGTTCTGGGTGAGCAGCCTCAGTCGCTCCTCTCGCTCGTCGTGCAGCCTCAGATACATCTCCCTCCACGACTCGTACTCCTGAGGAGACTCGCGCTTGAAGTCCCGCTGACAGTGACGCATCCACAGCTCGTCCGACTCCTCCGTGAACCACTGAAACGAGACGGATCGTCAGTCTTCCCACACGACACGCTGATGTTTGTTTGCTGCTCTGTACGATGCACAGGTGTTACACAAGGACAGGACGTGAACGGGCACAACATCAACATGCACTGCAGGTCTGACTGTACAAACATGCACTTCCTGCAAGGCTTTTATTTTGAAGGACTGAACAGAAAAGAGGATGAGGTGGATGCTTCGTCTTGCAAAACCACCACTTAACAGTAAAAGTCAACATGGACAATTTGTGTTTCTGCGGCTCTTTGAGGGGGAAAGGTATGCAAAGGACACATGCCACAAGACCTACAACTGTTTATGAAACTTTATGAAAAGGTACAATTTACATATTGAAATGTGAAAAAATCCTCAAATTCCTGAGCTCAACGTCCCTTTTTTGTCAGGACATTTTCTAGAAACTAGGTGGAAATTTACAAACTCTTTGTGGCCTTATATCTGACAGTGCCGTTGTTTTTATACAACTGTTTCCTCTTCAGGCAACCTAAAGAAACCTGTGTTTAAGCACTGCTGTGCGTGTGTGCGTGTGTGTGCGTGTGTGTGTTACCTGGTTGCTCTGCTCAATGCGGTACAGCTGCTCTGGCGTACATCGCTCCAGCACCGGCTCCAGGATCTCAAACGGCACTCCGCCCACCTCAGCGATGGCTGAAAGAGCGCAGACAGACGCGTTCGTTTGTTTTAACCACCTTGAGACAGCAAGCGGGCGGTGACGGCAGAGGAGCATACTGGATCTCAAGCATTCGTCAGGTGATCATGTGGGCTTTATGTTTCTTTTGCGGTGAGCCCTTCTGGACTGCTGAATACAGTTTAGGACTTATTTTATGACACATCAGCTTGTGATAACACTGGGGGGCATCTAGAGACGCTCTAACGCCATCTGCTGGTAGACTTTTGTAATGACGAATCTGTAGAATATACAGCAGCTGCACTCACAGTCGATGTTGTTCTGCAGCACACGGATGCACTGCTCATACAAAGTCATCATCCTGGGCAGGTAAGAGGTCTTAGACCCGGAGTAGACCACCATCTTGGAGTTGAATCGCTTCCCGGTGAACCCAGCGTCCTCCTCGTCGTTATAGACAGGAACTGAAAGTGAAGGAGGGAGTGAAAGTTGGGCAGCGTGACACAGATACGCTGACACTGACCAAAAAAAAAAAAAATCTTCAAGAAGAAATAGATTACAATTGCCATGAATGCAAAGTCAAGTCTCCATTTTGGTATTTGACAATTGAACCTGACCTTATTTTACGTGGGTTTTTTTGTTTGTTTTTTTTTAGATTTTCCATAATAGAGAGTTCAGTCTCTGTATGATTCCTCCCTGCAATATTTAAAACTGATCCACTCAACAATCAGTGCAGATTTTGTCCGTATATGAAACTGTCTGAAATACTAGAAATACATAATATGAGACGTACGATATGTCCCCTTGGTGGTCATCGTGGTTCAGAAGAAGGAACTATGATGTTTGATAAATATCACTTTTAAAGTCAGGGCGTTACCTTTCCGTCTCTGAGGGGACAGCGGTGTGACGTCGATGGAGGGCAGAGGTCTGTAATTGGGCTGAATGGCTGGCAGAGGGATTTCAGGAAGAGTTGGGATGGACTCCACCACCTGCAGACAACATCACACTGACGTCAGCGAGCAGGATCTTCTCAAACCAAGAGTTTTGGATACAGAAAGTTTGCTTTCGTTTTCATGTTGCTTTGTGGTCAAGAAATCAAAAAAAATAACAGGGCACATGGTTTTGAAAATGATAAAGGCTTCGTGGCTCAGCGCCGACGCGGTTCAGCTCAGACAGACGGAGGCTGGTGTCAGCTGCCTTTGAGCAGCACTGGATGATCGTCACAGGTGGAGTCAAATAAGAGTGTGTGTACAAAATAAGCTGAACTCCAACAAGCATCAGCATCTCTGGGATTAGCAAATTCATCAAAAATAACCAACAGCATCACGTTATTCATTATTTTTGATAAATCTGGACAGTTACTAAACGCTTTTTAATTTTTGTAAAGCAGCGTGAGTTATAATAATTAAACCTGCAGTAACTGATTTTGTTGGCCAGTCAGTGGCAGCGGAAACAAGCTGTGAACACAACACAGACACGTCGCCTTTGACGCTGATGACAGTGGACTTGGTGAAGCGATGCGTTTACAGACGTCTGGTTAAGTTTGGAGAACGCACGCTCGCTGCTGTTCTTACCCTCTTGCGTTTTTCCGGCGTCGCTGCAGCTGAACTGGAGCCTGAATGTGGCCTCTTGGTGCTTTGAGTGCCGTTAGCTTTGCTCACTTTAGAGGAGGAGGAGGAGGAAGAGGAGGAGGGCGCAGGCGGAGGGGTTCGTGCGTGATGCGAGGACGACACAGAGGATGAAGAGTGAGACGGTCGACTGTGTGACGATGACGAGGATGACGGCTTCTTCTTCTTCTTGACGGACGTTGGGGCGTCGTACGTGAGGAAAGACTCGAAGGACATGGTGGGAGTCTCGAAGTCTTCCTCCTCCTCTTTGGATGGAGAGTCCTTCGGCACCCGGGGTCGCCCTGGCAACACAAAGGCAAATGGAAAAGTCAGAGGATGCAGTGAATCATGGGTAATCAGGATGATGCTGGAGCTTACTGAATCAAGTGCACGTCAATGTGATTCCTATTGACTTTCATTACGTTACTTTCATTACTTCGAACCAGCAGCAGCTGAAAGATGGAGAAACCTTTCAAACGGATGCAACTAACGACTCATCTGCCCGTTACTGTCTCAATGCTGATGCTGGACTTTACTTAAGATTCTGAATGCAGGACTTTTACTTGTACCAAAGTATTTTTACACTGCAGTATTGCTACTTTTACTGAAATAAAAGACCTGAATGGTTCTTCAAGTCCTGACTGTTTGTGATACTTTATAAATGAACAAAGCAAAACTGCAGCCTGCTGTTTGCAGTTTGCTTTTGAATTACAGTTTGTCGCTTGCTGTCAGCAGAGTTACGAACATATCGTATCTGCAGTATCTCCGTCAGCTGCTACAGGATGTTGCTCTTTGCTGTGGCCACATTTTGTGTGCTGATAAAACAGAAACATCTTTTTTTTTTAACAACACAACAGGAAGAAACTGGTGTTTAAATGCAAGCCACGTTTATTTTTAGGGTTATTTGATCCAAAGCTTAAAGTGTGGGCACTTCTGTAAAAAGCATTTCTTGTTGGAAAGTCAGAGGCCTCCATCAATACTGGGCATGTCCCAAACACTTTCATTTCTAAGGGGAACTCCAATGATTTTACACGTCAGAGTCTGTTGACAGGCTCAGCTGAGTTTTACTGCATGTGTGAAAACGTTGCATAGACCCTGCTGTGGCTCCAGAGAGAGCTGCCTGAAACCTGGTGAAGTGTTGGTTCGATCTGAAAACTCTGAAAGACACGTTAAAAGACGGGAGCTCATCAGAACTCTGCAGCCCACTCCTCATCTCCACTACAAGCTAGAAGCTCGGCTACATTAGCCGCTGCTAGCATTACACACCAGGATTTTTAACAGAACTGCTGACAGTCCGTTGCATTGAGAAGGCCTTGACTGAAAAGATGAAACCTCTGGTGCGGCCGTAGTTACAGTGAACTTCTTCCATCAAACAAACTGTACGAACACAAACACTCACCGTCATCGCCTCCTTTCTTCTTCTCTCCCCTCTTACTCTCGTGTGTGGTGGACTTCCTGCTGTGCTTTGCAGACTTTTGTACTGGACTCTGCTGTCGCTCTCTGTCTGTGCTGCGTTTCTTCCCCTCACCGCCTCCTCCGCCTCCTCCTCCTCCTCCTCGATCGCTGCTCATCTGTGCATGGCGTTCCCGCCGTTCCTCGTCTCTGTCCCTGTTTCTGTCGCCATGGGAACCGTGATGGTGGTTTTTGTTGGGTTCTTTGTTTGGTTTGGCGTGGCGGACCTCTCTGCGGGGAGGAGGGGGACTAGGCTCAGGCTCGGGCTCGGGTTCGGGCTCGGGGCTCTCGTACTCGTCCGACCGGTAGCCTCCTCGCTGTGGAGGGCTGTACTGCTCGTGCTGAGGAGGTGAGGGCAAGTAGTTCGTGTGGTAGCCTCTCTCTCCCTCCTCCTCCTCCTCCTCCTCCTCCTCTTCTTCTTCCATGTAGGAGGGCTCTTCCTCAGGGGAGGGCTCCCGGGCTCGTCTGTGGCCCCCTCCTCCACCTGCCACTGGAGCTCGAGAGTGTGTGAGTGACCGCGATGCCTCTTTGACGTGGCTGCTGGTGGGTCTGCGGTGGACAGACAGACGGACAGACGGCAGTGAAAAACACTGGAGCACATCACAACACTAAAACTAAAACTGCAGTACTACAACTACAGTACTACAACTACAGCACTACAGCACAAACATGACGCATCAGGTCAGTGCACTCAGAGCACTCTCATGAAAACAGAGCAGAATGGATGAAGACTGCTTCCAGATCTTCCCTGGTCTTTTCTCTGAGAGTGGTCGTCTCATTTTACAGCTGCTGGAGCTTTTTATTCCACCTTTAGCGAGCTGTGCCTAACTGCACAACGTGTTCAAGCTGATCCTGAACAAAGGCAGAGAGGTCCACTATTAATTATTACTTCAATGTGTCTGCTTCCTGTCTTATCCTGACTGTCATCGGGGACATGTCTCAGCAGAATGTGACTTCAGCTTCAGAGTGACTATGGTTGAAATTAGAGTTTTATTTATTAAAATAAAGAGGTCAGGGCTTCAAATTCAAAGGTTGGTTGGACATCTGCATGAGACACATAGTATACAGGGTGGATTGTTCCAGTCCAGGCTTCTGTTTGCATGTCTAGACAGAGGTATGCAAAACGCACCTTTCTGCAGACTGAGGAACCAGTTTCTTCCATTTGGCTACGAGGCTTTTTGCCATTTCTCCAGCTACTTCATGTTTCCTAAAAGAATTCACAGTCTTCCCCACTCCAGTTTCCTACAAGAGAATGAAACAAAGGGAAAACACGAACACTGGTCACTCTTTTTTCTTCCATCCAGACTCAGATTTACGATTTAATTCCACAACACAAGGCCAGGTTTTTTCACTTTTACAGCTGTTATCACATCTTTGCCATCTTCAGCCGAGGAATCTGATTGCTCAGACACATGTTGAGGCTTTGCTGATAATTTGCATAAATCACAGCCAACAAGAGAGAAAATAACTGACTCAGGAAGGTAATTTTGTTCCCAGCAAAGCTCCAGTTCTCACTCACAGCTGAACACATTCACTGCACACTGTGACCACTGTTTCACGTCGATCTTTACTGGAGCACTCAGAGATTAAATGCCTTGCTAAAGAGCTCCTTCCCAAACTGGTCATCCACTGATCTCTCAAGGTCCAGCAGCTCACCGGAGCTGAAACAATTTCACTTCTGCAGCATTTACTTTCTTCTTTTATTAGGCAGGCACTCAGGTTTGGAAACAAAGCAGATGTGAACGAGGACTCAACACGCCCTTACCACCAGTATGTCCACAGTCATGGGAAGTTCCCCCAGTCTTTTGAAAGTCTTCAGTAGCTGGAAAAACAAGAGAAAAATTTCAGCAATTCAGGAGCTTCTGGTATTTAAGTGGACACACGGGCTGGATGACAGGACACTACACGCTGTTAGAGAACATAAAATCCAGCAGCCATTTTCTGGGACGTAAATACAAACATAATATCTCTGGGTGATAAAGTTGGAAATCAATGAGGACTGCTTAGTGCTAATTCTGGGTTCTTCTATGATTTTGCCACTGTTGTGGCAGACTGACTGATGTGTCACTGTCTTCCTCAGCGGATGGCGTTTGCTCAGTTGTCTCCACCATATACAACCACCTGTCATCACATGATATGATGATGACAACGGAACCAAACTCCACCTGCTGAACTACAGCGAGAGATGGGGTTGAAAGCAAAGGAAAAAGACTAACAGGTGGCCCTCGAGTTCAAGTTGTTTTAGTGATTAACTCTCTGAATATAAGATGAAATATGTGTTCAAAGAATTGTATTGTATATGGGATACTGGTTGGACCTGGAGACAGGATGGAGGTGTCACAACTTATGACAACTTCTGCTAATACAGGCTCACATCCTTTACGTCTTGTGCAATTTTTACTTTGCTCTATACTTTTTCAACTGTGCAATAGTACAAACACTGTATTTATTACCCAGATTGGCAACTGTATTTTTTAAATCTGTACACAACATAAATATAAACTCATGCAACTCAGTGGTCTTCTATGCAACAGTATTTCTCAAGCGCAATTCTACATATGTCGTTGGTAGATTTTCATAGTATTTTTTAGAATCTGTACATAATACAAATACATTGTTGATTTTTATTTGTTTTCCTGGATTCTTCTATCTTGACCCTTTGATGCCACTGTTTCTGTCTATCTTTCAATACATTGCAGGCTGTAACAACTTCCTTTCCCCAGCGTGGGATCAGTAAAGTTTTATCTTATCTCATCTCTTAGTCTACTGGCTGCTGCATCATGATACCCTGTATGTCATGACTTAATAACTCTGACTTCATTTTAAACATATTTACATGCAGTATCTGTATGTATGCATGTAACCTGTTTCAGTTCTCCCTTCAGGATGATTTAAATGAAAATACTGTCGTTGTGGACCCGCTCTGCTCTCAGTCTTCTGGTGTTAAAGACCCCCTGACCTGAAGATCTCACAGCTGATTGATCTCTGTGATTGACTCCTCCTGACATCTCAATTGTTGTCTCAGTTAAACTGTCTGATCCACACTGGAAACAGCGACGTTAAGCAGCCCTGCGTCATGGACACAGTGATGTCGTGGCCTAATGGGGCAGGGCTGGAGTAAAACCACTGAGCCGCGATTTCACCATTTCTTTGGCAAATTATGACTTCTGGAAAGGGGAACATGTCTTCCGTTCACCGAGCCTGTCACGCAGATCATCACTGCTTTGTTTTGGGACGCACGGTTACAATTCAGAGGAGAAACTAAACAAAGGGCTGGTCGGACATTGTTGATGTCATTTATCCGCTTTTACAATTCAACATTTTAAGAGCAGACCTCAGAACGGGGACGTACAACCGCGACGTAAAATGAATTTGGCTCATCGGCTTAACGTTAGAGGCCCGGGGTCGATGAAACTGTCATTACTTTCCGCACTAACGTTAGTTAGCTAGGAAGCTAACGGCTACTCTGGCCCCGAGTTTCGGTATAAGATAAATTATGTTGCGGTAACTGTTGTTATTTTGGCAGCTGATAAAATATTTATGGACAATTATTATACCAAACTGACAGCGGTTAATATTAGCTAAAAGCCAGCGTTAAAGAAGTACGTTATAAGAAGTTAAAACCCCTTAATTATCGTGACGTCTCACACGATGCCTTCACATTCTGTCGGAATTGCTGCCTTTGTAAGATGAGCACAAATGACTCATGTCCAAATCTGTTCAACGAGTATCCTTCTCCAGTATAAACATTAAAAAACTTAATGTTACAGGATCCTATCTGGTGACACGATTCAACAAAGATTTAATTTCGACAGGAATGCATGTTCCTTCAGCAAAACAGATACTGAAATCACACAACATATTTCTTTTCATGTCACTTCCAGATGTTTTGGAAGCAAATGGAAGAATCTTTTAAAGGTAATATGTAGTGAACTCCAATCACATGTGCGTGTATAAATACACACAAGCACATGCACATACACACACAGACACAAACTGCATGGGTTGGTGATGAAGGAGAAACTGGAAAATGTAAGAGGTTAAGACTTCACTGATCCCAGGGGAGGAATTCACAACCTAGCCAAGCACTACAATATAATTAAAATTAGCCACACCTTTACCAGCCGCAAAATTAAAGTGCTGTACACGTTAAGGCGTTAATAATTGTAATCCAATAAAAAAAACACAATGAATAATTTTAGTTTTGGTACTTTATTTTGATATTAATTCTTCTGTACGTTTCCTTAAATTACATGCGGAATATTTACTTGAATATTTCTACATTGTAGTTTTGGTGCTAAGGTTAAAGTTAAAGATCTGAGTATCTTCCACCGCCACTGTTGCTTCAGAGCTACTATAATTTGTATTTCCGACCAAAAAAACTACATAAAGACAGTTTGACGTGATTTCTTTTTTCAGAAGACGGAGCTCGACAGCGGCCATCGAACGCAGCATTTAAAAAACGGCTGCGACTTTTCGGAGAGCTGCCGTGACTGCGGTTTCGTTTCGGCCACCGGAGACAAACCGTTGCATTTCAGGAGACGGTCGGTGCTAAACATCAAATCTGTCCGTGTCGACCTGTGCAGTCGTTACCTTTCGAGGCTCCGGATTCTCCAGGAGCCGAGACTGAAGTCTATCCACTGTTTCCAGCAGTTCCTCCGCCATGTTTACTGCTGGTACCCTGTCGCCCGGAAGCTACTTCATCCTGACTGAACACGGGAGGAAAGAGGAGAAGTTCCGCTAGTTCAGTGACCGCTACCGCGAGGCAGACGTGGTCTACAGTCGTTTAAAAAGAGCATGCTTGAAAAATCAATAATCAGGAATTAGGAATTAATAACGACAATTATTGGGGAAAAGTTAAAGTTTGAACATTAAGTGAAGAGTCACGAAAGACGGAACTACGTCACAGCACAGCTGACGGCGCACGCAGGGAACACCTGTCAGGTTGACGCCACAGAAAACGCTGAATTAGCGAGTATTAAAATTAATTGTGTAACCTGGTAAAGGTGTATCTCCCTCCAAGAACCAGGCCTACAGTATTTCTGTCGCTATAACACTGACTTAAGTTAGATATTTTGTGAGGCAGTGGCGACATGGCTTACATTTTCTTTGGCTGAGGTGATTTTTTAAATTGTATGTGAGGGTTTCTGTTGCTAAAGGGAAAATATTGACCTCTGAGAATTAAAATATGTACATGAACTTGGAATTTTCTTGGATTTTCTTTGATTTGTTTGAGTACCTGAACACACTGAATCCAAAAGAAAGGCTGCTTTCTTTTTTTAATAGCAGGTTGATGGTTTAGTCTGTAAAATGTCAAAAATGGTAACAAAAGGCTGACACAGTTACCCAGAGCCCATGTGACGCCTGTCCAAGCAAAGCAACCCCAAACCACCAGATACTCAGTTTACTACAGTTTGACAACAGAAAGTAGCCAAGTCCCACATTTGTGAGCACTACATTTATTTGACAGTTACTTTTCAGATTATGATTTTACATACAAAACTGTTCATTTCATTAAATAAGTTACATTTTCGTAGGTTAAACTACCCAACAGTATGTGTTCTTTGATATGTTGAGAAAATTCTCCTACATTCTTTTACTTAAAACAGGTTTTTGAATGCAGGACTTTTACTTGTAGTGGAGTATTTTCACAGTGTCATATTAGTGCTTTTACTTAAGAAAGGATCTTGGATGCTTCCACTGCTTAAAATTAGTGAGATTAACAATCAAACAAAGACAGCAGATACACAAAACTGCAACCAAATCTGAATCCTGAAACCCCAAAGCCATCGGGGGGGTTGGGTGAGAGGAGCCCTGGCCTCTAATGGGATATTTTTGGAGGGGAGGGCGATGAGGGGTGCCTGTATTTGGAAGTGGAGGAGGTGGAAAGAAGAGGATCTGATGTGAGCTCAAGGAGGCGTGGTTGGATTTGCGATGTTTGTGGGTGGGGGGGCGTCAAATCGTACGTCACAGCTTTGGTTGAGACCCTGATTTCCTCCTGATACTGACACACACACACACGCACACACACACAGTCACACACAGCACTCTGGCAGACTGACAGAGGACGGAGGGACGAAGCAAAGAGGAACCTGTTAGAGAACAACAACAAAGGAAAAGAAAGAACTTAAAAGAGAGCCGTAAGAGAGAAGCTAAGAAAGCCACAGGAAGGGAAGCAGAGCAGGAACCAGGAGGGAGAAAGAGGTAAAATATATTTCATTTACTGCAGATTGTTGAGTCAAGTTAGTCACTAAGAGGAAAAACAGATCTTTGGGTCTTTTATTTCCCCTAAATTCATTGACATGGACTGAAATGAAAACTCCCTCAGTCTTTCAAGTACTCTACTTAAGTACAATTTTGAGGTGCTTGGAGTGTTTCCATTTTAGGTTACTTTATACTTGTACTGCACTACATTTCAGAAGGAAATACTGTAGTTTTTACTGCACATTTACTGTTGTTTTTGCTTCAGAAATAAATATTCACAAGACTCTGAAAAGGATCAATGTGCCCGAGTACTTCTACTTTTGATACTGTTACTTCATCCTACTTGTAACCCAGTATTTTTTACATATTGCTACTTTTATGTAAGTAAATATATGCATACTTATTCAGCCACTTGGAGCTGCACCTCAAACGTGCATCTAATGACATCATCATATTAAATAGTAAGTTATACTAATATTTATATTTAACTGCTGAGCGGAAACAATGTGAAGCAGTTGCAGTTGCTGTTGGGATATTACTACACTACAGGGGGTGTCAGTCCTTCTCTTTCCAGTCCTTAGCTGTAAAACACACACACACACACACACACACACACACACACACACACACACACACACACACACACACACACACACACGCATACATGCTGTGATGGTCAGCACTTATAAATAGTGCCTCATGAGATAAGCAAAGGAATTCAGCTGCAGCCTCAGAGCGATAGAACTGGTGGAGAGGCAGGCAGGGTGGTGTTTTTCTGTGTTTGTGTGTGTGTATATGGAGGTACAGGTGGTGGACAAAATAACAGAAACACGTGGCAATACAGTACCATAGGCCTGCAGCTAATATCACTGTGGTAAAGCTCATACGGTTCAGGTTCTTTAAAGACTGGTGCTGACTCAGTTCAATATTCTGCAGTGTTGTAGCATCTGTCAGGTTATTGTTTTGTTTTACAGCAACTTTATAGTTTTGGTTCATTTGCACTGCTCTCAAAATGACCTTTTCCAACGCCATTGGTTAAGACACTGACTTTGGAAGGACGCTGTTCTTGTGTCTTCTGCAGACACTTCTTAAAAACGCAGCTCTGACAAAAGCAGCTGACAGATTTTTCTGCGTCTTTGCGAAGCTTCAAACACTGAGAGCAGATTTCAGGCTGAGGTCGATGTCTAAAAATAAAATGCCAGGACCAAAGCAGGGCCTCGTGTGCTCAGATTACCACCCTTCTCCTTTTCCTTCACACTGAAACAGTTTATTTGCCTGTTTGAATGCAGACCCACGCACGTTACCACCTGGCAACCACAAATGAATACGCAATTACTGTATGTTAGTAATCCGCTCGCCAACATCAAACACGAGACACAGAACAGCCATTCGATTACCAAAGAGTCAGTTTCAACAGTGAGAATTTAAACAGAGATCTAATGTTGGTAATGTTGAAAGCAAAAGAGGAGGTGAATGGACTGCAACCGGAGTAGATTAAGAATGAAAATGTCTGTTTGTAATTAGAAGCTGATGTTTACCTGCAGCACGTGTTGTGATCAAGTCTCTGGCAGTGAATCAAACTGAGCTCAGTTTCTGTCCAGCTGGACCTTTACATTAATATCTTTCAGAGTAACTGATTCCACACATGGATTCATGTCTTCTAATCCAGAGGATTACAAAGGCCTCTGGTGTTTTGGCCTTTGCTAATTTTTATCTAAAAGTTTTCAGAGTGAGTTGGGAGCTCATTTGCATCTTCACTTCGTCACTGTTTGTTTGAATCTGGGCCACCAGACACATATCTGACCTGTTACTGACATGTGCCACCTTTTGGTGTTGGGTTACTGCTTTTAAAAGTTTCTCATATGAGAATCACATAGTAACAAATAATGTAGTTCATGATATGAGAAATATTTATAATGCTGTCTCCTGCTCATTTCTTTAAGACATTAAGCTGTGCATTGACTAAATGACGCTAGCTAGTTCTCGTTTAGCATTCAGCTGAAACTATTGAACTGGGAGTAAATAAAACTTGTCTTTCTTTAACTATAATTAGTGCCAAATTGCAGAGTTCTTTCAGGAAACTTTCAAAGAAATTATTGGGATTTCATGTGCCTGTGAAATAAAGCATTGCCACATTATTTATCAGTGCAGTAAAAACTCTTTACCACACGTCCTTCAAGACATATTCAATATGTTTTCCTCAGGCTGCCAGTGAGGCCGTGGTGCTGTTGTTTTGAAAGAAGATGCTGTCGTTAGTTACAGTATGTTTGTCAGTGATGATGATGGTGGTGGATGGGGGTGGTGGTGAGGTCCGGATCTCTGTTTGGTGGATGACAGAGCAGCTGCTCCCTGCACTAACCTTGGGCCCAGATATTTCTGAGGGCTGATCTCTGCAGAGCAAAGATTATTCTCATGCCACACAGTCACCTGGTTAACAAATTTGCTTGCCTGAAACGTTCCAAGGTCATGATTTTACCTGAAGCTTCAACCCCACTACAGTTCAAAAGCAGATTTTGAACTCCAGATTTATAGCAGCTGTGACAGCTATAGCTACTGGACAGTCAAGTTGAGGCTTGCAGTCATGTCTGTCCAGACTCATATAATAAGAGTGAAGTCTTTGAAGGAATTTCATTGAATTGTATAAAGCGCATGTTTTGATGAAATGAAAGTTATCAGTAGATTGACATGTATGATTCCAGAGAAGTGAAGCTCAGTATCAGCAGAACCAATGAGCTTGTGGTGAACTACAATGTTTCAGATGTAGTTATTGCTGCAGAGAAGCTACAGATTATAAAAGGTGGATGTTTGAGCCAAGATTAGCGTCACCAACAGTGTCTGACCAAGCGTGGCCACAATCTGCCCTCCTGTTCCTGAGGTATGGTGTTGAATAATAGCCAAAAACATGTTTTTGCAGAACATTATAATGTCATAGTGAAGCTGACCTTTGACCTCTAAAATGTAATCAGTTCATCTTTGAGTTGAAGTGAACGTTTGTGCCAAAGCTGATGAAATTCCTTCATGGCATTCAGCTGTCGCAGAGGCATAAAAAAACACATGATAAAAGATTAGAGAAAAATCCAAAATATGAAAATAAATTTGTGGATCAGAACTTTGTTGTTTCATCACTATTAACAATCTAATAATGTCATATATAATAATACATAATATATTATTGAGCATTATGGGGCGGAGATGGAAGATCTTGAGCATTTGTTTGGTGAAAATGCAGAAAATATGTGAATATATGTTTAATTCAAAGAGATCTATGGAGCCTCTGTTCATTACGACCTTATTAAGATTAGTTATGTCCTCCACCTTGTTGTTTTTGCATCAGTCAAATGCGTTTTTGTCATCATCCTGCCCCTCCTATCTCCAGTTGGTCCTAATGTCACATGTTAAATGGCTCTGTGCCATTAGACTGACAGAGTTAAATTCACAGAAACGTGGCTGCTGACAAATAACACGAACCTACTGATCCAAATGTTTGATTAGTGGCTTCAGGCTGCAGCATCTTGGATCATCAATACCACTCCTCGGTTAATTTGTGCTGTAATGAGGTTATACAGCGTCCTGTCTGCTGGATGTTGCTGTTTCAACTGTTTAAGGGGTGATTGCACCATCCCAAATAGCCTATACGGTCTGTAAAAGTGAGCCCCTGCTGTTCATATGACACCGACGACAGCTGCTGCTCCGTCCTGTACGATCCTTCCCCCGGCCTGTCCATGTGTGGAGCCTGCTGACCGCGAGCCAATAGATGCTATTTAAAAGGATCCAAGTTCAGACACGGGGTGGATGAGGAGGGGCGGAAAAGGTGGATGGAGTGAATCATACATGCATTCGTGGTCCTGACGGATCACTGTAGTTGTGTTAGTGTGTGTGTTGTTAGTGTTGGGGTGCTTTTCCCATGAGGAGAGAAGTAACTACAATTACATCTAGGCTGTCGTTCAGGTTTGAGAGTCGGGTTTCAGCAGCAGTACTGGTAGTAGTGTCATTAGCCTTGTGAGTATCATTTAAAATTTCCACTAGATGAGGTTACTGAAGAGGTCACAGACAGAGGAGTGAAATGGGACTTGGTCACACAAGGTTTGTAGAAATAGAGACACACTGCTGAGCTGACTGAAGTGAATAGAAGATCAACTGAGAGACTTTAATCTTTGATAGCCTGCAAAAGTATCTGAAGTTGTTCAAGCTCAAGAGATGTTCAAAGCACATTAAGTTCTAGAAATTGTCCAATTCAAGTTCAACAATACAACAACAAGATAAGGAGTCCACAGTCGTGCTAACAGCTCTGTGAGACTGTACATAGTTGTGCTTTGAGCTAAATGCTAACATCTGCATGCTGATATGCTGCCAATGACAGTGCTAACATGTTGAGGCGAAGCAGATATAATATTTACCGTTTTCACCATGCTAGTTTAGCATGTTAGCATGCTAAAGTTAGGTGCTTAGCACAAAACACAAGGTAGAATGAAAGCTGATGGGCATGTCATTACTTTTGCAGATATTTCAGATCATAAACCAAAGAACTGGACAAATTTCACCTGATGATGGCGCTTGATGAAAAGTTAAGGGACCAGAAACTTATTAGGATTCATCATCTGGGAACCATGACTGTCTGTGCAAAATTTCATGGCCAATCCATCCAACAGTTGAGTTATTTCAGTCCAAACCAAAGTGGACGACTGACCGACAGAAACACTGCCACCCCTGCAGCCATAACGGTAGCACGGCGAGGAAAACATCTGCAGAAAATTAGTGTAAATACACACCAACATTAAAAGCTGACTATAAATTTGTCCAAAGCTAAGCGAAGATGAGAAAACGCAAAGCAGCAGCACAGTGAAAGACAGATCAGGTATAACTGGCAAAGGCCCCAAATAGGAACTGGGGTTATTTTTCATTCCCAGCCTGGCAGCACTGAGGTGATCTCTGCACTGGGCTCATGTGAACAACAACAAAGTGAGAGCCAGGAACAAAGATCATCAACCTGCTGTTTACCACTCGACACCAAAGCTCTTCAGCACAGCAGGGAGGCTTCACTGCAGATATTACCGACTTCATGACTCCTAGCGTTATCCCACAGTTGTCATTTGTAGCTGCAGCGACCTCGCTATGTCAGACGAAGACTTGCGTTGAATGTGTTGATTCTGAAGCTTCATAAAAGTAAGCTGGAGTTGGACCATTAACTTTTTTCTTTTGTCCTCTTTTTTTGCTTATGTGCAACAAAGATTTCGAGACTCTGTCAACAAATAAAAACATTATATTGCTGCTTGAGCATGCTGCCAATCACCATCCTCTCATCAAGATGAGGAGAGACCCAAAATATAAATTTATACAGGAAGTAAATATCGTTATAGTTTGCTTCATTGCTGACCAGTTATAGAAGAAGAAAACAAGCTAGACCTCACACAGTTTCTGTCTTTGTCTTGTTGTGCGCCGTTTACTTTTCACACTTCACACAGTGAAGTTTCAGTAAACTCCATGCACGGCATTTCTCCCATTTAGTTATTTCAGACAGCTTCCTTATATCAGCACTGTCCTCACCACACTGATCTGCTGCCATGTGCAGAGCACGGCTCATTGCGATGGTGGATAAGATTCCCCAGTTGCTTTATGGTTGAAACATACAGCGTGTGAAATCCAGCATTGAATATCGGGGGCCGCTGTAAACCACAAACCCGACCCGAGCTTCACGTCTGGACGGCATCACTGCAGGACACTTGCAGCTGTCATTCACACAGCTACTGGCCCACAAAGACTGATGCAGGTGATCCTCGGTTAGTTTTAGAAAAGATGTCGGCAGTCTGGGTGTTGTTGTGTGGTGTTCAGAGATTAGCAGAGCAATGTGCATCTGTCAGTGGGTTCAGTTTGTCCTTCAGGGAGCCTGGAACAATACTGTGATTTAAAGTCTGGAAACACTTGCCGGGCATGTTTCAGTTGTTTATGAAGAATAAGCCGACAATCTGGAACAGCAGTCTCTGTAAGTAGACTGGAAACACACACTGCAGTAATACTGCAATAAAAAAACCACTGTGTTTTAAGAGAAGTGGAAAGTTTACAAAAGTCCAAAAGAACAAGGAAGTCAATTAAAAACGTTTAAAGTCAGAAAACATCTGTATTTTTGCACATTTTATCCACTTATTACAAATCTCATAACATACACATGAACTTAATCCAGATTCCAGACTTTACATATCTAATCCACCACCGATGTGGTGTCTCTGTTGAAAGCACAGATTAATTTGAAAAGGTCAATAATAACAGAAAGATATAGATAAGCTAAACTCCAGCAGGTTTTATGTCTCTGAATGTTCATTTTCTGAAATGAATCCAAACTAAATGGCTGCCTAAAGTTGCACCATCTGACAGGCAAATATCTCCTTTCAGCTTCTCAGCATACAATGAAAATGATGGAAAATCCACTGTTTCATAATGATTATAAAGCACCTCACGAACTTGAACTTGCAGCTTGAATTTGTTATTAGATTGAGCTTTGAGGATTTCTGACAAAAAAGTAAAATATATGAAATAAATTGGTACAGTGTGCGATTCATGAAGTGCTGCTGTGCTTCTATACAATAAATAACTGTTTCAGATAGTCCATTTGTGCTAAACTGGGCCTTCTAAAAGGCCAATGACCAATGACTGTATGTATTGTCGTCACATTGTGTTTCAGTCTTACATGACAGCCAGAATATTTTATTTTGGTGACTTTAAAGACCAGTGAAGTGAAGATCAATCAGAAAACATATTTGTCTTTTCCTTCTTCTCGTTCCAGGTGCTGTGTGCTGTGTTAAAGTGAAATCACCAACAAAATCACAATCACAAACACTGTCCATTACACCATTCCTCAGAGGAAGACAAGACACAACTACAACATCCTGCCAGTTTGTAGAACGAGTCAGCACTTACCTCAGCGTCAGTGTTTCATTTTGTTGATCAGATTTTTAGCAAGTGAGCCAGTGTCCCTGTCTGTCAAGAAGTCAACTCAGTAAGCCTACCTTACTGCAAGTAACCATTTACAGAAGTAAACTCAAGCTAAAGTCTACCAAAAAGAACCTCAACAGTCAAAAATGGCCCCCAAGAAGAAGGCCCCCCGTCAGAAGAAGCCTGCCGTAGAAACCATCTCTCAGGTGGCCGTGGAGACTCCAGTCCCGCTGAAGGTGGAGAGCCGTGGTGATGGTGTGGTGGTGGTGGAGACTGGCGTGAAGAAGATTGAGCAGATGGCGGCCCTGGACATCGCACAGCTGAACAGCCTCAACCTGCCGCTGCCGCCGCCGGTCATCAAGCCCGGAGAGAGGGGCTTTGGCCTGGGCAGCGAGCTGACACGACCCCTGCATGGCAACGCCCTGCTGGAGGAGCTCAGCAAGATGCGGCAGGAAAAGTAGGTTCTGATACTCTGATACTTAGATTTGTATCAGAATTTAACACGGTACAATTCTTATAGAAAATGATACAATTATGATACGGTACAATTATGGTACTATACAATGATGATACAAAAAGTTATGATATGAATCAATTACCAAATAATATAATATCAATACTACAGAGTTTTGATACAATACAACTATGATGCAGTACAATTACGATATGATATAATTACGATATGGAACAGTTTTGATACAATACAATTACAATATGGTACAATTAGGATGTTAAACAATTACAAAACTATACATATTCGATGCAATAGAGTTTTTAAATACAATGCAATGATGGTGTAGCGCAACTATAGTACAATATAATACACATAAACATACTCAAAAACTACAGTGTTGTCACAAATTATATTGTGCTATATAGTAATTTTTCACTCTCAGTCTCCATTACACCATAATTTTACAACATATGTATTGTATTATTTCACGAGTTATTGTATCGGGTACATGCGTCTTCCATCCATCCTTCTGTGTCCACCTGCTGTCCTCCTCAGGTTCCTCACTGACCTGGAGTTGGCCTGTAAGACAAAAGCCTTTGACGTCCACAAGCTGGTCATCTCCTCAGTCAGTCAGTACTTCAGAGAGATTCTGGCTAAAGACCCCGGCATGAAGCGCCTGGAGCTCCCCTCCCTCTCACCTCTGGGTACGTCCAGTTCCATTTATGTTAAACCAACATTGTGTAAATAAGATTTAATGTTGTAATCTAAACCAGAGCTGGTGTGACCATCACTGTGAACACATGTTATGTTGATCGAGCCCCGGGACTTTATTTGAACTTCTACTCAAGATCCCAAACTTTCTAGATGGTTTTCTACATCCTGACTAATATCTGGTTTCTTGTGTTAAAGATTCAAGTTTGGTTAAAGTTAAATCAAAGATCTGTCTCGCTCTCGCCCACGCTGTCTGCAGGACTGGCCAATGTCATCACCTTCGCCTACCTGGGTCGCGTCCACATGTCCCTCTACACCATCGGTTGCACGGCTTCTGCCGCCACCACCCTGCAGATCCCTCAGCTCCTCAAGATGTGCATGGACTTCCTGCTGGCCGAGCTCAACGTGCAGACCTGCGTCTACATCTGGAACATCGCCGCCGCCTACGGCCTGGTGTCCGTGTGCGACGCTGCCCGCCGCTTCGTTCTGGAGAACTTCGTGCAGTTCGCCGACACGCCGCTGTTCACCCAGCTGACCCTGGAGCAGATCTCTGCCTTCCTGCAGGACGACTCGCTGCTGTTGCCTTCAGAGGTCACCGCCTTCCAGGTCAGAGGTCAAACATTGTCTGTGGCATTCACTCCTGATACCCTCCCCCAAACGCTATTTTCATCCACACCTGAAAACAGACCCCAGACCAGCTGCTGAGAGCGTAACACAGTTCCACGAATCCAAGTCACCTGCAGGTCGACTGTATGGAGAAACCACCAAGTATAACTTACTGTATGCAGAAGTTTATTAATATACAACTTCGTTACAGACCTAAATAGACAAACAGCTGAGAGGGAGCGAAGCAGAGATGGTTGTATTTATAAACTGGACAAAATGTGAGTCTGTCAGTGCCCAACTATGAACATGTGTCAAATAATTTACATAAATATAAAGCTTCAAACAGCAGGCTTTTTATTTATTTCCTTTATCATATCACAGGTTTTTCAGCTGCTTAGATTTCCTATTTTGGGGTTCTTTGCACATATCTAAAAATTTCTCTGTTCCCTGTTTTCCCAGGCAACACTTCCTATCTCCCTCCATTAACAAGCAGTATTATCTATTGGCACATGGTGCTTTATGAAGGTAATTCTAAGGCATGACATGACGCGTCTCTCTGCAGCTGGCCATGAAGTGGCTCGACTTCGAGGCCTCTCGTCAGGTTCACGCCGCAGAGCTTCTGTCTCACGTCCGCTTTGAGACCATCCCGGCCAGCGAGCTGGTGAGTCAGATCCAGCCGGTGCCCCGCATGATGATGGACCCCCAGTGTCACCGCCTGCTGGTGGACGCCATGAACTATCACCTGCTGCCCTACCAGCAGAACACCCTGCAGTCCCGTCGCACACAGGTCCGCGCCAGTCAGCAGACTCTGCTCACCATCGGCGGTCGACCATCACTCACTGAGAGAGCTCTCAGCCGAGAGGTCGGTGCTTCATGTGGATCTTTTTATATTCACTACCTTAAAAGAAACAACTGAAACCCCTCACTGACCTTTGACCTCGCTGTCCAGGTGCTGTGGAGGGACCCAAGAGAAGGAGGAGCCGCCTGGCGTCACCTCACCCAGCTGCCGGCAAAGAGCTTCAACCAGTGTGTGGCTGTAATGGATGGCTTCCTGTACGTGGCCGGAGGAGAGGACCAGAACGACGCCCGCAACCAGGCCAAACACGCCGTCAGCACCCTCAGCAGGTAGGGGGACAGGAGGGGTCAAGTTAGCGGGCTTAGAACATACAGGAGAGAAAAAACAGTGGTACCACTACTCAACTTATGGCCCATGCGTGACAAACTGGATTCTTATAGATGGAGTACACACGAAACACGCTGTCTGACTTCCATCTGGGCTGAAGACTCTTTGCAAACAGAAATGATGCACGTGTGTTTACATGTGCGGGGGAAATGAGATCTGATCATATGTGGTCACTAGATGCATTCCAGTGCCAGATGTGATCAGATCACTCATGACACCTCAATGCCAGGTGTGAACAGGGCCTTAAATTCAGCAAAAAGACGCCTCCAGGCGACAGTTTAAGGCCACTTACCCGGAAAGGGTTGCAGAGCACCTGGACCGAAATCCAGTAATTAACAAGTTATTAACTACAGACTTGATGGTGTAGACGGTCTCAGTATGCTTCAAACAAAGTGCTTTTTCCGACTCTCCTTTCTGCCTCCACCAGATACGACCCTCGCTTCAACACCTGGCTCCACCTGGCCAGCATGCGCCAGCGCCGCACCCACTTCTCTCTGGCGGCCAGTGGCGGCCGCCTGTTCGCTATTGGCGGCCGCAACGTGGAGGGTCTGCTGGCCACCACCGAGAGCTACCTGCCCTCCTCAAACACCTGGCAGATGCGTGCGCCCATGGAGGTGCCCCGCTGCTGCCACTCCAGCGCCACCCTCCCCTCCGGAGACATCCTGGTGACCGGTGGCTACATCAACTGCGCCTACTCCCGCTCAGTGGCGTGCTACAGGGTGGAGACCGACACCTGGACCGAGCAGGCCTCCATGGAGACACCCCGCGGGTGGCACTGCTCCGCCACTCTCGGAGGGAAGGTGTATGTGGTGGGAGGAAGCCAGCTGGGGCCCGGCGGAGAGCGGGTGGACGTGCTCTCTGTGGAGGTCTTCTCCCCGGAGAGCGGCACGTGGAGCCGGGCCGCTCCTCTCCTCCTCGGGGTGAGCACCGCCGGCCTGTCCCCACTGGCCGACAAGCTGTTCCTGCTAGGAGGCTGGAACGAGGCGGAGAAGCGCTACAAGGCGGCCGTCCAGAAGTACGACCCGGCCACTGACAGCTGGTCCATGGCGGAGGACCTGCCCGAGCCCACGGTGGGAGTGTCCTGCTGCACCCTGACCCTGCCGCCCCGCCACGCACCGCGCCGGCAGCAGCACCGCAACACCCCGGCGCACGAAGAGCAGAAGAACCGGAGCCGAGAGAGCAGCGTGGCCCCTTCACAGACCATCACAGCATAGAGAGCCAAGGAGAGGGGAGAGACTAGAGCAGAGGAGGGCTGGTTTAACCTCAGGAGAACATCTGGATCACGTCTGCTCGGCTTTCTTTCACTGAAATTAAAATTTATTTCAGCCTGTAAATAATTACACAAAGAATTCTGGATAAACAGCGCAACCCAGCAGAAAGATGTTTTTCTTCATAGCGGTATTTCACTAAAATATATTGTAAAAATACTTAAGAATGTTTATAAAACATGTATTTTATAATGTAACTCTGTACTGACAATAATTTGATTTATATTCCATAGATTTACACTATTTAGGTGAAGCACTGGTTCTCAATCCTTCCTGAGGTGAATTCAGGGATTCTCAACAAACTTATTGACTTGACATCTGACCTCCATTGTTAGAAATACAGGAGAAAGATTACAATTGATTTAAAATACGACAGGCATACATGCAGACCCATGAAATGCCCCGTATGTGTTGGTGTAACAGAGAGAGCCTGATCCGGTGATCTGCGGTGATCTTAGGAGGTTTTACACTGATGGAAACAAGAGGAGAAAGAGGTGGAGAAGGGCTGAATCAGAGCGTGGAGCAGGTGGAGGTGGACAGGTGATGGATGGAGGAGGAGGAGGATGAAAGATGGGCACAGTGGCTGTCTGTGTTTGGGCTGAACAAAACGTCACTGTGAATCCACATGCAGTTTGTGTACAAAGATGTATCTACGCAGTGTGTGTGACGTCCAACTGTGAAAAATGAGTGTGTGTGTGTGTGTGTGTGACAGAGGAGTGAATGACAGGAAATGAGCCAATGCTGACAAAAGCTGCAATAATCAAGATTTCTCATCAGCAAACTTGAAATATTTTCCACGAGGATCGAAGCAGACCAGCAATAAACCAGTGTTTGTTTTATTAATCTAACAGCTTTCTGTCAGAAGTAGTGAAGCTTAATTGTAACAAAAATAGATGTAGTGCTTAAAATAAACATTTTATAAGTGCGATGGAGCCGAAGGTGAACGCAACAGGAAGGCGGTGTAAACTTGATGACAGGTGAGGTTTTAAAGGAACTAAAAGTGTCTTGGTTTCAAGTTCTGCAACTGAACTTCAAGAAACGAGCACAAGAAAAATGATACAAAAACCCTTTAAAAATCAGAAAAAATCTAGATAAAAATCCAATAAGAAAAAAAAAGACATAAAAATGTGATTATTAGACCTCACCTGTGCATCGTCCTGTGATATCTAATTTGTACTGAAACCAAGTTAAAGGTCACTGAAGACGCAGTGAGACTCCAGCAGGTGGAAGCTGCTGACAGCTGTGAGAGCACATTCACAGTTACTGATTCATTAAGTTTATCATGAGACTCAATGAGGCTGATCCGGCTCCTGTGATTGGCTGAATCCCTCTGTATTCGTCCCCTTCCTGGCACTGGATGAGCTCCGTGCTGGTGGTTTCTGGGGTTTCACTGAATAAAAGCCAACTTAATCAAACCCTGCCGCCTCTGTCTTATTTGCATCTTGTTCAGTGCAGTAAAAAATGCTGTATTTCCCTTTAAACGTTGAGTTTCTTAGATAACTTGATGAACCTGCTTCTTGGAACAGGGTCGTGATGTTTCAAACGATTCAATCACTGAGCGTCGTCTGTAAACAGCTGTGAGCTCAACACAAACGCTTCAACACGACTGACCACACGAGGTCCAAACTCCTCCTACAAGCTGCAGGTCAAACTGAGCCTCTCAGTTTTAACTGGAGTTATTGAACACTTCAAAATAAGAGCCACATCTAGATATGCATTAAAAAATAAATAAATGAAAATCACGGTAACAAAAAGTTATTTTTTCCATTTTATTACTTTGTTACAAACAAGAACAAAAGGTGGTCCTTTACTTGCCGGGGAGGATGATACCGTCATACTGCAAAGAAATAAGAGACAAATGTTAGTTAACGGCTGTGCAGAGAGAATAAAACAGCATGAAAGGGATGTATTTGATTCTCTAACACTGACCCAACAAAGGACTCTGCAGTACTTCAAATATAAGTATTCAAATCAACTTGACTCCAGCGTGACAGAGTTTACAATCATGCAACTATTTCTTCAGTATGTGTGCTTTTATTTTGGAGTGATCAGTGAGACCAGTGTCATAATAAGCCACGTGGGTTAAAACAGCCAATTTTATAGGTTGCAAGATTCTCATTCATCCAGTCATGGTACTTTTAAGTGCTTTCCAAAAGCAACTGGACTTCATTGAGGTTTTACACGATGTTTTGCCTCATCAAAGAGGCTTCTTCAGTTCGAAGTGACTGGTGGGGAGTCCCAGGCCTTTACCACTATAAACACCCTCTTCCCTGTTAGCTCTTAAACAGCCAAATGTAAACTTTTAAACCTGGAAAGATGGACTAAAATCTCCAGGTCTCTCTGGATGTGTGGGAAGCCTGACAAAACTCACTTTCTGCTGGAACCAGCGCATGGCCTCCTCTTTGCGGATACGGTGTCTGAAACCGATGCGGCCTGTTTTCCGCTTCTTGTCAGCGATGCTGAAGCCGGGTCTGCCCAGAACCTGAACGCAAAGAGGGAACAGAGCTGGTCAGAAAAGCTCCAACTCAACAGAAACAGTTAAACACAAACACTCTACAAACATCAGCACCGATCAATAGTTATTGCCTGGCCTCATCGACTTAGAACTGGGTGAATATAAGGTTTGAAAATTCAGGTATGTAAGCAGACTCAGTGACATGTGAGTCCAGTGTTGATTCTTCACAACATCTTTTAAAAAACGCTTTAAAATGTACACACTTTGCATTTAATCAAATGAAAAGTTAATCAGGTTGTCATTTCAGCACTACATTTAACACGGGCGGACCTAACAAATGTAGGTTAATTTGCACAAGAAATGAGCATATAGGAAAAAAAAATGTGTTTATGCCTATCAAACATAAACATTAAAATGTTCTATTTTTGGTATTTGCTCTTCTGATAATCAGGGATCAAAAGATGTCCAATAGGATCAAGCTCCATCAACATGTCAGACAACCACAGTGCACATACACCCAACAACCAGGACAAATGGCATTTAAGCATTGAACAAATGTCCTGTCAGATACTGGGAAAGACGAGAGAAGTGCGAGTTAACCAAATTTCAAATAACTTGCAAACATCTGTTAATTAAGCTGAAGTACCTCAAGTCATGTCACGCTCAACATGAAACCTTCAGCATAAAGATTTTAGACTGTTAGACCAACATAAAACTTTGAAACTCAACAGCTTCCAGACAATGACGGCCGTTGGTTTAACACTCTGCCCAACTATGACTGAAAGAAATCATTTTAAAACTACCTCTCAAATAGATGCATATATTCCACAAAAAATATATACACACATTTTTAATTTCAACTGAATGCGCACCACATCCACAAGCCCATCACACCCAACCAGCTTTATCTGAAGATATTTGTTGGTCACTCACCACGTAGAAGTCCAGTCCGTAGATGCCGATGCTGGGGTCGTACTTGATGCCCAGATCGATGTGCTCCTGGATGCCAAAGCCGAAGTTTCCGGTATCGGAGAAGTTGTTCTTTCTCAACTCGTACTCGCGCACCTGGAAGCAGGAGCAGCAGAGTGAAGCCTCTTAGTCGACAAAGCAGTAATGTGTTCATAACATCATAATAAATTCCCCTGTTAGCTGATAAGTGTTTAGTATAAAGCACTCCGCCTTAGCGCATGAGAAAGAAACAGTCCAAAGAAGTGCTGAACTAATGTGTTTGTCCATATGCGTTTTGTAGGGAAGTTGATTGTGACAAAATTAACACTGTGTCAACCGTACTAACAGGCTTGGGTATGCACAGTGAGCACATTTACTTTGCTCAACACCATGTCTTTTACTTCACATTAAACACTGAAATTCACCACAAAGACCAAAATCAGCATTATCTAAGGTTTACTTGTCCCGATACATCTTATTTTATCATGACTTTCTGACCTTGAGTCCTTTCTCCAGGATCTCCTCTGCTTTGGCTCCACGGACGGTGCAGTGGACAGCAATCTTTTCATTTCTGCGGATGCCGAAGGATCGCACAGTGTAGCGGGCTGCAGGTGGAGGAGGGAAAAACAGTCAAATATGAAACTCATCTCTAACCCCAGTTTTCCGGCTCTCTGCCCGATGTTTAACAACCTTTTCAAAGCACTTTCACTTCCTAGGCCAGCTTTACTGTGACTTCAAACAGCTCGTACTGCGTTCAGCAGCTCCAATGTGACCTTCATAGGCTGAACGAACCATTGTCAAATCTTGTTGTGCTTTATTTTACGTTACATTTCAACCTCTACATATGCCTTGAGCCAACACGTCCACAGTTCAAGGTCCAGCCTAGAAGTCTTGACCACACACAAAAACGCTCACCCTTGGAGAAGACGGGGGTCTGCCCTGTGAGCTGCTCCAGCACCTTGGCGGCACGGGTCAGTCTGTCTCCGCTCTCACCGACGCAGATGTTCAGGCAGAGCTTGCGAATGCGGAGCTCTCTCATGGGGTTCTCCTTCTTCTCACCCTGGTCCTGGAGAGCACAAAATAAAGGGTTATCGTTTCACCACAGAGATCTTAAAACAACAACAACAAAAATCAACAACTCAGTGAATAACACACAAACACTTGACTCCCATTAGGTTCCTACACCCATCAACTGCTGCTGCCATGTTGAGATTAGTTCGCGTTAGCCGACTGACAGGATAGCAATAGCAAGAAAGAGACTGACGTTTCAAAAACTTGACAGTAAACCCGAACTTAAGTTTAACATTCACAATTTATTATTCTCTCTCAGTCTTGAAGTCCTGACACTGCTCTCCTCGGTCTTAACGTCAAAATGCCAAAGTCTCAGACCAACACATGCCGGCCGAGGGACATGTCCGTACATATCCCGTTTCTCCTGTTAGCATTGTCACAGACCATGTACGTGTCCGGCAATTAAATACGAGTCTACACGCCTAAAAAGATTCACACATGGGCATATACATGCCTACTGTCTGGCTTAAGTGTAATCATGCAACCGCAAAATCGTCTATAACGACAGACTTTAGCACAAGTATAAGCAGGGTAATAGTCTCCGGCAGCTAGCCTGTTAGCTTCACTCGCTTTTTTAGTTTAACTGTCTGCCGTCACATTTATTTAAAAAATACGACTCCAGTTTGATCAACCATAATGGAGTCTAAGTCTCCGTCAACCGAACAGTAGTTAGGACGACCCTACAGCTCAGATGATTGTGGATGTTTACTCCAACTTCATAGTTCATGGCCTTCGTATAATATGACACAGTACTCACCGCCATGTTTGATCACTAGAAGAGGACGTGACGTTTCCGGCGACAGAGTTTTATAGTCGTGTGTTCACCGCAAATGAGCTCGGGATACATCACGGGTTAACGCCACAGTTCCGCTTTACGCGCAAAAAGCAAAATTCTAGTTGAAAAAAACTAACATTAGCTAAACAGTTACGTCTGCAAGGCTTGCGAAGTTTTGAATTTGGATTAGATTGTAAATAGCAATTTTAATAATAACAATTTTAATTATCTTTAAAGGAACAACGTGTGGCATTCCCACTGGTTCATGATTCGCAAACATGAGCATCTGGTACTTTTCAAAAAATTATTCAATATGTCTTGTTTTGGACATTTTTATCAGTCAAAACAAGAAATTTGAAGATGTACCTTGAGATCTGGGACACTGTAAAGGACATTTGTTAAAATTTTCTAATATTTTGTAAAAGAACGATTGAGAAAATATCAAATTGTTAAAAAAAAACAAAAAAACAACTGCCATCTGTAGCCCTGTTAGTTTTTCATTGTAAATGCTTTTGTCACAGATATATACATCTCTTTAGCATGTTTTATTCTTTATTACACCAGCAAAATAAAATACTGAGTTTCATTTATAACCATTTAAATAGGAAATTTTATTAATTAAATCACCTAATTTCATATACTTCATGAAAGGAGGGATTGTCTGTATTATTCCGCATATTCATAGTGTATCCTCATTTTACATTATTTACATGCGGAACAGGACACAAACCAAAGCTACAGCAAACACTACGATCAGTTTATTCATCAGGGCAGTGTTCAGAGAGTGAACTGCAGTCTGTCTAGAGGACTTCTCAGCGGACATCTCAGTGGAAGTCTGCGAGGATGGACTCATTGGCCTCAGTGGTGGGACAGGAGCTGGAGGCCTCAGCAGGGGCAGGCCCTCCCTCCTCTGCTCCTCCAGGGCGCTGACGAGGAAAGCCAGCGTTCTGCGGGGGAAGACGGCCGGGGAGAAGAGGTTGCAGTTGGGGACGAAGAAGTGAGGGAGGATGCCTCTGCGTGCATGGTCCTCCAGAGCCCCGAGGAGGTGCAGGAAGCAGGCGGGAAGCTGTTGACGAGCCCACATGGAGTCATTGAATCTGACAGGCAAGATGCAAGGTGAAAAGATGTCAGCGAAATGAGAGACTGAGGAAAACTGAATGAATGACTGGAAATGATGGTACAGAATTCTACGAGTTTCTTTCAACCAGTGGTACTAACTTCAATTATTTTTTAAAATCATTCATTAATCTGCAACTTATTTTTTTCAATTAACTGATTGGTTGTCAAAAGTCCAGTGAGATGTTTTAAAACTTTAGTCTTACAATGATATTAGTACTAATACAGGACAACTATTAGCACTACAACATTACTGTGCTTACTTGCATTACTGCCACTGCTACACTGGCACACTACCTGAACTGCTTCTACCTTTAGTGCTACTGCTTCCATTCTTTTTATGATTTTACTGATGTTTTGATGAAGAGTACCTGATGGACAGGGTGTGGAGGAAGGCGGTTTTCCCGTGGTACGAGCAGAGGTCTTCCAGCTCTTTGGGAAAATGTTGTTTCAGGCCCTCAATCAGAGACTTGAGGAGCATTAAGCACTGCTTTCTGGCAAAGAGACGATCAGATCATTTATTGTCAAAGGGCCCTGAAAAAAATTATTAATTCCAAATTTTTTGTTTTTTAAAAAATAAAAATCATGGACACCTGTAGCACATACACCTAAACCTGGAAAGCTCTGTTAAGAAAAAAATGCAATTATTCATGTTGTTAATCCATAATTACATTTTAATGAGATGTCAAGACGAATGTCATTAATAAAGAGTCTGCAGTTGTAGATGTTTAAGTTGTTATATAATTGGATTATATCTCCAGAAACAAACTGTCTGCCAGTCAAAGGGATTTTTCACAACCTGGCAACCCAAAAGTTGTTTTCATTAATCTGGTCCATACAGCATCAGTAAATGATTTCCTAACTACTAAATAATCCATTAATCATGACTTAAAAACCCATTATAAAGAGTCTGTCTTATTAGAAAGAGGTACAACAATTTTTGAAGCACTTTTATTTCTAACATTCATATTTATTGTTTTATGAGTCTCAAGTTAAAGAGATCAAAAGACGGACAAAAACCTTCTCGCCAAGGCTTCACCTGAGGCCACACCAGCCTTAACCCACTCTGATCCTGCATGGCTCCCTCAGCTAACACAAGATCAGACTAACAAAGAGCTTCATGATGGGAGGGTGTGAGCGTTACGCGAGTCCTGTAAAGTCTCACCGGCAGCATTTGGTGCCGTTGCTCTCACAGCAGGTTTTCTTGTTGCCGTGACTCGTGATGATTTTCTTCTCAATGTGAGAGAAAGAAATCCTCCAACTTTCTGTTACAGGAAGACAAAACAACCACACAAATACAAACACTCACAATGGAGCCAACTACTTTATATACTGCTGGCTAGTTTCATCCACAGCAATGCATCATATTCTATAAGAGCATCATGTCTTCCAGTGAGAGCCATGTATCTCTAAAAAGCGCAGAAAAGCAGCCTGCATTTTCCTGCTGATCAAAGAGGCTTTTCAGAGTTTATTAAGCTTAAAGGAATATTTGATTCTAAGTCATCAGATTTGGAGATACATGGTTTTCACAGGACAGGAAGGGAATGAGACATTGTAATCTGAAAAGTGACTAGTAACTAAAACTGTCAGGCAAAAGCAGTGGAGTGAAATATTTGCTTCTCAGATGTAATGGAGTAAAAGTTACATAAATTCTAAACACTCACGTAAAGTGCAAGTGCCACAAATTTGCACCTAAGTAGAGTACCTGAGTAAATGTACTCAGGTACATTCAGTGATGAGTCTTTGGCGTCTTCATGTCAGAAGTTTGTTCTTGCAGTAAAATCGTCTTCAGACAAACATCCTGATGGTTTTACGGCCTCCTCTCTGTTGTTCACGCACAACAAACGAGCAGGAGTTTCTCTCACCTTTGGCTTCCCTGCTCAGATTTCGTCCTTTCAGCCTCTTTGGCACAAAGAAACAGGGTAAACTTCTGATTTCTTGGCGAACCTTCTTTCCCAGCCAGTTGTCAACATCTGGGCCGTTACGGACAGCGAGCGGCCAGCCCTGAGATGAGTGAGCCTCCAGGAACATGGACAAAAGGCTCAGTCACATCAGCTCAGCAAACACATACAAGACTACTGACACTGTTACTGCATCTACTGCTGTTACCTACCTCTGCATTACATTAGTACATAGTACCCCTACTAGTACTCCCTCTACCACTGATAATATTTCTAGTATGATAAAACAATTACGACTGCTAATGCTGTTACCAGAAATGGTGCGAGTATGCATATCCTATACTTTAGTAAAAGAATATAAATCTACAAGTATTTCCATAAGTTTTACCCAGTGAGCTAAAATATCTAAGTGCATTTCAAGTGTTGTACTTGTTGTACTAGTGTAAGCACAGTTTTGAGGTACTTGTACTTTACATGAGTATTTCACTCTGTAGTTCTACCCTACTACATTTATCTTTCTTACTTTTATTTACATTGGAGATTCAGATTATTGAAACAAAATATAATCAACAAATAAACCACAATGTATTATTGTATTGTGATCTTCTCATTCAAACCAAGATTTTAAGTGTTTTTCATCAGGATCAATAACCTGAGGAACATCCATGATTTTATTTCTTCAGCTCTGGCTGTCATGATAAAAATGTCTACATAAAATGATCACCTCCAGAGCAGGAACCACGTCCACAGAGATCAGCTCATCACAGCAGTTTTCAGTCCTGAACAGAGATAAAGTCACAGCCGGTGAGTTGGGACGCTTCCTATTCACCTCCCAGCGACAGCGTTTATCAGGCACTGGAAACAAGGACAGGTGAACACACACAGGTGTTGTAAGTAGCTTGATTTAGTGGTTCCCAAAGTGGGACTGAGGTCAACAAATATAGAAGAAAGTGAGTCCTGATATCTCCACCTCTGCTGATTGAGCACAGACATGAACAACAAGAACAGGAAGCAGAGGGAGAAACCAGATGATTGACACAAACAACAGCAGATGAGAGGTGAAAGGTGAGAAGCACACCTCGGTATGTCTTCAGGAACTTGCGGACCAGGCGATACATCTCACTCAGGATCTTGCTTGATGAAAGCGTGCGCTCATTCTCCAGAAGAAAGGCCTGTATGGGGCTCCGGGTGGGCCGGGCAAAATCGATCCGGTAGAAGAGTCCGCCGTCCAGCTCCGTCATGTTGAGGCGTGAAGGAGCCTGAAGCTTCAGCATCATGTCAAACTCATCGGGGCTGTGGATCTGAAGCAGGAGCAGGGATTCAGCACAACGGTGGTGTTGCCTGTTTCACTTGTGTACTTTCTCCCTCGTCTCTCTGCCGTCCGGACCATTTCATACAACACTGATGAAAGGCAGGTGGAGCACAGTGAAGGATTTACAGTAACTTGATTCGGTTTAAAAGCAGTTTCATTTCATAGGATGGGGCAAAGGACAAGCTTGGTGAAAGAAATGTGTTGACTTAATTGGTTGTAGTCACACTCACTACTGCAGCAGGAGGTCACCAATACAGAAATTACAGTCCAGGTGTCCTTAAGAGCTCGTATACATCATGGATGAGTTTCCTAGCTGTACAGTTTTCTATGTGAGGGATGGCGGCTTGACTGTCTTTCATTTGATTATCAGACCTGGTATCATGTCTGACCCACATTCAGGGGTCAGTTTCAGATCCACTGTTCACTCATCACTTAATTTTGGAAAATCTGAAGATAATGGAATAGTCTTTCAGGTGGCCTCAGGCAAACAAAATGTGTTGGACCCACTCTGAATCCAGTCCAACTGTTGTGCATTCAAATCTACATATAAAATGCAACAGTGACATGTCTTAACACTGAGGTCATAGGTAGTCATGGTGTTGTTGTCCAGATGTTGTCCAGAACTTCCCCACCAATAACTATAGCCTCTGTCAATACAGAAGTGAATTTAGACATTTCTGACAACAAAAACTGAACATTACAAGCTCTGTAAAGGCAGAATTTATGGCAGAGCTGTGTTGAATTGATTGTAGGAGTGTATGTGTGTGCTGTGATGTTTAAGTCTTTGTGAAAAGATAAAGGATATTTGTAGTAGAATCCAGATCTCTGGCAGTCATGACTCACCTTAACTTTCTCAAAGTAGCTGCCGGTGGTGAGGAACTCAGCTGACTGAAAGAAAGGCTGATCGCCGCTGCTCCTCAGGAATTTCAGCAGGCTCTCTCGGAAATCGTTGACCACCTCCGCAGCCCAGCGGCGGTCTGTCTGCCGGATCTTGAGGTCTTTAGCGTTGAGTTTGATCCAGCTGGCCAGCTCTGGGGAGATGGAGACCGACTCCTCTGCAAAGTGGACATTACAGAGTCAAGAACTTCAAATCTCCAAAGCATTAAGAGCATATAACATTCAGCACCAAGCAGCCACGGCAGCAGGCTAGTGCCAGGTATTTTCAGATTAAGATGCTGTTTTTTACACACTTCCGCACCTGCTGGCTGTTGCTGAACTTTCCGTCTCTGTCTTGCTGGTGTGAGGCGTGGAGGCCTTCCTCTGGCGTCCTCGTTTTGCTGCACTGCTTCAGTCGGACTGTCCTCTCCCGCCATCACTCACCCGTCTCAGCCTTGAATAACTACGTACAAAGGACCAGGGGTGGAATATAAGTACATTTACTCGAGTGCTGCACTTAAGTACAAATTTGAGGTACTTGTACTTTACCTGAATCCTTTCTTTTCATGCCTACTCAATTTCATTTCAGAGGGAAAAATTGTACTTTCTACTTCACTACATTTATTTGACAGCTTTGTCAACAGTGTACATAAGTACAGCTGAGGTGAGTTTTTTGATGAATCAGTCAATTGACAGGACATTTTCATGGTTCCAGCTTCACAAGACCTGCTGCTTTTCCTTTTAATTATTTCAACAATATTAATTCATTTTACATTATTTACTCTGGATTTTTGGTTGGACAAAACAAACACTCGCTCTGGATAATTTTCAGAACTTTTACAAACCAAACAATCAAATAATTAATGGAGGAATCAATCAGCAGATTAATCCATAATGAAAATAATAATTACTTACAGTCCTGTACAAAGAGTTCAAAATGAGCTCCACTTCAACCAACTGCAACCATAAGATCCTGCTTGTACATTAATGAATAAGTCACAAAAATCTGAAAGCACAGTCAATCTTTACATTCAGTATAGTGATGCTTAATGTTTATTGATTATGCGCACTCTAAAATAGCAAACAAAAAAAAAAGAAGAAGAAGAAGAAGAAGAAGAAGAAGAAGCTCTTGAGAGCATCATGGCAAAACATTTTTGTGTTCAACTGTGGCTTTTGTTCAACGATTTGCTTTAATTAAAAAAAAAATAAATGTAATTTCATTGAACAAAACGTTGATGCATTAACATATGAAATAAAAATATTTACATATTTCATAATAAACAATATTTGTAGTAATCATTTTTGACTCGTGAAAGATTTATCATGGAAAGTGCACAATGTCGGAATTGTGTATTCGCGCTTTAGTATTTTTAGCAGAATTACCTCAAAATGTGTTGATTTAACAGAAAAAAACGTATCAGGCTCACAAAGGACGAGTGTTTTGTCAAGTGGACATAAACTTTTTATGTCACTTTAACTGTTCTGTTTCCTGTTAACGATCTACTTTAGAAGTTAAGAAGTCCTAAATGTTAGCATGCTAAAGGGCTAAACTAAAATAATGAACATGGCAAACAATCTAAACATGTAGCATTGTCACTGTGAACCTGTCAGCATGCTAATGTTAGCACTGGCCTCAAAGCACCGCTGTGCCTGAGAACAGCCTCACAGAGCTACTAGCTTTGATTTGGAAACTGACAGAGAGACAGATAGATTGATAGGTCATCTCTATTAGTTTCTTCTTTTTTCATTATCAATTAGGATCTCTTAATGATATCACATTGCTTTAACCCACCTGTGTTTGAGATGTGTCTGTTGCAAATGCAGGTGTTGGCTATTCTCTGTCTGTCGTCTATTGACTATCGTTACTTTCACTTTCAATTTCCCTGAAATGTAATCTGAGGATACTGCATTCCTCTTGCCTCCTCCTCCTCAATGGATGGCTGTCTGTCAGTCATTTGAACAAGTCAGTTGTCATCACACATGGGCATATTGGTCTTACTGGTGTAGTTCTCTGTCATATTATAAGAAGACACACCCTGTAAATCCTTCATAATTTAGGTAGGTGTTCTCTTATTGGCTAACTGAAATACATAATTAGGTTGCCATTCAAGAAAGCAGGCATATCCTGTAAATCATGTTTTTATGAAGACACAATGATCTTAAATTATCTTAGAAGAAACGCCATAGATCTGATAAGTAATCAAAGAGATTAGACCTTATTGATCTTCACTTCAACTCAGAATGTGCTCAGCTGAGCGCTACTGTTCAGCTAATTTCTTCATGAAGTCTCGTTACTCTTGACAACATAACCAAACAAAATACATACCCTATGTACAAGATCATAAGACGACAACTCAGACAATTCAGACAATTCACACACGTTAACTGAAACACGTTGCTGAAACATCAACACAGCTAAAGGCTACAGCCATGCTAGCACCTCTGTGAAGCCGCAGTGAGCTAAAGCTTGCATCAGCATGCTAACATGCTCAAAATGGCAATGCTAACATGCTCATGTGTTATGTTTACCATGGTCACCATCTTAGCATGTTAGCCTGCTAGCATTCAGATGAGACTAAAGTATTTGGACCTATTCTGACCTGATGATGGCACTAAACATAAAGCAGGGGATCACAAAAGTGACTGTAATTCATCCTGAGGAAGACATGAGAATGTGTCTCAAATGCCAATTCATCCAACAGTTGTTGAGACATTTCACTCTAAACCACAAATGTCAACCTCATTGTGGTGCTTGAGGAAAAGTAAGGGGATCTCTTGTCATCATCTTGAGTCATCATCTGGGAACCATGTACAAAGTTTACCAATCACTCTAGTAGATTTTGAGATAGTTTCACAGTTCACAGTGTAGCCTGTGTGAAAAGTTTGACCTTCTGGTGGTGCTAGACTATCATCCTCTGGGCACCATTAATATCTACTCGGAATTTCATGGCCAACCATCCACTAGTTGGGAAGATGTTTCAGTCTGGATCAAAGCAGTCAACCAACAGATCACCTGAGGGACCAGGTGATCACTGGCATCAATAAAGCCATGTTGTTGGCAAAAAGATTCCACAATAATCCAGTTAAGATAGGATAGAGGATCATGGTTTTGTCTAGTTTGAAAAGAGAAACAAGCTCGTTTCCAGTAAAATATCTAATCTTAATATATAGTTTTGTACAAGGTGAATGTTCTGGGACAATCTGCAACCTTCTAAATATCTGTAATGCTGTAATGCTTTGATTAAATTTCCACTTAGAGCATGGATCAGAGTACGATCATCAAAGGTTTGCGCTCTTGTAAAATGCAAACATTCTGCATTTCTTGAGCCAGGAACAAATTTCATATTAGTGAAAGCCATCTGGAGGTTGTCACTTAACAAATGAACAAAAGATGCTTTCATTGAAGAACCAGAGTTAAATTACTCATAAAAAGACAAAATTTCTGAAACAAGAAAAGAAACATATTCACTTGGTGTTGATTTTTTTTATTTTCCTTTCAGCCTAATAATTAATTGTAAAAGACACAAGCCTTCCTTTCCGGCGGAAGCTTTTCCGATGGGTTTTAATCAGCACGAGCCACAGGACCATATTGGGCTGAGGACGGGATGGTGGCTGAGATGTGACGTTTTGTTGGACGTCCTGCATGAGAATTCATTTCTTGTCAGCCTTCTTTGCAGACTTGGTGACCTTTGCATTGGTGATGGTCTTATGTTCGACGGTCTTGATGACCCCAACAGCCACGGTCTGCTTCATGTCACGCACAGCAAAACGACCTGGGAGGAAGAGATGGACAATAAAAGACACAAACGAGGAGTTAAGAAGGGGCTGAAAAGATACCATTGACATAATGTCATATATCATGTGCGCATTTTATGTCCTGACCTTGTGTGAAATATTTATATTTTATCGAGCTATGTTTTTCCTCTTTGAAACCTTAATCTGAACAATGAACACAATGAAGAAAATTTGGTCTGAGAATCACAATTTACATAAAAATGCAGCTTATTTTAATCATGCATTAAAGAAACTGTCATTTTGGGAAATATGCTTTATTTATAATTTGCTCATTATTATTATTATTAGCTTTCGTGCTGAAAGGCAGATGACACCACTCTCACGCCTGTATAATAAATGTGAAGCTACAGCTGCAGCCAGCTAGCTGGAGCAGTGCTTCCTGGAGTCTTGCTGTCACCATGACCTGTGGAGGAAGTCACTCAAAAAACATAAAAGTTTCTGTAGAAAATGTAGGTGTGCTTGCTTATAGTGAAAATTTAGATACTGTAAAGGATTTAGAGTGTGTGCACTGAAGTTTTCATATAAACAGTGAAAGCAGTTGAAATGTCAATTACAGCAAAACTAAGGATAAGAATTTGGGGTGTTAACAGGTCACAATATTTTATTTGTGAATTATTTGCAAAATTTATATGCAGGTGGCAGTTAAAGCTGAAGCAAGGAGTTGAAGTGTCAGTTATAGTTTTAAAAGGTGTAAATGCTGAAAGCTTTTGAAACTTCAGCTTCAAGTTTAAATTGGGCAGTTAAACTGTCAGATGCTGTGTAAGCCCTGAAAGTCGTCAGTGAAACCGTCAGTCCTCATCGCACTGCAGCTTAAGAAAACACAAGAAAAAATCTAAATCAATTTGACAGCACATGCACAGCATTTGTGAGGCTGTGAACTGTGAAGACGCCACTCGGGATCGTCTTCAGTGGCAGCAGGCACTCTGCAGTGGACTGCTGACCTGCGAAAGACCTTGGCTCAACACCGAGAAACAAGCGAAGAGGAAGCAACAACAGGATACCACTGCATCATATGCGGTCTGCACGTGTAACATCTAGACTGCCTCTCATGGACTGGACTTCACAGCCACAACAGATGCTGTGCTGAAACCTAACTCCCAGGAACCGAAAATCTATTGTCTTCTAGGACTGTGATGAAGATGACTTGCTCTGCTTTTGTGTATTTGCAGTATGTTCTCTAGATGCTGTGTTGCTTATTTCTTAATTTCTTTGAGTTTTGTCTATTGGCAAGTGGTTTCTCAAATTGCAGTGTGTTGAGCTGTCTCGGCCATCGCATCTGAGGGTTGAAAAAGGCTGACAATCAATTGAAGTTGCAATGATAGTCACAATGTGCACTATAAACAGCTGAAGTGTCAGCTGGTTTGTAAGCAGTTGAAATGTCAGTTTAAGGGTTAATATGGAAATGCTTCAATTGTGACAGCAGTTTAAGGTTTTGTTGAAGTACTAAATAGATAGCGACACATTTAAAAGAAAGCCCAACTCATTATCTTGACATCAAAATGGGCTGTAGCTTATAAATGCAGTAGATGAAGAAGAATTTTACTGACCCAGTGGAGGAAATTCGGAGTAAGGTTCAACAACCATGGGTTTTGAAGGCTCCAAGACAGCAACGGTGGCATCTCCACTCTTGACAGACTTGGGAGAGTCCTCAAGTTTCTTGCCGCTACGGCGGTCGACCTTCTCAATGAGCTCCTTAAACTTGCAGGCAATGTGAGCTGTGTGGCAGTCCAGCACGGGAGTGTAGCCTGCAGTGATCTGACCGGGGTGGTTCAGGATGATAACCTGAAATAATGGTGTTCAAGTGCATTTAGAAATGGTGATCAGAGTTTTCCCTCCAGCACTCACTGTCATTGCAGTTCCTGTTTTTGGTCAGCAGAGGTTGACAGATATTTATGTTCACCTCGGCTGGAGTCACTCATTCAAATTTAATCTTTATTTCCTTTGATGGTGTTTGCTCAGACTCACCTGGGCGGTGAAGGTCGAGGTTGCCTGGGGAGGATTGTTCTTGCTGTCGCCGGCCACGTTTCCACGGCGGATTTCCTTGATGGACACGTTCTTGACGTTGAAGCCGACGTTGTCACCGGGGAGAGCTTCAGGCAGGGACTCGTGGTGCATCTCCACAGACTTCACCTCAGTGGTCAGATTCGGGGGAGCAAAGGTGACGACCATACCGGGCTTCAGGATACCGGACTCCACACGGCCGACAGGGACAGTTCCGATACCTGAGAGAGCAGGAGGCATGTTTACTTTTCTTAATTAGAACTCATTATAACCGAAGGACATGACAGCCATCATACCCAGATTTCACTTTAAAAAAGGGGCTAAACAAGGGGCCACTTTATCTTACAACCCACATACCCTACAACAACACTGTAATTACAACACACGGTGAACAAGGGGCTGAATTCCTGCACATAGCTCAGTTTCACACTGTAATCCAGTTATGGAGCTTTCTCCCAAATATTCAGTGCTTCGTCCTGCAAAAATTCATATATGTTTTTTCCAAATAAAATCTGATAAAAACACAGATAAAACTGACATGTTACAAGCTACAATAATAAAGTACACTATTTTAAAAAAAAAAAAAAAGTACTTTGTATTTTGAAGCTTTTAACAATGTAAGTTCCAAATGTATTTTTGTCACCATTATAATTTTTAAATAAATTACACCATAACTCAATAGCAGTAATGGCCCTGTTACCCCATTTTCCAGATTTTCTCCTGTGTTTTTATCCAATACCAACATCACTGTGGCTTGTAATTTTAAGTAAGTACTCCATTATTTAAAAAATACTTAAACACAAAGTCCATTTCAAACAGCTGTTACTGCCACACCCTTATTCTTACATATTTACTCCAATATACTGCCACTAAGTGTTTTATTCACACCCCATATGCACAAAATAATGTGTTGTCATTACATTTCACACTCTGTTACAGAACATGTGTGAAATGTATTAAACCGCTCTGTTCCAAATAAGAATAACATGTTTATATGTGTTATGTATCGGTACAGGTATTGTTTAAGTGTACAATGACAAAGAAAATATCCAGCATATCCAGTTCTACCTCTGTGATTGGCCTGATTTGACCCAGTGACTTTCAGTGGCTTTTGTGCCTCTGGATTTGATTTGATACTGTGTGACTGTGTTCTGGGTCCTAGCAGCATAGAAAAATGAATGATTGCTGTGTGCTGAATCTCAGCACGTGCACCAGGTGCTGTGTGTTGGGATGTTATGTGAAGCAATATGATGTGACGTAAAATGAGGTGACATTACAGCACCTGACACTACTTACCACCAATCTTGTAGACGTCCTGCAGGGGCAGACGGAGGGGCTTGGTGGTGGGGCGGGCAGGTGGCAGGATGGCATCTAGAGCATTGAACAGTGTCTTTCCACTGGCATTGCCTTCCTTGCGCTCAATTGACCATCCCTTGAACCAGCTCATCTGCAGACAGATTTAAAGTGAGACATCAGTCCATGTTCTCAATGACTGGGTTTACACAAGTTGAAAATGTCCTCACCTTTTCACTGGCCTCCAGCATGTTGTCTCCGTGCCACCCTGAGATGGGTAGAAAGATCACAGCATTGGGGTTGTAGCCGATCTTCTTGATGAAGGTGGTCACTTCCTTGGTGATTTCCTCGAAACGGGCCTGGCTGTAAGGGGGCTCAGTGGAGTCCATCTTGTTGACTCCAACAATGAGCTGCTTCACGCCGAGGGTGTAGGCCAGCAGGGCGTGCTCACGGGTCTGGCCGTTCTTGGAGATACCAGCCTCAAACTCACCAACACCAGCAGCAACGATCAGCACAGCGCAGTCAGCCTGAACAGGAAGACATTTCCTATTATTCTACACATCTGCACATTCTGTTGAAGCCAAAATTATGGTTGCCTTTAGCTCTGTAAGTGTGCACATCATAAACTCAACTGAACACTTCATGCTAATTGTGATTACTTTTTGCATAACTCTGTTTCATTTCGCAGCTTGATTCATCCTAATTAATCTATCAAATTGTTGTCCCTAATTGGAAAGTTTTTGGGCCAACAGTAATAGCACATGAGATCATTTAAAACCTGTATGCAGCCGGTATGTGACCTGGCCACCTGACCTTTACTTCAACTTCAAACAACGATAATGAAGTGATTTTCCAGGACTATTACCACTCCAAAATACTGGCTGCTTGTAATGTTGGTTTGAAAGATAAACATTTACAGTCAGTGCAGCATCTGAACCCTGATAAGAACATTATCTTTCAACTAAATTACAAGTTGTGGTGTGATGTACAACGCTGAGGGTGGTGAGTCAGTATAGAGCAGGTTGAAAGGTGTGCCTTTACCTGAGAGGTACCAGTGATCATGTTCTTGATGAAGTCCCTGTGTCCAGGGGCATCAATGATGGTCACGTAGTACTTGCTGGTCTCAAACTTCCACAGAGCGATGTCGATGGTGATACCACGCTCACGCTCGGCCTTCAGTTTGTCCAGCACCCAGGCGTACTTGAAGGAGCCTTTGCCCATCTGTGGTGGTCAAGAGGGCATGAATGGTGCAGCAAAACAGGGAGAATAACAGACAGTTGAAATGTGATTAAAGTTCATCCAAAGACATATTTAAAACAGAAACATTTCCATCGTGCGATGCCCTTTCTAGAAACCTATCACTTTTTAAATATGCCTTTAAATTTACTCATTTAATTTACTTCACTGTGCTCAAGCAATTTTTCCAGTGGTTCATGTACTGAATTTGCCTTTTGTGTCTTTTAAATGTATTTATTTTAGTATTTACTATAATATTCAACAATCCAAATGGGATGTTTTTCTCAAATCCTTTGATTGAAGGAGGCGCTTACACAATTTATAACACTCTTTCATATTAACATTGTGCCACCTCCTTTCATCATCCACAAAAAAAGCCTGGGAAAATGGTGTCGAGGTAGCGATCACAGAAGAATGAAGTCCAGACATCAGCTCATTCCTCCTCAGTCTGTTGGACATGACTTTTGCATTTTAAAGCAGTAGTTCACAGCCCCCACTAGGGGTCACCAAAGCTTTGAGGGCTTCTTCATTTTAAGGCGTTAAAGAAAACTATATATGTGTGTGTGTGTGTGTGTGTGTGTGTGTGTGTGTGTGTGTGTGTGTCTGTGTGTCTGTGTGTGTGTGTGTGTGTGTGTGTCTGTGTGTCTGTGTGTGGCTTTAACGTTAGCATTTAATTCATTTCTGTGTAGAAAACTAATGAAATTGTTCTTTTAAAATTTTAGATTATTTTTTAAGATCTCACAGGATAACGACACAGTGAAGACATGAACGCAGGCTATATTCCTTTCTGCCAAACAGACTGCTGAACACAGGCTCCTACCCACTGTGCCTTTATGAAAGATGTTATGCAGTGCCAACATTTGGAAAAAAGTAAATTATCATTGAAAGACATTTTTTAAAGACAAATTCTGACCAGATCTGGCAGCCCTTTATAGACCATTTCAGAAACAATGCACTGACCCTTCCGCACAAATCAGCCTGGTTTATAATGGCAAGAAATGACCTTTGAATATTCCCTCCAAAAAGCACAGAGGTCTATTTTGTGCTTATATTATTATTTCTATTGAGTTACATATTCTCGCAACTTTATTTTTGTAAACTTTTTTGTGTATAATGTACCTATATACATAGTTCATTTTCATTTTTTATTCTTTAGTCTTGCTCTTAGTACTAACTGTAACAGAGTAAATTCCCCAGCATGGGATCAATAAAGTTACATCTTATTATCTTACCTTTTGCGCATATATGTATATTATATATGTATATATGTATATTATATACATATGTATATTATTTCAACATAAACGTCTTTTGCAAAATAAACGCATTAAATAAAGTCTGTCGACGTGACTAATGGAGACAATTTAATCCCTCCGGGTGTTTGTGCACCGTCAGAGTACGTCCACTAAAAGTGTTTGTGCCACCGACAGGCTCAGATTGTTATAACAAGTGTCTGACAACATTATGGACCGGATCCCTGCAGAGATACATTTTTGTGTCAGATAAAGATTTTATTTAACCAGAAACACCCGTCATATCGCTCTCACCAAAACCACCAGACTCCATTCACAAAAACAGTAATTTTATTCTCATAAAACCATCCAAACGCGACGAAAACAAAATAAAACTTAAGAAAATCTTGGTTCGTCTTTCATTGTTGCAACAATCATCAATAATTGTCGATTAGTTGAAATAAAGTCTTAATTCACCGAATCGTGAGAGGAGCGCGAGAGAGGGCGGACATCCCGGAAGCAAAGGTGGAAGCAGAGCGTGGGGCCCGATGATTTTCTCATCTAATTTTAAATATCTGCGTAGATTTCAACACATTTCCCCAGTGAAACGAAACAAAATAAAACAAAACAAAACAAAACAGTAATTACTGAACAATAGAAACTGGTTTTATGACTCCTGTCCATCCATATTAATGTTCAGAATTTTTTTTTTTACGACCCGAATACAAATTCGATATTCGAGAGCCCTTGTTTAAGCGCGAGTCATTAAAGCACAACTGACCTTTCGATCATTCAAAATTTTCCACATTTTAAAATTCTATTCATATTTTTATTTTCATCTTTAACTTCCATAACTTGTTTTCTGATTAATGTTATCTTCATAAATTTTCATGTTCTCTATGTTTGAACGGAATTTACAATAACTACAAACTCAGTAGCAGTACTCTTTTTTCCTTGGGTGCGTGATAACTCACTTGTCAGAAAACTGACTGTTTTGAAAAAAAAAAAAAACTTTCGAGTTTTATCTATTTATTTATTTATTCATTTTTATTCAATGTGTTCGTTTTCTTAATATTCAACTTAATGATCAACTAAGAATTAACTCTGAAAACCCCTAAGAGGAAAAAAAGGTAGCTGTGACATTTGAAACCTATTTATCAAAGTGTTTTATGTACATAACTGAAATTACTTCATTGTGAGTCTTCTGTCATTATTTATTATTAAATAAGCATCCTTTACATAATATTGTTTATGCTGATATTCTCAGAAACCAGTTATTTCATAGGTATTTGAGGCTGATTGTCCACTTATTTTATATTAGTCACATTATATTTTTAATTTGTATGTTAAAAATGTAACTGTAACTCATTTAAAGAGGAGTATCTGTTATTTTTTTTATTGAAGTATAATTCCCTTGATAAAGATAGTACACAAATTCCAACAGTAGGTGGCAGTAAACTAAGCAAATTTGGGAGTAATTGCATCAGCCACACCTGCTTTCCACACCTATAATGTCACAGTGTAGCCTCGTGGGGTTTAAAATACGGTCACCAACCTCAACGGCTTCCTTCTCAAACTTCTCGATGGTTCTCTTGTCGATTCCTCCACACTTGTAGATCAGGTGGCCGGTGGTGGTGGACTTTCCGGAGTCGACATGGCCAATGACCACGATGTTGATGTGGGTCTTTTCCTTCGCCATTTCGATTTACTAGTTATAAACAACATGGAGAACAGTTAAATTGTCTCCAAAATTAAAACTCTGAAAAAGGTGAGCTCAGATTGCCACAGTTGCTTAATATCAGTTGTACCAAGCAAATGGGACGGTTGTATCAAGTAACTTTAGATTACTCAAAAGTAGTAAGACCACACTGTAAAAATACACCTTAATAAGGAAAATTCAATGTTCCCATATTTACTCAAGTAAAAACAGATAATTAGAAGTGAAAGTTAGCATAAAATGGAAATTCGTAAGTGAAGAGAGAACCTCAAGATTGCTCTTAAGTACAGTACTTGAGTAAATGTACTTCGTTACTTCCATCATTGCATAACACATCTGAACAATCAATCTACAGGCCGATGATAATCCTACCTCAATATGACAAAAGCAATTTAAATATGTTCAACAATAGAAAAGCTCTGCTTTAATAAAATAAAACCTACATCACAGATTTGATTGTATTTTATGTTTTCGGCTGCTAACTTGTACCACAAACTGGAAGAAACCAATGCAGAGTATTAATTAAAGCTTTAGAAATCATGATAAACCATCCCACAATGGAATCCATAAGAAACCATCATAGTCTGTTAAAGGGCAGAGATGTAATCAAAACCATAGACCACCGTGGTGTTAAATAAGTTTGCATTTCTTGTTGAAACAACCAGTTTAATGGAACAATAGAATCATCTGAAGATGTTACAGGGTTTTAACTCACCTGGTTGAAAAGCCAAACAAAGGTGGTGGATGTCTGCTGGCTGCTGCTTGGTAAAGACCGTCTCTCTGCTCACCAAGGCATTAAAAAGTGATGTAAAGGCGTCGCCTTCTCCTGCTCCTCCTCCTCCTCCTCCCCCATCCCCTCCTCCTCCTCTTCCTCCTCCCCCATCTCTTCCTCCTCCCCCTCCACCTGCGATTATGTCTGCACTGACAAGGTGTAAAAGGTGTTTGTTGCAAAGGTCCACCCACGAATACTTATTCTATCAGCACTGTTTGCTATGGAAAATGCACACATGCATAGCTGGTTAACCTGTCTGGCCTGTCTGTTCCATTTTACTGGTCTTCCTCCCCTCCTGGAGGGTCTCTTTTGAAACTCCTTTGAAGCTCTGTCACAACTATATAGATAGATAGATAGATAGATTTAAACACACACACACACACATATTCATACATCCTGCATGGGAATTAATTTCAGCCACAGCCACGGTCTGCTTCATGTCATGCACAGCAAAGTGACCTGGGAGGAAGAGACAAGAAAAGAGAGAAAAAAGTTTATGAGAGGCTTAAAAGATGCCTTTAGCATGAGTCTGCTCTGTGTTTAAGGTGCAGCTGTTGGGCGGTGAATGTACAACCCCCTTTCCAAAAACATTGGAACACTGTGTAAAAAAGGAAATAAAACAGAATGTGATAACTTGCTATCCCTTCTTGACATACGCTCCATTGAAAACAGTACAAAGACAGTATATTTAATGTTTGACCTCATCAACTTCATTGATTTTTGTAAATATATGCCTATTCTGAATTTAAAGCCAGCAACACGTGTTAAACAAGTTGGGGCAGGAGCAAAAGAAGGAGACCAGGAGGGTTGTGGAATGCTCAAAAAACACCACTTTGGAACATTCCACAGGTAAACAGGTTCATTAGGAACAGGGAGACTCAGTCATTCACAAGCAAGGATGACACGGGGTTCACCACTTTGTGAACACATGACTGTATAAAGTCAGGAAGACAGGAAGTCTTCCTGAGTTACTTCATGGACTCAGGAAGACTTCATAAAACTATTGTTGATAAACACAGTTTGTTTGCAAATGATTGCATTCCATTTTTCACAGTGTCCCAAATTTTTTGGAATCAAGCTTTGTGAAGTGCACATTATAACAGTTATAAGTACCTTTAACAAAGTAATTAAGCACAAAAAGTATCAGTTCACAAGTAGAAAGTGAAGCATTTAGTGTCAAAGACAAACAAACAAATGCTTTCACAGAAAGAAGGAGTTTTAAAATGAGATTTAAAAGAGGCTAGAGACTGTGAGCGTCTGAGTTCAGAAGAGAGAGTTCCATACTGTGGGGCTTCGATAGCAAAAACCAATCTGACTGAAAAGAATGACTTCAGACTAACCATCATCGTCATCGGCATAAAAATGTTAAAAAAAAAAAAAAAACATCATGATTTTGAATAACCTGGCCAAGAGATAGCATGAATAAAGAAAACAGAAGGGGGCCAATTACTGAACCTTGAGGAACACCAAAATTCAGGTCAGCTGTCGAGGAAGAAGAGTTCCTCAGAGAGACAGAAAAAGTTCTGTTGGAGAGGTAAGTGCGTAAAAAGCTAAGAGCCCTTTCCAGGTCTCAAAACGATGTGAGAGGATCCTGTGATCGACTGTGTCAAAAGCAGCACTTAAATCTAAGACAACTAAAATCGAGCGGTCGTCTCTGACTGCAAGTGCTGTCTCTGTACTATGAAGTGCACTAAAACCAGACTGGAAACTGCAAAAAACACCAGTATTATTCATAAAAAACATCAGTTGGGAAAAAATTACTTTCTCTAGAACTTTAGATAAAAAAATCTGGAGAGTGGTTTGTAGTTACTTAGAGACAGGGGCTCCAAATGAGGGTTTTTTTAGCAGTGGGTGAACAATGGCATGTTGAAACCTGTCTGGAAAAGGACCCGAGGTCAGGGAGCTGTTAAAATGCAAATCTCCAAAATAATAGGGCCAACAGTGGGGAAAACCTCCTTGAGCTGCTAAGTGGGTATGATACCTAAGGCACAAGAGGTAAAACTGGGTAAAAGCAGCAGAACTGACATGCAGAATAGGAAGAATGGGAAGGTCTGGCTGGGCTTAGGACTTCATGTCCACCACCGTCTTCATGAAATGAGAAAGAAAGTTACCAGTCTGTACTTGCTGTAAGAATTTACACCGCATTCACCTTAAAAACTGGTCTTCCTCACCTCCTGGAGTGTCTCTTTGAAACACCTTTGTAGCTTTGTCACAAATAACAACTATATATATAAAAAATTTTAAAAAAAATTCCATTATCATAGAATCTACAGAGTGATAAAAGGCCTAAAACCTAGAAATAATCTTTGGGTTTTGACCGTATTATAAGTGTAACTGAAAAACGCTCTGCTGTGTTTATGTTTGAAGCCTCTGGAGGAGTGTTGCTACGGTTTGCAATCAAGAAATTCTTGTAATGAAACACCAAAGAAACATCTTCATTTGGCAATGTTTAAGATTTTTATTGTTTTGGTTTCAACTTAATTATGATCGTAGTTTCCCCTAAAAGGCACAAGCCTTCCTTTCCTGCGGAAACTTTTCCGATGGGTTTTAATCAGCATAAGCCAGTCCTTGAGTAGAGAGCTCTGCCTCAGAGAAGACGGCGCTGGGTGGCAGGGAAGAAGAGGGGATGGGGAGGCCCGCTGCTGCTGAGATGTGACTTTTGGTTGGACGTCCTGCATGGGAATTCATTTCTTCTTGTCTGCCTTCTGTGCAGACTTGGTGACCTTTCCACCGGTGGCGGCCTTCTTCTCCACGGACTTGATGACACCGACAGCAACAGTCTGCCTCATGTCACGCACAGCAAAGCGACCTGGGAGGGAGAGATGGACGAGAAAAGAGAAAATAAAGATGAGGAGAGGCTTAAAAGACGCTTTTGACATGAGTCTGCTCTGTGTCTAAGGTGCAGCTGTTGGGAGTCACAGTCATTGTTGAATGCAGGCCTAGGGATGATAAATCCACAAGGTTGTCCATCTGTCTTCACAAATGTATAATGACTTCCACAATCAATCTATGGTCATTTTAATGATGAATAGTTGATTCATCATTAAAATCTTATAGCATATTGTTTTACTCTATAACAGTGTTATTCAAATAAGCAACAATAAGCAACAACAGCAGCTATTTTAACAGCACAGACCAAGTAAATTTTGTTTTATTTGCGTATTAAATACACACCAGCAATTTATCTGACTTAAGCTCCTTATGAAGTCGACATTCATTCATTTAGAGTCATGTTTTCTGTCCACCTGATGAAAGGAAGTCAAATATTTACTCTCTTTGGTCTCCACCATCCTGAGAGAAGTATCTGGCTCTCTAGAGCTAGTTCCTGCAGTACCGTACGTTTATCTGCTAGTCGTTAACTGTGTCTGTTGTGTGGTGTTAGGCAGGCAGCATACAGTGGGTTTATCAGTGTTATATTACAGATAACAGTTGCCTGCGGAGTTGAGTGCAGGAAACAATTAGCTGAAAAAGGCTAAAATGCACAGGAAGAGCAAACTATTCCTTATATAAAAATATTGATTAGTGCAGCCCTTAAACAAAAGTCTAACAGTCGACACAACGGGCAAACAGAGCTTCACTCACCCAGTGGGGGATACTGGGAGAAGCTCTCAACACACATGGGTTTTCCAGGCAACATGGTGATGATGGCGGCGTCTCCAGACTTGAGAGCCTTGGGGTTGTCCTCTAGCTTCTTGCCGGAACGACGGTCGATCTTCTCCTTGAGCTCGCTGAATTTGCAGGCAATGTGAGCGGTGTGGCAGTCCAGCACGGGGGCGTAACCCTGGGAGATCTGGCCGGGGTGATTCAGGATGATGACCTACAGAAGGAGAGACATGGAAGGAGGTTTTAAAGAGCAACATCTAATATCTAGATCATTCAGCCAGGCTGCTAGGATCTGTGGGTTTTAACAGCATGTATAAATAACAAAAAACATCATGATTTTGAATAACCTGGCCAAGAGATAGCATGAATATGCCTAGAAGAAGAAGAAGAAGAACCGGGGGGAGACATTCCCCTTTATTTGTCACACACATGCACATGCACACACTGCACATGAGGTGAAATTTGTCCTCTGCATTTCACCCATCCTGGTCGTCCCTCCTCCGCGGCAGACCAGGAGCAGTGCTGTGATCTTCTCGCATGTTTTTAGTGGGGGTATATTTTTAAGGAGGTGCAAACTCCACACAGAAAGGCCCTCTTTTTTTGCAGCAGGCACTGAAGGCATGGTGGAGGACACACCCCCGGTGCCCGCACCTGGCAATAGTGGCGAGGAAAAACTTCCTTTTAAGGCAGAAACCTCAGGTAGAACCAGGATCTGGGTGGGCGGTCATCTGCCTCAACCGGTTTGGTTAGAGAGAGAGAAAGAGACAGAGATGCAATCACAGTAACAGTGACAGCTTTCATGATCGACTCTGAACTATATGTAGTTTATATAACATTGTATATACATATATCATATATTTATGTATGTGATATATGTATGTATTAGTAACAGGTAGTATATGTAAGGTTACATTAGTAACCTTAACAGGTGCTGTCTCTGTACTATGAAGTACTCTAAAACCAGACTGGAAACTGTAAAAAACACTATTAATTTAAAAAATACACCAGCTGGGAAAAAATACTTTCTCTAGAACTTTAGATAAAAAGGTTTGGAGCAGTCTGTAGTTATTTAGAGACACTGGCGCCCAATGAAGATTTTTTAGCATTGGGTGAACAATGGCAGGTTGAAACGTGTCTGGAAAAGCACCCAAGGTCAGGGAGTTGCGAAAATGTAAATGTACAAAATAACTGGGCCAACAGTGGGGAACGCCTCCTTGAACAGCTTTGGAGGGATGATATCTAAGACGCAGGAAGATGAGTAGAGTAGTGGGAGATTATATTCTCTAACGCTGACATTGTGAAACTGGGTAAAAGCAGCAGAACTGACATGGTGAATGGAAAGAATGGGAGGGTTAGGCTGGGTTTAGGACCCGATACCCTCCACCTTCTTTACAAAGCAAGAAATCATTTGAACAGCTCAGCATCAGGTTACAGGAGAAGAGGGAGGTGTAAAAAACCGGTTGGTGCAGGAGCTATTCTCCCTGACGGGTGCCTGGGGGGAAACTGACTGTCATGTCGTCAAACAGGAACACTCAACAGTGTTGCTCTACGTTCACTCTGCTGTGTTCTGGCATAAGCTGAAAGGCGAATGCACTGTTTCACAGTAACACTGAAGCACACTCACGAACACTGAGTGGTTTTTGGACCTTTGTTACATGTCATGATTCTCTCTCTCTCCCCCTCCACACTGTCAACAGTTAAATAAAGGAAAAAATGCTCCTCCAAAAGAGAATAAATGGTAATATTTGGGTCTCAGGTGTTTCTGATTTCTAGTGTCAAGCTCCCACTCATCATTTGGCCTCAGAAAACTAGCAGCTTTCAGTTAGTGAGAGAAAAGCAGTTTTGTTGGATAGAAAGAGCAGAAGGGCGATTTAACTATTTATTGGTTGGAATTTGTATTTACATTTAATGGTTGTTTTCCCATTGTGTGAATCTGGTTTAAAAACACAAGAAAGTAACTTTTATTTTTAGCATTTATTGTTTAGGCTAATAAATGTACTGTATTATTACATGAAGGCAATAAGGCTGTTGTGAATCTGAATCATGAAAAGGCTCCAATCGTAGTGGCAGTAGCAAATGGTAGTGACAAAACACAGCCAGTTCTAGAAATGTGATGACTCCATGTCACAGTCCACGTGCATGGCACCAGTGGTCCTCTTGGGTGGCCAACACATGTGGCTGCTTGGATGGAGCAGTCAGGGACAGTAGTTTCATAGGAGAACCAGAACTATTGTATCGCTGCCACAGTTGAGTTTCTTTCTCAAGCTCAGCTGTGTCGATGGAAATGTAAATACATATATATCATGGCACTAATTATACTCCCACTTGCATCCAAATGTTAACTGTCTGCAATAAACTCCAGCACTTCATACCATGTATGAAAGGCTTGTTTTCTTTGTTTTCTGGTGGGCCAGCATGGAGCCACTTTCTGTGGAGCTGTACCCACTGATGAAGCTCCTTTTTGCTTGGTCTGACACAACCCTCCCCTCCTCAGCGCCGGATCAGACACTGCAGGAATTTTTCTTAGTTAGTTGTTCTTAAAGGCACCTGATTAAACCTATTTAGTTCCTAATTGAAGCGGTTGACTCTCAGCTGCTATGTCTTTATCTTCGATGCAGAAGCATTCTACTTCCTGTTCTTCCTCCCTGTGGGATTCAAACTCTCACCAAAACCGTGTGTGCATTACAAAAATCTGACATTTCGTACAAATTCAGAATGGCCAAGGTTACAAATGTATTTTACTGCATTGTGTTTTTCTGTCACCAGTATTTTGTATTTTATTTTGATACATTTATTTTCAGGGTATTTTGTAACAACAAGTTGATGTGCTTTTGCCATCTGTGGCTCAGACTCACCTGGGCGGTGAAGTTTTCAGCTGACAGGGGGGGGTCGTTCTTGCTGTCGCCGGCCACGTTTCCACGGCGGATTTCCTTGACGGACACGTTCTTAATGTTGAAGCCGACGTTGTCACCGGGGAGAGCTTCAGGCAGGGACTCGTGGTGCATCTCCACAGACTTCACCTCAGTGGTCAGGTTGGGGGGAGCAAAGGTGACAACCATGCCGGGCTTCAGGATGCCGGTCTCCACACGGCCGACGGGGACAGTTCCGATACCTGAGAAAGAAGAGGAGCCAAAATGTTTGTGTGAACTGTATTATGTTTTTGATCAAAGACTTTAAGAGCTGTAAAGTCTGCACTCAACAGACCGTTCTTTCAGCAGCAATCTTTTGAACATGTCTGATTTAAGATAAGACTTTATTGATCCTACACCAGGGAAATTAGGTCGTTACAGCCAGCAAGATTTACAAAAAGGGCCAAGATAAAAAAAGTAACTATGTATATGTACATTATGTACAGAGTATAAAAATGCTAAAGGCCATTAAAAGTCCTACTGCCCATAAAAATACTAATGCCAATATTCTTATGAGAAAAACTACTCATGTTATAAGTTGTATTGCGCTTGAGAAATACTAAGTCTATATATATGCTATATGCTTAGAACTGCGTCAGTGCCATACATGTCAGGTGGAGGTACAGGTGAGCACCAGGTGTGCACTGCTAGTTTCTGGTATGCTCTTTCCCCCTCTGTGGTTCGTCTGTCTGACGTCACTGCAAAGCTGTGTGGATCCACTCCCACAGCGCGTCGTTATGCATTCAGCAGAGGCTGAGTGAACGGAGTGACATGTCACTTGAGAGTCTGCAATTTCACTGTGAGCCGGTTGCTGTTACTGTTGTACGCCCAACTTTCAGGACTTCAGGTGAGCAGCTTGATTCTGTCTCTGTTGGCACTTTGTGACTGTGGTCTGGACCAGGGTTTTTTTCATCTCTACTTATAAAGAGATGATTGCCAACCATGTACTTTTTTACATGTAAATTAACCATTTTTCAGACTCTTTCAGACGCTTCATCTATTTGTTGAAATAATGGCTTTTTGTCATTCAGGCATCACTATCTTTTCTCTGTGCATGGCTTCATTCAGACACGTTCATGAGAAATTTGTTAACTTTGGTACTCAGTTAGACGCAGTTGCTCAACTTTAGTGAACTGAAAAGGAATGATCTGAAGAAAGAGGAGTGTTTTCTGTTCTGTCACGGGCGGCATGGGCAATGTTTTAAAAACCTTTTTTGTCCTTAAATTCATGATGATCACGGAGGCTCGTCCTGCATTTTACAGTCAGACTACTGATGAAACTCATAAATTTGATTCATTACATAGAGAATAAGGCTGCCGATTTTATGGCGCACAATAGGGTTGGGCGGTAATACGGTAATATGGTATCTCCGGATATTGAAAAAAGCGACGGTGTCCCTTTATTACGATAATGAAAAAAAAACAACTGCTGAACAAAGTGCGCGTCTTCATAATCAACGTGTTTCTCCAGCACATCTGTCCGTGCGGTTGAAGATGTTCTGAAAGTGATGGCAGACCTTTTCATGAACAAAGCAATGCTTGTCAAAAAATTAAAAAAATATATAAAAATAATAATAATTTTTTACCAAAAAAAAAAAATTACGAAACGATCATAATTGCGCGCCACGTGACAGCCTCTAGTCATTAGGAAAAAAAATAGATGGCGAACACAAACGAGTTGGTCCCGCCCAAGCAAAAAAAAAAAAAAAAACAAGCAACCAGTTTGGCAGCCTTACGGGCGAAGACGAACATCTCCTCCTACGGTGGAAATCAACCTGTAGGCGCTCCTCTGATGGCGAACGTGGCCCGGAAGTACCTGAGCATGTGCGCCACGTACTCACCATCAGCACGGCAGGCCTTTACATGTCCTTCTCAAGCCCCCACAAGTAATAGGCTTGAAAATAGCCCAATGTTCGCGTCTTTTTGTTATCATTTGATAAGCCCAGTGAATGCTAAAGGCTGTGCGAATTTAATTTATTTTTACTGGATTGCAGCCATAGATAATTTGTTGTTGATTTCAATCAGGTTAGTTGACCGACGCCTGAGAATTAATGTAATGTCCTTGCACTATTCTTTATTTACCTTAGCCAACCGCAATCAGTACTCACACCCATCAAGCGGTATATTCGTTGTTAACAGATGTTGTTAATGTCGTTGACATTTTAATTCCGGTTCTTCTGGAACATTTTGTCCTTGTGAGAAGGTAATAAGAATAATAGTAACAGACTTTATTTGTATAGCATCTTTCAGACAAGAAATGCAGCTCAAAAGGCTTTATAATAAATAAATTAGATGCACTGAGTGGCCCAGATAAAACATAAAATAAACGTGTTTAAAATGGTAATTTAACATGAGGTGGAAGGGTTAAGGTGCACTGTAGCCACCTTGTGGCAGGAAACGGTATAGCAACGATTCTCCAATGGGATTTCTAATCAGCTGGTAAAACCGTGTACCGGGGAAGATATAACGGTATTAAACACTGTTTACCGCCCAAGCCCTTAAGCACAGATAGACAAGACGTGAAGTCAGAAATGGAGTTTACCCCCTACAGTATTTGCTCACATGCTCTATATAAGCATTTGGCTGGATATTCATGTAGTAGGGAGTGCTGATTGGTTCTACCTCTTTTTCCTCAAACTGTGAGGAGAAGAAAATGTGCTTGTGTAAACTGACATCTGACATGACCTTGACTTTTACCTGAAGCAGACTTTGCTAAATTGCCATCACATTTCCTGTAACAGCGGATGTCTGAACGGGGCTTCACAGGGCAGAGGCCATTAGTTTGGTAGACTAGCAAAACATCAGAGTCCAGTGACATTATATTGCTTTCCTTTCCTTTGTTGTTTTATGAGGCAACATGACCTGACACTCCTTACCGCCAATCTTGTAGACGTCCTGCAGGGGCAGACGCAGAGGCTTGTCAGTGGGGCGGGAGGGGGGCATGATGGAATCCAGAGCCTCCAGCAGGGTGACGCCGGTGGCACCACCCTCCTTGCGCTCGATCTTCCAGCCCTTGAACCAGCTCATCTGAAATGGAGAATGTAGATACAGAGAGAGGACAGAAAAAGAGTAATGGAGTAAGCAAAAGAAAAAAATAGTGAGTTCTCGAGGATTATTTTATGTGATGATCCAAGAAATATTTCCTTTTAATTCTAGTAAAAAGAAATTATGCAAATCTGAGTTACTGTCACAGATATGTGATGGATTTATTAAAAGGAATTAAATATAAATGAAGATCCAGGAGTGTCCATCTACAATTAGGCCAGCTGTATGTTGACTTGAGCTGAGCATGTAATGAGAGGCTCACCTTGTCACTGGCCTCCAGCATGTTGTCTCCGTGCCACCCAGAGATGGGGACAAAGGCAACAGTGGCGGGGTTGTAGCCGATCTTCTTGATGTAGGCGCTCACTTCCTTGGTGATCTCCTCAAAACGCTTCTGGCTGTAAGGGGGCTCAGTGGAGTCCATCTTGTTGACTCCAACAATGAGCTGCTTCACACCCAGAGTGTAGGCCAGCAGGGCGTGCTCACGGGTCTGGCCGTTCTTGGAGATACCAGCCTCAAACTCACCAACACCAGCAGCAACGATCAGCACAGCGCAGTCAGCCTGAACAGGAAGAATTGTGAAATGTGTTTTTTATACAAAAAATCTAAAGTGGTGTCAATATAGAGCAGGTTAAAAGGTGTGCCTTTACCTGAGAGGTACCAGTGATCATGTTCTTGATGAAGTCCCTGTGTCCAGGGGCATCAATGATGGTCACGTAGTACTTGCTGGTCTCAAACTTCCACAGAGCGATGTCGATGGTGATACCACGCTCACGCTCGGCCTTCAGTTTGTCCAGCACCCAGGCGTACTTGAAGGAGCCTTTGCCCATCTGTGGTGGTCGAGATAACACAAATATAGGAGGCCATAAAATGGGAAAAATTTAGAAATCTGCCAGAAAAGTTTAAGATTTTTCAGATAAAATCACTGTGGAAAAACAGCAAACTTCTCCTTATAAAAGATTTCCCAACTGCTCTGAGGGAAGTTTCTGTTAATTACAATTGGATTTGCCATATAAAACAAATATGATGGAACCAGTGAGACATATCTACTTGTTTCCTCCAGAAATACCAGGTGTCACCCACCACCCTGTACTCTGTTATCCAAAAGCATTTTCTAAATCGGGGCTCACTGTAAATACCACAGTTACATCACATTACATGGACAAGTTAATGCCTGTCTGTCCATCAGGTTTCTCATTCAAGGCTCAGTGGGAACACAAATAGTACACCAAACTTCAGTTCATCCTTCAGGCTGACTGTCAGCACAGTTAACATGTCAATATTTTTAATCTAGAGACCTTAGTTTAAACATATTCAGCACTGATTTTCATTTAACAAAAAATGCCAGACTACTAAATCCATCAGTGTTAAATAAAGGCATTTGCCTGAATAAAATATGGTCAGAAAAGGATTTAGAAAATGAAATATATAATCAAAGAATGACCAAATATACCTAACATATATAAAGAAAATATATAAGAATTTGACCAACGATTTAATGACAATTTTGAGGTTAATACACAAAAAGTACTTTCAAAGTCTTTTCTATTGTCATTTGACAGTTCACTTTACGACTGATTTGTTTAAAGCCTGTTTAAACAAATCAATGTTTAGAAATGTTTGTACCTTAATTCCATGAGTCTAAATATTTTTGTTGAATCCTTTGCATGGATTTTTACTTATTCTGTCGTTTACTAAATTAAATATCTATGAGGAAGTAGTTTTTTAATATGTATTTGATACAGAGATATGTATTTGATACAAGAGATTTTCCACTTTTGTAATAGCTTTATTAAACCTTGAATTTAAGCTTTTATGTATGTATTTGAACAGGAATATTTTCTGTATATATTACAATACGGATAGTACAAATATTTCTACAGTAGGTGGCAGTGTTTACCCAGTAATATCAATGAGTAACTTCATCCACCACACCCGTTTCCACTCACTTCTGAAGAAGAGTGCCTGTGTCTGCCTTTATTCTGTCATTCATGTGTTCTGCGGAGGTGAATGTGTGTGGTGCCTCCATAACTGACCTCAGCGGCTTCCTTCTCAAACTTCTCGATGGTTCTTTTGTCGATTCCTCCACACTTGTAGATCAGGTGGCCAGTGGTGGTGGACTTTCCAGAGTCGACATGGCCAATGACCACGATGTTGATGTGGACCTTTTCCTTTCCCATTTCGATGTACTAGTTATAAACAACATGGCGAGTTACGTTGAGTGTATTAATAGATATTTCTGGTTTAAATTTGTCTGAGCTCGGTGGGATCACTGAAGTTATGTTGACTCGGCTGTAAGTGACATGAGTTGCTAACGTTAGCAAGCATAGCAAGTATATTAAGTAGTAAGTAGTAATAAACGGTGGTTATGGGTACTTGAAATATTTCAGGTTTAAACTTATCTCTAAATTGTGTGAGCTCACTCGGGATCATCAGGCGAGATCATCATGACACCGATTTATGTGCAAACAGGTTGACATGATTAATATACATGTAGTACAACGTCTCAATTTCTCAGCCTTGTCGCAACTGCGGCATAAGCGGTTAGCTAACGTCAGCTAGCTGGCTGTTTAGCGTTAACCCACGCACGAGACCAGCTCGTTTAACATGTAACGGTGTGGTGTTACTGCGTCAACACACAGTTAACGTACTATTACTGACTTAACCGCATACTCGTTAGGAAACTGGACTTATTGGATACGTTTATCTCATGAGTACTTTTCGATGCTCGTGCACGCTACCGGAAGGGAGACAGTGGTGAGTCACGCGCCATGTGCTCAATGCCGGCTGCCCGGCCTCCATGTTGCACCGTGAGTGCAGAGCCGCCATGTTACCAACTGATGCAAGCGCGTGCACAGTCACTGTACAGCCAGCATTGAGGTGGAAGGATGCGCGTTCACGAAGGCAGAAAGGACTACCATGACTGGCAGAAAGAAAAATCTGACAACTCCTTTACAGTTCAAGTTCAGGGTCACCTTTTGTAATTTCCTGTGTTTTGGTTCATTTTTTGTCATATTGTGCCTCAATTGACAGATGAATAGACCACATGCTGTCTGATGTCCAGATCAGAAATTTAGAGGTGAGCTAGCATGTTTACCTTTTGTCTAACCAAAATATTATTTTTTGACAGACAAGCTGCCTCTGATTTTCTTCTAGATTCAGTTATATTCCTTTAGACTAGGCCAACAAAAGCCAAGTCTAAATTTCCTGCCCTGAATAATGCCTCAGCCCCTGTGTCGGCATGCATTTTAGCTCCTGATTTTAGCTCTAAGAGATTAAAAAAGATGACATTTCACAAACCTGTGCCCGGCAATAAACAGATGTCCCCTGATTTAGAGCGGAGGAAAAAAAGGACCGAATGTGAGCCGTCCACAGTTTTTATACTGAACCAGAGGAGAGGGAGGGGGCTGTGCATGCTCTTGTTGCTGTCAGACTGCAATAAGGGGTGCTATTGGCTGGGGTGGCATAACTCCTATCACGGCGATTGGATGACAAGTGTATCACCGCACACAGATAGCATGGTCAAAAACAGCTGCACCACAGAGGCTGGCCTATGACAGCTAAAAACCTGACACCAAGAGCAAAAGAGAAGGATAGACGAGCTAATTTCCATTTTTTCAAAGACATTTATTTTATTAGTTACCAGCAGCTTTCTTTCCAATTAATGTGGTATTTTAACAGCGAGATACAGTTCTAAACCATTTCCAACTTAAAACTTAACTCAGAAGCACTGTCATGTGATTCAGGTATGTGACAATGCCACAGTTCTTTTTTCCTGCGGAAACTTTTGCGATGAGTTTTAATCAGCATAAGCCAGTCCTTGAGTAGAGAGATCTGCCTCAGAAAAGATGATCCAGGATGGGGGTAAGCAGTGGCCCGCTGCTGCCGGCACACGTCTTGTTGCTGGGTGTCCTGTACGACCATTCATTTCTTCTTCTGGGCCTTCTCTGCAGCCTTGGTTGTCTTTCCGGTTACTTCCTTGAACTCAACCACCTTGATGACACCGACAGCCACCGTCTGCCTCATGTCACGCACGGCAAAACGACCTGGAAGAGAAAAGGGGTGAGCAGTTAGTAACTGCATGTGTGCACTTCATCATGCATCTTCATTGTATTGTGTAAAAAGTATTTCTAAATTCAGTGTATATAGTTGGCTTTCAAGTTTATAAAAAAAAAAAAAAAAAACAACAACAACATACCGAGGGGAGGGTAGCTGGAGAAGGGCTCCACAACCATGGGCTTCTGTGGAATCAGTTTGACAATGGCAGCATCTCCAGACTTGACAAACTTGGGAGCGTCCTCAAGCTTCTTGCCAGAACGACGGTCGATCTTCTCAAGGAGCTCGCTGAACTTGCAGGCGATGTGAGCTGTGTGGCAGTCCAGCACAGGGGCATAGCCTGCGTTGATCTGGCCAGGGTGGTTCAGGATGATGACCTGTGGACACATTTTGAATTAGAACTTGATCAATTGAAACTTGACCGAACACTGAGACCCTTTCAGGTAATGCTTTCATAAGCTCCTCCAAGTTCACAATACAAACCTGGGCGTTGAAGCTGCCAGCTCCCTTGGGGGGGTCGTTCTTGCTGTCTCCAGCCACGTATCCACGACGGATTTCCTTGACGGACACGTTCTTGATGTTGAAGCCGACATTGTCTCCAGGGACAGCCTCTGGCAGGGACTCGTGGTGCATCTCCACAGACTTCACCTCAGTGGTCAGGTTGGGGGGAGCAAAGGTGACGACCATGCCGGGCTTCAGGATACCGGTCTCCACACGGCCAACGGGGACAGTTCCGATACCTGAGAAAAATAATTTGTTGAAGCACTAAAATGGTTTGGGAGGTTCCACTTAATATCAGTCTTTTAAGAATAACACTACTCAATCCTTACCGCCGATTTTGTAGACATCCTGCAGGGGCAGACGGAGGGGCTTGTCGGTGGGGCGGGCAGGTGGCAGGATGGCGTCAAGAGCCTCCAAAAGTGTGGTTCCGCTGGCATTGCCCTCCTTGCGCTCAATCTTCCATCCCTTGAACCAGTTCATCTGTAGACAGAGTTGAAGTAAAAAAGTCAGCCAATGTTCAATCCATCAGGTTTTAATGTTGAGCACTACATTATAAATGTCCTCACCTTGTCACTGGCCTCCAGCATGTTGTCTCCGTGCCACCCAGAGATGGGGACAAAGGCAACAGTGGCAGGGTTGTAGCCGATCTTCTTGATGTAGGTGCTCACTTCCTTGGTGATTTCCTCGAAACGGGCCTGGCTGTAAGGGGGCTCAGTGGAGTCCATCTTGTTGACTCCAACAATGAGCTGCTTCACACCGAGAGTGAAGGCCAGCAGGGCGTGCTCACGGGTCTGGCCGTTCTTGGAGATACCAGCCTCAAACTCACCAACACCAGCAGCAACGATCAGCACAGCGCAGTCAGCCTAAAATGAAAATCAGATTTTCGATCTGAATACAATAAAGCAGGATGCAAATACAGTTCAGGCTGAGTTTGTTGTATACAAACATGATCATTTACCTGAGAGGTACCAGTGATCATGTTCTTGATGAAGTCCCTGTGTCCAGGGGCATCAATAATGGTAACGTAGTACTTGCTGGTCTCAAACTTCCACAGAGCAATGTCGATGGTGATACCACGCTCACGCTCGGCCTTCAGTTTGTCCAGCACCCAGGCATACTTGAAGGAGCCCTTGCCCATCTGTGGAGGGATAAATAGGAGTCAAATTCCTTGAGCGTGTGCACACATACTTCACCAACAAAGCCAATTCTGATAGGTTTGTGATATAGGAAAAGGATGCTGCTATGGGCTGTTATTAAACCCAAGTGTACATGACAGCAATTTAGAGTGTTCAGGTCTGAAAGGACTACCAGAAAATAATTTATCCTCATATTCTGTGCTTGTGTATGCACTCCCTTTGGATTACACAAGCATCACACAGCCAATTTTGAACATACAACACATTCCACTTAATGCACTTCTACTATTACATTACTACCATTACATCATTTTCATAACTTGTAAAATACATATTTCTGAGCACAATTTGAGACATCTCTGCTGTATTAGTTCAGTATTACACGTTTTGTCTGAACAGCCTGAGGCCTCCTCAATTCGTGCACAGTCACTTCTAAGCGCTGCTCGCGCTAAGCCCCACCCCGCGTGCGCGCACACAGTCGCTCCCGTCTCGTGCCAGGCGGCAGGGCTGAGAGTAGGCACGCTGACGCCGCCATCTTAACTCCTGGCTGTAGTTAATTCACAGATAAGACGAAATAACTGCTCACCTCGGCGGCTTCCTTCTCGAACTTCTCGATGGTTCTCTTGTCGATTCCTCCGCATTTGTAGATCAGATGACCGGTGGAGGTGGACTTTCCGGAGTCGACATGGCCAATGACCACGATGTTGATGTGGATCTTTTCCTTTCCCATTTCGATTTATTAGTTTCTGTCACAATTAAAAAGAAAGACACATCCGTCAGTTCTAAGATCTAATCTAAAATGAAAGTTTTAGTGGACATGTAGCCGTTGTGTTTAAACAGAAAGTAATCTTAATGCTAACTGAAGCATGGCTTCTCTGGAAGCGTTGATTTTAAACACCATTTTGACAGCAGTTTAGTGGTTAAAGAACCAAAATGAGGCCACATTTCTTATAAACTTAACGCCGAGCTCCGTTTTAAACAGCAGACCGTTACTTTGCGGTGCTGGGCTCGAGGGCGCTCACAGGCAGAGGCTCCTAGGCCTCACTCGGCCACAGGCCAGGCGAGACACGTGTTACTCTATGGGCCACGTCGTATAAAGTTACAAAGATTGCCAAATATTCAGCACCCATTTTGTCCAGGCTCCCAACACCTGTCACCGGAGAACACATGCAGTCGTTTCATGGAGGGAAAGAGGAAACGGCATTCCAGCATCCTCGGATCTGGGCTTTCGCCATCCCCCCTCTTTGTTCCTGCTCCCCCACATTCTCTCCTCCCTCCTCACCTCTTTTGTTCAAAACTTTAATTTAACCTCGCTTAAACTCAGTAACACACAAAAGACAGTGGCTTCAAGCAGGTCAGCAAACGACAAGTTACGGCTGCCCTCTATTTTTAACGGTCAATTCCCTCCATTTCAGAGAAAAAAATCCACAGGTTTGTGTGAAGTTACATAACCGAAAACGCAAAGTTTTTAATGAAATAGTCGAAGGGAAAACGTCAAACTAAATCTGAATAAGCGTCGCAAAGAGTTAAACGTCTGCTCTCTCTCTCTCTCTCTTCCATCGCCTCAGGGATCAAAGTTGAACTTACCGGTGTTTCTGGGTTTTCACGGCCAAAGCTGCTGCCCCTAGCCAGGTAACAGAAAGAGGAAGACCCGGGCTGGACTGGGAGGTTTTATACTGAATGGGAGGCGGCCTGACTTCCCGTCGCCCTCCCCGGTGCCGACCCGCAAATCACACACATTCCTGCAAAAAACGTCAGCACGTCACCGGATGAGCCGCCTGAAACATGCATGATGTCTCACCAGGGACCGTGAATTTCAGGCCGGTTCAGACAAGAACCGCAGCGGTCATGAAAACAGTGAGAATGACCCAGAATCAGGCTGAGAGAGCGCACAAGCTGTCAGATTTACGGGCGTTTCATTCATTTTCTGCCAGTAGTTCATCAGCTGTTCAGCAGGAACGCACTGATGTTGTTTTTGACCTCTTGCTATGAAATATTTTTCCAGTAACTGATTAACTTTGAATATATTGTCAGGCAGAAAAAAAAGATAAAAACATTCAGGGATTAATACCAGTAAGTGTGACACTGAGTCAGACACAGTTAACATTGAAAATATAACAGGAATCCTGATATTTTTCCATTGTAACCAGATTGAGCTTCACCCAGTTTTCACTACACAGATGTTGTATAAAAATAATGGCAAGGCAACGTGTGATACGTGTGATAATAATTATTAAATGTAATGATCACTGAGAAGCTGAAAAAGGCATGCAAAGACACAAAGTCTTTCTTCATGCCAAATAATTCAGGGTTTGTTTACACATCATTCAGAGATTTTATGTCTGACATCACATAGAAACATTATTGCCTGCACACGTCCTCTTCAGCATTCATTTAAACTATTCAGATAACTACTTACACAGCACAAAGCTCTCCCCCCTGGAACCCCTCCCGTCACCCACTGGTAATACTGGGACGACTCATCAGCTTGACGAGATTATCTGAATCCCAACAAGATTTGCATTGAGCGCGGACCCTGAAAGGTGAACTCATGCTGCTTTCAAGACTCCTTATCTGCTGGCCGTTTACATGGGTGTGTACATACATATGTTCTTATGGTGAAGTGCATTTTCAATTAGATTAGAGTGAATAAAAAGCAACACTCAGCATGTGATAGTTGCATAGACTTAAGAAAAAGGTCCGTTTTCCCACTGGGATGCTACTTGTGGGTCAGGAGGTCAGGTCCCATCCCATGCTCCATCACTGTGGCATGTTGCCCAGTATGGAGGCGGCTGGCATCCCCCGATAAACGCGCACACACACACATACACACACACACACACAAACTACTCGCTTGGATTTCCCTCCAGTTCAGGTAACAGCCACTTGGACTTGGCAGCTGCTGCTTTCACTCAGCGGAGAGCAGAGCGACCACAGGGGAGGAAGAGCAGCGAAGGGCCGAAGTGTGGGGAGGGAAGGACGGAGGCAGGCTGGGAAGATATGGGGAGACGAGGGAAGTGATAAGAGGACCAAGGGTCAGAAATAGAGAGCCAACTTGCTTAAAGAGTCGTGAAAAGTGCGAGTGAAGTGACCAGAAGTGTGGTGTGTCTTGCAAAATATACTAATTTATTGTTAAAGTGTTGTAAAGAAACCCTAGGTGAATGTTACATCCAAGCACCCCTCTTCCAGGCACACTGAGTTCTTGCTTGATTGCAAAATTATTCTTCTTTGTTATGATTCACATTATATAAGCTCACAAGGCTATAAGTCAACACACCTATTACGCTCTGACAGCACATGTTGCCATTGTGTGGAGCCACTTCCATTCATTAGCAGAGGCTTAGAAATGTGGTCTGAACCAGTTTAAATCAGCACGTGTGTGAGATGGCAGGTTATTGATTTGCAACTGCCATTTTAAACTGCTCAGCATTTAACTGCTGTTCTTTGATCTGCCATAAATAGACCCGACTTGGCTGTAGTCCTGTGAGCTCCGTTCATTTACTTAGTCCATTAAAGTCCATTATAATTTAATGCATCGTACAGCTCTGCTCTGTACTCAGTTCTGGCTGTTGTCCTCATCATCATGTGTGGTTTCTTCGTGTATGGTCCATCAGTAGTCAACAATTGAGAACTCACTTTAAAATGTCTACGTTATTAAGTTAGCAGAAGTATGACATTATATACCTGACATACAGAGGTATCAAATAGACTTGTGCAGCCACTCTACGCCTGAATTGTGTGCTTTTTCTGATGAAAATAAAACTGACATTTCAGCCTTCATTAACTCCATATAGACTGAATTACACGCAGAAGTAATTTCAATAGATGTGCAGTTTAAGAACAAAGAAAAAAGACAAGTTGTTGTCTGTATAATCACCTGTTATATGAAATGTTGTGCAAAAGCTTGCTGCGTCAAAACACAGCTGATTTTTATCTTGACTCTTCACTCATTGTTCTGCGCGCCTGTCTGTAAACACATGTGCATAGATCACTTTTTCATGTAAACACTAATACTCAAATATTTTTATTTAGAACTTCTGATTTTGACTTAAAAGTTGAGCATACGCAGCTTTTTGATTGGCTTTTGATTTAATTTTGGAGCCAGATAAAACAACCATTTTCCTATTTGGGTTAGCAGGTACAACCCAAATAGGAGTTAATATTATGCCTGTTCAGCAGGTATGATATATTTCACCATCTTAGCATTAGCATGTTAATGTTTGCTAATTAGCACTGAACACAAACTGCAGCTGAGGCTGATGAGAATGTCATTAGTTATTAATGTATTTAGCCATAAAGAAAAATATTGGACTAAATGAAATCATGTCCTGATGATGGCGCTAGAGGAGAGGTCAGAGGATTGCCAGAGCTGTTACAAATTTATCCAGAGGGGCTCATTAGTTATTGAGTTATTTCACTCAAAAAGCACGAATGTCAAACTTGCGGAGGTGCTCGAGGAACACCAAAGTCCTCTGGAGACGACGAGTGTCTGTGCGAAGCTTCAAACCAATCCATGTTGATGAGGTATTTGAGTCTGGACCAAAGTGGGTGACAGACTGACACTTTCACCCCTGGAGCCCCAACGATGGCATGGCTAAACACACACACACACACACACACACACACACACACACACACACACACACACACACACACACATACATTAAAAGCCTGTGTGTACCTGCATGCCGACACACTGCCCCAAACACAGCTCTGGTCATGAGGACATAGCCTGAAATGATCTGATGACTGAACAGAGCAAAGTACAACAACTGTGCTCTTATTTCAGGCACCAACTGGAGGAGAGGGGGCTGGGAAGTCTGAGTGTGTGTGTGTGTGTGTGTGTGTGTGTGTGTGTGAGAGAGAGAGAGAGAGAGAAAGGGAGAATGTGATTCAACAGTCAGGCCGGCAGTCAGTCCCTGGCAGCACATCAGTGATGAGTCATCGGGTATGAGGGGTGGTTATAGCAACGGGAGAGATCTGAACATTTTAATTACGGACTGAGAAAAAACTGTTAGTGCAGATAGAGAGAGAGCTGCAGAGATTTTCAGATATGTGATATGTGTGAGGTTCTGAATTTTTTTTTTTTTTTTTTTTTTGAATTTGACGCCAGGAGAAACTTTCATCTGTTCATATTCATTCTTCATTCATTCGCTTTCAACTGTCCTGTTTATGTGATGCAGCCGTAAACCTCAGTGTGCTCATCAAGGCACTGAACAGCTTTGTCTCTCTGCTCTCTCAGTCTGTACAGAATCAGGTTAAGAAAACACTCGATTTTAAGGCTCCTGTTCCCTTTAAACATTACACCCATAAAGGCTTTTGGATTTCTCCACTCAAGCCTTTAATGTCACAGCAATGATTCTGTTTTTGTATGATCCACCTTATAATCGGACCCTCTCAAGCTGCTCATTCAGCAAACAATAAAAATACTTGAATTTTCTCTCTTTCAGCCTCCAGAGCATTGACCATGGCCACTGACGCTGAGTGATGAGGCCTGGCCAGCCGTCCTTCCGGTTCATCCCAGAGGCGCTGGATGGGGTCAGGGTCCTGGCTTTGTGCAGGCCACACAAGTCCTTTCACACCAATCTGAGAAAATCATCTCTTTACGGGGGCATTGAAATGTAGCAGCAGGAAAGGGAGGAACAAACTGTTGCTGCAAAGTTGGGAGCACAGCATGCTCTGAAGCACCTTTGAGCATTAACCTGGTGAGTTGTGAGACGACGTATAGGATCGGAAATGACACAAAACCCTTAAATGTATACAAATACAGAGAGGAAAACAAAACTCCTGCTTTGGTCAAAGCAGTCACTTCATTTTAGGAGGTCACTGCTTTAACATATATAAATTACAATCAAAATAAAGTACATGAACAACTTTGCTTGTTTCATGTGAAAAATTGGATACTTTCAACTCAACTCAGCATCCAAAAAATGTTAAATTGAAGAGGAGAAATCACTCTTTGCTTAAAACAATCATGAATGGGGTCTAGGTTCATAAGGCAGAAGGCAGTAGGAAGCAAGTATGTGTCCATACACAGACAGATATAGATAGACAGTATTTCACCTCGCACATTAAACAAGCATGCATGATCAATATTTTGGTTAAAAATGTTAATGGATTCCAGTTTAAACCACAGTTTGCAGTCGCAGCATTAAGTCAGTTCTGCTACTTCAGTTGTCTTTATCTGCCAGTTTTAAGAAGTATGACTTTGTGTCTGTGTGGGTGCAGAAAAAAAAAGAAGCTGTGACTGATTCTGATCAAAGCCAACATTCAGAAAATCCCACGACACTGGCATTCATGTGCATACAGGCAGAGTTTTAGGAAATCAAATAGCAAGATCAGCACACAGTATACGATTATAATCTGAGCCCAGGGGAGCAGTTAATTCAAACAAAGCACATTTGCAACACAGTCAGTTCCACATCTCCTGCAGCCTCCTCCTGCTCCACACTCCCCCACGCTCCACAGTCTGGTTCACACTTGCAAACCAAGTATTTCCTTTTGGTTGCCCAGGCTATTGTGTGCATTTGTTTCACACCTGCTGTATAAAGGAGAGGTGCGGATCACATGCATATGCACAACCTCCAGGGGAGGTGTCTTGATGAAATGTTTGAATCACCTCTGGCTCTGACTGCCCCCTCAAGCCAGCCAAGGAGTGGAGAAATCTCTTTTTATCCATATCCTTGGGCTCAATTTATCATGTCCCTATTTTCAGTGGTGGAAGATATACTCAGATCTTTTACTTAAGTATATATACAGTATATATATATTCTCAACCGTGTTACATACATTCTCTACTGTGCAATAGTACACAACACTGTACTCTATTGTCCATATCTTACCATGTGCAATTACAAAAAATTCCATTGACGATACTATTTTTATACTCCTTTTGTATATAATGCACATATGTATAGTTGATTTTTTATTTTGTATCCCCTTTTATAGTCTGTTTTTTCCTATGTCTCTTTTTTATTCCTGCTACTATTGCTTGCTGTTTGTCACACCTAAAATTCCCCAGTGTGCAATTAATAAAGTTATATCATATCTTCAATAAAAGTAATAATACTACACTGTGAAAACATTCCACTACAAGTAAAAGTTCTCTGTGCTGTTTGACTGTCAGTGTTTTACTTTTGAATGAATACTACTGGTGCTTCAATGTGTGTAGCTCATTGTATTTTATTGCTGTAGATGTTAACATGTAACTTTACATACTGTTGGCTGGTTAAATCCACAGCACTGCATCATATCCTGTAAGATCATCACGTTTGTGGCATCAGTGAGTACCACGTATCTCTAAATAGACAAAAAGAATAAAGGAACACATTCAAATTCACCCAGTTTGGAGATACATGGTTTTCTTTGGACAGGAAAGGGATGAAAGCTGCAATCTGAAAAGTAACTAGTTACTGTAGCTGTCAGACAAATGTGGTGGAGTAAAAAGTACGATGTTTGCCCTTCCAGACAGTTGTCTGCGCTGCCATCGAAAATTCATGAGCAAGACTGGAGTCACTTTATGTTCGCGTGACCTAGCTTGCTACAACGGCTAATAAAAGTTAGACGGTCCGGTGGCGTGTTGAGATAAACTCTTTTTGTTGTTTTATAGTCATGAACAAGCAAATATAAAGCAAATACAACATTAACGTCAAAATGAGTAAACTGGAGAGGTTAGCCATACAATAACAATTATGTCAAAACAATGCTAACATTAGCTAACCGTTGTAAAATGTTTTGATTTGACCGGAAACGCCCGAAAAAGACCGACAATAAAAGGTAGGATTGCACCGGCTGAATCTCAAATCAAACGGTATTTAAGACGAGCTATCTAACGGCGACGGAATGAAGTTGCTCATCGAGTAACAACGACATAAGGAACGCGTGAATATCGTGAAGAAAATTACGGACGACAAATCCAGTTGCACCACACCGGCTCCACAATGACAACTTCCGGGTCATTCATCAAAATTCTGATGCAAGCTTTAGCACCGCTCTGGAAACATCAGCTACACCCTCCGCTCCAGCTGTGGTGCATGTTAACATGGACTATCACACAGAGGACACACATCTGGATGTAACGGATGGAAGTGAGATGGAGAAAAAATAATAAAATAGTCAAGAAGTATGAAACCAGGTGGAGTCAGTTTAATTTAATCAGCCCAATATCACAAATCAGTTCGTCTGAAGGGGCTTTGCGGGCTATACAGCAAACAACACCCTCGTTTCTGATGAGGGAAAAACTCCCCCAAAATGTTTTGAGTACAGAATAGATTCACCACAGAAAACCATATTATATACAATTATTGACCTGTTTATTAACTGGTCATTCACTTTTAGCCTGATATTTTGTGTTGTCATAATGAATCAAACTGACTGAGCATCTCTCTCTTTTCCAACTTTTTTTGGTGTCACTTTTTCCATGTTGACAGCCCAAAGATCTTTGCTCATATGTATAGTTTCTTGCACCATCTAGTGGCCGCAGAGAAGCATTGATTTCCATTGAGCAGCCAAGAGCCCAGTTACCCTTTGATGGGTGTATTTGTTGCGGATTAAGATAAAGTGGAAAAATGAGTAAATGTGGGTGCTGTGGGATTAACACTGAACAGGCGGTGTTTACCCAAAGACATTCACACAACCTCTGCAGACAGAGTAAAAACACCGGCTGCACCTCAGGAGGAAATACAATGTTATGAATGAAACAAAACAGATGTGGACAGCGAGGACCTGTCCTCAGTAATGTCTGAGAACTGTGGGGTTTCATCAGCTTGGACAGGAGTCAATCTTATACAATTACACGTAATGTAATTAAAATAAAGAAATTTAGCATCTATACACAAGAATTATATTCTTAAATTAAAGCAGCATTGAGACTATTGTGTTGGGAGACAAAAAATAACATTGGGATAAAGACGTAATGCATGGAGCTGCTTCTGCCGCTCGACGTGATCAGTAACAGGAACATCTTGTCCCCTGGAAACAGTTAAATGGAGGTTTGTGTCTCACTTTGTGGACCCAAGTTTCATGAACACCTGTGTTTCATGTGCTGATTTTAGCTGACCACGAGCAATCTGGTCACAACACAATAGTCTGGATGCACACGAACAGGTGCACACACATACACACAGGCTGAAATTGTAAAAATGTGACAAATGACTCCACTCAGATGCCACAGATTGCAGTTCTGCTCTGTAAAACAAACTTGATTTTCTTCACAATAAATTAGAAACTAAGGCATAAACATATTTAACACATCTGTGCGACATCACACATTTTCAAAGCAGAGACGGTAAAAAAAAAAAAACAATCATTGCATCCGTTTAAACACAGCACACCTTTACAGCCACAGCGTGCCTTGACGCGCTCATAAGAGGTGACAAAGATGGTGGGATGTTTTCAAACGTCCTGTTTTCTGTAAAAAGAATGATTATTGTAGTTGAAGGAATGAGCAACACAAGGCGGCACCTTGATGAGGCAGTGAACTCACAGAAACTATTAAAAACACTGCAAATCCACACAAAGGTCATAGTTTGTGGCACTTTCACTAAAAACATTCAACCCTGGCAGTGGAAGGTGCTTTGGTTTTCTGGATGAAACTTAAGAAGCTTAAGATTCTTTTGCCAAATATTGGCAGTGTTATCAAATATAAGGCTTCTGGTGTATTTTTCCATGTGGAAAGTGCTTCTTTTGGTCCTACTGGAGAACCCAGACGTAGTCAGAAAACAGATCCGGCTGTAAACAAAGCAGCACTTTCAAATCCTCCAGGTAAAAACTTTAAAACGTGGTAAGAAAAATCACACACATTGATTGTTTTGGTCAAACCTGAGGTGACGTATAGTCGGTGCAAACATCACTGGTTATTATGTAAATATCACTGAGGTAAACTGCGCCCCTGTGACATTTAACAACACTAAACAGAACAAGAGTGAAAGTAATCACAGCCTGCTGCCTGGTGAAGGCAGCGAATGTCCAGCAGATGTTGAATCGTTGCATTGTAATGTTTTTTGTTTTTTTTCTGTTTATGCCAGTGTGCAAATCTGTCTGCCTTACACTCACCCTCTTTTAGAAATTTAATGTAAAACACTGCTCTATAATCCTTAATGCCTTTGCTGGAATATTGTGCAAATGAGGAAAAATATTCAGCTGGTTCTAAACACAGGTGAATATTATTAATAAAAACACTAGAAATATGGAAATTATTCTGATCCATTGATCCTCGTCCAGTGATATGAATAATCTTTGTGCTATCTTTGGCTAATAATATTGTAGCGACACCTCCCACACTCCTCATGTTTGTGAAGTGTGAACACTGCGTATATTCCCGTCATTTCTGCATCGATTTGCAGAGGTCGACCTGTAAAGCTCTCTGAGAGCTGCACAGCATCTGCCCCTTCTGTCCGTGTTCGCTGGGTGGATCAGCCGCCTCTTCCTGTTTTAAGCAGAGACGGAGCTGCTCCTCTTCTTGTCGGCCTCCGCCCTCTCCTCCTCCGTGATGGCCCACGGTTGCATCTTCCCGCTGCCAAAGAGGGTGTAGATGATGGCGCCGGCGATGTTGATCCCAGCCGCCAGCCAGAACACGTTTCTCCAGCCTGCCAGGGAGTGCTGACGACAAAAGAAGAAGAGCGTACGACCTCAGTGAGGCATCACGTGGAGTGTGTGTGTATTTTAGTGCATCTCACCGCACGCTGTCCGAAATAACAGAAGACGTCTGGGCAGACAGAGCATGCCCTTAAAGACTCTGGAGAGCGTCAACTACTGAACGAGGTTTCTGGAGAGGAAGTTACGCACGTTCTTTAGTGCTATTTTATTGCCAGGTATTTGGTTTTACTCTATTCTAATTTCAGCATTTGATTAACTGTTTATACATGTTCAGCATTTCATTGTATAGAGACAATATAGCTGAACTTGATTCTTTCATTTTGAGATGTTTTCTTTGAAGGTCTGGGGAAAAGCTCTGAGACACATTAGAGATCTATGAGGACAAATGAGTCACAGTGTTGGGTTTGCCGGATAGAGCCGAACAGCTACAGCTACCACCTGCAGCATCGGGGGAAGACCAGAGCTCGCAGAACTTAAATACCAACGTGGGTTCTTATTCCTTTAGGTTCTGTGGTGCCAGTGGCTGAAGATCAGAGTTTACTTTTGCAGAATCAATTTTAAAAAGATCAAATTCCGGCTTATTAGAAACTGGTGGTTATAATTTGTGTTGAATCTTTTGAATTCTTTTCTTGCAGTTTGTCTTCAGAGCTTTTATTGCTGATAATTTAGGTTTTGACTGTATTTGTTGGCGGTGTGATGTCGCCTAGTCAACCCCTGCATCTTCACTGTCTTCACATCGAGGACCACAATGGAAACAACTGAGACAAACAGACCTTAAGCCTCAAATATCCACATCTGTTACATCAACACAGTCCGTCAGTGGAGTCTGTTACTCAGTCTGTGACCGACCCAGCCATTCGTTTTTAGAGACTTACATCCTCAGTGAAGTATCCTGTAACAATAGGTGCCACAACTCCAGGAATGGTCCCGAATGTGTTGGTGATTCCCAGAAGGAACCCTGCATACCTGCAAGACAGAGGACAACGTGTTCTTCAGAGTGAGTTATATTACAGTTACTACATTTAATTTAGTGGATCACACATGCTGCATGTACAGCAGTCTGACTTTAGGAGTCAGGAGGAGCAAGACTGGACGATTTTACCAAAACATAATCCACATATAACTAAACATACAACCCAGACTCTAAAAAAGTTTGGACGCTGTGTAAAACATAAACAAAACAGAATCATTGATCATTTTTGACAGACACTCAGTTGAAAACAGGACGGTTTGCAGACGTCACCTGGAGCTTGTCTAACCCTCATAAAGGACTGAATTTGTGAGCACAGGCGGTGACACCCACCGAGGAGCGATGTCTATCTGGTTGATGAAGACTCCGGGGGCGGTGGCCCCTCCTATGGTTGTGGACAGCGTGAGGAAGACGACGGTGAGGATGTGGCTGCAGCCCACGTAATTCACAGCCACCAGGAAAGCTGCAGCGGGCAGCGAGCCTGCAGAGAGGAGGAGGAGGAGGACGAGATCTGAACGCTTTGAGAAAACACTGCCGTCATCGATGCTGCTCTGCGTGTCTCAATCCTTTGGCATCACATTGACAGTGGGTGGATTCACTCACTGAGTGCTGCTGAATCCACACCACATGAGGGCAGCAGTCCTCCATCTCCATTCAAGTCACGTGACACATTGAGACGCAGCGGAATGTTTTTTGGTCTGTCATGAAGTAACATTTCCTAAAATACTGGTTCAAAATGTAGAGAACTGTTTTATATTTATTTATCTGACATGACCACGCTGGTGTTGATCCTACAGTATCATCATTAATGTTGCTTCAGGACCTTCATTACAACACAGGGAGCAGCTCGAGGTGGATGAATGAGTCAAGCATGGAAAGTCCACCTGGGAATTCTTTAAATAAAATTTCTTTAAATTGTAACAGTGTATTTCCACTGTGTAGTATTTGTACTTTTACTGAAGTAAAGGATCTGGTTACGGTCAGCCACACACATACACACACAGAGCACAGATGCAATCAGAAAGGCACACACTCGTGTGAACGTGACGTACAGAAAGAGGATGTGAGAGGAAAAGTTTTCTTACCAGCGAGTGTAAACAGCTTACGTACGACGGTGACGCTGAACACCTTCCTCTCGATGAGGAGGTCGGCCACGACGCCCGACAGCATCGAGAACAACCAGGCGCCGAGGTACGGCAGAGCAGAGAGGAAGCCATTCTGGACAGAGAGAGGCAGACAGATGATGCCCTGTCTGGGTAATATCGACTTCATGATGACAGTTTGTCTTATTATTTAAAAGAAGAACCGCTGCCGCCATGCACAACACCAGGGCCCTGAACCTGAAGCGGCTAAATGGGACCAACCATCGCTAGTGCAATGGCTTATTTACTGTTATTTCTGATGTGAAACAGAGGAACAAATAAGTCGAAAACTCACCGATTTCAGGTCAAAGTGCAGGATGATGTTCATGTAGGTGGGCAGGGAGGTGAACAGCGTGTAGTAGGACCAGTTTGAACACATCTGGGTGATGATGATGGCCCACAGGGGGACCGACAGCAGCATGGGCAGCAGCGGCACGGACCAGCCGTGACCTGTACCCTGCAGTGTCACATCAGATCAACACAGCACACACAGATGACCAAAAAACCCAGAGGCATAAACCGAGGAAAATGTGGAAATTTCTCACTGATTTTATGATACAATAAAAAAGATTATTCAACAGATTTGAGCAGGGTTAAGAAAGAAAAGACAGGCATCTATCAATCTTTGAATTAAAAACAACAACAAACAGCTGAGCAGGCCGGCGGAGGGAAGAGAAAGTAAGAAAAAACAGAGCAGTACAGGAAGTGGAAAAAGGAAGTCCGAGAGGGAACTAGCGTCAATTTCCTTACCGAAAAATCTATGACTTCATATGTACGTCAATTAACCTTTTTCCACGACTGAGACGAAACTCAAGAAGTCAAGTTGCCAAAAAAAAAAACCTTACAAATAACTGCATAAAACACCTTATTTGCAGCTTTCATGCTAATTGGTAAAACAAGGAAACACTTTGAGTGGACTCACAGTCATAACTTTCTGTTTCATGTATTTATATTCCAGATTTAAGATGCACCATGCCAGAGTTTTACATTTAATCAATGCATGTCATTCACAAAACCATGAATAATCTGTCCTCTGGGTCCTCTCATTTAAACGTATTTCACACAGTTACCTCTTCTCACTTTCCTCATCTTCACTAAAGAAAATGCAGAGCAAGACAGAAATAAAACGTCGGTTAATGTTTTATATGCACCTGAGGTCCGATGGAGTTTATGATGTAATCTCTCTCCTCTTTGCTGATTCGACGGTGGGTGCGAGGGTCATCGGAAACAAAAATAAACCAAAAGACTGACCAGACGCAACCAGAAGCCCCTGAAAGAGACACAGAGAAACAGAGGGAGAGAGAGAACCTTTTATTGTACAGGCTGGTGAATAATTAACAGAAGTCATAAGAAAAATCAAGTGCTGGAAATGCACCAATGCAGTGGTACAACCTTTGTGTAGCCTTAGCACTCGACACATGACGCAGCTGGTTTCTGTGTTTCAAACACAGCAACAACTAACATTTGATTACATCTCATTTCTTGCACATGAATCGTTTTTATCAGGTTTATTGATCAGCTTCTTCCCTTCACCTGCGTTGTGATGTGAGTGTGTGATTGTGTGCGTTCCCCCGCCTCACCAAAGATGTAGAAGACAGCGGGCCAGCCTAAGGTCTGGCAGATGTAGCCGGTGAGCGGCAGAGCCACAAAGGCCCCGAAGTTGGCCCCAGATCCCGACAGGGTCATCAGGCGCGAGCGCTCCAGAGGAGGAGCCCACCGAGCCCACATCGCCATCATGGAGGGGAACGTCACACCCTTGCAGATGAAACACGGAGACGGGCAGAGTGACGTGATTAGTCGACCAACAGATTACTCATCAGCAACTCTCTTGATATTCTGCATTAGATCCCCATTAGCTTCCACAAAGTGAACAAAAATACAAAATGAAAATGTCACTGGATCAATAAGAATATAAAAAATGCAGTATAAGAGGAGCATAAAGATCAGGAACTATATGAAATAACTCCTCAAAAAACAATAACCCCGAACAGAAATGACAACAGAAACACATTAAAAAAATGCACACTGCACCTCACACTCTTACCTCTCCAAAGCCCTCCAGGGCTCTCAGAGCAAACAGCCAGTGCGACCCCATCTGAGCCGCCAGAGGGGTGAGTAGAGTGAGGACGGCGGTGCCCAGGACACCCAAACCCAGGAAGATGCTGCCCCCATAGTGACCGGACAGGTAGCCCCCCGGGATCTCTGTGCACAGGTAGCCGAAGAAGAAGGCTCCCAGCAGCCAGCCCTGAGTCTCAGAGTCCCACAGGTACTGAGGGATCTGGGACAAGAGGACGAGAAGGGGTGAAACAGCAGGGACACACTGCAGACAGTCTTTATTCAAAATGTGTAAATACAGTCAAAGCAGGTGGAATTGAGACCTGCTGTTGGACAGACGTGTCGTTAGCTTTGAGCACCTGCACGTTTCCCCTCTGCTCTCTGTATAATCTTGACATGACTTAATTGGGTGGATGCTCACCCCCTCAGGCTGCAGGAAGGGATCAGTCGTGTTGTCCGTCCCTTGTGGCACTGGACAGGCCTGGGATATGGAGCTGTTCTTGGCTAGCGTGGGGTCAGTGGTATTCACCATGGCTACCATGGCAACACTGAGGTTGACCCGGAGAGCGTAGACCACAGCGAAGCCGAAGAACATGAGGACGGACAGGTTGAGGCGGACCGAGCAGCACTGGGGATGGACTGTTCACACAGAATACCACAAAATGTACATGTAATCTGGTGTCTGTATGGGATTTATCATAGACAGCGTTTCACGGCGTTTAGAGTGTCCCCTCACTCAACAACTCACAGAACGGAGATTTTACCGGAGTTATGTTTGGAGGACAGAGATCTGATCTCAGTGAGGACAACGAAAATGCTTTAAAGACACCGGCTTTAAATGAAAAGGTCAGATCGGATTGTTTAATGAACAGACAGCGTATCTGGGTACAGATCCCGTGTTAATACCGAGTCTAAACGGGGTGTGACTCTAAAGAGCAGCTTTATTATGAGACCATCATGTTTCAGTTTCTGGCCTTCATCAGGGTCACATGTCGAGACGTAACACAGTGAAGTTGATTGACCTGTTGCTCTTTGGACACAATAAAAGAGCTCTCAGTCAATTTGTAGGTAACAGCAGCTTCCAGTGTTCTGAATTCTGGCAGAGAGGTTACCCCTGAAACGAATGTGGAAATAGAGAAAACACTGAACGTGCATGTCAGTCAGCTCCACTGCCTTTACTTCAGGAGTGTTTCACCATCAGTTTCACTGCCACCATGTGATGGCCTGCTTCCTCTTTAAGATCTGACATAACAGGTAATCTGTAACCAGCGAGGTGCTGATGTGTCGACCGAAGAATCTGCTGAACAACCACAGACGCTGACCCGTGACAGAACTAGAACATGAAGTATGCAGCATGTTGGCGAGCTGATGGAAAAGATTCATTCGCAGCATATTCAGTTTGTCAGATGAACGTTTCAGGCATGATGAATGCTTAACGCCACATTGGACATGAGCATGTCTTTGTTTGCACCAGAGGTTATTTTAAATCAAAGTATGCACAGAGTTGTAACCGTCAGTCGGTTTACTTTTGATAATTGATTTTTAAGTAAAAAATCTAAACATTCTATTTTTCAAAGCTCTTAAATGTGAATTTTTCCTGAGTTCACGCTGACTGTGCGACTTTCAGCTTTTAATATTAACACAGCTGAAAGAACTGGTCTTGATGGTTTTGGCATGTAGCAAAGCCAAAGTCTTAACTGAATACCCTCAATACTACATGGATAAACACACCTGCATCATTCTCGATGAGGGGTTCGCTGTCCTCGCTCTTGTTGGAACGGGCTGAGTTGACGGGGTAGCCATTTGGTGGCGGCATGGCGCTCGGCTGACTCGGGAAACTAAAGTTGGTCACTGAGTCACTGGGTCATGGTGTCTGGGAAACCTGCCGGACAGACAGAAGCAGTGATCAGAAAGACACAGAGGGACGCTTTATCACACACACAAACAATGACACACAAACAATGGTGAGATAAAGACGTGACAAGTAAATAGAAGAACACAAGTCAAGTGACATCACACATCAGCAGATTATTATTAAAACCCTGTTAGCCAGCAGGTTTTACAAAAAACACAACGGTCAGACAAACAAAGCCTGATCACACGGACACACACACACACGGACACACACACACACACACACACACACACACACACAGAAGCTGGAGGCGAGGTGACGAAGATGACGCAGTACTCGACTGAGCCGCAACCTGAACACAAACCAACCAGAGCCAGTTGCTGAGGTAAAATGTTCAACCTTCAAAACCTTTTCAGGAAGTGAGAAAACCACCGTCCACGAAAGTTTAGTGAAAGATTTCCTGTTGGCTTGAAACGTGAAAACCACCAAACTGAAGGCAGCAGTGGGAACAACATGAGGAAGTGCAGAAAAAGCCTTAACGCAGCTTCTTAAATATCAGGATCTGATGCTTTTTGCTGCCATACATGACAGTAAACTGTATTTGGGTTTTGGCCTGTAGGTTGGATGAAACAACTAATTTTAAGATGTCATCTGGAACTCTAACGATCTAATTTATGCTAATAAATGACACAGAGTGGGTTTATCTGCAAAAGCGACCTTAGTTTCACTTCTTACACTTGCTGCTGTTGAGTGTTGATGGCCAGAAAAGTGACTTCAGCAGGAGGAAACCATCACGAAAAACTGTCAATCAGGAACTGAGAAAAACATACTTGCTTGGAGCTTTGATGACAATGCATTTTTGACCGTATCCAGTAATTTCTGGCTGGTCGAGTTTGGTTTCATAACGCTAAGAGGTGGAGAACTTCTCACGACAGCGGAGACACACGGTGTTACCGCAGCGTGTGAAGACAAGAACGGCTCAAAGATCCTCTGAAGCAGCTGCTCTGACGTTATCACATCAATAAACAGTTACAGTGATGTGAACGACCCTTCAATTATCACCGCCGTCTGACAGAATTGGCTGAGTTCGTCGTCCAGTCAGCCTCAGTCCATTTCAGTATTCAAGTCAATACGTTTTGATTGAAGGAATGTGTGAGCTGTCTCAAAACTTTGATCCCAAATGCACAAATGTGACCTCTGCACCAAAACATTTGTCAGCACACGCCACAAGAACAGCATGATGATTAAGAATTAAGAGATTAGTTGTTTGGTCTGTTGTTACAATTTCACAAACCTCAAGTAAAGCGTCCATGTGCACGAGGGAATGAAGCAACGTGTAAAAACTGGGAGAGGACATCAGCGGCTGCCCAGGCTGAGCCTGCACAGAATGGGGGTCAATAATCCTCCATGTTCGCTTTAATCTGTCTGCCTGGTTTCCTAATTCAGTGACATAGTGTCTGTACGATGTGTATTCCACATAAACATCCCAAAGTTAATGTTTAAACGGCCGCTGGAGATGCAGATGTCTGCAAAACATTTGTATGAGCCTTTATTCTTTATTTAAGACAATGGGTGATCAGTACCCCTCAGCCGTGGACTGACCCGACCGAGGAAATTAAGTCAGCCAAATCAACACCGTCTTTTAATTCTATATTCAAGACACACAAACCTTTTCACACTCTCTTTTCCGTTTTCATTTCAACAGATTTGAGTGTTTTTAAGCACACTGCAGCTGCCAATATTTTCTAATAAGACACAAATAAAAGGTAATTATTATGACATTAATCATTATTTTGCAACAAAATGTCTTTACTTTTCTGGAGTCACAAGTAACCATTATGTTGACAGAAATGTGTGAAAAAATCCCACTCAGTCCATCTGACAGGTATTCACCCGTGACAAAGCATTTACTATTTGCCTTTAACATGTGAATCCTGTCTGCAAGTGCAAATATGTGTGTGTGAGGCTTCCGTGAGAAGAGCATCCTCAGGCAGCGCTCCTTTCTGAACAATTTCTCTGTTATGTGTGTTATTATGTGCTGTTACGCAGCTTATTTCTGCTTCCTAGTTCAGGGCGAGTTGGGGATGAAAGTTAATGTGGAAAACCCGGTTTTAGGTTTTCTCCATACTTCTGCAAAGTGAATTCTCCTTTTTAAATAAACAATGTGAAAAAATCCCATTAACAGCACTGACATCTATAAAAAAAAACACTGATAAGGTCTGAAACCTACTTCCTACAACAATCGATATGTGTCATTATCAATTAGCTGGTAAGTGTTTTTAATTAGAGGTAAAAGACAGTGAAAAGTGGCCACAAGTTACTAAAGCAAAAGTGAAGGTTTTTTGTTAAAGAGCACAATCAAGTTATTGTTCCATTAACAAAGAACTGAAAGAAAGGAGCAAACTTCAGCCTCCGGTACTTTTACCTGGCAGGTAAGTTTACTTCAATTATTAAAATTACTCACCTATTTTAATCTGAATTGATTCATTTTATGTCAACCGACAGAATCTGATTCGTCACAACGTCCTCAAATGTGGTTAAATAGTGTAAAATGTTACTTAAACACTAATGAAACAAGTGGTAATTACAGTGTAAAAGTGTCTGTCATTATAGATGACAGTCATACCAAGAAATACCAAGAACAGCATCTTTAACTGTCAATAAGGCTCATTTTTTTCAAGACAGATACAACTAAGAAACTCTTCAGAGAGAAAAAAACAAAAAACTAAATAACCTCTCGCGCAGGTCGGTGAATGTTTGCACTTGTTTGCTTGTTCAGTTTATCTCTTGGCTCGTTAATTAACGAGCCATAACTTGTTCAACGACAACTCACACGGATTTTTCGTCAAATGCATCTTACCTTGTGAAGGGTTTTACAGAAAAGATTATTGGTGAACGCAGCCTGGTCGGTCGTGCTGAACGTAAAAGAACAACAAAACTAGAGGGACTGTGTCTCATCACAGCCGGTGACAAAAGAAAAGAGCCGTGTCTCTGTTTTTCCACTACCACAGAAAAACAGTCATGAGGACAGCGGTTTGAGGAAATGCCGATCTACAAACGCCTGGAGGGGCTACGCGCAGCCATACACTGTTAAGTAAGGGCTGTGCATGTGTTTTATAAGTCTGGATTAAGGAAGTGATGTAATAGCACATGACCAACGGAAGGCTCGTCCTCTTCCTCATGTTAGCTTTGGGCTAGCAGCTACTGAGTCGAGTCTGTATGGTTATCTTGTAAAAGTAGCTGATATTAGTAAAAAGAACCGAAAACGTCAAGTCTTCTTTTCGCTGCAGTTCAGACAAACATGTTCTTTAAATTATTTTAGTCAACAGCTTGAAGCCAGTCGACAAAAAAAAATAAAAATATGCATTTCCGCACAGATACAGCCCTTATGTTGTTATGGCAACGAATGCACCTCCTGTGTCGAGTGCAAACACATCGCTGAGCTGCCAAGAGTCCAGTTAGCTCATTAACCCGGTTCACATTTAGCCCCTAATTTATACTATCATCGTATTCATGGCCCATTACAGAGTGAGTATGCTCCTCATTTTTTCTATTTCCTATTTGTACATGGTAGACGTTAAGTTCATATTTGTGCGTGTCGGGCACGGGACAACTAGCTAGCATCGTAGCCATGAACAACAGGCAGTGAACGCACCTCAAGAGTATGGGTTTGGCGTCTGTTATTGAGCTTTATTAAATGACAAACGCACACTCAAGTCCACAATTACTTACCACTGGATGAAACCTGTCAGACCTGTGCTGCTAGTACGTGTAAGTCAGACATGTGTCTCTTTCTTCAGGCCTCAGAATCGAAGCGTGAACAATTTCGAAGATATCTTGAGAAGTCTGGCGTCCTCGACACAATAACAAACGGTACGTATTCGAGCAATTCAAAGCACCATTTATCCTCCAGCACATGCTGAGAAACCCATCCACTCTCTTGTTGCTGTTCGCTTTTGCAGTTTTAGTGGCACTTTATGAAGAGACTGACAAACCTAACAATGCACTGGAGTATCCTTTTGTCAGGAAAAACTTTTAGTGTGCTTTCAGTGATGATTCAGGACCCCCTCTGCCCCAAAACCTGGCAAGACTGAACACTGAACACTGAGTACTGACACCTCCTGCAAGATGTTTGAATCCAGAAAACCAGGCTTTAGTGGTACTTAGGTGTGTTGCTGTCTTTCTTTACAGTACATTGTGCAAAAGATAAGTATTATTCACAGGAAGCTTGTTGTTGACCCGGAGGAGTTGTTTTCTTCCAGAAATGACAGTCAGTGACACAATGAATCATTTAACTTGACATGAATGTCCCCAGACGGGAACCAGTCTTTGTTGTTGAAGGATTTGAATATTCAGAGAAGACGTTGACCTTAACGTCCTGCACAGTTTCATAAAGCTTCACCTCGGTGCGGCTGGTTCAGAACCAGCAGACACTGAGGCTCTTCGCGTGGAGCTGGCTGATCTACGGCAGAAATGTAACCTGCTCGTGGAGGAGAACAAAGCGCTGAGAAACAGGGTGAGATGCTGGTGAGATGAGTCCTAACTGCACGCGTTTGAGTGTGTTGCTCCTGCTGTAACCTTTAACCTCTGCCTTAATATCATTTTCCAGCTGATGCAGTATGAACCATCACCTGATAATGGAGCAGCAGAGTGAGAGGAGTTTGGGCGCTGCTTTCCAGGGAAAAAAGGAGAAAAGAAAAACGTTAAACAAGCATTTGTTGAAGACTATGTCGATGTTTATTACATTATAGTGAGTGTACGGTGAACACAAAATCACTGTTATTTTTTGTTATATCACAAAACGCAACTTTTTGCTTTGTCAAAAATAAAAGTTTTTTTCAGCATTTGGCATCAGTCATTCTCTCCAAGTCCTAAACTGACAGTTGCTCCTCTGTTTCCAACCAAAAGCTCCTTCTTACATATTACATATAAAAAGGATTACTGCGTCATTTTTAGAACGGCCTTTAATTTTCTTAAATACATTTACATTGATATCAACTGCATGACTGAGTGTCAAGTATAAAAAGGAATATTCATACAAGAACAATAATTCTGAGGTTGCTGCTCATGTGCCAGAAGGGAAATAATTATTATTCCTGCCACAGTACCAGCGTGGAGATATTAAGCACTCATTTTCCATTGTGACTGATGCATCCAGGTCTGGGTATTTTAATGTTTCACGTTGCTGATGAAGAACATACGGGAACATAGGTCGGATTAATTCAGACAGTGTCACTGATTTTAAAGTATCTGCTTGCATAACAGCACTTTGTGACCTGAAACAACATTATAGATTAGTGGTTCATTTTCCATTCCCCTCTAATCATTCAGACAGAGCTGCTGCATACAGCCGGATCATTAAATGTCCATCTGAGTCTCTGTGAGAGACCTGGGAATGTGAGGACACAAAGCCGTCCATTGTGATCTCGTCTCCTGTTATAATCTGAAGAGTAGATATTAGATGGCGTAAGTGCTACTTATATATGATCGGAAAAAGGCTTGTTTTTGGTGTTTAGAGGATGATTTCCTGCCCAATGGGTAACAAAGGCCGTTTGTGCTTGTTTTAATATCTTTTAAAGAGCTTTAAACCAGTGAAGTGCAGTAATACAGCGTTCACATAACCCGCACCCCAACATGGCCTGTTCAGAGTTTCTGCTGCCACGCTGGTGAGCACACAGTCTGTTGCTTATATCTGCAGATCAGTTGGAGCTCGTCTGCTGCTGGCACTGCTCGCCGCTGACACTCTGCGGTTTGGCGAGGAGGCGGTGGGGCTGTTGCTGTCACGGCTGTGTCGAGATACAGAGCTCAGCTCCCCTGCAGACTCTGGGCTCTGGGACCTGCTCGGTCTCTTAATGTCTGATTTAGAGAGCACCCTCGCTCGGGGCCCGACGCAGCTGCTCCGTAGCTTCATGCTGCTGCTCCCGTGGTAGGAGTCTCCACTGTCCGAGCCGTTCCCCTCCACCAGAGTGGAGCAGTTCCACGGTGGACTGACCCTCCGTGACTTCCTCACAATGCCTGACAGTGTTGTGCAGGAGGAGGTGTCTGCCACAGGGAGGGTGGGGTACTCAGACCTTGCACGCTCCATGTCCTCATGATGGGGTGAGGGTTGTTCCTCTGGCTCGTCCTGTTTGTCTGCAGGAGGAGAGCGCGTCTCGCTGCTTGTGTTGTTGGAGTTGCTGTTTTGCTCCGTGGGGCTCGGCACTCCCTCCTTGCCATCCTTGTGGCTGTCTGGCTTTGCGCCAGGGTCTCCTTGTATTGGGACGAAGGCAGAGGAGGCATTGAGGAGAGGGTAGGTCGGCCCATTGCCCTGCTTCTCCAACAGCAAGGTGTATCCACATGGTGCTGTGGGAATAGTGGTCTTGCGACTCACAGACGTGCCCATGCAAACCTGATGCACAACCGAGTTCTTTTTTGACTTGTTGGCATAATAATCATCAAGATCGTCCTTCAGATGTGGGTAGTAGTCCAGGATGCCTTTCTTAAGCTTCTTGAATCCCAGGTGCATGATCTCAAGGAGGCTGAGGAAGAGGGAGATGCAGGCAATCGCTTGCATGAACATCATGAAAACAGTTTTCTCAGTGGGCCTGGAGACGAAGCAGTCGACCACATTTGGGCACGGTTCCCTTTCACACTTGTAAAGTGGGCTCAGGTGGTGTCCGTAGAGGATGTACTGACCCATCATGAAGCTGACCTCCACCACTGAGCGAGTGACGATGTGGGCCACATAAGTGCACAACAGAGAACCCCTCAGCGGCGCTTTGTTGAGCTTCCCCTGCTCCAGCTGCCTCATCTCCTTTTCAATCCTCCTCCGCACCTCCACCAGCTCCACATCCACCGCCTCCATCTCCCGACGGAGAGCCACTTTCTTGCAGTGGCGCTCCTTCTCCAGAGCTCGCAGCTGGTAGATGGCATGGCCCATGTACACCAGGGAGGGTGAGGACACAAAAATCACCTGGAGCACCCAGTAGCGGATGAGGGAGATGGGGAAGGCCTGGTCGTAGCAGACGTTGCGGCAGCCAGGCTGGTCGGTGTTGCAGATGAAGTCTGACTGCTCGTCGTTCCACACGTCCTCTGCCGCGACGCCCAGCACCAACATCCGGAAGATGAACAGGATGGTCAGCCAGATCTTGCCGACCATGGTGGAGTGGATATGCACCTCCTCCAAGATCCCTCCAAGGAAGTTCCAGTCTCCCATTTTCTACATCAGCAGTGCTGTAATGAATGAGGAAAAATCTCAATTATCATTTGTTAATAAAGCCCAACTGATGCAAAGTTTTTGAGGCTGAAAAATCAAGTTATCAGTGCCCTCTGGTGGACAAACTGTGTAATGACACCATTGCCTCAAGTACATTTACTCAAATACAAGCCACTTGTTTGTAGAGTACTTTTCCTTGATAATTTCAGTACATTTTTCTTAGAATATTTTACTTTTGAGTCAGATTTTGAATACAAAACTTAAGTATTTCATTGTGATATTGCAATTTTTAATACAGTAAAATACCTTTTCTTTACTGCTGAAAACGTTTTCAATTATACAACCAGTTTACACAGTTACAATGGAGCGCTAACCCATCAGACACTGATTAAAATGCTCACAGTATGAAAAAGTTGCATCAGGTATTTTAATGTGATCTTATCACTCAGCATGAAGTGAGGTGATATATTGGTAAAATTAGCAGTCAGTAATCATGAGGCATCATGAATCATGTCAAAAAATCAAACATAAATCAATAATTGTAATCCCTGATGTTTTTCTTAAGAAAGTTACTCAAAACTGAGTGTTTTCCTACAAAAAGGAGAGGAAAACATCTCTCTGTATAAGATGATAAACAGTATTTGGCTCAGTGAAATCAGTCAGAATGACACAACCTTCTCAAAATGTCATATTTACTTTGAAATGACTTCACTCACCTTTCATCTTGGATATGAAATATACCAATAAAGGCCTTTTGCAATAATGCTGCTGTTGCTGCTGAACACAATCCTAGCAGCACATCTTTTATCGTCTTTGTCCTCGTGTGTGAAGGTAAAATCTTGACTCTGGGAGAGATTTCAGCCTCCACCGCTGGTGAAAACTGCACAAAAACAAACCATCCCAGCAGACTCCAGTTGTTCACAACTTATAGCCTGTGAAAGGCAAAAACAATCAATACCGTTGCAATGCTCTGCTGCCATTTACCTTGCAGCAGTGTGAATGGACTGACTGCCAGCTCCCGCGAGTCATTAGGGGTGAAATGTGTTGCAGAATATTCAATCATTTGACACCCATTTCTGGTTGAACCCAGAGGACCCTGAGCTGTGATCCAGTGGATTCACACAGGACAGAAGTGGTACACCGGGTTGACGCCACTGATCTGACAGCGCCCTGAAGGTGGATTATAATCTGTACAGAAACTGCTTCTGAAGTGGATCGATACTGATTTCATCGTATGTCCTCATATCCTGTACTTTCACCAGCATCTGTGTTTCATAGGGAATATTCCAGCTAAAACAAACTGAGCAGTGAAACTCGAGTGCTGTCCATTCACTGGTCTGTTGAATATGTCCCCTGCACTTAAGGAAACTGGCACATCACATTTCCTGACATTTTATAGACAAAAATAATAATCAATTAAGAATATAATTGCTGGAAAAACCCTATTTGCAGTGTACCTGTGGGGGCTGATGAAGTTCAAGGAGCAGTTTTAGGGATTCTGAGATGGTGAGAGCAACAGATGTGAAGTCCTAAATCCACATCTGGATGAAACTGGCAGGTGCCAGTAAGCCTCCACCTGCATGTCATCTGCAGCTCTTGTGGGAATTAAACCCTGAACCGTCTTTAAAAAAAAGGCCTCAATTGTCTTCTGTGTGACTTCGCAGGTCAGAGCTCAGTTTCCTCGGTTCAGTCACGACCCCGCGCTCCAGCTCTCTCCACGCTGACACTGTACTTGTTTAGTCAATTTTTTTCCCCAATACAGCGATCAATGGGGCACGTCCGATTTCATACATGGTTGCTTCTTCACTGTGGATGTAATTTCAGCTGTTCCTCTCAGCTACTGATCCATTAAAAGGAAATCAATGCCTGCGGCTGGACCGGCAGACTCTGCTGGTTTGTTTTCCATGCAGACCAGTTTTCACATAACACTCAAACACCTACTGGACATCAGGGACCATCTGCTGCTTCCTCCATTATCCTCCTAAAATAAATCTAAGCTTCTTTATCTGAAGTTGATAATGCTGCGTTTCTAAGCAGAGTTTACAAACTGAAGTCACACGCCGTTTCCTTAGACTGAATGTTATCCATTTATTACTCAAAATAACAGTTTCTTCCTACTAAAGATAGAAGATTAGTAGAATAAAACATGCAGTGACAAGATTCATTCTGGAAAACCCATCAAGTCGCAGAAACACTGGTGAGAAACTTCTGTTACTCCTCTCAGACCCGAAATTTAGAGAAACGTTTCAAAAAAATAAAATAGCTCTTCCAAAGGATTAATCTTACAGAGAACACCACTAAATGAAAACAGACTCAAGGACATTTTAAGCAGTTTGTGGTTTAAGTCACTGGTCGACAAAGTTTTAAACACTTTTAAGGCCCATAGCAGCGTTTCTGTGCATTTTCGCCTCAGCGCTCACGTATTTGACACTGCTGCCCATCAGTTTCCTGCGCATTATTTTCTAATGTTTTTCTTCCAGGCAGCCACTGACTCATTTTCTGAGCATGAAAATCTTTGACTTATTGTGACTTAAAACTACACGTCTGCTTCCATTTTTCTGAGCCGTGGCCCGAGTCAGTTACTTCCACTCAGTCCACCAGGCCGATTGATGGAAACAGAGTGAAACGAGCTGGCGAGTCTGTCTCACGTCAGGAAGCAGAGCAGCGGAGTAATAAACTGATCGTAATCTCAACGTTCACTGTGGCAGATTATCTCAAGCAGGTTTTACGTTTCAGAAACTTCCAACTGAAACTGAACATGTGGCAGAAAGGTCGAAGGAACAACAAGAAAAATCTGCACTTCAGGTGCAGAAAAAAGAGGTCAGTAAAGTAAAAAGTAGCAGATTTGTTAGAAATGTGATAAAACACACAGAAACGCTGGTTTGGTTCATCAACAGACTGGATTCCTGTTAAAATACTGAATGTTCTTTTTTGCAAAAATGGGTGCATAGGGTTTAGAGAGCAAAAGTCAGTAACTATATATAAAAAAGACAATTATTCCTGGCCAACTACCACTGAACACAGAAACGTTAACTGTTTCATATCCCTATCAGGAAATCTTACCAAACAATTTCATAAAACCAAACGAAGGACCAGCATTGTTCTTAAAATGGAGCCGCAAAGACAAGCTTTCTACAAATGCTTCAGTGGACGTTACATTCATGTCAAAACAAACAAATCTTTTCTCGACAAATGACCAACTCTGGTCCATCTGACATAAAGACGGAGAAGAGGGGGAGCAGATACTGTTCTAGCGTCCTCCTGACTTGCGTCCAGCCCAGGACCGGGACCGAGAGCGCGAACGGGAGCGCGATCTGGATGCGGACCGGGACCTGGAGCGGGATGGGGAGTGTGTCCGTCTCACTTCTTCCTCGGTGTAATGGGAAGTCGACGCTGGGTTGACGTTCTCTCGTGGAGATGCAGATTTGGAGCGTGATCGAGATCTCCCTCTGGACTCTCTCCGAGGCCTCTGCCTGTATCTGACAATCAGGCAAATAATGTAAAACCTCTTGACCATTTGGACACTTCACTGTCCCATGTGTCCATGCTAAGACAACTGAGTGGTGAGCCTCGCTCCATCCTCGCTCATGATCGACTGAGCCTTTCCAGGATGCCCCTTTCATACCAAATCATGATACTATCACCTGTTACCAATCAACCTGTTTACCTACACTACAATAAATACTTTAATTGTATTTGTACAGTTAACATATTCGGACCCAGGGTGGTCGTTCTCAAGACCACGACAGAAAGTGACAAAGCACAACATCCAATCAGCATCAAAAGGAAGTCGTACCTGTCGTCCTCGCGGCTCCTGCTTCTGCCTCTTGCATACATCCGTCCACGAGAGCTGAAGACAGAAGTGAAAAATTGTTTCTTTGTCCTTCAAACAAACATTTAAGTGAAAGAACAGTGAGCAGCAAGTCTTCACTGACAAGTCACTGAAGGAAAAACTCACTCTCGAGGACTCTCCGACCGCCTGCGATGGCGATCATACGACGGGCTGCGTGATCTGTATCTGTCGTAGCTGCGGCTGCGTGAGCGTCTGCGCCGGCTGTCTCGGTCGTAGTCATCGTACCGGGAGGATCTGCCCGGAGAACGCCTTTCCTTTGACTTCATCTGGTTTGGTGCTGATGAGAAAAACAGGTGAGAAAGGTGTTAGCCTAAACCAGAAGGCAGAAACCATTTCCACGAATGACACGGAACTCCTCAGCAAGATCTCTTGTATTTTCCTGTTTAATATTTTTAGATAGGAGGACGACAGAAGGGCCAGACACTTTATTATTCTTAGTACATGCAACAAATATTGGAATGCAAAGTGCTTTCTGTCATAAGCCTGCAGAGCAAAGTCAGAGCCGCATCTTTCAGGAAGCGCCTGCAGTCAATATTTGCATGATAAGATAAAACCACAGTGAATCACAGAGGGCACAATCTGATGCTGCGTTCTGCACGACAGGATTTAAAGGAAGTTTTGATTTGTCACGTTAGGAAGAGCAGAGACAGAACCAAGAACTCCACTTAGTTCCAGTAAGCCAGGATGTGACTCATCATGAATATCTTAATGGAATGCAGCCATTAATGATAATGTTATGAGTTGCTAAACATGTGGCAGGGACATCCCAATCAGCAAGTATCATGGAAGTATTCTGCCTTTGACAGGAAACACCTGCTGAACATTTTCCTCAGTTTTTACCTTCCAGTGTGCTACCACAGCACTTTCCTGTCAAACGTAATGTTACTGCTCAGTTCAGCCATCAACATACCCTCCAGTCCACAGCTTCAACTCACCGCCTGCACAGCTGTACACATTCTAGCAGCAGAAAATCACTTTATGACTGATGCTCTTAATCTACAATGCTGTTAAGGCCCCGTGCCAAAATTTTAGCAGGCAACAGGACGTCGCTCACTCATCAGTACATTCCAGGCATCATCTTCAAGCAGTGCTGACAAACTTCTCTCTGCAGCTACAGTTCCAGCAGACAGACTCAGCACTTGGTTGTAAAGATAAATAAAAGTTTAACACTTACTCTTTCGGTCACCCTGGGCAAACTGGATTTCAATCTGCCGGCCGCACACCCACTTCCTGTCCAGGCTGTGAAGAGCATCTTCCGCATCGCGCACATCCTCAAATATGCTGAGTGGTTAAGGGTTCTGTTTGCTCATATTTTTGGTAAGGCCACACAAATTTAAATAAATGTTTTTCAGGTTTTTTTTCTCTCTCAGAGGGATTAAGTGAGTGAAGAAGAACACCATTTCCCCTCACGTAAAATATTAAAACCTCAATTCTTCTGTACTTTCATGAACTCGTGCACACCCTCTTCATTAGCAAACTATATTTTACATCAATGCCAAGAGGGATGCAGGGCATTCAACAAACATTTTCTTTAATTTGTGGGGCCTGATTTCTACAGTAAAACAGCTTAAAATGACAAATTCTGTGTTAATATTAACATGGTATAACAAATGGAAAAAAAAGCAACACACAAATACACGCTCATCAGATATTTGTAGAGATAAAAGATGAAGCAAGCTTTGCAAACACTTAAAATAATCGTCACAGGGATCAGGAGCACAAATATATAAACAAATCAAATACATGAATAGCTGATTAAATTGCTTTGATTAAAATCAAAATGTCATCGATATCACAGGGAAAGCTGATTTTGCTGTCATGTCAAATTTGTGGATTTGTCTTGGGAGGATACAAAATAATTCAGACTTGTTACCTTTGCCCATGCTGGACTTTGAACTTCATCTTGATCTTTACACTCTTTAATCGACTCCCACAGAGACTTGGGTTTCCTGCTTGCCTTTTCCTCTTAAACCTCTTTTCTTTTCCCAATTCTTTGCCGCCATATCCAAGCTTTGTCTCCGTTCCCTTTTCCTCTTCATGCTTTACTTTCTCTTTTCAACCTTTTCCCTCCCTCTGATCCTGAAGGTCTGTGTGACTTGTCTTTACAGCTACTCTATATGGGTCTTTGTTACTCTTTGTGGCCGGTTCCACAACTGGACGCTTTTACATTTTCTGAAGCAATAACAGAGAAATATGTGTGTTAGATATTCAATCAAATTACGTGCAAGTAAAAAGCATATCTTCTCTGCTGAAAGGAAATTAAAATTTGTTAGCAAGAGCACAAACACAGTAAAAACTCATTGGGAAAGGATATTGAATGTATGCAAATCCTCTTGGTTGACGTGTATAGAAGTCAAGTGGGATGTAGACATCTACTATCGGCCCATAGCGGCCAAACTCACGCCGCAAATCCTCAGGCCTGAACACCGTAAATACAAGTATGACTCAACTGACCATCATGGGCAACTTCTAGCTGCATCATCAACCAGTAACAACAGCTGGGAGAGTAGCTGATGAGAGGGCTAAAGGGACAGTTCACCCCAAAACACAATAAAATGTTTGACCTCTTACCTGGCGATCAGACACACCTGTCTGTATAATTTCTGAGTTATAAATTCTGCTGTTGTTCAAGAACATTTTCTATTCTATGGGTTATATTTTGTGTTTTGGGATAAACTGACTCTTTAAGATAGACCACTTTGTTAAACATGCACTTCAACATAAAACCCACTAACGAGCCTGACATAAGCAGATGCAGCACTGTTGCCCCATTCAGGTTAGATTCATATCAGGTGTAAGTGTGAGCACAACCTTTCAGCAAATAAAAACTAATTACATCTGGATTGCATGGGTCAAATTGTCACCGCAACAAAGGGAAAAGCACAGATTAAGATCAGCATCGACATGCTTTTCCCAACATTCACACACACTGTGTAAAACAACACCAGGCAGTTATTGATCATATGCAATCAGATTATGATAAAGTAACTGTGGTCATTCTGGTCAATTTTGGCCTGTTCTGACTTTTGTCTCCTGTAAACTGTTAAATTAAACTAAAAACCAGCATTAAAATTTATTATTAATCTATCTGGGCCAGTGGATTTTAAAGCTGCCAATCCGTCCGTGTTGTACTTAGATATATACATATATACATATATCCTGACGCGGTGTTTCAACACACAGTAAATGTGCATAAACGTATATAGATTACCGTTGTTTGACAAAGTTTTCTAAATGAAAGCTAACCTATTTAAATGTGTTGCTACGCTTTTATTAAATACACATGAACGTGTAACATTAACTTCACTGCAGGATGGTCTGTGTGTGCACAGATGTTGATTAACGTTACAGTGTAAAGCTAAGAGGGTTAGCATACTAACGAGGGAACGCTCATTATTATTAATAACGGCTAACTGAAATTACGGCACGTAAGATAACGTTAGCTAAGGTTGTTAAAACATGAAGTCCAAACATTTTTTTGTACAAGTTGGACATTTTTTAAATGCAAATAATCAAAATGTTTGGCTCCTGAAACGTTGTTGAGTTGCGTTGTTAGCGTTAGCTTATTTATAAACACGAAAACGTGCCGTCAACGTGCAACAGAAACGCAATGCAAACAAAGAAACGTTACCATGACAAATGAAGTCTTACCACAGACCAGTTATTATCACAGCTTTTGTTTTATTTTAACTATATGAGTGAAATGTGATTCTGCTACTAATATTTCCCACATAAAAGCGCTCTGTACGCTGGTTTAACATAACTTGAGGCTCCGTCGACGAGGCTAACTTTAGCTGCTAAGCTACAACAACTAGCTACCATTAATGAGTTGGTTAGCGTTAGTGGATGATCTGTGGTTCTAATGGCGTCTGAATGTGGACTCACCTGGATTCATCGGAGATGTTACGGACAAACAAAGACGTGTTTGGGGGCCTCATGTATCTGGCCATAAAGTTACACTCACTCAGCAGAAGAATTTTTTTGTGAACAGAAAATCTGCAGTGAAAATACGTGACGCGCATGCGCACTCACAAGGCGCCTCTTAACTCTTCTTCTCAAACAAAACTCGGGCAATAAATCCCACAGCGACCCCTGCTGCTTAAATTCACCTACACCACCTGCAGCTGAGGCAGAAACGACTGAACAACAACAAAGGAGTTTATTTAATCATTCAAATTTATTCATAAATGCATTAGGCTTTTTTCCGCTGGCGGTATTTCCAGACGGGCTCCTGCTTGACGCTGAGTGATCCATTTGGTGCCTGATGTTGATCAGACTCGTTTGCTTCTGCTGATGAAAGTTACAGAGCCAGCAGTGATAGTCTGGAAAAGTGAGGTAGCAGAGACAGAAAGAAAACATGGCTGATTCACATTAAAAAAAAAATAGCCTCTCACTTTCTGTCTAATACTGAATCCCTCATCCTTACGGCAGTTTTCAAAAGAATTAAAGCCACCGACCTCAACCATGTCATCGCCCTGGATCTCTCTGACAGAAGTGAACTTGTCAGTCACAGCAATCAGCTTCCCATTCTCCTCACTGACCATGCACTGCTCAAGACCAAAAACATTGCATGAGGCAGTCGATTTCAAACTCGTTGTACAACCACAGAATAAATCATGCCTCCAGTGCATAAATCAGATTCATTTTTCACAACTGCTTCAGGTGGACACAGACACAATTCTCTCCCACTGTAGTAGATTGATAGCGAACTCAAGAGAAGCTTCATGGCATTTCCTCAATGAGCATCATCTGTGTTTCTTTTATGTCAAAAATTCACCCATCCACCCCAAAAATGTTGACTTGTTTGGTTAGTATACTGAGGAGGATCTCTGCATCATTTACAACATGTACTTTACTTCAAAATGCTGACAGGAGTCACTGAAATTTGCTGACTGGAGCCTACATAGATCCCTGAATGGAGACACTTATCTGGGTAAAATATTGGCACTATCAGCTGACATACAACTATCATGTCTTCACTTCTGTGCCCGTAATATTCATGAAGAGTTTGAGGCTTGAATCACCTTGAACTTCTTCCCATCCAGAGCGGTCATCTCTGACTCCTTCCCGATGCTGAATGAGTGGACTTTGGTGCAGATGGGAGTCTTCATTGTGCAGGTGAAGTCTTTACCTTTCTGCTCAATCACTATCACCGGTTTGACATCCTTTCGCATTTTGACAACCATTTCAGGTGCACCTTGAAGACATTTTTTTTTTAAGTGTGATGCATACATACATAGGCAAATAAATCCTTTAAATATGAAAACATTCTTACCGATTGCTTTTAAGAAATCCTCAATGTTTTCCTCAGAATAAACTTTCCAAGTGCCGTTGAAGTCCATGTCTGCTGGTCGTGTTGCAGGAGGATGTTTGTTGTTCTTGTTGTCTAACGCCATCAACCACACTGCTGGTTGGCATGCTGGGGACTTCAGAGTCCCTGTTATTTGGACCGGGATTTCCAGTGAGAGCCATGATGGGCTGAATTTATCTTAGTCCTTATTTACAGGCTGTGGTGCAGCATCTTTACAGACTGGAACAACAGATGTAAAGTAATGTGTAGTTGATGCATGTGAAGATGTTTGCACAGATCGATGAAATCCAACAAAATCAGAGAATATCAACACTGAGCTTTGGCAATGGCATACCTTTATTTCAGACAAGAATTAAAGCTTTCCTGCATTTGACAAATACTTGTGACTTGAGTACTATTTTTCCTCAATATATAAAAATACTTCAACTGGCAAACACACAGAAAAGCAAATACATTTTAAGGCAAACGTGCAGGCAGCAAAAGCTCAGGCAGTTCAGTGCTGTGAAGTGCAGATGTGAAAAGGTGATTCACCTCCCAATAAACATCTCGAAGCATGTTCAGTCACCAGGAACACAGATTTGTGAAGCGTCGGTACAAAAACGTTGACAAACTCGATTAGTGCTGGAATGTTACTGAAGACACTTCAAAAAAACTCAAGCTCACAGAACAGTCACATCGTAAATAGAGCACATGTGGAGCACATTTCGGACAGAAACACTTTTCTTTGTGCAGAGGGCATCTGTTAATACTGCGCCATGTTGCAGTCCCTGAGAAAACATTGATCAGTCATGCAGCGATGTTGCACACAGTGCTAAGCTTCTTCACAGACCTCGGTCAAACAGAAATTGCAGTTTATTCTTGACTTTCAGCTTATTTTAACCTTCTGGATCAACAGATTTGAGCTCTCTGTTTCACCAGGATAAAATGTGTTTGTTCTACGCTCTTGTAGTTTTTAATGCTAACAGCGTAGCCTGATCAATAAGGATTTCTGCGGCAGATACTGATTTTGATATTTGAAATTTCTTAAGATTGAAAAAATCGGGGCATCTTCTTCTCAGATTATTATTATTATTATTATTATTATTATTATTATTATTATTATTATTATTATTTAAAGAATTTGGACCAATAAATAAACAAAGGGGACACCATACAGTTAAAAAAGCCCAAAGGCAGCTTATACTTCAGGTATACTTCTTCAGAGCTACTTGTTGGACATTCAAACAGCTTCAGACACCCCTTCACCAAAATCCTTCCCGAGCATCGCTGACAATTTCTGTAACTTTCTGAAACAGATGATCCAACATTCACAGTGTGACTGGACGGCTGTGCAGAGGCCAGAATATAAACTGGGTTTGAGCTTAATTTTGAGTTTAATGCTAAAATCAGGATGCTAACATGCTCATGGCATCATATTTACCATCCTCATCTAAGTTCAGTGTTAGCATTAAACACAAAGTGCAGCAGAGGCTGCTGGGAATTTGTTTTGCAGGTCAAATTATAAAAAGATGATGCTCCAGATTAAAAATTCACTTCTGTCATTAGAATTCATCTGAATATCTGTATCATATTTTCTGATAGTAGCTGTTGAGATACAGTATTTCACCAGAGAAAACCCTCTGGGGATCATCAATGTTTGCGCGAAACTTCACTGGAATCCACTGAACGGTTGTTGAGATATTTTGGACAAAGTGGTGGACAGACAGACATAAAGTCATGTCACTAGCAGGGTCAAAAACAAGCGCTCTCTTGTGGACAAACTCTGCTCTGGGGACACTGTTTCTTTGGTATTTTTGAACTGCACTTTCTTACTGGCCGATACATATGTTAATACTGATATATCGGCTAATATCAGCGGAGACAATGGACATCTGTCGAGCTCTACTTTACAGATTCCTCATACTGTGCTTTGAGGGGGTAAACTCCGACCATCCGGTGCTTCAAGTTTCTTAAAACAAGTGCTCGTTTTTTTTTTTTTTTTTTTTTGTACTATTTGAAGCAAGTCTGCTTGTTAAGACACAAAATACTGACGCTTGGCTCCCTCCAGGCTGCGACACAATCCTGAAACAGCGAACGGCCAGTGGTGTATGCTTTGGTAATATGTTACATGATAAAAATCCTCAGGAACTTATGGAAAAAAAGAACAATCGAACACAAACATGGAAAAGAATAACACTTCAAACGATTTCAATGAATAAATATCAAGCTTTGCTACGACATCAGAGATCTCCGTTCACTGAGTACAGCAGATGACATGTGGAGGTCATGAATCATCCTCTGCTCTCGAGAAATCTGTGCTTTATTATGAGATGAAGGAGCCATCCCCTTCCTCTTCCTTGTTTGGACCGGGGTCACTAAGGCAGCGTGATAGTTTCAGCTCTTCCTGCTCGTCCGGCACTTTGGCCCTCGGCTCAGCGGCGCCTTTGGCTCTCTGTGCGCCGCCCTGACTGGGCCTCTGGGGTGATTCGCTCTGCAGGCTGACGGCATCAGGAGGGCTGAGAATCGGCTCAGCCATTGGGCCTCTGGGGCTCTCGTTGTTATCGTAAGTGTAAACTTGGTGTTCTGGGATACAGACACAGTTCAGTGGCATATTAGTGCTGGAACATCGTCAGCAAAATCCTAATGTTTTTGGGATGTTTGGGTGCTTGTGCTTCTGGTTGCTTTGCCCCCTGAAACATCTTAATCTCTGGGTAATCGGCTTTATCAATACCCTCAATCTGTTTAGTACAAATAGTTTAGTTGTGTGTTTAATGAAAGCTTCATTATAAAAGGGGCTTTAAAATCATGGTTGTGTAAAAGCTCACATCAGAGCCAAACAGACACTGAATGTTTGAGGTTCACAGCACATACAGAGAGTACTGGAATGTGACTACTGTACTTAAGCAGAAAAGGCATATTTCCCCATATAACTGTTAACATATGATAAGATAAATTCTGGATTGTATGTTTTACCGACCTGATTCAAAGCAGACTTTTCTTACTGGTGGCGTTTCCTGGCGGTTTGCAGGAACTGTGAGGTAGTGACTCATCTGTGAATGAGACACAGGTTTGTCAGGAAGGACTTTATTTCATAACTTAACACCTGAAGAATTTAAAAATCACAGCTGATAATCATAATCTTGAAATCGGTGTCGGTGTTAAACTCACCCTCCTCTCCATCTCCACCCTCTGCTTCCTGAAGCGAACTTCGCTCACGTTGTCCTCGAACGGGTCGAGCATCAGGTCATGTCTGCTGTAGGATCGGAGCTGAGGAGCAAAGCCACAGTTAGTATTTCCAGCGTGCTCGTTACCAAAGCCTGCGTGCGCTCGTCACATCACAGGCATCAACAAGCGGACAGCCGTGTTACCGACCCTCTGTCTGGTCTTCTGCAGGTTGTTTCGCAGAATCTTTCTGATCTCTTCCTCGCGACTTTTTGAGATGCTCGGGATCGCCCGTCGCCTGGCCGGCGCTTTGGGCTGAATGTTTCTGCAGAAACACAGGGAACATATCCTAAAACCAAACGTTTCTACCAACAAGAGTCTCAAGAGTCTTAATAGAACTGCACTAAAGCACAAAAAGGAGCATTACATATTTCTGCAGGGGTTCATCTATGCAACCTTTTGGGCTTGTGATTCCATGTCTGAACATTTTTTAGAGGCAACACACGTAAACTAAGACTAAATAAGTAAAAAAAAAAAGCATAGTTTTGTGTAGCATAAATGCTTTTGTCAGTTTTGTCCAGTCCCTGCTGACGAGGTGTTTGATGCACATCCTCTCAGTCTTCATTGTCAACCCGGAACCTTGAAAGGCTTTTCAAACTAACTTAACGTCCTGTGCCAGGTTTCGTCCTCCTTACTGATACTTACTGCATGGAGACGGACGACACAATCGTGGGCAGCTTGGCGGCGCTCCCGCTCTCCACCAGCATCATGGCCTGTTTCATCTCCATCTTGTTGTAGAAGGAGATGAGCTGAGGCTCGGTGGAGCGTTCGCCCGTGATCAGCCACCTCTTCACGTAGGCCTTATTGAAGCGGTTCAGCCTGAGTGCAGCAGAGGAATCGCTCATTGGTTCAGCTTTGTTTGTGTTATTTTCATTTAAGACATTTATACTGTCCCTCAGTGTCATTTCGCTAATTTCCTCCTATTATAATTCAGTCATTCTACGACATATAATATTAATAAACATCCTCATAAGACCCTCAGACATCTTTGAACCCACTCCTCATATAAAACATGCAGGTGGACATGAGTGGGACCACTGGCTGTTTCAAGCCAACAACTCAACGCCACTGAAAGGACGTTTCTCTGTGACTTTACTCACAAACGACAGTAACAGGGAGCTGACAGAGGACACGTTAAGAAAATCATACTTGTCTTTCCAGTGATGATGTCCATAATGACCACAGATGCATTCAATTCCTGTGAGGAGATGATCCAGGAACTGAAGACAGAACGAGTTTTCGATTATTTCTGCATAATCTTAACGATGAACTAACAGAAAGTGTGAAATCAACAGAACTTCGATCTTTTACGTGAAATTCTTTATGTGAAATAAATCACATCGGATCTCACCTGTGTGTGAATCTCCTCATTAATTGATCCTTTGTTCTCCTTCTTCTTCTTCACTGCCAGGAGCTCCACCAGAGGTCGGATTGTCATTCCCTGGAGACAGAAATAGCGTGAGGACGCGTGGATAGAGCGTGCGTTGAAACATGTTTTCAGTGTAGACTGCACTGTTTGACAGGACGCTCTGAGGTCAGACTAACAAATAACTTGATTTGCAAATAACGTAAAAAAGGAAGCAGCAATGTGGTTACTGGTTTGGTAATTTTAAAATTTTCATTCTCTCTCAGAAACAAGGAGACGCTGCCCTCTGTTGATAAATGCTGTTATGTGCACTAAAACATTTAAAAATATTTTATGTATTCATAACAGGTCCTCTGCAGCCAGAGTGCAGATCTACTCAAGCCATCAGAGACAATGCAAACAAAAAAAAAATAGTGTTGAATTAATGTTCATTTAAGTTCAGCAAAATTATGCCTAATTTTTCATTATTAATAAATTGTCATATTTTATCAGATGCATGATATCAGCCGCTCTGTTCTGTAAATATCAACATCTGCATCAGATGTCATAAATAAGTTTGTCATATGAACGACTCTCACCTGCACAAAGACAGTGAAGAAGATGACTGTGATGATGGCAGTGAGGAACATGTTCTTCATCTCGTTGTTGGTCAGCAGGAACCCCAGTGAGAAGGCTATGGCACCTCGCAGGCCACCGTAGGCCACGATGAACTGGTCCTTTTTGGTCAACTTCACTATACGGAATTTATTGATGATGTACGTGAGGCCAATGACTCCTGAAAGACGCAGGGAACAACATAAAGGAGCTTAAAAAGAAGAAGACAGGAAAGAAGGAAAGAGGCGACACTGAGAACTACAAATAAATACTCGTAATATCACATTATTCTTTAAATACAATACCCATGAGCCTCAGCTGCTGCTGCTAGCACACTACGGAGAATAAACCAGTTAAACCTGTGAATCAGAGCTAAATTTATTTAAAATGCTGTTTTATTTAGGCACTAAACAACGTGCCAAAGATGTTGAATTCACCCAAATTCGACCCAAAATTTGATTTAAACTGCTTAACATTTTTTTTAACCAGGTTCCTACAAAGTGTGTTTATCTTCTGCAATGGTGAAATTTTGGCTTTGGGATGTTAGTTGGCTAGTTAACCCTCATAAGTCACTATATAGTCACGTATTGTCATCCTGACTGACCCAGCACTCTGGACACCAGGCAGAGGATCACAGTGAAAACGACGAAGGTCCAGTTCCAGGCATGAGGACCGGCCACGGTGGAAACGCCGAGGAAGATGAAGATGAGCGTCTCGCTCACGCTGCTCCACATCTTCAGGAAGTATTTGATGGTGGTGTAGGACTTGTGGGAGATGTTGGCCTCCACGTATGGCCGCATCATCACGCCACATGCGATTAACCTGTTTGAGACAGGAAGGGAACTCGAGGAGAACTGCCAACTTAACAAAGCAGAGTGAGGTCTGGCTCATGTCTGTAAGCTAAATATAAAGCTAGAGTTAGCAGGCAGTTAGCTTAGCTTAGCATAATAAACATAAACGGGGGAAATAGCTAGCATGGCTCTGCCTGAAGGTAATAAAATGTACCTCTAAAGCTCAAGAGTTAATGCGGTAAAACTTGTTTTTTTTGCAGGGTTATGAGAGTTGTGTGTCAGACTCTTTCTTGGCCGGTCGCAGTGACTTCTTGTGGTCTCATCAACACTGTGAGGTTGTCAGAAAAGTTACAGATACAGTGATAGCTAGCTGTTAATTAGTGAGCTTCAGAAGTGCTGGAAAGAGTCAGGCTAGCTGTTTCCCTCTGCTTCCAGTCTTTATGCTAAGCTAAGCTAACTGGCTGCAGCTTTAACATACAGATGTAAGGGTGGTACCAGTCTTCTCATCTCACTCCGAGAAGTGTATTTCCCAAAATGTCAAACTATTCTTTTAAGTGAAAAACTTCAACAATCTTAAAATTACTAAGAAAAGGCTGGTTAAAACTGCTCGCCCGGCGTAGCGTTGCATGTTAAAAACAGGCTGAAATGGAGACAAGCAGTATAACATTAACAATCCCACCCATAAGACTGGGACTTACGACATGATCCCCGACAGATGGAAGACCTCAGCCGAGAGGTAAGCCATGTAGCTGTAGAGGAAAACGAACAGGGGCTCGATGACCCGGGTGTGCGAGGTGAAGCGGGACGTGAAGGCGCCCAAGATGCCGTAGATGGCTCCCACCAAGATGCCTCCCACTGAAACCACGAAGAAACAGACCACCCCGAGGACGGCGTCGACCACGGTCACAGTCCCTGCGTGGGAGAACTCCTCGAACAGGTGATACAGAACCTGCACAGAGAGACACGTGTCCTGAGTCTTTCATGGTCTGTTTTGTGTTTCATTCAAGGTAAATGTCAGGTGTTTATTGCTCTCAGCTTCAGCTCAACGCCTCTCTAAAACATGACACTGTTGAAGTAGACTGTTTTAGTTTTAGCTAGGTGTCCCTAATAAACTGGCAACTGAGTGTACCTTGCAAAACAAAATACATCATTATTATCATGACCAGTGTTTGTGAGATGAACATCAGCAGTTCAGCAGAGTTCAGCCTCTGAAATGAAGCTATTTTTCACTCATAATGGGCCCAACAGGAACATAAACAGCACTTTAAATAGAAACTGTCATCAAGCAAAGATCCAAACAAGGACAGAGCTGGATTTTAAACTGAACTTTGGAGTCTTTCATCAATCTCTAGAGACCACAATGTCAAACTCACTGTGTGGAAAGAGGCTCCAAATGGTTAATTTTCCAATAATCAAACATTAACCTTCATATGAGCTAAAAAATTAGAGGTAGACTGAGGAGCTTGTGAACTTATCTGATTAAACTTTATGATTTATGCCGCAGACTCTTCCTCTTTCTCCCCAAACATGTCACTAACCTTAATAATGCTGTTTGAATTGCCTGTGGCTCTAATGCAGACAGTGAAGACTGATACATTAATATAACTAATTCATTTAAGCTGCTGATAAATGCTTCAGACGATCTTGCAAACAGCACATTTAATCTCCGGAGCAGAGCACAGACGTGAATTAATAATAAAATGATGATGGTTTGTACCACATTGTCAATTATTGCCTGTTAAGAGGGCCGACTCGTCAATCACTGATCACTGAAGCAGTGATGGAACGAAACAAGCATGCGAGTGAAGAAAATGTCTTCAAAAAGACGGCTGTAGCTAAGCAACATTAGAGCTGAACAATAAGATGTTTGAATAATCAGTTTTCCTTTGTATACCGTTAGTGACCATTTCTGTTCATCCATCATTCCCAACCTAAGTGGTCTGAGGGGTCATGAGATTGATTAAAAAGTTCTTCCACCACAGCCCCTCAAGCCTTCACTTGACTCACCACAGTGACGGCGTCGTTGAGGAGCGACTCCCCGAACACGAGGGTGTGCACCAGCTCGTTGATGTGGATCTCCTCAAACACGGCCAGGACGGCCACGGGGTCCACGGCTGAGATGATGGAGCCGAACAGCAGGCAGGACAGCAGGTCCACGCTGCCCAGCTTGGCTGCTTCAATCTGACACACGGCGTACATCATCCCGCCAATGAAGAAGGCGTTCCACAGCGTCCCCACCACGGCGAACACCAGGATGGTGCCCAGGTTCTCCGTGAAAGCCCGGATGGGCAGGAAGTAGCCGGCATCGAGGATGATGGGGGGCAGCAGGTAGAGGAAGAAAAGCTTAGAGTCGAGGACGGGGGCTTCCTCTCCGATGGCTTTGATGATGCCGCCCACGAGCAGGCCAACGACGATCAGCAGACAGCTCTCGGGGACGACGTGTGACACTCTGGGAATGATGTGAAAACCTGCAGAGAGAAAAGGTTTGAAGATTTTAACTTCACAAGAGTCAGCATCCTGGATGTCTGCAGCACAGATTCAGAGGTGAGACATTTTTAGGAATGACGTAATGTTATTATTCAGAATAGTTTGGCTACTTTCTAAGTTAGCTAGCTAACATGAGCCTGCTGCTAACTTCACAGTAGCTGTGGGTGAACTGTTAGCATAAGAAGCTAAGTAGATCATTTGATGAAAATAGCAAAACAGTACAAACAGTGAACTTGTTTTTTGGCAGCGACAACACGCGGTGCACACCATCTTTTAAGTTGATATGGTGAACTTGTCAGCAAGCGATTGCTAATGTACATATCCAGCCATCTTGGCAGTGCCTGATGGGGCCAAACTCCCAGCTGATCCAAAAATGAGTAAAGAGGTGGAGCGTGGCTGAATGAAGCCTGGTTGCTTAAACCTAGGAGCTAGCTGTCACTCAAAGCAGCCGTGTCAGGCAAGGCTGTAAACATGTTTATTTCTGCTGTAAAGTTGGGCATTTTAACATGGGGGTCTATGGGGATTCACTTGCTTTTGGAGACAGGCTCTTAGTTTCATATTCAGCCCGTTTGTCTCTCAGCTGAATGAGGCCTTAACATTCAGTCTCTCCGTCATGTGACGTGGGGTCCAGGCTGCCGTAACAAACGTTTTCTGCGAGTGGTCTTGTGTGCAGGCGTCCTCGCCCCCTCCTCTCCTCTCTGACTCTGCACACTGGGATCTTTGTTATCGAGCAGTGCATTAGGACAGGAAGTCGGACCGGCCCTCGGAGACAACAGCTGGACGGACAGATAAGATGCCAGAGAGCTTCGTTCTGCTTACTCAGCCAACGACAGACCTCAGGACAGATTACTGGAATCAGGATCATGTCTGCCGCTGTTTTGACATTCAGTACAGTGGCATGATGGGTAATATAATTTTTAAAAAAGTCAAAATGCGTCATTATTTGTACTTTGTACTGTGGAAGAAATAAACCTCACTGTAATGAGAGCTGTAGCTACACTCAGGACGCCAAATAAACTATTAATGTGGCATTTTGTGGTTTGCTTAAACGCTCTGAAATTTGAGTAGAGTTTGGTTGGTGGCTGGTCAAAGATGTCTTGGGCAGGTAGGATCACTTCTACTCAGATACTCCAAAAATAAAATACAGTCAACAAAATTTTGGAGGATCCACCATAAGACAAAGTATTGAAATATAGTTTTCAAGAAGAACTGAGCAGACCACTCGCCTGTGGGATAACTTCTTGGTAGCCAGTGTCCAAAGTTTAGCCTCTCAGCATATGAGGAGTGTGAAGGTCACAGGCAAGAGATGACACACAATTATAGATCTCCAGAGATACAATTAACCTCTATAATTAGCCTGAACTGCTTTCAAACCTTTTGCCAAGTCTATATTTAAACTCTAAGACAGACGCTCACACCATCAGGTCCTGAAATAAGTCAGTGGAACATAACTGCAGAAGTCTGTGGAAAGACTATTAGTGCTCTGTTACCGCTCAATATTCATTGTTTCAGTGGCGGAAAGTGAGGAGATATCAACCATCTCCGTCCGCAACTGTAACATTAATCCACTCATTAATAATTACTCTCATTTCTAACTGAACATTTGGGGTTTTGGCACAATGCTGAAAGTGTTGAAAAGCTTCCATAACCTTCTTTGACTTCCTGAGGTAGTTCGATTGTGGACTGTAGGTGCACCAAAGCTGCTACAAAGTGCTACAACCAGAGTTCTAACAAGAAAAAGCAAATTACACTGGCTTTCTGTTCGATCGCCTGGTGGCCTATGGACTAAATGTAAAGTTTGTGAAGCAGCTTTTGGTGTCTATGGTCCCAGCTCCAGTACTGTACTGTATATACTGTATGTATGTCCATGTGTGTATGCATGTATATGAAGCATGCAGGAAAAGCCCAGTTCATCTAACACTTTTCCAGTTGGTCTATGGGAACTCAGCAACTGTTTGCTTCAAGGTGAACATCTTCAGTCATGATGTATCTCAATCACAGCTGTTCAGGCTTGGTACTCAGTTTTTTCCTCCTCTCTGTTGAACTACATGACAGTTTTCTATACAAATAAGCTTAAAAGCATTTTCTATACTTTCAGAAGAAAGGTGAACACAAGAAAACAGTAAACCGACTAAAAAAGGCCAAAATGTACAGTTCAGGACCCTCCTCTTCAGTCTGGATGGTCTGCATCCTTTAATCTTTGATTACCCAGCCCCCTCAGTAATACTGGAGTGGAGCATTAATCACCAATCAAAAGTCCTTCAGTAATTTGAGTCACTCACCAAGTTTCATCAGCAGGGCCAGGAGGATCCACAGAGAGATCTCAAAGGGCTGCCTGACGTGGTCGTAGTTGAAGGAGAGGACGGGGAAAGCCTTCCTGTGAGCAGTGGAGTTACTGTGATGATGGGAGTCCTCATCCGTCACCAGGGAAGGATTTCTCCACGTCTCGTTGTGTCCCGCAACAGCATCACGACTGGCGGCGGCAGTGGAGGCGAAAAAGAGCAGCAAAACGCACAGCGAGCCCGTCAGACGCGGTCCGGAGCGGCTCCGGGCGGGACGGAGCACAGCCATTTTCAGACTGTTTCAGACGGCTGCTGCTTAGCTCTAGATCCGATGAAGATGAAGATGAGGATAGTACGGGAAGCGAGCGTGGTGCGCCGCGGAGAAGCGCGTACTTTTACGCACAAACTCCCCAGGCATCCTGAAATTACGCATAGCGGTAGAAAAACAAACGGTGGTGTATGCTGCTAACAGGCCGGCTGCTGTCATCGGAGGGTGGCGCTTTTAAACTAACATCACGCTTCTTAGTCGCCGCTGAGATGATTTCCAGCCTGATGGTTTCCTGCCTGGTTGATCCAAACTCGTTTTCTCCTCTGAGGATCACCGTCAGGCGGTTACATCCATCAGGCTCAAGTCTCTCAGGCTGGACTCTGTGTCTCTTTAACATGCAGCTCATTCAGAATTCAGCAGTCAGAGTGAAAGTGACATCTGCTGGAGAGGAGGACCGCAGCGACCACCAGGCAGCCAGAGTATACATCCTCCATAACTGGTACAGGACACATACTATACATATTTCTTTTGCGATTGAATTTTCTTTATTGACTTTGTACAAATCTTCACAGCTGAGAAAGAAGAGCAAGTATCAGTTCACTAGTGTAAAATCAACATCCAGCTACAATTCAAAAATGTGTGTTTCCAGTTTCAGATGAGTTCAGAATAAACAAATGATTCAAAGCTCACATGTCCTCTTCATCCCTGTCTGCCCCCAGCGGAGAGGAATTAGTAAAACCAACAACCCTGACTGGTTCCCACGGAGTCAGACCTCCTCCTCCTCCTCCTCCTCTGGCTGCTGTCTGCTCAGCGGAGGCTGATGGAAACATAAATCTAGAGGCTGTTTGTTTTTTAACAAGATTGCAAAAAGCATGTAAAGAAGAGGCTGTTGTGGAACGTCAGCAGGTTTTTAATGTGACAGAACAGATTAGTGGCCTGAGTCATTATACGGTCTCACAGGGAAAGCATACAATAAATTAATGCCTGTCTGTGATGGATATGATGTGACAAAGAGGAGCACGGTCCTCATTCTCATCTGAAAATGCACCTGTTTGATGCTGAAGAACATGCTGACTTTCATCTCAGCGTCTCGTTCACGTCACAGAATCACTTCCCCTGCCTGAGTTTCATCCACATGAGTCGCTCCACACAGATTGTGCAGCCGGCCGACAGTTTCCCACAAAACGGTTCCACATGGACGCAGCCTGAGCAGAACGGAGCTGTTTCAACGTTACAAAAAACACCTTGAAAACAGTTTCCAGATGTCAAAACTGTGAGCGCATTTATTTGAGAATTACATCAATTCACCAAATGTGTTACAATACAAAGTAAGTGTTTTTTTCATCTTTTAGCACCGTTTTACATTTACAGACATTTTATTTCTTACATTCTAGTACAAACATGATATTGTAATTCAGCAAAGTGAGGATACCCTGATGAAAGGAGCCTCTGTTATGGCTGGTTACAGTCGGACTCATGAATGATAAATACTGAAAGGTCTGATGCTGGTTAGGATTTACAATCTAAATTCAAAACTTTAAGGTGCTAAAGTACAACAAACTAATGACTGAACTGAAATAATTTGAAGGAAAAGTGCACGTCTGTGACTAAAATCAATAATAACAAGCTGGCATGCTCAGAGAATTTCTCATTATTTCATTTCTGTTATATTTTCTGTGGTTATTTTTATTAAACACATTTTTTGTGTGCTTTGTTGAACTATAAAATGCAGGAAATAAGAGGGGCTGCAGGCCAGACTCTAATCCTGAGATCCTTGTCGACAGATGATATGCTCATTTATTGCTTTAAAATACAGTCACTGCTGAAATGTGCAGTCCTCTGAAAGGTAAATACGCACAGTGCTCAAACTACAGGCTCACTTAGTTTAACGTGTTGGAACAAATGACAAATCTTCCTGCTGGGACTGAACAATGGCTCACATCTTCCTCCCGGGACACTTAGATTTCCCTTCAAACAACACCACAAACACACTAACTCTCTCAGCCTCCTCCACCTCAAGCCTTCTTCGACGTACACAAACAGACAAACGATCCCTCACAGGAGCCCACAGAGCGGCGGTCTGACGGGCTCTCACTCATCTCAGGCGTTTGGAAGTTTCGGGTGCACTCTCTCTGCCATCTGCTTGGCGCTGTACAGAGACACTCCCATCCCCACTGTGGCCATGGTCATGGCGATGGGTTCGATGAGGCTGCTCTGTGGCTGCATCCGGACCTCACCTGAGACCTGCCTCTGCAGACAGGTGAAGACAGACAGACATGCACCGGTGATTAGAGGGCATGGAACTTTTTCTTTCACATTAAAGCCACAATGTGTATAATTATTATGCCAATACATCAGCTTGTGCCCGTGTGTCGATCAGTTCAGGGAGTTGAGAATGTGTCACAAATTTATGGACAGATAGTCATGTTCCTCTCTGGACAAACTGTAATAACTGGTGATTTTCCATCTCTACTGACATCAATACTTTGGTTTCTGGCCAAATATCTGCAAAACCAATGGCATTCCCATTAGCCTCAGCTGTACTTCGTGTTTAGTGCCAGAGTGCTCAGAAAAGAAAACATAAGAATAAAAACAAAAGAGCCGTAAATATAAAGTGTGTATAATTAGTAAATGTTAACACCAGCAACTGATGGAATAACAATAAAAGTTCAATTTAGTAAAATAAATAAAACTAAAATAAAATTCAAATACAAAAGTAGTTTTGAGAATGATTTTGAAAAGAATGATGTCGAAACTTTACATTGCACATATACTGAACAGTAATGTGGTGGCCTCAGTCTGATTCTAAAAGGACACTGTGGCAAACAGAACGCATGCCAACACTTTCCCCCCCGACTTTATTCATAACATTTCTCTTTCTCTTTCACGCAGCACGAACTGTGAGGTGGAGCCTGTACAGATTACATAATGTGACCTCCTGAGACGAGCTGCATCAGCTCTCTGTAAAATATTCATTCACTTGTTGTCAATCGCCGTCATCCCTCAGTTTAAAGCATTTCGATAAAATGTATGAAAAGAGTCACATTTTAAAGCTGAAAAACTGTTCCAGCCATGGAGACCAGTCACTTAAAGACAGAAATAATGCTTTAAAGAGTGAGTATTCGTGACCCACCTGGAGGAGACGGAAGTATCCCGGTGTCAGTCTTCCCAGCCTGATGATCATTTCTGCTGCTGGAGCTTCTCTGACGAGCCAACAACCTTCCTGCAGGGGAGGACAAACTGTCATCAGCCCTCCTCAAGTTCACAGTGTAGGAAGGAAGATTTCAGCTCTGAAAGTTGTGATCCACCAAAAGTTACACTTTTGTTTTATGGTCTGCTCTGAAAAGATCTTTTGACAGAGGTGTTCTTCCTGAACGTTTTGGTCTGTTTCTGTCACAAGCTGCATATTTTTACGAGCTGTGAGCACAAAGAGTGAATCTTTCCTCTCAGATCGTTTCAGCTGAATGTTTTTTATTGATCTGAAGAGGTAAAACTACCCAGTAAGTAAGTAAGTCAGACAAAGTGTACACACTTGAGAACACTGCTCTTAAAAAACCTGTTTGTCAGAAGATGTAATGAATATATTTCGGTCATTTTGCCTTCTAGCTCATCTCCAGACAAACATGAGATAACTGAACCCATTACAGAGATTTTGTTTTAATTGAAAAAGTTTTGTAATTAACTTTTAGAAGAGCAGAAATGACAGAAGGTCTCACAGCCAATGGAGAATGGCCCCTTTTGTTAATCAAGATCTTTTGTAGTAATATTCTGTTCAATACTTTATATTACAGTATCCAAGCAGCCTTTCCACACCTGAACGTAGCATGTTGAATCTGTCACCAGTAAAACACCATTAAACAGTTTTAATCCACTTTGTTTAGTTACATCAATGTTCATCAGATGAGGTATTTATAACACACAGCTCTTAAACGCAGCTTCACTTAATCAAAAGTTGTTGGAAAAAACATCTCACACCTGCAACCTACTTAAAAATCTTCAAATGATCCATTATTTTAATCTAAACTGTCTCACAGTTTGATGCTCAGGGGTCCTCGGGGAGTCGATCCTAAAGCAGCGGCCACCCTCACCTTCATCGACGGCTGCAGACAGACAGCATGCGAAGCCCCTCAGCAGCATGAACAAACAGCGGCAGCCCGTCGCACTGAAGAGGCTCCTGTGTGTCCCTGCTCTTTTGTGCAGTGTGAACATCCCAGTGTGACGGGCTCAACACACACTCACAGACACGCACTCACAGAGCTGCATGAAAAGCGGCGGCCTGTCAGAGATGATTTGGTCATCCAGCCAGTGAAACGGGTGAGAGCAGGGAGAGAGGAAGAAGCGGTTCGGCGCAGCATGTTGCACGCTTGAGGAAACATGTGTGTTAATGTGCTGCAGTGACTTATGTAACCCAAAAACACTACGGAGAAAATACTTTTAAACAACTGTCCTAAATGGACCATCTGAGCGCTGCAGCGGCCAAACACAACACGCTGCGGCCTCTGACATGAGCGTTCATTTTTACTGGACACAATTCAACTTTTTTATGCTTAAAGTCATTTAATGGTTTTTATTTTGATGTTACATAAGGCCTCAGTTTCCATGATGCCACAGCGGCTCCATTGGTTATATAAACAAACAAAGAATGAATGCATAGAAACATGCCTGAACGGTGCCATCATAGGTTTAATGATATGAATACATTTAAAAACCAAATTCTTTAATTAAGTTTCATATGAACTAAATTTTCCACCTGAAGCACACTTTTTGAAACAGGCACACGTTTCATTTATTTAATTTGCACGAATGTTTACAGTTGTACTGTGTATCAGACATACTGAAATAAGACATGTTAGGCCACAAAGGCCAGTCAGTTCCTACGCAGTGAGTGTGTGTGTGTGTGTGTGTGTGTGTGTGTGTGTGTGTGTGTCTATATGGGGGGTTGGAGGTGGGCTACTGTACAAGGTGCTGATTGTGCTCATCAAGTGACTTCATGTCTGCATTTGCTGCCAAAGTCAAATACATCCTTCAGTGTCTACAGATGCTGAGAATGAACTGTTGAACTATTCATGATAAATGAACGTTTGTGTGCTGCAAAGTTCGGTCTGTAAGGTTCATTTTGTGCTGGATGTACATTAAAATCTATCAGATGAAATAAAGGTGTAAAGGGCTTGTGTTGAACCAGAATCTTCGCAGACGTCACTCTTTTGCAGAGACGGTGCTGAAGTACTCCGGGTCCTGTGCTGTGGGGCCCACTGCGTCCTGACCTGCAGCCTTGATGGGAGCTCTGGCCAGCGTCACTTTCACTCCTGCAGGGCCCTGAGCGTCGGTGCTCTCTACAGACAAGACCTGCCCGATGAAATGCTGAAACACACAGCAAAACACAGAGCGTGTAATCATCAGGGAGCAGGTCTCCTTGTTGTGTCAGAGCATTTACTTTTACACCGTAAGAGGATTTATGATGAGAAAAGCACATTGTTTAACAGCCCCAGTGCCCAAAATGACCACAAAGGCAATAATTACTTCCTAAATAATGATTGCTTCCTCATTCTGGCTCTTTTATGAATCACATTATATGCGTCATTTTGATAAAGATAAAACTCTTTAATCTGTATTTCTCCTTTTTGTTTCAATACTTTTCCACTGTAATTCATGTGGAGGGGAGGGTCCTCTGAGAGAGCTGTTCCCACTTTCTGCCTGTAGAGTTCAGTAAAACTGTGATCACTTCCTGTCAAAAAAACTGATTCAACCACTTTGCTGAACGTACTGCAGTTTTGACCTCCTATAGCCAAACGACTGACAGTGAGCAGTACTGTGTGTTAGTGAGAGACCTCTGTATGATGACCTGCAGCATCTTCACACTTTGGTTTGGGTCTGGACGATTCAATGTACTTCTCCCTCTGTGCTTTTACTTCCTGCAAAAAAAACACCACAGTTGTTGTCACTTTGTAACAGCGACGCTGACTTATGGTTACATCTGCGGACATTAAAGAGAAAAACCTTCAGGATCTCGTAGTTTGAAGTCTTGGAGACGTAACTGTCCCACGACTTGGCTGTGAGCTGCCGCTGCTTCCAGCGAGACATAATCTGCAATAGACCAAAAAAACAGTCAGAGTGCAAATCATGAAAACAAGATGTCTGCTGTGTCTGCATGGATCACGTCAAGTCCCAGAGATAAATCAACTTTCTGTGAGATTTACTAGAAAGCATCCAGAGAGCCGGCTGTCAAAGCTCTGCATTTACAAACTGCCGAGAAACAACTGTGGGACACATCTGCCACAGTTCTTTCTTTCAAAGTTTGTGCAGCAGTTCATGATAAATGACTCCAAACACATTTTGAGCATTATTCATTAAAGAAAAAATCTTCAGCTGACGTCCACAGACTTAGCCTGAGGCTCTCTTCGTGACGTTGTTCCAGTTTTCTACTCTTCGTGATGTTACTGAATGAAACTCTCAGCACCTCTGTGTACATGAGCTCCTCCTCGCCGGCTTCCTCCTTCTCCCGCTGCTCCAGGATGCTGTTTTGTTCTGCCGCGACCCTCCTCGCCGTGTCCTCCGCAATCTCACAGATGGTGCTCAGAGCCTCCTCGTCAGGGCTGATCGGCCTCACGCCGTCCAAACTCAGCTCCCTGATGATCTCCTCCCACACCTCGCCGACCTACAGCACCATGACAGACACCTCCATGTTTGCAGTGTTTTCGGGTGGTGTCCAGTCTTTGCTTACTGCGTTAAAATTACACTTTAACATGTTTGCAGGACATACACTGGCTCTCACACTCCTGTTACATTTTAAAGTAAGACTTAAACTACTTTGCAGCTCACTGGACAATTTTAATGTGATCGCAACATCTTTCAAACTATTCAGATGGTGTAAAAAAAAAACAACACACAATCCTGATGAAAACTGCTGGTAGTTACAACTAATGTCATGTCCAGCACTATTATTTGTCTTTTCTTAAACAGCAGTTCCACCTTGAAGTCCAGATATCTCCTCACGATGCTCAAGGTCACGTAATGTTCTGCTGATAATCCAGGAAGGTCTTGAAAACCTGCAAAAGCAACAAATAATTACCATACGGTTTATCTATATCCATACATGTGTCTCTATCTATCCATCTATCTATCTATCTATCTATGACTGTCATAAAATATCATTATCTGCATATTTACAGATGCTGATGACTTGTTTAAATAAGTGACAACATATTTGCTAAAGTTCATCTCGTTATTTAATAACTGCTTTACCAAGTTTGCAGAAGATGGAGTAAATCTTTGACCGCAGGTTCTCTGATATCTCCAGCACCGCAGCACTCGGTACGTTAGCGGGAAATGAGAGCTGGGTGTCCTCCTGCTGGTAAAGACTGAGGATGGGCCTCTGGGGATCTTAAAGTCAAAAGTGAAAAAGCAGAATATAAGGAGGAAGGATCTCTAAATGTTAGATATGTGGAAGAAAGAAAGAGTGGCACTGCAGCTGTGTCTGGACCTGAACCTGCCCCACCAGCTCCACTTTGTTTCACCTGTGTTTTACCTGTGCGTTGGCCTCTAACTGACAGTGTTTGACACTTGGTACTTCTCTCTGCACTTTCTACAACGTGAACACTATCTAATTTCAGTGAATGAGTTGAAACATTTTAGTTAAGTGCTGATTTTCACTCCCACTCACACCTGCTGATGCTCAGGCTGACTGTCAATCTGCTGACCAACAGGTCAGTCTAGATACAAGTGACTGAGAACCACGCACAGCCTCGTACTGTCTTGCTGCGGACTGACCTGCGATCCCTCCGCGTGGGTTTCGGCTGACTTTCAGCTCCTCCTCCTCCTCCCTCCACAGCTGCAGCAGGAGTCTGGGAGCTGTCTGACCGCTGTGGTCCCTCCAGCTCAGGATGTGAGAGCGAGTGTTGGGGTTGTCACATAACTCCAGCAGGGTGGCGAGGATGCTGTAGTGTCCACATGTGGGACTCGACTGTTGGAGAGAGAGACAGTGTCATATTAACACTTTACATTTCGGTGCATATGGGATTCAATATTGGGAATCAATCAGCTACTTACACTGAGTAAGTCCAGCAGAAGCAACGCCCCCTCTTTAGCCAGAAAGAAATCTTCTGTGGTGTAGCAGCCCACAATACAGGACCTGATGGAAGGAACAGAAACCCTCAATGATGGAGCCAGATGTAAACATAAATAATAACATAAATTAAATCAGTTGGCCAGTTTATCTCTCAAAGTGTGTTTTGTCTTCCGCTGAACTGACCACACACAGTCCACCGTGGAGAGGATGAGCTTGTTGTGTCCCAGCCCGCTGTAGAACCTGCTGGAGCCTTTCCTCAGGAAGTGAACTGCCATCTCAACTCCCTCTGATCCAAACAGCTCCTGTGGAACAACAACATTGTTTTTCACCCATAGCGCTAAATATTACCTGACTTGTTTTGCCTCTCTACACACAAAAACTTGTCCTCAGAATAATTGGAAACACAAAAGTCAGTTAAAGGAGTTAAACTACTTTTTAGCTGTCTCATGGTGACAACTGGTTCGTTACAAAGTGCTCTTACCAGGATCTTAATCTCACCTTTCTGTGCATGTCGCTCTCACACAGCATTGAAAGTATCAGCTGAATATCTGACTGCATCTCCAGGGTGATGACATCCTCTTCCTCGGGATTTGCTTCCATCTGCATCAGAATCCCTGAGACAAAACAACAGGTATGTCTGTGCTGAACACGCTTATTATGTAAAACGTTTCCACTGATATTGTGCACTTTGTAACGTGGAAGTTTTAATTTAATTTACCCAGGAGCTGGCTCATGACTCCTTCATCACAAAGGTCCTGGTTGACTGAGTCGTCGCCTACAGATGCCACAGATCTCAGCACTCTGACACAGTGTCGCATCTGAGCCTTTTTACTGCCTCTTCCTCCTGTGGCATGGAAGCTGTGGCCCTGGCTGAAGTGAGCATCTGGACAAAAGGAGGACATATAATAAACATTCTAATCTTTTGTGAATAAAGGCTTCAATACGCTGAGTATTGTGACATTGTTGAAAAGTAGAGAAGGCTAAATTAAGGTATGAGCACTGTACAGGGGTTACATTGTCTTAAAGTATTGATCATTTACATGTGAGATGTTCTATGGCAGTTGCAGTTCAAGTACTAAAAGCAATCGAAGTGTTAGTTGAAGTTGAAGCACTGAAAGCGCTTGAAGTCTCTGTTTAAATTTCAACTCTGAAAGCGAATTTAGTTTCAAGTTCAAGCCCTGTGAACAGTTGAACTGTCAGTTTGTGTGCTTTCACTGAAAATAGTTAAACTGTCAGGAGATGAAAGCAGTTGAAGTGTCAGCTGAAGTGTGAAAAATTAAAGCAATGATAAAAGGCTGTAAAAAGAAATATTTTTAACAGTTATTTCTAGCTATGCTACATGTTTTTCCTTGTTTTTTGTCATCTTAGAGTCTCAGAGTTTTGCTCACTCTGACAGGACAAAATGTTTTGCTCCATCCTCACCTTGCTTGACGCACCAGTCCAGCAGGAGCAGCAGACATGTGTTTCCCTGACAGGACTTGTAGTCATCCAACATGAGCGGAGCGACAGTGGCCAGGGTGGCCAGCGCCTGCAGCTGGAGCTCCTCCTGCTGGACGGAGGACCAGTGGCGTGAACCTGAGCGGCGCGCAGAGGAAACAGCGGGAGGCTTCACGTGCATCAGCAGAGCCTGCAGAACTCGTTCTTCTTTGTAAAGCTAAGACAGAAAAATATGGAAGGAACATTTTGCACGTTTAGACCTTTCACTACATTTATTCAAACAATTACAGAGAAACTAACTGAGTGTGCGACTGACCTGCAGGGCAGCTAAGTCCTTTGACATTAAAACCAACAGATTCAACAACAGCTTCTTCATTTTCAAGTCTTCGTTACTGAAGTTGAGCTTGAGGTTGCGCACCAAAGGGTTGTTACTTTTCACTAAAACATAAATAAAGCAATTTTGTTACTATAAAAGATGCTTCAGCACTCAAAAATATTCAAATGTAAAAAGGAAGTAAAAGTGGCCTCACGCTCTGGAAATGTGACGAGAGCAACGAGCTGTTTGGCAAATAAACTCTCCTGAAAATCAGAAACATGACGTCAAGCAAATTGTAGCGGTACATTTTACACATTCTCTCTACATACTGAGCAGCTTTGTGACTAAAATATCAGCTGCAGTGCGTTTCCATCATAAAATTACTGATCCTGTACTCACAACAAGCAGAGAGTTGGGATTCTCAGCGATGAGAGTGGTGATCACGAGCAGGTCGTTTGCGAGTTGGAGGTCAGAATGTCGGACACTGTTAATCAGCTGGTGAAAAAACGCTTCTTTCAGAGATCTAAGATACGAATGAACAAAAAAATAAGATAACTCATATCTATCTGTACAGAATGAGAAGTCAGTATTTACACTTTAAGCTTTCTAGTGGATGGAAGGTGGTACATCGAATAACTTCCTCTAGATCTTAAAAGTTTGTAATTTTTTTAGAAATGCTTGTTGTGAATAAAAGATCATTAAGTGAAATGAACCCTACAAGCCATCAGCCACATCTGAAAACATCTTAAACCCACAGGAGACACGTACATGACACACTCCATGCTGCTGAGCTGAGCAGTGACCTCCTCCTTGCTGCCTCTCTCCAGCAGGTTCCAGAGGATCTCGGAGGAGCGGAGCAGGACCTGACCGGACGGGTCGGGTTCGTTCATGTGGAGACAGATCGTCTCTGCTCCTCGTGCATTCAGTATTGACACACAGTTCATATCTGGTTAAATGAGCATGAAAGGCAATGAAAGAGATGTGATTAATAATAAAACAACCCGCTGACCTGCTGACATTGACTCAAGGACACTTAAAATCACTGTTGTGATTGTTTGTCTGATTATTATTTTGGAATGAGCTGATTTAAGCTCTTGAGAGCTGGCTACTTTATCTAATGAAGGAGGTCATCTGTTGGATTGACATGTCTGACAGATCCCCTCCTCCGCTCCCTCAGTAGATGCAGAATAAAATCAGTTACTGACCAGAGGAGCTGGAGAGGATCTGAAGTGTCTGCAGGAGCTGCAGCTTGATGGAGGGCTGGTTCTCCAGAGCGGCCATGGAGAGGAGCAACGTCTGAGCCAGGTCACTGCGCTCCAGCAGCTGCAGCCTGTAGCCTGGAGAGGTCGGCTGGAGCCCTGCAGAAACAGATCAAAAGGTCCATACAATAGTTCAGCAGATGTAAGGTATAAACCACAAAAAACAAACTACAGAGAAGACGAGAAAATGACATATTCAAATATGGAAAGAAAGAACGAAAGAAGAAGAAGTGATACAATGACAAAATGTATTAAAATACAGATTCATGCTGTGATATACACAACAGTGTGTTGGTATATGTGGACAAAACTGTTTTACAGTTGAACAATGAGTTTCACAAGTATGTTCTCCGAGCTTCATCAGCCAATGCGGGTTCATTTTCAGCCTTGTGACATATTAGTAGGACGTTAAAAAAGACAGACATGAAAGAATAAAACAAACAAAAACACAGAAAAGAAAAGAAACAAAAGCACAAGCATGCCACCACGGAAGCCACGAGAGAGCCTCACTTCGTGAAAGTCTAGAAAATCGGTTGTCAGAGTGGGAAGTCCGAGGCTTTGGCCTGGAGAGAGGATCCGTACCATCGAGCAGCCGTTTAGGAGCCACAGAGCTGAAGAATGATTTCACAGACTCAACTATCTGCTGTCTCACTTCAGCATCTGACACCCTCATCAGACACCCTGCCAACAGAAACACATCTGTCAGGAAATACTCATTAAAAATCTATTTGTCTGAAAACCACCCTGTGTTTTAAAAAATTACCGAACCTTTTTTTTAATGACTGTGTATTTGTGACCTGTTTTTAAATCTTTGCAGGGAACCAATGGGCTTGGGGCTCAGACAGAAACAGAAAATGTGGGGAAGAAGTATTAAAAAAATGACTAGTGTATTATTTATGTCTTTTCATTGGATTTTTTGTCAGTAACAAAAAATGTAATAACACCAGCCTTTTCCTTTAAGTTCCATGTCTTCACATTCATTTTGAAAATTGAATGTAAATGCTATCAGTAATGACGCGGTCGTGACATGCAAACCTGAAAATAGCCGTTTAATAACTGATCTGTGTACCCATGTGAGAGAGGAACTCCATGACGTCCTGGGCGTAGTTCAGCTCATCAGATGCTTTCTCCTTCAGGAAGGGAAACCTGATATGAAGCAAACCAACATGTCGATGTTCAGGCGATGGCATGAGAAAAAACACCAGTGTTTTCCACAGAGGTTTGAAATATTTGAGCTTCTTACCCGCAAATTTTAAGTGCCTCACACAAAATAGGCACATATTCAGGATGATCCTTGACTTTCTCAGCACAGATGTTGAGTACTTTGGCGATGCCCGTCAGCTCCTTCAAAAGCTTGGAATAATTTAAGAAGTTTTAACATTTTTGGTAAAGTGTTTGCTTGCAGAAAGGTAAATCCCAGCGAGGGAGGGAAAGCGACGGGGCAAAGAGTCATCGTGACTGTGGTTATTTCTGAGAAGGGAAAATGCTGACAGACACAGCGATGCAGCTGCAAATTAGCGCCCTGGGAACGAAGTTTGGCTCCGTGTTCAGGTTGCATGAGAGCAAATCTATTTCCATCACTGCACCAGGGGACAGTGATGTGGAAAATTTGACAGTCTGCTGCAGAGTGTGACACCTGAGAGAGATTTATTTTGGAAAAGATGGCAAACTTGTATGTCAAGTGTGTATCAGAGGACTGAATCCAGAGAAAAAGGATACAAAGCCAATTTGGCTTCTCTTCAGTAGTTTCTTCAGGACGAAAAGGTGTCTCTCCTTCAAGTTAGCCTTCAGTGAAAAAGACAATAGAAAGTATGATTACAAATAACATAACTTAAAACAGAAAAATTCTGATGATGCTCAAGTTCAACTTACTGTCAAAGGATCCTCAAGAAGACGAATCACCTTAGTGAGTTCAAGACTTTTAGCACTGACCTGCAGTGAAATTACAGTTTAGGTCAAAGCAAAAGCTTGATTTACAATATAACACTATATAAAGCTTTTAAACAACCAGAGCTTTTCTTTGCTCCTTCTGATAATTAGGGTAATATTTAAAATTGCAACAGTTCACTACTTAAATAGCAAAACTTCACATATCAGTAATATTTTTGCACATCAAACAAGATAATATATCGTGGGCCTTTTCTTTACAATATTAATGACAAGTAAGAGTAAAAAATACACTGTAAATTATGGACAAATAAGCTATTAAGGGGCCGTTGGTCAAAAATAAGCTGTGGGTCCCTTCTGACCCCCTTCCTCCCACTCTCAGTGTACTTTGAGTGTACTGTCGCCTCTAACTACCCATCAAGCACAGTAAACACAGCAGATTACACACAGCATCTTCATTACATCCTCCCTACACCCCCAAACCAACATATAATCAATGTCAGCACACCTGGTCATGATTTGCTGTCTGCTAATTACTTTGAAAAATAATTTTTAAGAATCAGATCCTCGTGATAAGATGATTCCAGTCCTTTACATTCGCAGTGATCAGGGGTTATAATAATAATTATTATTTAATATACGAGTGAGTGTAAACTGAGAAGTAGAGCAGACGCTTCACAGCGTAATGAGTCTGGAGACCCTCCAAAGGCAGACAGCACGTGAGTACCTGCGGAACATGCTGGCTCTCAGCTGATGCTCTTGGTCTGGTTACAAGAATGTCCGGTTTTCTTCTGAGAGCAACTTTGCCTGAATCCATCTGCAAATTTCTGCGAGCTTCTTGCTTCAGCTTCTTACTTTCGCCTCAGAGGTGGACATCGTCGGTCCATTTGATTTTGGCCTCACGAAATGTTTTGCTTCCAGTTGGTCTGAAGTTAGCAAACGTCAAAAGAAGCCACTTGTAGATTTCTTACAGTTTCAAACATTATAAATAAGTCCAAGTTTATCGTCTAACCTCGGTGTTTGTTTCCTGAAAACAACGAGCTGCCCCAAAATGAAACTTAAGCGTAACCCGAGTTGTTTTTTAACAATAAAAAAATCCGAGAAAAGTCTAAAAATCAACGTCAGATAGTCGACCAACATCTCCCTCTTTGCGCTGATGTCGCTCCAGTCTGACAGCGTACTACAGTCGCTATGGTTACCATGTAGTACGGCGAGCAGCGGAGTTCAAAACTCACCTTAACCGAAACGCCCATTTCCTCTTTAAAACAGGAAGTGGTGTCTTGCAATAACAGCGCATTGATTTCCCCCACAACAATAAGAGGGAGACGTGTAAAACAATACAAAACCGACACAGAAAGTCACATAAACGTCAGTAAATCCCTGGTTTTGAAGAAACGCCGCAGTCGGCCATGCTGTCGGATGCAGGTCAGTGTTCATAACGCGCTGCTAATGCTTGCTACATGCTAAATGTGACAGGCGGACATTGTTTGGCTGGTTTAAAGAGCTAGCTAATGTCTTCATATGTCGCCACATTTGCTATGTTTGCACAATTAATCTCTTGTTTCATTCCATTTAGGTAGTATCTAATTAGCTCTGTTAGTAGGACACATGTTATCTGTCATAAAGAGCCTCATCAGTCTCAAAAAAAGGCCGCATGTGAACTGAGCTGTATCGCATTGTGCGCTGTTCAGACACGGATTGTTGTCACTAATGTTTAGACTACTCTGGGAATGCCTCTGGTGCTCGGCGAGCTAAGAAGAGGAGTTCCGGGGAGTCCTCGGGGGACAGTCAGACCCTGCGCTCCTCTGGAAGGAACATCAACGTCCGGGTGAAGCGCACCAACAACCCTCCACCTGGACAGGTGAGCTGCAGCGAGCAAGATCGGCAGTCATGTCTCATATGCCTTCATATCCTGTGGGGTCCTCCATGGCTCTGTGCTTGGTCCCATTTTTGTCCATCTGTATAAACTCAATCGATTTTGAGGCTGATATTAATATTTTTATTATATTATTTAATTTTCTATTATTTTTGGGGACTCTTTGGTTTTGATAGTATCTCGCCCAGAGTCAGACATGAAATGTGGGGCGACAAAGTCACAAGTTTTGTGCTTAGGAGGAGAATAAGTTTACAGCTGCGACATAGGCTTGTTGTGCCTTTTTGGCTTCAGGTTTTAAGGCCCAGATCATGAAGCACAGTGTCCACAGATTGAGTCCAGCTGTGGGCCTCTGCTACGTGCCATTCTCCCATCTCTTGCTTGCCTCATTTCCTGTCATCTTTTTGCTTTCAGTTATTCAATATTGACATTAAGTGCTCTCTTACGGCAACAGTGTAAAGGAGACAATGTTGCTTTTCTTTTCTTTAGCTGCCCTACCCTGTTAGTCTAATAGTTACACTAAACTGACAGACCTGGAGGACGTCAAATACTGGGTGGATGAAAAACTTCCTCCAGCTGAAAAGAACAAACCCATCCTAACCTGCTCTTATTTTCCGTCCTAAGTTGTTTGCTTTATCCCTGTTGGAATTTGTCATTGTCACGAACATGTGATTTTTATTTTTTACTTTATTCTTCCCACCCCGCCCCTTCTTTCTTTCCTTCTGTTTCTGTCAGCACTGCACAGCATGTTGGATCAACTGAGTTGTGTTTACAGTAGAGATGCGCTGGTCCAACTTTTTCTCTCCTGATACCAGTTCCTATGCCCCACTGGTTTTTTCCCCACATACAAAGTCTGTATGACTGTGTGGAACTTATTGGAATATTTTTTATAAAAGGTAAGATGAGGCCAGGGATTGTCGTGTCACTAAAAACTGAGTCAGCGACCCGACATGACTGAATGAATGAATGAATGACACTGATTTAATATGGAAGGGTGATGTCATCATACATACCCGAGCTGCTCAATAAGGTCAGTGATGCTGCAGATATTGATGCAGCATATGGGATCGATGCATCCCCACTTTAAAGTGGTCTGTAAATAATGTTGAGTTGAGCTCGGTGATAACTTTCTCCACACTGTCCTCTAGAGCAAAAGAAAAGCCACAGACACAGAGGAGGAGGACGACCAGTCCGAGAAGAAGTACAGGAAGTGCGAGAAGGCTGGATGCTCGGCCACATACCCAGTTTGTTTTGCAAGTGCATCTGAAAGGTACCTGCTTCTTTTATATAACAGGAATCCGATCCGGACTCTGATCGTTTTGAATGGACCTGATTTGCGTCATGTCTTGTCAGGTGTGCTAAAAATGGATACACCTCTCGCTGGTATCATCTGTCATGTGGTGAGCATTTTTGCAACGAATGTTTTGATCACTACTACAGAAGGTAATGTCGACAGAACAACCACTCACATAACATTAATAAAGCTTCTTCCATTATCTTCCATCAGTGTTTTTTACATTATGACATTGAAAGTGCTGTTGCGTCAAGGTTTTTCTATTTCCCCCCACTTACAGTCACAAAGATGGCTATGAGACCTTTGCTTTGTGGAAGAAAGTGTGGACTAGTAATGGGAAAAGCGAGCCTAGTCTTAAAGCTTTCATGGCAGATCAGCAGCTTCCATTCTGGGTAAGTGCAGGCAGTTTTCCTGGTTCCTGTTAAACAGCTAAATGAGGTTATTCTAAGTTCGTATATACAGGGATGTTCATTGAGATATGTTGCTTTCAGGTTCAGTGCACTAAACCCGACTGTAGGAAGTGGCGTCAGCTGACCAAGGAGATCCAGCTCACTGCTTCCCTGGCAGCGACGTACCGCTGTGGAATGAAGTTCAACAACATCAAGGTAAACAGGAAATAGCAAAAGAATTAATCAGTGATCAAGTGACATTTTTTAGTATTTTGTGGTGATGCTTTTGTGTCTTTGCCTGCAGAGTGAGGGTCCAGACCAGTGCTCCCAGCCAGAGGACTTGGTAAGCTGGCGATGTGTGTTATATGATCATTTTATGAATCGTAGCAGTCATCAAAAAGCTGTATCAGTCAGCCCTGCTTTAGGCAAAGTATGAATCCATTATAACGAGAAACTTCCAAGACAAGATAATGATCTGCATCCTCTTTAATCTTCGTTGTCACAGAGAGTGGCCGAGGTGACTGACAGCTGGTGGCATTCGATGTTGATTTTGCCGCCGTTGTTCAAAGAGAGTCCAGCCAGCCCTTTCCTCGCTGCCTACTACCCGGACTGTGTGGGGATGAGTCCATCAGGCTCTCCCAGCAACGTGTCTCTGACTGAGCTGAGGACAGACCACTGCAGAGCCGTCCAGCCACAAAGTACGTCTGCGAGCGTTACAGGAACAGCCTTCGTTTATGGTGCAGTGATAGGACAGACAGTTACTCTTTGTACAGACACGTGTGACAAAGAGGGAGTAATACATCAGGGGGATGCTTGGTCAGCTTCCATGTAGAGATAACAGTTTTAACCACATAGCAATGTGTAGTAATCATGCTTTTCTCCCTCAGTTCCAGGCCTGTGTCCATACTTCCAGCCCTTCTACCAGCCCAACGAGTGTGGCAAGGCTCTGTGCGTGCGGCCGGACATGATGGAGCTGGATGAGCTTTACGAGTTTCCAGAATTCTCCCGCGATCCTACCATGTATTTGGCTTTGCGTAACCTTATTCTGGCCTCCTGGCACAAGAATTGCAAGGTACACTGCAGACGTCTACCAACAGCGACTGACAAGAATTGAATGTTTCTTTTTCTTCCCCTCCTGCAAAAAAGGGAACAGATGATTTCAAAAACAACAAAAAGTCAAAACAATGAGCAGTTTTTCCTGTTTTTGTAAAGGAGGTGCTGACTTCCGAGAAATGTGCTCTGCACATCATCGTCCGGGGGTTGGTGCGTGTGCGCTGCGTGCAGGAGATGGACCGGGTGCTGCACTTCATGACCAGGAAAGGCCTCATCAACACGGGCGTGCTGGCGGTGCAGCGGCCTCTGCTCCCCGACAGATATCGCTCTGTGAGTGTCTGTCATGACACAGCAGCGCACGTCTTATGTAAATGTTTTTATCATTTATTTGGTTAAGGTTTACAGTACGTCCCGCATGTTATCATCTTTGCAGAGGAATGTCATCATCATCGGTGCCGGGGCTTCAGGGTTGGCTGCTGCACGGCAGCTGCAGAACTTTGGCACTCAGGTAAATGTCCTTGGCTCACGTTAGTTCCTGTCACTCATCTCCTATGACCTTCTATTTCACCCTGTTTGCTGGCCACAGTGCTGTGCCTTACAGTCTTCATTTTCATTGGTCTACAGGTGGTGGTGCTGGAGGCAAGGGAGAGAATAGGAGGTCGTGTGTGGGATGATACATCTCTGGGAGTCACTGTCGGGCGAGGAGCTCAAATTGTCAATGGCTGCGTAAACAACCCCATCGCCCTGATGTGTGAGCAGGTAAGAATTTTTAAGAAGAAAAGAAGGAATTCCTGATCTTGAATTTGTGTTTTTAACTTCAAATAGAAAAACATTTGTGTTTTGTCTGATTCGACTCTTCACTCCTCTGTTGCAGATGGGCATCAAGATGCACAAGCTGGGAGAGCGGTGTGACCTCTTTCAGGAGGGGGGGCAGGTTACTGACCCCGCCATCGACAAGCGCATGGACTTCCACTTCAACGCCATCCTGGACGTGGTGTCAGAATGGAGGAAGGACAAGTCGCAGAACCAGGACACGCCGCTGAAAGGTGCTGCGCTGTTATTGTGTGCAACTCAGCAAAACTATTTTCAAAATAAAAAAAAACAAATAAACACAGCAATTATTACAGATTTTTGACCTTTCATCTCTCCAGAAAAAGTCCAGGAGGTGAAGAAGAACTTTCTTCAGGAGTCTGGAATCCAGTTCAGTGAGTTGGAGGAGAAAGTGCTTCAGTTTCATCTCAGCAACCTGGAGTACGCCTGTGGAAGCACGTTAGACCAGGTCTGAAAAACTCACACACGGAAGATTTTCCCGTTGTGTCGGGTCCAGGTTGAATAGTTTTTCCACTCAAGCTGGAAAAACATCAGGCTGGCTTGTTGTGAATACATCCTACATTTCTGGCTGCCCGTGTAGAATCAGCGCAGAATTCATCACAGAGACAAAGACACAGTTAATGTCCTGGAAAATGTCTCGTCTGTGTCTGACCTGTAAGAAACCTGCAGGGAACTCATGTCTGCACTCTGCACGTCATGATTGTGTGGGCTTTGATATTGTGTCCTCCAGAGATCTGTGATGAAAATATTCTCAGCTTTCTTTGGTTTCTTTCTTTTTAGGTATCGGCGAGATCCTGGGACCACAATGAGTTTTTTGCCCAGTTCTCAGGAGACCACACTCTACTCACCAAGGGCTACTCTGTGTTACTCCTCAAACTGGCCGAGGGCCTCGACGTCCGCACTAAGTGCCCGGTTTGTACCTCAATCTTTTCATTTCAGCGGCTGCTTTGACCTTTTTTACACAGTGTTGTTTACTACATGAAGAATCCCGTCCTTAAAAACATCAGGTGTACCTTTTCCCTTTCACTTCCAGGTCCAGGCCATTGATTACTCAGGTGATGTTGTCAAAGTTACCTCCTCCAGTGGGTCCCAGTGGACAGCACAGAAGGTAAAAACATGAATAAAATGTATGTTAATATATGTAATCTTGATTATCAGTTCATCATTTCAGAGAATGTTGGGTACATTTTGATTAGCTTTTACATCCTTCCCTCTTGTCAGGTTCTTGTTACGGTCCCACTGACTTTACTTCAGAAGAACTGCATTCAGTTCAACCCTCCGCTTCCTGAAAGGAAACTGAAAGCAATCCACAGCCTGGGAGCTGGCATCATAGAGAAGGTAACAACTCTTTGTGTGTAATTCATGGTTGTAAATAACAACAAGCCACCAGGCAAAAGTTTCCTGACTCAGCTTTCCTGATTAGAAAGTTGCCTCCTCCTAAAATCTATTTTTAACTTCTTACAGATTGCCCTTCAGTTCCCGTACAGATTCTGGGACAGCAAAATCCAAGGCGCAGATTACTTTGGTCACATACCGCCGAGTCCTGACAAGAGAGGCATGTTCAGCGTCTTCTATGACATGGAGCCGCAGGTTTGTTTTCCTCACAGTAAGACAGTATCCTGCCACTCATCGTGTCTGGTAATCGCACACTCTCCCCTCAGAAATGACACCTAATTCATATTCTTACTGGAGAAAAAAGGTTTGGATTGTTGGCCTTGTTGCTGGCCAAACAATGCTGTTTATGTTTTGATAAACAGAAATATATAAAAGATGAACACAGTGAAAGCAGAAAGTATAAAGAGATTACAGTGTGCACAATGCTGCCTTTGTGTGTGTGTGTGTGTGTGTGTGTGTGTGTGTGTGTGTGTGTGTGTGTGTGTGTGTGTGTGTGTGTGTGTGTGTGTGTGTGTGTGTGTGTGTGTGTAGGGGAAGCAGGCCATCCTCATGTCTGTTATCACCGGTGATGCTGTCCCTGCTGTCCGGGACATGGAGGACAAGGAGGTGGTGGATGAGTGCATGAAGGTCCTGCGAGAGCTTTTCAAAGAACAGGTAATGGTGTCAACGTTTAACCCAGTCACACGATGCCAAAGCGAAACCAACGCTTTGGACGTTTTTTGGAGAGTCGCTTCCACTTTAATTCAGGCTAACTGATGAAATAGCCCCAGAAACTTAACTGTGGAACTAAACTAGGAGCTAAAAGTCACATTTATTTGGACCCTTCAAGACCGATCTGGCTTCTAAAGGTTGTTTTTGCATTCAGCAACACGAGGGCATCGTATTGTTGGTTGTAACTTGCTGCTCTGCTCCTCTGACGTTGAAGGTTGTTAAAAAGGAGACATAAACCTCCACCCTGACAGTTCCTGGACTGCCAGAAAGTACTTTGCCCAGAACAGCCACTTTGCATGGGCTATAAAATTCTGTGCTGTCCAGGATCTAAAATTAGACTCAGATCTGTTGAGTCGGGTAAAGTCTGAGTTCCTGAAAAGGTTCTGACTGTGCCGAAATGATTAAAACTCTTTGTGATTGTACTTCTTGTGTGTTTCTCATGACAGTTGTTGTTGTTGTTATTTACTGTGTGTCATCCTCCATAGGAGGTCCCAGAGCCAGTGCATTTCTTTGTCACACATTGGAGCAAAGACGTGTGGTCCCAGATGTCCTACAGCTTTGTGAAGACGGGAGGAAGTGGAGAGGCCTACGACATCCTCGCTGAAGACGTGCAGGGAAAAGTGTTCTTTGCTGGCGAGGTAACACCGCACACTTTAATCAAAAGTGTCTCTAATGGTTTTAAAGCAGTGATGTGGGTTTTATTTGCTTTTGATGGGTTATTGCTGCCCTTTGAGAGCAGACCTGGTAAGAAAAGCAGGTGGTAGTAAGAAAAGGGTTTAGCTGATAACATGCTCAATAAGAGGACCCCGAAACTGAAGCAGCTACGTGGAGTTCAGACATAATGAATTCTGTTATTTCTGACTGTGACATTTCAAGATGACTTTTGTGAAAATGCAGATCAAACTCCGCTGTTCGTTAAATGTTGTATTGTTGAACTCACTAGCTTTGCTTTAGTAAAGGACCTCTTGATTTGATTTGTTGTCGTTGGTTTTTGTTTCCAGGCCACCAACAGACATTTCCCTCAAACTGTGACAGGAGCCTACCTGAGTGGGGTCAGAGAGGCCAGCAAGATGGCTGCTATATAAACTCTCATTTCCAGAGCACTCAAACACCAGCATGGACACACGGGTTGCACGGAGCGACAGACCGTCAAACAGCTCTTGACTGCATTACCTGAATTGCTCCACTTGAAATGATATTTCGCTGTACTGTGATGCGTCTGATCAGCAAGACGCCGTTAGTCACTTTCCAATAGCGGGGTCAAGTAGCGCTCTACATTTTTAACACAAAACAAGTTAAAGTGCTTTTTATTTATATCAAAAATGCAGCCGGCAAATCGTTTGTTGGCGACAAGATGCAAAAAAAAAAAAAAAACAACAGCAAGGCTCGAGCAATGGATGATCCCTGTGCGGCTCTGCCTGGGTCCGCTGTGCTGGAAAGCAGGATGATGTTATGTTTGTGGTGTATGTAGCACTTCTGTGATGAAATGGTCCGAACATTTAATTTAGAGAGATTAGGGCACGTGAAACATTGGTGAACTCTCAGTCGTCTAATCATGAATTCAACTGAATAGGATTTATTCTCCAAGGATCACGTTTCAAGAGATTATATTGTATTGATATCTAAAAATATTGTCTTATTTGAGAGTTACCGACCGATGTTCCATACAGCTGTAATGAATTTGCATTGTGATTACTGTGTTGGTACAAACGGTGAAGAGAAGTGGATGAAAGGTTAGACATATAGTCGTAATTCTGTGATAGCACTTTTGATTTAAAGCAATTATTTGATTTAAAACCAATAAGAGAAGGAATGAATAGTTCACATGTATGACAAGATTTCTCCGTAGGACTGAACATGATCAGAAGATTATCCCCTCACAGTCTCAGGGATGTGATCAAGACAGCAACACCCAAACAGAAAACGATGGAGGGAAGTGATGATGGAGCAATCAGGATGGGTGGCAAGAAAAATAACACAACCGACCAAAGGAGGAAAAAACTCTCCATGTTTCTGTTGTATTAGTTCCTGAACAGTTCAGTTCCTGAGGTCTGGGGTTGGGGAACAGCACAACAATGTCCTCACTGTGTTTGATTCATGTTAATTAATGAAGCTTTATATGTAGGTCCTCATATCACTGTTTGGATCATATCCTGTTTGTCTGTCTTTACAGTGCTTGAATATTTATCTTGTATGTGTGTAATAAACTGAGCTATCGACTGCCATCCTGGTCACTTACACTTCTGGATGAATGTTTGGTTCCTTTTTTCCTCGTCAAGTCAGGAACTCAAATCAGCTTTAATGCAATTACTGATAAATATTTGTGCCAACCCGCTCTGTAAAGTAAACCTTACTGGGTTGACTTGTTGTTTTTTAGGCTAAAAACTTCAGCCTGTCAAATGTGAATAGTGTATATTCAGTCACAATTCACATATGACTCAGGGAAATTGTGATTGACAAGCAATTTCACAAATTCCTCATGACATACAGACTCTGTGCACTGAAAGATGGGCTGGCACTGGTTGGTAAGCAGGTGGATAGAAAGTTCATTTATTGAGAGGATCGAAATGGGAATCATGCCTTGATAAAATGCAACTATCACACAGAGAGGAGCCTCATGTGAGCAGAGCTGTCAGAAACTGGAGTAACGGATCATTCACTGAAAGCTATAACATTGTGAAACAACAAAAACTAATTAATTTTCTCTGAGGATTTAACCTATTCAGTGGAGTTTTACACATGGCCTGTGGGGGCAGCACCACGGCTTTGCAGCGTGTGGTCTGCCTGCCGCAGATTCCATCAGAAGAAGAAGAAGCTAACGTAACTCAAAAAGAAGAGGCAGTGGACCAACTTGGGGCGGTTTGGATGAGGAGCATCAAAATGGACTGCAGCACAGCTGACGAGGCGACCAATGTAGTCCAGGACTCTCCAGGTAGTTAGAGTAACAGTGTTATTTAAAATTTTAGCTGAGCGGGAGGACATTTCATTGAACTGCGTCGGAGCTAAACGCTAAGTTAGCTTACAACTTAGAAATTAGGCACTGGCATCACTGCTGCTAGCGTCTTAAGATGGGAGAGTTTCCACCGATCCAATCGAATGACATGTGAGGACAACAGGAACATTAGCTTTTAAAACACAAATAGTACTGGTAGTAGTTATGGTGGAGTTTAGCTAACGTTAAGTACTGTAACGTTTCTTCAAGTACTGTAACGTTACGTCACATAAGCATGATTTTGTGGTATTTATTTTCCATTTCCAGTTTTGCCACTTTACACTTCACCACACACTTCAGAGAGAACATTCTACTTTCTCCTCCACTACATTCATCTTGTGACTCTGCATTTTATCATGTTAAAATCAGACGAACAGTAGTTGAGTAAACTACACGCAGTATGTTAAAGCATAAAAAAAACTTCTCCCTTCTTAATGCATGATAACACAATACATTTAACACAGTTCTTTTACTTTTGATACTGTAAGTATATTTTGATTATGATAGGCAGCGGGTGTGTGACATCATCAACAGCAAACCGGCCATTTTTGGAGGACACCAACTGTCACGTGTACACCGGCACCACCCATCATGCTCTATAGCCTGAACTGAGGGTGGGTGATATGACCTCAGTAGATGGGTCTTTCCTGTACCAACAAAACTAGCTGAGCCTGTGCTGAGGTATGAAGTGTGGAGATAATTAGCTATGGCAATGTGAAATGGCCCACAAAGCAATGTGAAAAAACTGTTGAATGATGCCCAGCTCTTCACTGTCCCTCAATATTAGATACGCCAGCATTGCTCCAGTGAGCGGGTCTCCAACAGATGCTACGAGCCACGTTAGCTGCAGAATGTGCTAACGCCAAATTCTACAAGCTAACCAGTAAAGCGGCAAAGCAGCACGAAACTTTCAGGTTCTAAGTTTGAAGTCGAGATCGAGCCATCCTTCAGCCTCAGGTTTGAAGTGAATCCTGCTTTGTATTGGCCCTCAGAGCAGTCCAAAATACAGTGATTAGCGCACACATGTAGCCTAAGAGTTTTCCAGTTGTTGTGGAGATATTTCCATCAGGTTAATCCACTTTGTCTCCACTTCCTCAGATGGTGGGAGTAGATGAAGGCTTTTGTATTGTGTATTCGTGTGCATTGTTCATAATGTTACTGGAGTCTGTGTTATTGGAAGGAAGATCTTAGTCACTTGATATAACGTCGGTTCTATGAGTATGTGCATAAGCATCTATCTGCATGGTATCACAGCCACAGTAAAGCATATTATTATTAATATGCTAAGACATTCTCTATAATGATGGCATTACAAAATCCATGTCATGGCAGAACAAAACTGGTACACTACCAACCCGTAGTCTGAACCCTTTCAGTCAAAACAGAGGGGAGAAACAGTCATGTGAAAACAGACACAACTTAAACTTTAGCTCCAGCACTAAATTAAAAAAGGACAAAAGTGTTGAGAACAACAAATCAAGCAGACTGTCAACAGTACTGCCAGTTGAAGCAAAATATTTTCAACTTTACACATTGTGATATCATCTTCTCCTGTTGTAGCTTTAGATGACTCCTCAGATGACGAGCCTTTGATAAAGATGAAAACAGTCTCTGCACCAGCTAAGAAACCAGTGACAAAATACAGCCCGTCAACCAGATCTAATGGCACAAATAGCAACAAAGCAGGTGGTTACAGTACCATATGTCATCAGCCATATTTCAGCTGTGATTTCTGCTTTGTGTCTGGAATGGATGCTTAAAAATGTTTGTATCTGTAACTGTTTCAGATGTGAATACAGATGAGAGCTCCGACAATGAGCCGCTCATAAAGATTGCCAAAGTGTCGTCCAAAGCTGTGAATAAGCCTTTCTCAGTGCCTCCAAAAAAATCTGTCGATACACAGGAGAGAGGTAAGGTAATTTTCTCTGCACGCACCCTCAGCATCAACAGGAAGTTACTGTTCTCTTGGTCATGACTTCCTTTTCTTACACAGAATCCCAAGATAACGCTGATGGTTCGGATGATGAGCCTTTGAGTGAACTTGCCAAGAGACTTCAGTCCAAACCTCAGAGGAAGGCATCTGTCATGTCGTCTAGGAAAGCAACCCCAGTCATGAAATCTAAAAGGAACTCAGCAAAGAAAACAGGTAAGTGTTCAAATTTGGTAATCACCTCATCTAAATTGATTTTCCCACAGCAATAAATATGTTTTATGTGTTTTAGTTAAATATGCAGAGACTTCTAGTGACGATTCAGACGATGAACCACTGGCGACAACGAAGAGGAAGCTGACAAAGGCTCTTGAGGAGCAAAAGAGCAAGAAAACAAAACAAAAACTAAAAGACAAATCACTAAAAGGTAGGCAGCACTTTCATTAGACTGGCCAGAAGGAGTGAATTCAGCTTTATTTCAATTCAAGTGCTAGCCTTTGGATTTTAAAAGACCCCTCATCCTCAGACAGCAGCTCGGATGATGACGATGATGATGTTCCCTTGGTGAACCTCATTGCCAAGAAGAAACCAGTGAAGAAAAACACAAAGACAACAGCTGTATCGCAAGGCAGTGCATCCAGAAAGAGACGAGGTACTGCAGCAGTAATGACGACATGGACAACACATATGTTGTATAATGAGAAATGATTTAAATCCTTGCTGCTTTGACTTGTTTGGTAGGACTTTCTGATGAGAGCTCAGAAGATGAACCCTTGATTAACTTTGTGAAAAAGGACAGCACAGACAAGCAAACAAAAACCAAAACGAAGGCTTCAGCTCAGAAGAAAAGAGACACAACTCCTGAAAAGCCAACAAAGATCCTTGTGTCAGGTAAAGAGTCTGACCCAGCCAGTTTTGGGCAAGTAAAAGTGACAGAAATGAAAATGCGTAACAACAACATACACTGGAAAACAAAGTGTTGTTAAGAATTGTTATCAATCAGTAACGCGTTTATGTTTCATTAATGTTTTTTTTTTTTTCAGGGTCATCAAATGACAGTTCAGATGATGAACCCTTAATCAAGGCAGCCAAACACCCACAGGTGACCAAAATCCTCAGGATAATATTAGAGCGGTGTGATGGTGAAGAGACGGGGGCAGCAAGAAGCCTGAACAAAACCAGTGCAGGTACTGATTACATAATCAGTCACTGCTGATGCTGTAACAGAAGCTCAGAATAAAGATAACATTGTTGTTTCTCTTCAAAACAGACACACAGGCTGCTGAAAAGAACGAGGAGTCAGACGGCTCAGAGCAATCACCAGAAGAAGCATAAGAGCAGGAAAGAAAGGCGGGAACAGGTTGAAGAAACTGCCTGTTGTTCCCGTTCACCTTCTGGACTGGGAGGTTCAGACGTTTGAAGGACTCTTAAAGTGTTGTAAATCCGTCGGAGAGACGCCTCCCGAACAATGACAGTGTTCATTTAAAGTTTTGTACACAGTTCATATGTTAATTTAAGTTGTTGATATTTTTACTCCTGTTTGTAAGTTTGGGTTTTAAGTTTGTGGGTCCCTGAAAGATTTAATGCACAGTCTGGATGTTCTTTTACTCTTTGTGCCCGTTGTTTACGTTGGCTGTTTCCTCTGGTTCTGGGTCTAGTGTTCAAGTGTGAGGGGCAGAAGCGTATTGTGTTTGTGCCAGTGTGTTGTTATTAACAGTCTTACTTTGTCCATTGCTGTGCATCGCCACCGTCTTCTGTCTCCAATGTCCATCTTGTATTTCTCTTCAAGGAACAGCTGGACAGACGGTCCGGAGGCACAGCAATGGGTGTGACCTATGCACCCTCCTGTGCCAACCTCTTAGTCAGAGAATGGCAGGAAAAATTAATTTAGAGCTCATCCAACCCCTACTTGGACAAAATAAAGTGGTTTAGACACTACATAGATGATGCAGTATTCTTTATGCAATGTGGAGAATATGTAGCACTTGGAGTTCATAAACAATCACAAACTTGCGTACTACCGTCCGTCGAAGAGCCACTGATCGGATTACAAACCTAAGGGCTGAGAGTTGTGACGGTGCAGCAAACAAGCATATGACATCTTTAAGTGTGAGTGGAACGTTCTTCAGAGTGATGTCTCCTCAGCTGCTGTTAACAGAACCACCTGTGCTTTCATTCAGACGTGCACCGATCCCGACAAGCTGAGTTATCTTCTCCTCCTACGCAAACAACCTGGATACAAATGCCATGTGGATCTTTACGGTACATTTTGGTAATGTCATGAAGTAAATCCCACCAGGTATCATGGATCATTTTTGAAGGAGACGTGAATTTCACAACGTCACAGAGACTGTACTGCACCAATGCCATGAACGCCTCAGAAGATGGGTTAAGCATGTTTAAACTGGTTCAGATGTTCCAGGTTTTCCTAGCATACAGAAGAGCACAGCTGGCAAGGACTAAGTGGCAACAGAGTTCAGACACAACATGATTTGAGCTGTGCACGCTGCTACATTTAGTGCTTCATCAACATGGCTGTGCATGCTGCTTTGCTGTTGCTGTGTGATGGAAGCCATTGGAAATAATGGTGCTGTTGTTGCGTTGTGTCTGTAGGGGCCTGTAGTCTTCATATGTAGCCACAAGGAGCAGGGGCCCCAGAGACCAAGTTACCCAGAGCCCCTGATGCCAAAATATTTGAACCCAATAACATTGGCAGCCCAGTAGTCACGCTCAATACAGGTAAAGCCAATCCTGCTTCAGACTTTTGCAAATGGATTTTTGAAATCCTGTGCTTCTTATAATTCCAGATGCTAACTAGATTATGGATTTCTTAAAGAGGGTTCAAGAAAATGTTTCAGCATTTTTCCTTGGTAAACAACTTGGACAGTTGACTTTCAATATCATTGATTTATTTTCTGTTATTCGCACTAAAACCCATATTCCCAAAACAATTAAAGGAGTGAACACGACATGATAATGCGAGAAAATAACATTAGTGCAAATATAGATGTTACACTGGCAGAACACCAAAAAAATCAATTAAAATTTTGAGTTTAGTTGTTTTCTTAAATGACATGAATTTGCAGGGAAGTTCGTTATCGGTTCTTCTTCGTCGCTTTTTTCGCCAACCGCAACATCCGCCATGCCCAGCCCAGCAGCGGTGCTAAGTTCAGTCCTCCACATCCTCAACATCAACAACACGAGAAGTGTGCGGCTGCTGCTTTGCTGCTTCGTCCGAGGAAAGTTCATCTAGAGAAGGAAAGCTCGTAGCTTAGCTTGTCACCTGCCTAGTTTACCGCAAAGCCAAGTATTGGTTTGAGGGCTCTTAGGTTAGCTAACTTGTTAGCTAGCATGCGGCTGTCTCAACACATCACACAACTCTCGGACTAATTTTATCTCGTCATGACCGAATTAAGATGTCGGAAAACAGACACTTTGATGGGAGATAAAGAAGAGGATGAGCACCAAAGTGAGCCCGAGGGGCGCAAGACACGTAAGTTTAGCTCTCTTAGCAGTTTGCTAACTGAACAGCAATTAGCTTCCTCTGCTAACTTCAGTTAACTTTTCCAGAGGAGCCCCACGTCCGACTCGGATGCTTGTACAGATTGTGACAAAGCCTGTAATTAAACTGTAGACTGTTTGACCACATGAACAGATACTAATGGGCCGGTGAACACGGAGGATGAGGGGAGTGTGGCCGGTGGTGGAGCAAATGACAAGCAGCAGAAAGAGGAGGATGAAGTTAAAGAGGAGGATGCTCAGCATAAACAGGAAGAGTCAAACAGATCGGGGCTGTCTGCCAAGACGTCCAAGGTGTCCTCTGCATGTGAGTCCATGTCCTTTATATTGAGGTGTCAGTAAAGTTTAAGCACTGCTCCCAATGCTGGACTAATGATCCTGATGTGGGGCCGTGTCATTTGACACAAGCTTTGCGTCTGTTCACTACATATTGTTTATCATGACAGACAATTATGTAGTCTAGATTAAAACTGAAAAAAGGTGACTTCATCAAAAAAAGAAAAGAAAAAATCCATAAAAATAGGAAATATATGTAATAATAATTGTGAATGAAAGAACTGCACAGTGTTTGAAACAAAGAGGACGGGATGTGAAGTAGAAGAAGAAGAAGAAGAAGAAGAAGATCCTTTGTTTATAATCATCTCTTATTTACCCACAGAGTACAGCTCTGTATGAGCAGTTTAAACTGTTATCGGTCAGCAATAATACAGACTCCAACTTTAAAAGGGACAGAGACAAGTTGGACCAGAGACTCAATAAACCTTGGATGGTGTTGTAGTTAGTTACACTGTAAAATCAGCTGAAAGCGGATTTGTCCTTGGTTCTTACACTCTCATTATAACTTGTAAGTATTGTTCTGAGATGTGATGTTGGCTGTTTCTGCTCCTCAGCGGGTTTTCTGCAGCGGCTGGTGAGGGTGTTCTTTGGATGTCTGGCGGCGGTAGCCTGTGGCATGCTTTATGCCATTTATCTGTCAACATATCATGACAGGAAGTTCTGGTTTTCAACTAGACAGGTGGGTGATCGGCTTTCTTTTGAGCCCGCTTCCATTATATTTCCACAGCACTGTCATTTCATATTAACGCTAAGATTCACTTTCGTGTGTGTTAGGAGCTGGAGCGTGAAATCACCTTCCAAGAGGGCAGCGGGCTCTATTATTACTACTACAAACACATGCTGACAGCACCATCTTTTGAAAGAGGTGTGTGTATTTTGAATGCAACTAAACACAACATCAGAGCCGACACTGACCTGAATTAAAGGGCTCTGAATATCCCTCTTGTTAGTCAGCTCGCTTCTCATGTGGTTTGTGTTTTCCAGGGTTTTATGAGCTGACGCTAGATAACAAGACCGTTTCAGGTCAGACCATCAACATCGTGGAACGCTTGTCTCTGTATCCAGAGCTCATCACAAGCTTCATATACAGAGTCACTAACAGCCAGGTGAGTAGACTCCATGCTGCTGGGCTCAGCAACAGACGTGTCCACACAGACTCACCTGTCAGTCACTTTGCCAGATACTTAATCCTGTTTAAGTGCCTTTTAGCACTTTGACATTGTTATTATCCGGCCAACTGAAGCAAAACGAGTTTTTCATGCTTCTGCTCGTATAATTTTGGCCTCGTCCGTGATAAAACCCTGATGTTTTTCCCTCTCTGCCTTCAGGATTTCGTGGAGCCAATCTACTTCTATGTTGGGGCGGTTTTTGGCCTCCAGGCGGTCTACGTCACTGCCCTGTTTGTGTGTAGCTGGGTGATGAGCGGCACCTGGGTGGCTGGCATGTTGGCCGTGGCCTGGTATGTGATCAACAGGTGAGAGGAAATGTGCCACCATGTTCCTCGTGCTTTACTTCGGGGTGTGTCTGAATGCCTCATCGTGTTTCTTCCTCCTCTCAAAGTCGATCACATTGGTGAAGTTATCTTCCCTTCGTGAACTTGATCAGACGTCCTTTCTTTCCATCTCTCTCTCCTGTTGCTACTTTCTAATAACAGATGCCTCACAGCAGACTTGAAAAATGGGGGTTCGCTGTTCAGACAAATAAAAGTCTCAGTGATGAAGCATGATAATACCCCCCTGTTTCACCCCCCGGCCTCACTTGTTTTCTTTCTGTTTAATGGTGACAACTCGCCTGTGGGTCATTTCGTCCTCAGACCAGATACGACCAAAGTGGACCATGCTATCCCTCTGCGGGACAACTGGGCTCTGCCTTACTTCTCTTGCCAGGTGACAGCTTTGACTGGATTCCTGAGTAATAACATCAGCTCTGCTACTGAGGTGAGCCTCTCATGAAACCACGTTTTTTTTAAAATAGGTGGAAAACTGCATGGACACACACGCGCTGATAACTGTCTCTCTGTAGATGTTTTGCTATCTAACCATGAGTGCCACCACCTTCACCTTCCTCCTGGTCTGGGAACACAGTCACTATGTGCTCTTCATCCAAGGCCTCTGTCTGTTCTTGCTGGACTCTTTTGACCTGGTGCCACCACGTAAGGTAACGCAGTCCCAGCATCATAAGGAACAATCCAACAGTCTGTTGGCACATTTTTTTATATAGTTTGTGACGTAAGTTGAGGTTATCACAAATGGCCATTTTTACACGTTGTGTTGATAAGCAGATGAGATATATAACATGTTAATAATGTGAGCTTTGGGGTGCTGGTAGGCAGATTGCTATCTTCAGACAGAGCCAGGCTAGCAGTGTCCCCCTGTTTCCAGGTTTTATGCTAACTTAAGCTAAATGGCTACAGGCTTTAGCTTAACAGCTAAACATGCTTTTTCCTTTGCTTCTCTTCTCTTTCTCTCCATCATCCCTCTATCTGGAACTCAAGATGGCAGACATTCACAAGGTGTACCTCAGCTCCTTGTTCCTGGCCTACTTGTTCCACTTTCAGAACCCGGCCCTGCTCAGCTCACCTCTGCTCAGCCTCCTGATTGGCTCAGTGCTCGCGAGGTACTTCCAGGTAGAGTTAGCTGCTCCCTCACGTCAGAGCTTCCATATTGAGACGTTTGTTTTAACTTGCATTGAATCCAGAGTGGGTGAGCTCGAGTAAAGGCACTGCTAGTTGAATTACTGGTTCACTGATTAATCAGTCAACGGATAATAATCAGTGACTTTTGAAGACTGATTGATCATTTAACTAATTTATCAAGTAAGAAAACTACCTTTCCTGGTTGCACCTTTTCAAATGTGAGGACTCTCCCTTTTTTGCCTTTTTTGAATAAAAAACTGATTGTACAGGGTTTGAATGCACAGTTAAATCATCTCAATGCTGTTTTTTCTATTTCAACTGCAGCAAAAGATGAAGATGGGACCTCTTGTAGCCAGAGTGATGAAGCTCTTCTTGCATTTCCACCTGGTCTTCACCACAGGGATCACCTTCAGTTATTTGGTTAAGGTAAAAAAACAATGTCTCCATGGATCCATTTGTTATCACAGTGAAGAGAATTCATCTCCAGTTATTGTCGGTTGATCGTCTCTGTTTTTATTTTCAGAAACTGATACCTGTCAGCGAGAGTGACTTCATATTGAAATTCCTTGAAGTAAAATTTGGGCTCAACACAACGACGTGAGTCCCAGCCACTGCATTAAAATTGTGGACACTGGTTTTACTAAATGCTGCCATTGTTTATTGCTCTGCACCGTTTTTAACACTGTCCTTGTCAGTCATTATTTTCTCTCTGTATAATCTAATGGAAATGATTTCTTTCTGTCTGTTAGTGACTTTGTCACCAACTTCCTGCTGTGCCAAGAGAGTTTCCAGACACCCGGTCAGGACTTATTTCTAAGACTGACGCAGGCCTCTGTGCTGCCCTTCTACTTCCTGGTGCTGGCTGTCTGCCTGCTGTCCACCCTGCAGACCATTTACAGAAGACTCAGGTGAGACACACGGTGCCACAGATGTTTCTCTTTCTCAAGCTGCGTGTTGTTCACACAGTTTGAAGTTCTTCTGTTTGAGGCTCCACTGTTGGCTGTAGACTTCATGTCCTGATGCTGACAGGATTTTTGCTTTCACACAGCGGTCAGCCAATGAAAACCAACCTCAGACTTGAAGATGGACGAATAGGAGAGCAGCCAGAGGTCATCTATCATGTGTTTCACACGCTGCTTTTTGGAGGCCTAGTTCTGCTGTTTGATGGGTACGGCCATCTGCTGGATGTCTAACATGTTTCTGGAGTAAATGATAAAATGTTGATTCCTCTCTGGTTGTGGCGCAGCTCGACGTTGACTGTGTTCTTCTTTTCATGCAGGATGAAATATTTATGGACCCCGTATGTGTGCATGTTTACAGCGTTCGGCGTGTGCTCTCCAGACCTCTGGATGACTGTGTTTAAGTGGCTCAAACTGAAGTCCATCCATCCTGTAGTACTGGTGAGAGATCCCATTTTCACTGAAAAAAAATAATATCTTAACTTGCTGAATCTGTTAATGTTAATGTTTTGGGGTTTTTTTTAACCTCTCCAGTCTCTGATCCTGAGCACTGCGGTTCCGACCATCATTGGATTCAGTTTGTGGAGAGAGGTGAGTATTTTTTTTTTAGTATCATTTCAAGCTCTTTACATCAGACATTTAAAAGCACCTGATATCCTCCGACACTGCTCTCCTCTGTGTTGCAGTACTGCCCTCGTGTCTTAGCAGAGTTGTCAGACCTGCAGGAGTTCTACGACCCAGATACAGTAGAGCTGATCAGCTGGATCAGGTGGGTTGGCAGAGCTTTCTACATGTTCAAATAATCTATATTTAAATCTTTATTGTCACATCTAACATCATCTACTCGTCCAGGTCACAGGCTCCACTGGCGGCCGTCTTTGCCGGCAGCCCTCAGCTGTTAGGAACCGTGAAGTTGTGTTCAGGATCAGCTGTGACCAGTTTACCGCTTTACTCAGACGGCAGCCTGCTGAGGAGGAGTGAAGACGTGAGTGAGATGAAAGGAGACACTTTGTACTGAACAATAACAGCATGAGACGCCTCAGAGAGTTCAGGCAGTTTTAAACAAAGCTAGAGAGCACAAGTTTGGTTATAAAGAGGTGATTCAAAATGCATTGTACTGATCATTTATGCTATGATGCAGTGTGTTAGAATAATATGTCACATTGGGCCTTTTAAAAAATGTTGCATGCTCTCCATCACCTTATTTTCTTCTCATTTGCTGTTAGAGACAGAGAAATGCTCCAAACCATTTTAACTGTGCTCCAACCGATTTTGATTTTCCTTCTCACATTATCCTCTTTTTTTCTTCCTGTAGACTTACCAGGTCTATGCAATGAAATCTGCAGAGGAAATCTACAAGATTCTGACCTCTCAGAAGACAAACTATGTGATCATCGAGGAGTCTGTGTGTAACGAGCTTAGTATTAATAAAGGCTGTCGGATCAAAGACCTGCTCGACATCTCCAACGGACATGTGAGTGTAGACGCTTGTTATTTTACCAGCTGCCAAGCTGCACTTTCAATGGTGCATATTGTTGCCACCAGGTGGACGTCATGATTTTAAAGAGGTTAGAAGTAGAAATAAGAAAAATAGACAATGAAAAAGGTAGAAAATCAATCAACTATTGATTATGACATGAGTTTTTAATCAGGTGTTCCCTATTCTCTCACATTCAGGTTGTTTATGACAAAGGAGAGATTTACTCTTTCTCCAAGCACGGAAGGTTCTGCCAGGAGATAAAGCTGAACTACTCGCCTTACACAAACTACTTCACTCGAGTTTTCTGGAACCGCTCGTACCACGTCTACAAAGTGAACTCTGTCATCTCCTTTCAGTACTGACAGCAGCTTCTGCCTCCCTGCTGAGACTCCACTGAGCCTGGCTCTGGCCGTCTCCAGGCATTCACATCCTGTCCACAGTGTGACACAGAGGACTGCAGCATGCTGTTGCACTGTGTGCTCGGAGAAATGTCTGATCATTGTTACCTTACACATCCCGGTGCTGATGCAAATTCAAACCAGCTGGGATCAGCTGAGCACACTGTACTTGTTCTGGCCTTCACGTCGCTTGTTTAACATGGAAGGACCCTGCTGAAGTTGAAATATGCCATATTGATTCCTGTACTGTAGTTTTATAAGCCATGTGTTGCTGTTACCATGATGCAGTTAATGAAGGAAGAGGTTGATGTGTGAGTCAACAGATCTTGGTCGTATTTTTGCGCATATTGTTTTGCGCTACTTAGCAAATGTTAGCATGCTCGTATGCTAAAACTAAGGTGGTAAACATCAACAAACCGTCTGCTGCTGTCAAAGCGCTGACTACAAAACAATGACTACAATTTAATATCCTAACATAATCTGATAATTATGTCTTGATTGGGGGAAAATAATTTGATATTTGAGCATGTGATTAAATCTTTATGTTGGAATACTGATCCAAGTCATGATCACTGATGGCCCACCACAACAGGGTTTAAATCAAGAAACTTTAAGACTTATTCAGAATATTTTATCTGAAGAAAATGTGATTATTAAGAGGAATTGAGACCTATAAAAATATTGGAAATCATGGCTGTTCCTCCCCCTCTGCACACATTCTGTTCACTTCCTCACAAAAGTACTCATGCAGTACTGTGTATGTATTTGTACTTTAGACAGTTGCTGCTCCAATATGCTTAACTTTAATAGGGATTATGTGTCTTTGTGGGTTAATAAATCCCTGGGGTCTGCCATCAGCTGCACTCCTGCAACACTGGACTCGTGACACCAGATATGAAGTGAAGATGAATGGAGGGTCAGTATTTGGACTGCAGACTAGCTGGTTTTAATGTTTCACATGTGCTCTGCTTTTCCCATTTTAATGACGGTGTTGCTAGGAAGCAGCTCTGTGCACTGCACGTAACACCGGTGCCTGGCATGATGGAGGGGTGTTATGTCCAAATATCAGCTGAACGACCCAGAACAGCACAAACAACGTCTTAAACTGCTTGTGTCTCTTTCAGCCTTAAGAGTAGTGGAGGCTGGTTCTGAAGCTGCTCCTTTCTGTTGCATTATGTTCATCATCCTCTTCGTCTGGATGCCTTATTTTGAGATGTGGGAACTGACTGACTGACATGTCTTTATCAATCGGACCTTTTGCTAGATTTTCCAGGCCCTGGATGTTACCTTGAAGTGTTTGGTGGTAAATTCCTCCTGGTGCTATCATGCAAGTGTCACCAATAACAATCCCTTTGCAAAAGGCCATGTAGTGAATATTAGGTTTTATTGATTTACTTGTGGAGATTAAAAGTGTGTATAAGTTGATGAATAAAAAGCTGACCTCTACAGTATGTTCATGTTTTTGCCATGTGCTGCCTTAAATTGTCATTTTAATGATGTGCTATTTTTTGTTCTAGTTGAAAAAAGAAAGCATAAGATTATATATTTTAAAATTAAGTTTTAGAAAATACTTGAAACAACTGAAATGGCGTGAAACGTACGCGTAGAGCATAAATATGCGCAAATATGGCGCACTGTGAGTCTCCTCGGCGACGAAGCGGAACCGGAAATACGGCGCAGAGATGGCGAAGCACAGAATGAATTATGTGAGAACTAAACAGTCCATGTAGCTGTTCCGGCACTTATTTTAGATATTTTTAATGTGTATTTAGCTTAGATATCCTCTACTTGTTCATTTTTGCCTGTTAAGGTAAGAAAAACCGTCCCTCTGTGTCGGGGCCGGGCTGTTACAGTAAGGGTTTAGCCAGTTAGCATGAATATTAGCTCAAAACAACGCTGGCTATACACACACAACAGAGACTGGGTGAAAGGGATGCGATCGCTGTTACACACTGGCAGCCCCTACCGACCTGCGTTCAGTCACAGTCCGACTCATTTCGACGAAGAACTGAAAATCCGCCCAGTCGGGACTGCACGTTAACAGGATAAACACTTTTCTGTCTACTACAGAAAATAAAACTATCATTGATTAGTCGCTAACTAGCTGCTCTCACGAGCCTAGCATCAGGAGATACCTATCTAGGTTGCATAGGTTGGGTGTACGTGAGAGGTGTGTGCCTCTAAATCCATTTTATAACTAAACGTGAAAGCAAATGAATGAATAAATACATGTGCACAAAATGTAATGATTGTGGCCATGTGTTTTCAATAAGGACGTGTAATGTGATGTTACATATACTCTATTACAAGGCCATGCGTTCATGTATGTTGTGACTTAAGTACAAACATGGAAGTTTAAGCAGGAGGAAGTTTTTTTCAGTATGAAAAATTAACCCTGATAACATCAGTACTTTTGTCTCAGACTTGACACAGTCCTCCAGACCCATAGAGGACTTTACTGTTGACATTACAGTCACTTATAATAGAGGCTCAGGAGTAAATTACTCCCCCGATGAGTGGACTGGTCTTGTGTCTGTTACACTCCTTACTGTATGCCTTGTAAGATAAACCAAAGTTAAAATCTCTGTCACCGTTCACCAGGGGAGGATGAGCGCGGAGGCGGCGGACCGGGTAGCTGCTGTGGCCAGCAGTCGGCCCAGCACGCCTCTTCAGACGTCCTGGTTTGAGTTCCTCCTGGACGGCAGCCTGCTGGAGAAACACCTGCAGAAGTCAAACCCAGGTCCGCTCAGTGTTCAGCATGAATAACAGTTATTATTCAGTAGCTTTGGTAGATTTGTAGTGGTCTCATAATCAAATCAAGAGTCCCATTCTTCATTCATTTTGTTGTTCTATGGTGATTTTTCTCCTTCCTTTGAGTAACGGGCCAAGACATTAAATATGTGTGTATTTCCACAGACCCGACACCAGTGCAGCTGATCATCCAGTTCCTGGAGCAGGCGTCCAAGCCCTCCGTGAACGAGCAGAATCAAGTGCAGCCTCCAGCAGACAACCGCAGGAACCGTACCCTGAAGCTGCTGGCACTGAAAGTAGCTGCACACATGAAGTGGGACCTGGATGTTCTTGAGAAAGGGTAAGCGTGTGTGAAAGGCTCCTCTAAACTAAACATGTGGAGGAAGTCAGTGTCACTTTCCAACTTTTCATGCTTTTGTAAGATGGTCGACCTTGCATTTAATTCAGTGGATATGAAAGAGTGTCAGGGTTGCAGATATTTGTCATTTTGCACAGGACACTGGTATCCTTCACTTTAGCTGATGTCTGAAATTTAAGCTTGCAGATTTTCTGTCCAATCATACAGACGATTGCATCATGTGATGATTTGTTCTTCTTCCCCGTCAGCTTGACCATTCCAGTATTAAATATGTTACTGAACGAGCTCCTGTGTGTGAGCAAAGTGCCACCTGGAGTGAAACATGTGGACCTGGACCTGTCCACTCTGCCTCCTACTACAGCCATGGCTGTCGTCATATACAACCGCTGGTGAGTAAAACCTACGAGGAAAACACACGAAGCTCACAGAGGTCAGAGGTCAGACGCACCAGCTGAAGTAGTAGAAGAGCAGAGCTAATCCACTGTGGTCACACAGTTTTTTTACTGTCCTGTCTCAGAGGGAGTTACTGCAGCCTGAAGTGGACTTGAGTGCATCCGATCATGTAGTGATGTGTAGTAATTTAATTCACGTTAGTTGCAAAGAATAAATAAATGAAGAAACTGCTTAAATTGAAAGGCTAACAAAGAATTTTAACTGTCCTCATGTCCAATTCTTCCTGTCTTTCAAAGGGCCATCAGAACCATTGTGCTGAGCAGCTTTCCAGAGAAACAGACCAAACCGGGACCTCACCAGATGAACATGTAACTGCCACTCCTTCCTTCCTGTCACCTCCCTCTGAATCGGAACAAGCTTATAACTGTAGGCAGAATTTTTATGAGAGCAACAAAGGAAAACTCCATTTTTAATAATACCATGTGCATGTGGACCAGGCCTTATAAATGACATCATCCAGGCACAGCTGCACATGAAAGTTAAAAAGAAAACAGCAGCGCTTTTTGTTAAAGTGGTCGGTTTGAGTTCTGAGTTCTCATCTTCTGGCCTCTTCCAGGTTAAGTGTTGTGCAGCAGGAGAAGGAGATGACTGAAAACATCCTGACTGTGGTGAGTTAACACGTTTTGTTGTGTATCGAGTAGAAATCCCCAAACACTGTCATGAAATATCCGTTCTCAAACTATTGCTGATGTGAATAAACGTTATTCACATTTGAGATGCATTTCGGTGTCGCAGATAGTTTGGATTTTATAAAGGTTTCGACTTTTCATTATATCTCCTTTCCCAGTAATCACTGTCCTCTGTCTCAGACTTTATCCAGCGGGTGAAGTATGAATGAAGTGTGCTTTCTTCTCATGCCCTCAGCTGAAAGAGCAGGCGACCGACTCCATCAGTGTCCTGGAAGGAGCTCTGCAGCTGAAGAAAGACTTCTACGTTCACACGCTGAGGACTCTGGACCTGCTGGCTGCTGATGCTGCTGCCAACGGAGAGACCGAGTCCTCGACCGCCGGGCTCCGCATCAGCGCAGATGAGCTGCACTGTCAGGTTAGTGGACAACAGTGTTTCTTTCTGGGCTTCTGAATGCAGGTTACATCAAACAGCGTTGCTTCAGATCACAGTGAGAATATGTCCTTACTCTAAAACTCTGCATATGCTTGTGTTTAATTGGTTGAGCCGAACCCAACACTGGTCTCATTTATGTTTGGTGTTTCAGGTGCATTATGATGTAGGAGGCATTTTCTTCCAGCAAGGCTGCACAGACCAGTCAGCCTATCAGAAAGCCAGGGATCACTTCAGACAGACAAAGGAACTGTTAAAGAAGGTACGTCAACCTGAAGTCGCTAACATGAAGCTATGATGCTGCTGTAAGTCCTTTCAGGCTCAGTGTGGTTTTTGATGCGTGATACATAAATCATCATTTCCTAATTAAACTGGTCCCGTAGTCGTGATCTGACCCCTTCAAGCGATTGGCTAATGCGTGAAGTCCTGCATGCAAACACTGAATTTGGGAAAACTTCTTTTAGTTTCTGTGCTGCACACACATTAAAACACATCACAATTGAATATAAGTAAAATTGACCTGCTGTAAAACAGTTTGCCTCCAGCAAAGTTTGTGAATCTCCGTCACTTCTTAATGTTTTTCAGCTGGACTCGACTGTCCACGTTCACCTGGATGAGAAGCGTCTGGCAGGCTACTGGAACGCCTGCAAGGCTTTGACTGAGGACTGTGACTCAGACTCCCAGACCACATCCTACGATCAGATCAACAGCCTGATCCGGGGCCGCAACTACCAGGTCAGAGCCGACGCTGCAGTGACAGTAAAGCTAAAGATTTGTTTAGTAAAAATACACCTGAGACGTCACAGTGAGTAACGTGGCATTAATACAGCTCCAGCTGTAAACTGAAGGTAAATGAGCGAGCATGTGTAGTTCTTTATATGATGTAAAACTTGTCCATTGACTGGATTCCTCTCTCTGACAGTCTGTCATTGAGGCCTTCATCAAAGACAACGTGTCCCGCAGTTTGCCAAACCACTTCAGACGTTCGGTTCTCAGGGAGTTCCTGTACAAAGTCCAACAAGGGTGAGACCACCATTCAGTCCAACATGGCGATTCTAGAACATTCTGACACTGATGTCTGACTGCTTGGTATCACCTGTAATAAAGGCAGATAAAGTCCAGAAGTGGAAGGATTGAAGAGGATGTCTAGTTCTTAGTGCAGGCTGTTTTTTTATTATCATATCCACAAACAATCTCGCAAACAGCCCATTTCTAACACTCTGCAGGGAGTCGGGTCTGGATGAGGTTTGTCACAAGCTGTGTGTTTGCAACGCCGTCAGAGATGCTCTGGAAGGAGAAGTCCTCAGTGTGCGTTTCCAGCAGCTCCTCCTCAAGCCCAGTAAAAGGATGGTGGACTTCATCTTAGAGGTACTCCTCTTCTTGTGTTGTGATTCTTGCAGGAGTAATTAATGCTGGAGCTTCGATGGTAAATGCACAAACCTCGGCTCATGCAAAGGATTTCTCAGATTTAAGTCTGACTTGTAACTGATCCATCTTTCCTTCGCTCTGTGATAACCGCCATGAAATGAAGCTCAGATTACCTTAAATAATGCAAAGAGTCCGTGCAATCCCTTTACCCAACTGGCATCAGTGACACTTGGAGCCATTTGATTATGGAAAGAAGTTTGAGGGAGTTTTATGGGAAATTTCAGACCTGATTTGTAGGAAATCCTTTCTCAGGAGTTTGATGAGTTCAGTGTGTAACTGGGACTGACCTGATTTTTTTTTTCATGATATTAAAATTGAAGCTACTGCACATTTGATTCTGTTTGTCCTGCAGGTGTGCACACTTTCTCTGGAAAAGGAGCGTCCCTCTGAGACATGCAGGAAAAACATGGCCAATTTCATGAAGTGAGTGACATTAAAGTTCGCTTCATTTTACTTGACTAGAAGAACAAATGTAGTTTGTCCTCAATGTATTACACACTGATGTAACAACCAAAGTGACAATAAATCCTTTATTTAGTCAAACGAAACAGCCAACCCTGCAGCTTGCTGCAATGCAGATCACTGTGCAGCATCTTTTTCTGCTCGAGCTGCAGCACACATCAGACCTAAAGCTGTTAACGTGCCGCAGTCCTTAAACCATCTTTTAAGCGAGACCACGCTTGTCTGGCAGGACTCTGTGTGAAAGCTTGGAGGAGCTGCCTCTGCTGTTCATGGTGTCGTCTCATAAGCTCTTCATGGAGCTGTTGAAGGAGGAGGAGAGGAAGGTCTTGGTGGAGCAGATGAGGAAGAGATCGGCCACAATCAACCTCAGCGCCAAACCTCTGCCTTCTTTCTACGACATTCCAGGTACAGCGCAGAGATTTCCTCGTGTATTCTTGCACTTGCATGTTTGTCGTCTATCAAACGGCTTGTTGTCAACAGGAAATCTGCCTCCAGCCAGTGATCGATTAGCGCTGGCTGGTATGTTTCAGTCTCCTGAAGCTTCCTGCTCTTTGGTTTGTCCCTCCACAGCTTCAGCGAGTGTGAACATTGGGCAGCTGGAGCAGCAGCTCATCCTTTTACTGGAGCCCCGCAGGATCAGACAGATCCTCATCGAGCTCCACGGCATGGCCGAACGACCCTTCTGGAGGGTCAACAGTAAGGTCAGAGGTCAACAAACTGAGACTGGAGAGAAGCAAGTGCTGATGAAGACAGTCAGGATTTATAATAACTCTGCTCTTAAAAGCGACTTACAGCATAAAGCATGATTCACTTAGATTCACACATGGCCAGAATTTAAGGTTGATTTAACTTATTGTGGAAAACGGATTCATTTTCAGACATAAAGAATTTACTCTGAAACAACTCAAGTACCACTTTCTGTTTGTGTGTAAAGTGGGAAGTTCCTCTCGACTACATTAACGTGATCCTCGGCATTAAAGACAACCTGACCAAGGACCTAGTTTACATCCTCATGGCCAAAGGACTCCACTGCATATCGATTAAGGTGCGCTCACATGATCAGTGCTCAGAAATGTGGCTTTGCTGGAAAGAAAGAAAAAACTTGTGCGCTTGGCTAACGTTTTGCTGTTCTCTCAGGACTTTGCTCACGCACGGCAGCTTTTCTCAGCTTGCCTGGAGCTTGTTACCGAGTTCTCCCCGAAGCTGAGGCAGGTGATGCTGAACGAGATGCTGCTGCTGGAGGTCCGAGCGCATGAGACGATGGCGGCCGAGGGCAGCAAGGAGCGACCGCCCCCCGACCTGGTGAGCAGGGTCAGAGGATACCTGGAGATGAGGATACACGGTGAGTGGGTGGAAACTGTTGTTACCTGGTCTGTACCGACATGTAATGCATCACAGCTCTTTCTGATATTTTAATGCTTCTCTCACCAGCTTAAAACATCTTAAACGGCATCAGAATCTACTTTTCACATGCTCTAAGTTGTCCTTTGTCTCCAGATCTGCCTCTGCGTCAGGTGGTGGGAGAAGAGTGTGTCGCCTTCATGTTGAACTGGAGGGAGAACGATTACCTGACTCTGCAGGTGCCACCGTCCCTGGTCATGAACAACCCGTACATCAAGGTAAGAAGTCTGTTTTCAAGCCCATTACAGCCTCAGTTGATTAGATGTTATGTGGCTTCTTACACCTGATTTCACCAGTAAACATAGCATCTGTGTAGCTGACTTCAGTGGGCTAAAAGGGAGAGATGAAAGGAGAGAAATGCTGGACTTACATGTCAGGTAGACACAAACGAGGCTCCAAATAAATGCGGCCATAAAATCTACTATTGCAGCTTTAAGCCACACAATTCATATATAAGTATTGTGCATCTCTTTATACACATTCCTATAATTCAGTTGGACATATTTGGTAACTTTAGGAGACACTGGGGTCTCTATGAGTCCAAACAGGGCTCTGTACGTTTGAACAGACACTGTGATGATGGAACCTCCGGGGGGTCTGTGATGCTTGGAAAGGTCAGGACCGCTGTGGTTTTCTCTTCTTCAACTCACCCCGTCTGTTTCCTTCTGATAGCTCGGTCAGCTCCTGGCTTCAACGTGCAAAGAGCTCCCAGGTCCTAAAGAGAGCCGACGCACAGCCAAGGAGCTGTGGGACGTGGTGGTGCAGATCTGCAGCGTGTCCATCCAGCACAAGAGGAACAACGACGGCAGAGTGGGCCTCATTAAACACAGAGAGTCGTCCATGGGCATCCTGCACCGGTACGCTGCAGACAGGTGTTCACAGTGATAGGCAGAACACACAGGTGAAAGAGTCCTGCTCATTCTGCTCTGTTCTCATTCTCTCGCCCATTTAGGAGCAAATTCATCACTTTCATCAAGAAGCTAAGAGTAAGTATCTGACAAACTGCACTTAAACCAGCTCGGACAGGTGAGGTTTTCATTGAATGAGGCGCTGCTGATGAAAAGTTAAAAAAGTGTCACGTATTTCTTCCAGGAGCCGTTGGTGCTGACAACCCTCATCTCACTGTTTGTGAGGCTTCACAGCATAGTGCGGGTGAGTCTCTGATCTGAGCTGCATTTACACCGTAGAGCCTCATGTCGGCTGCGTGGTAGCAGGATTATGGAACAGTTTTCTTTTTTTAGGATGACATTGTGAATGAAGTGACAGCAGAACACCTCTCCATCTGGCCGTCTTCTCTCCCAAAGTAAGCCCCAACGTTTTCTAATGAAACGTTAAAGATTTCTCAAACAAAGCCACTGAATGTGACTCTGTGTGTGTGCGCGTGTGTGTGTGTGTGTGCGTGTGTGTGTGTGGAGCAGCATACAGGCGGTGGATGTGGAGGCTGTGGCTGTGACGGTCAAAGAGCTGGTGTCCTACGCTCTCACCCTGAATCCCAACAACCAGTCGTGGCTCATCACACAAGCCGATATCTACTTTGGTAAGAAGATGTCAGAGAGGACTAAACTTCTGGGCTTCGATGACTCAATACAACTTTTGTTTGTGCAGTCAGAAAGTATTCCATCTGTGAATTTGGTTGAGGTTCTTGTTTCTAAAATGCTCAACAATGGATTTAAGAAGACGGGTTGAATTGCAGTTGTTTGCAGAACCAGATGTGTGGCCATCAGGAGTTTCAAGGCAAGAATCACTGAATTAAAGTAAATTCCCTCGAGTTTCAAATGTCTCTGTGGCAAACACCAAACATCTGGCTGCTGAATTGGCTGCAGCCGTTCAGGCGGAGTGTAAACACAACGTCAGCCCGACGCGTCAGCTGGACTGACGCTTTTCTCCCTCGTCTTTCTCTGTTCGCAGTGACCAATCAGTACTCTGCTGCGCTGAACCTTTACCTCCAGGCTGGAGCCGTGTGCTCCGACTTCTTCACCAAAGCTGTTCCCCCCGATGTCTACACTGACCAGGTTCATCACAGGGTTACTCACCTGTTTTTTTTAAAGTTTCAGCCCACTTCTGTGCTCTTCAGCGACATTAAATTGAATCGTTCTGTTCTTTCAAGCTTCAAGTTTCCCCTCAGGGATGATAAAGTTTACTTTACTCTGTTTGCAGGTCCTGAAGAGGATGATCAAGTGCTGTTCAATGATGAACTGCCACACACAGGTCAGAGGTCGATCCAGTCACAAGTCTGTGACGACTTAATGATGGGACAGTTTGTTGTCTGCTTCAGTGTTCAGGCTTTATTTTCACACCCTGTTTTCTACAGTATAAACTGACGTGTGAGCGCCTGATTTTCCTCTGTTAGGTTGCTGTTCTCTGCCAGTTTCTTCGAGAGGTGGACTACATGACGGCGTTCAAAGCTCTCCAGGAACAGAACAGGTATGACACGACGTGACACACCTGACAGTAACGAGCAGCAGCTCCGTTCTGAACATCTCTGCCTTCTTCTGTCGCCACAGTCACGACGCCATGGACTCGTTCTACGACTACATCTGGGACGTCACCATCCTGGAGTACCTCATACGTATCCTTTTTCCATACCTGTCATCGTGTCTCTTTTGGGGCTCTTGCACGAGAAGTCTTTAAAGAAACCTGCAGTTAACATCAACATGTCTTTTTTTTTCTTCCTTCCTTGACTGCGTTCAGATATTCACCATAAACGGGGCGAGACTGAGAAGAGACAAATAGCGGTAAGCAGTTCAAACCACCAGTTAAACAGTGTTTCTGTACAAAGATAAAACGATCAACTGCTACTAAACTTCTGCTTTTTTAAAAAAACAGGTCAAATATTTCATGTTCAGTGTCAATTAACGGAAGCTTCTCGTCTGTTTGATAACCGACCAAATGCAATGTGACATATTTCATATTATACTCAATATGTAATAACAGTACAGAACAACTGCTGAACTGTACAATTAACCTAAATCATGAACACAGTAACTGCAGGAAGTTTGTGTAGAACAAGTTTTTTGATGAATTATTTCCTGTGAATAAGAGATGAGTTTTCCAGATATTTTTAGGTCTGTCTCATGCACTGGTTCCCAGCCCAGCCAGTCCAGCCAGCCCGCACACCTCCAGGTCTTTGCTCCTCGTGTCCTGACTCTTTGCTCTTCTTCAGATAAAATCCATCGGACAGGCCGAGCTGAACACCAGTAACCCCGAGGAAGTGCTGCAGCTGGCTGCACAGAAAAGGAAGAAGAGGTTCCTGCAGGCGATGGCCAAACTGTATTTCTAGGAGACACCTGTCAGACTTTTGGGGGGGGTGGGAACGGATATTTTATTTTGTCTTAGAAAATAAACTTCTAAATAAATACAGTTGCTCATTTGTACACTTGTAATCATTTGAAATGAATTCTTTAAAAAAATACGACGATCCATTGCCCTGAGTTACACAAACAATGGCTTGATCACAACATCACGGTGAAGACGACCGAGAGACAAACAGAAGGTTCAGTCGAGCTTTCAGAGCTCATGAGAAACTCGGACTGAACATCAGTTTCCAGGTTACTGCTCGACACTCGGCCGCTTTCAACAGCATCCACTTTAAAAACAATTCAACATTTTAACTTTAGAAGATTTTCTGTTGACTGTACATATTTAATATGCTACACAAAGTAAACAATTGCACATCATGTTCGGTGGCAGAACATTTCCTCAAAACGACACTTTTTTTGTACATTTTTCTTCTTCCTGAATTAAAGCACCCAGTCACTAAAACGGCTAAAAATCATGAAAAAAAAAGAAAAAGCTTTGACCAAGAGTCTTTAAAATATTGGCACATTATAATGCATTCAGTGGCAGGTTTCACATCAGCAGCTGTGAAATAAACTCGCGTCCAGTTTGTCCTCTGCTGGCTACAAACGGTGTCCAGTAAAGGGGGACTCGTCTTTGTGGGACGTCAGCCCCGCGTCCTCTCTGTCCACGCTCGCTTCAGTCGTCCTCTTAATGTTTGAGTGTGGGGGCTTTCTCTGTGCTGTTGGGAGGAGTGGGGAACGGGCTGCTCACCTCTTTCTTACTGACGGCGTCCTAAAATAAAATAAAATGATAAAGTAGCATCAGTGAACATATACACACACTGGAAGTTCACAGTATTCATTCTGGCATTTCTCTGGACTTGAACTTTGGTGAGAGCTCAGTGAAACCTGCAGATTTTCTCTTCATCCTGGTGTTTTGGGTGTGTCTGTGGAAACTTTCCTTCAGCTTGAATGAATCCAGATTGCCACACAAAACTAAAATCTTCCTTTTGTTTTGGGACGGGACGACAGATGTTCCAGCCTGTCCTGCACATTAAATGTTTCCACACTGGTGAGCTGATTGAACCCGAGTAAGGACTCAGGCTGGGACTACTATTTGCATTCATTGATCTCTTGAGTGTTTTCCCAATTAATCATCAGTCTCTATTAAGGAGTGGCTTTGTCCAGACAGACACGGCCTGAACGTGGCTTTAACTACAGCTGCCATGAGGCTCTGACAGCATGAGGAGATAAGCTTGAAAACTAATGTCTCTTGTTCCTCTGGAGGTCGGAAGCTCTTGAACAAAAGCATCGGCCACATGAACGTCATGAAACATCCCAGCAAGTAGAACAAAGTACCAACCAGCATGGTCAGGTAGTCTGTGTGCGTCTGGATGTTGTGTCTGTCTTCTGTCTTTATTTTGGCAAATTCCCTCAGTGTCACGCTGCCAAACCAGCCCAGCGATTCCACAAAGGGGGCCATCCAGTTGACACACAGCTGGGTGGCGTCTCTCGACAGACCTGAACAGATGAAGGACATGTTTACGTGCAGCTCGCTGAGGTTCAGGTCATGGTTGTCTTTTTTTAAATGTCAGCTCAGCCAATATGATGATGTGGCTGTCTGTTTGGTTTTAAAGCTGCATTTGTGCCATCAAAAAACATGAAATACTGAAATATATTGTTATGATATTGACAGAATTTCCCCCACTTCTCAAAGTTCAGGTTTCAAATATTGAGATTTTCAGATTTAGCCATTTAAAGCCACATTAATCCCATAATAATCCCAAATCTTGCCTGAAACTTTTTCCACCGTTTCCTCTTGAATGAAATGCGACAGGACTGATGCAGCCAACACTCGATACTGGAAGTCCAGAGAGTCGATGTCGAGGATGCACGCGTCTAAAAGCTGGAAGAGAGACAGCAGCGTTGGTGACGAGCACAAAGGCTTTAACTGCGAGACATAAGGAGGCAGTACAGCATCATTATGAGCAGAAAACAAGTCCTGACACATTCGTCTACTTTGGTATGAGAGTGGATGTAGAAAGACGGCAGAGAGCTCTGATGGTTTTCATTGGTGTCGTGGTTGTGGGTTCTTATTCAGAATGAAACCCAGTAAAACCGACTGTAGAAAACCACTGTGTGAAATGATTTCTGTTTCAAAAGCAACAGACGGTTTTTAGCTCAGCTTGGAGGTTTCTATCAGTGTGCTTGCTTAAAAAGGCGAATCTGAACCTACACGCGTCATTTGTATGTAAGCCTCCTGTGGAAACTGCGGCTCCAGCAGGTCGGAGCTGGTGTTCATCGATGCCACCTGGAAGTAAAGCTTCAGCCAAGAAACGGCTGTTTCAGGACAAAGATTCCAACTCAAAGCCTGTAGAACAGAGAAACGCAGAATTACACAAACTCGTAATTATTCATGAAGAGTCGTGTGTCAAAACGTGGCCGTACATGTCATAGCATTACCTTTAAAATGATTAACTCCATTTGAAGAATCTCGTCTTCGTAGCAGGTCCCTGCAGTCACATAGGCCATCTCTGAGAGCTTTGGGGGACACGCCTCCTGCAAGCAAAGAAAAACCATGAAGATGTTAAAAAACCATCGTAAGAAGTTTCTCAAGTGGCTGCTGGGGTTTTGCACCGGAGAGGCAAATATGACACGTGGGAAGCTTTAAAGAACAGAGATGCGATGTTTGGGGGTTGAACTGGGCTCACAGCGCTGCACAGTTGAAAAATGAGGCCTGACCCCCCCCCCCCCCGTTCTTCCTCACCTCCATCTTTGATGCTATAAAAAGACAAGTGATCCCGATGAGCTGCAGCATCTCCTTCCCAATGTTGTTCTGGGTCAACATGAACCGGTCAAAGTAGTCCTGAGCCAGGTAGAACGTCTGCCGGTGGAGAGCGTAGGCCTCACTCACCTGGAAGGAACAACGACAAAATGGTTTATATGACACGAGCTCATTCAAAGGCCCATTTCTGATCACACTCTGAACTGTGCTCTGCAAAGAGAAGGCCCTCATTCACATCTGATTATTTCTCTCCTTTTATTGGGAACCTTTGTGCAAAGATTCTTAAATGCGTGTAAAAAATATAAAATCTTACTGTTAAAACTATAAATATGTAAATAGAAAATTCTTTCAACTCTTCGCCGAAAACAAAATAACATTCACACTTGAGGGAGCATCTTTAGAAAACCAGCCGAAGCTGAAGACGCACCTCAATCAACCAGTCGAGGAGGACTGATCTCATTCTGGGTTGTATTCTGGGATGCTTCTGCATGAAGCTTTTGCTGTGTCTGTAATTCTGCTCCTTGCAGACCATCTTCACCCACACGTCTTCAGAAGACCCCCATCTGTGACAAGCAGAAAACAGAGCTGCAACGATTAATCGACGGACAGAAGATTCATCTGCAACTATTCTGAGAATCGATTAATAGTTTAAGTCATTTTTTAAGCAAAGGTTAAACGTCTGGTCGTTACAGTTGCTTAAATCGTAAATTGAACGCCTTTGTGACAAATATGGGACAAAATATTGAGATTAATCGATAAGGAAAATGATCTTTAATTGCAGCCACACAGAAAAACGCATATCAAACTGTCTGTCAGAGGAAATCAGCAACAACAGCTGAATAATGAATGATAATCACCCGAGATGAGGCAGAGGCGACGGCCGAACCAAAGATTCTCCTGAAGTGAGAAGTTCACGGCCGGTCTCATCGCAGTCGACCCCGACTTCCTTCTCCGAGGTCTCGATGAGGATACGAGGCTCAGCGACACCTTCAAGCACCAGCTGGTTCTGAAATGGAAATGAGAGAACTGAATGCAAAACGTGTTTAAACAGCACAGAGCGGATATTTTCTGTTCTGTGCATTTTTCCCTCCTGTGTTAACAGGATGATCTGAGTTTGGGTTTTGGCTCTGTTTGCAACATTATTACCTTCTCACACTGCAGCTTCGACAGGGGCTGAGCCTTTCTTCGGTTGCTCTGCTGAAGAGAGACATTATAACTCGGACGTCAGACCATGTGGAAAATGCTTGGCTGTGTATCACTAATTAAAGCCACGCAGAGTCCTCTTAAACACATGCTTCGTTAGGACTCTTACCTTTGTTACTTTGCCTTTCTGCCCTGAGGCATTTTCAGATCTTTTCTGCAGGCGACCACTGAAAAAAGACATCAAAATGAATTCAACACGGAGCTGGAGCTCGACAAGCAGTCAAGACATAATAATACTAATACTAATAATAATTCACAGAGCAGCATAACAGGTGATTACCTTCCTCTAGTCATGGCTGTGGCTGCTTCTGTCTGCAAAAAAGGGAACAACTTTAGAGTCAGAGTTAGAGTCTGTTGACAAAACCAGGAAGCAGCCCTCAGATGAAAACGGTAACAGCCAGCTGCAGCTGTCCTGGCTTGCACAGAACATACTTTCATGCAAAACTAAGCCCGATGAAAACAGATAAACCCGCATGCATTGTTTCCGGGATATTAATGGTGGCAGCTATTATTCCTCCATCATAGGCGCCATTATTATTGATGAGCGCGTAAAATGAACGCTGCTGCTCAATATCTATCTCTCTATCTATGGATATTTCTGTGCTGATGAACCCGCAGCTACAAGACGCAAAACGACCGTGAGCAGCACAAAGAGACGTGAAAGCCCCCCAAAAGCTGCAACTGCTCCCTTAATGCAGCAACACAAAGGCCCAGTGGAAGACATTTTGAGCCAAGTGCCACTGATGAAGTGCCTTGAATGCAGCACGACCATCAAATATTAAACATAAACATCTCTTCATCTACGGTGTATTGTCACTCCTGTACCAGTCAGTTAGTTTAATCACGATTTAGATGCATTACCACATAACTTTTTACGGGTGACCGAACCAGGAACAGACCGCAAACAAGTTTGCTTCATTCATTTAAGTTCACAAGAAGCAAAATCTGCTTCCACCGCAGAAACAGAAGTTTCTAAGACTTTCTAAAGTCGACCAGACAACTTTAAAGTGGCTAGTTGTTAGCTAACTTTGATGCTAGCTTGCTAAACACAACTAGTCGGCCCACGAGCTCTGCAGCGACAGAGTTTACACTCGTACCAGGACAATAACGAACAAACTGCCGCTTTAATTGACGCACAACACTGAGCACCTGCACATAAATGACTCAGTTCAGAACTATAAGATAAAAAGCAGTTGAGGTTAAGAGACGTGCTAGCTCTACAGGAACACTGAATGTTTGCTGCTTACCCTCCTCGGTTCCGAGCCCAAATTAAGCTAGTTTCCAGTTGGCGCTGGCGCCAACAAAGTGCGTCTGCACATTGCGCATGTGTGTAAATACTCCCAACCCTGAACCATTTAAGCGGAGGTTATGAGCGGTTAGGACACATCACGTTAAGGTGGGTGGCTGTAATTGTTTTATTTTAAAAAAGTATTCCCTTAACCTTAGTTCACCGCCTTAACGCTGGACTGGAGTTTGTTCTTTAACCCGTAAATGAAACTTGCAACTAAACAGTCGTTTTGTGAGAGCAAACGCATTTTACTTCAATCAAGCGTTTGCTTTCAGTATTATTCAGCCTTTACTGTTTTACAAGAGGCATTAAATAACATTATTATTAGAATAACATCATCTCGCGCGTTTCTTTTTGTTCCTGTCAGTTGTATTTTCCGGCCGGCCGGTGGTGGGCGGAGCTGTAGAGCAGGACAGCCAATAGGAGGGAGAGTTGAGTTGAGCGCGTGTTCCTGGACCAGGATGTAAACAAAGCGCGGAGCTGTCAGTGGAGAGGTCATAGGTCAGAGCTGCTGCCCTCATGAGGCGTACGTTTCTCCTAATACATGAAAAAAGAAACATATTTCTTCACAGCCTGATTAGTTTTTACGATAAGACACGACAGAACACTTTGACCAGAAGATACACAACGACAAACCTGAAGTAATGTCGCCTCCAACTGGTTGAAAATAGCTTTAGGTTGACACACACGTCACAGTCAACAGAGTTATTCGACCTATTTCTTACATTTAAGATGAAAAGGTGAAACCATGATATTTTCAGTCATTTCTTAAATTAAAACACAAACCCAGATGCCTATGCCTTTAACCATTTAGAATTTTAAGAGTAATTTAAAAATTATATTTATCTATTCTTTAGTAATCATATTTTTAAGTGTGAATTATTTGGTAATTATAAGATAATTGTGACTCTAAATGCTCTTCTCCAATCTCTTTAGCCCAGCAGCAATTTAACAGCATGCCTCAGGGCATGCAGTATTATATAACACTATTATATAACTTTCAGTCACTACATATTGTTAATTCAGTCCACTTTATACAAAGGATGCGAAGATTTTACTCAACTTTAGAAATGTAAAGGTAGAAGAAGGCGAATTGTAAATTTGTAATTTGTAAATAGATTTGTATCGTAAATTGATTGAGTTAATGATGCCATGTGACAAAATAAGTCAGGGGATGTTTTCAGCATCGTGAATGTGTTTTCAGTCCTGATATTACTGTATCAGTGGCACAGCCATGGATCACACTTCCTGTCACAATGCATTGCGGTAAGTGGGAAGTTCTGTCAATCGATTATAAAGGGAGCAGGAGAGGAAGCCACCGCAGTTTGTGCAGACGCGCTCGGTGGATGTTCACAGCGACGCAGTTCGAGTTTTTAGACGCTGTTTCCCTTCTGCCTGCAACATGAAGCTGGTGAAATGCGTTTTAATTGTCCAGCTGAGCTGTCTTTGCCGAGGTAATATATACAGTTTTATACATGTAGAAACTTTATTTTAAAGGTGTTCAGAAACTGTCGGTTTGGCTGTAAGTTACGGACTTTATTATGACTTTTTTGAAACTGGCTATAGCAGAGACAATAATAGATTTTTTTCTTGGCGATATAATGTTCAAACTTTATTTAATACTATTTTTCCAATTGTATTAACACCAGTAGTAATTCTTACTTGAATTGAATCCAGTGTAGCTGAAAGGACAGCAGCCCATAAACTATGTTATTGAATGGGGAAAATCAATGGAAATTATAAATAACTGAAAGAAGATTTTTCTTGTCTGTGAAGGAAAATTGTAGAAGCTGGCCTTTTCTTTTATTTGTATATTTTTGCCACTATTTATCAAAAGAAAAGTAACCCTGTAAATTTAACATGGATAAAGAAACAGCTAGCTGACGGGTAGAATAATTCTTTTTTGCAAACACCTGGAGAAAGTATTGTGAAATTTTGTGTAAATTTATTGTTTATGTAAATCTAAAATGGCACCCGGTCTAGTTACATTTGCTCTTATTTTTTTTTGTAGCTTTGGAGCTACAAAAAATAGTCCTCTAAAGAAAATGTTTTGAAGAAAATTCAAATGTTATTTCAGAGATGATGTGGAGGTTAAAAGTAATCAAAAGGTGAAAACATGGAAAAACACAGTTCTGGATGAAACGTGGATAATACATGTTAGTGTACATTTTCATTGATTGATATATTTAGAATTTTTAATCTGGAATTTTTCAGATTGAATTTTTCTAATCCTTATTTTCAACACTAATCTTTTAGCACGACGGTAGGAACGCGCCACATTTCATGTCACTGAACCGCATCATTTTAATCCTTTTGTTTGGGTGCTTAAAAGTAGAAAACGTGAAGTTGGTGTCAGAGGCAAAACTGAGTCCGACAAGAATTTGGAAGATTACGATCAGTAATTTGCTGGTGGCGTGGTGTGCTGCACTCCGTCTGAATCATAGTAATCTGACACTGGGTCAAGTGGTTACTCCTCAAAGTCCTGTGGCGGCTGCGTTTGATGTGGTGTGTCATGTGTTAGCCTCTATAGCCTTGATGTTCACACTGTTACTTTTCTTTTCTCATTTCAGCTTTACAAAACTCATCCACTCAAACAAACACTTCTGATGTCCACGTGAGAGCAGAGGAAGAGGAATCTAACAGTGAGTTTAACGCTTTTCTGCAGTGAAAATGTGTCATTGGGGAAGATAATTTCTCTCGTTTTCTCAAACACACATACACAAACACATCGTTATACCAGATTTTGTCAAACTGCTTTTTGTCCAGATTCAGGATAATTACTTAACACAGAGCATGTTTGAATATCCTCGCTCTTATTATCACAGGATGTGGGGTGACCTGCTTGTGAAACGCATCTCGGTGATCTTTGCAGGTGCAAATCAAGCAGTGAGAGAAGCAAGCGTTCTCCCACACACACGCTTTGCTCTGCAAGCTTTGTTGCTGTTTGCTTGAGTGTGGCTTTGTCGTCAACTGCACCCTCCACAGCGCAGTTTGTCCCAGAAACATCTCAGTCAAATACATTTACTGAAGTATTCCTGTATACTGTGAGATACAGAGAGATTTACCTGCTGGTGATAGTTAATGCTTAATTAGCCTTGTGTGAACTCCATTGTTAAGGGCTTGAATGGACTTTTAATCTCTATGCCATCCTAAAGTAATATGAAATTCACGTTAGAAAATTTCATTGAATAAATAATAATCCATGATGGACAAACTGAAATTGCTGCCCTATGAATACACACAGAAACAATACTGTTCATTGATGCTTCAAGGCTTCAGAGAACTCGACTTGACACCAGCTTTTGAGTTTTACTGGAATAATCATCACATAAATCGTTTTGTGTGTCCTCAGCTGATCCCTACATTCACGAACTCGCTGGTAAATGCAGCTTCACGCTCAGGATGCCTGGAAACAGGAGCCGTGAGGTGGTGGCATTACCGGCCACCTCTGCAGATGTGTTGGTGGAACAGATCTGTCACGATCTTGACTGTGGCAGCGTCTTTCATGTGAACAAAACCAGCTCACCTCCCAACACCTCCTGCTTTCACAACTGTTTGTACCAAGATGGCCGTCTGCAGAACTGTTCAGAGGGCGTGGGAAGTAACTGCACGGTGATTGCTTCAGCTGTTTGTGGTAAGATTTTTCTCTGCAACGTTATCGAATGAACCGGTGTGAAACTACTTCCCGGTTTATCTCTGCCCTTCAGCGTAATCAGAATAGCTGACAGCGTGATAATGTCCTCAGGCCACCAGGCCGTGCGGCTGGCAGGAGGATCAGACCGCTGTGCTGGACGGGTGGAGGTGTGGACGAATGGGAGATGGGGCACAGTGTGTGACGACCAGTGGGACCTGCAGGATGCTGACGTGGTCTGCGCCCAGCTCGGCTGCGGTTACGCCCTCAGCGTGACGGGACAGGGTGGCTCCTTCCCCCCGGGCAGAGGACCCGTCCACCTGGACGAGCTGAACTGTACGGGCAAAGAGGAGAACCTGTGGGCCTGTCCGGCTGCACAGGACGAGGCTGACTGCGGACACAAGGAGGACGCCGGTGTGGTGTGCTCAGGTCACTGTTCAGTTCAAAAACATATTCGTGCACACAGAAAAAAAGGAACAGAAAAATAACTGACTGATTTAGACTGAGTTCATTTTTGACCTTTGAAACAGAAGTTTGAAAAATAAATCTTAATTCCAAATCCACTTATTAGCTTTCTGGAGTGGTTTAAAGCCCCAGAAACAGAAAGTGGACTCAAGAACGAAGCTTTCTTTCTTTCTTTCTTTTGGAAGATTATTTTGTTTAAACTAGCAAAAAAGTCCAAAGCGCAACAAGATCAAGAGTCTACAGCCATGCTAACAGCTCTGTAAGGCTGTACTTTTGAGCTAAATGCTAACATCAGCAAGCTAACAATGACAGTGTTAGCTGTTAGTTAAGGGATCACCAAAATGAACGCAGTCTGTTCCTATGGGGACATGAATGTTTACCAAATTTCATGTCAGTCCATCCAGTAGTTGTTGACAACCTGATGATCAGGTCAGGGGATCACCGAAGTCAGGAGGGGTCATCCAGTTGTTGATATGAAATCAACATTAATCTACAACAGACTTTCACACTTTGTGTTTTCCGTGTGCAGAGATGAGAGCCCTCAGACTGACTGGAGGTCTGGACCGCTGCTCCGGGAAAGTGGAGATCCACCGTAACGGCAGCTGGGGCACGGTGTGTGATAACTGCTGGAATGTAGAGATGGCGTCCATGGTGTGCTCCATGCTGCAGTGTGGCACCGAGCCAGTGAAGTTCTCCCAGTTCCTTCCTCCTCTCACCCACAACAACGGGTCGCTGTGGTACTACCTGTGCTTTGCAAACGAGCAGAGTCTGTGGCAGTGCGAAGAATTCGCCAACAGAGCCCACCTGTGCGCGTCCTCCAAAGCGTCCGGTGTCATCTGTAATGGTGGGTGACAGCGTTTAGTTTGTGGTTGTTAAAGAAGTGTGTTTGAGGTATATGTTGCTGTTGTTAATGAAATATATGAGTTAAATTTGCTTTATATGAGGCAACAAAACCAGATTATTTGGCTTAAGTACGGTAAAGTGTGAGGCTTGTCTGAAATATTTTTTATATGTAGATTTATGTATTTTTACTCATAGAAAATGTACAAAACAGGAATCAAAAGCAGAGATGAAAATGGCTTTTATTCTTTTATAAGAGTTAATTTTCTTTAGTTTCTCCTGTATGAATTTCTATCTGCGTGTTGTCATCATTTTTTAGGTATTTAGTTGTTTGTTTTTATTTATTTGTGGACTTAAAGTCATTAATCTGTGTTGTATCCCTTTCAAGTCGCATAGATTTCATTCATGATTAGATAACTGAGAACAAAAGAAAGAGCTTTAAATGGCTTTTTTTCTCAACCTCACCCACCCTGTATTTAATCACTTGCTGTTCAGTATTTGCAGAATCATATAATTCTCATAGATACATGAAATTAAGGCTGCGCTCTATGATCGTACAGATAAATCAGGTCAAAGTGTATTTATTTCACTTTCTTCTTTGTCAGCTGCGTTGAACCAAAAGACTCTTTCCGTCCTGCAGGTTCTCTCGGGTTTCCTGCAGCCACCACAGCCACCTCAGCTAACACAACCGTAGGAATCAGCTGGACGACTGGTAAATATTTGAGTTTTATCATCCAAATTAAATAAACTTCTATTTATAAATGAGACTTTAAGTATTATTTGGCTTATTTGAGAGTGAAGCAGGGCAGCAGAATATGTCTCAGTATGTTGTAAAAGTCACAGGAGGGCGTTCAAAGGAAACGACGCGTGTTTTTCCTCTCTGTCCATCCCAGAAGGTGCAGCCACCTCCGGCCCCCTCGGAGGCTTCTCGGCGCCGTCGATGGAGCTTCTCGGCACCATCTCTCTGTCGCTCCTGCTCCTCGTGTTTCTCATCACAAACACGGTGCTCTGCTGCCACTACAGAAGAAGACACGGTCGGTGCTTCACTCCCTCTGCTCCTTTCATCTGGATAACAAAGTGAAAAAAGAAATCTGTGATTTTAGCATTTTATCTTTTGATTTGTGACTTCAGTTCCAGACGCTTTGTGCTCGTCGTCAGTCTCACCAGATTAAAGTCAATGAAAACCGGTCATGTAACTGAGCTTCAGTGCGTTTCTGATGAAGATCATCTGAGGTCAAAAAGGAGTGAACTTCAGTGTGTTAGAAATATAATCTGAGTTTAGAAAAGTCAGTACAAGTACACCTTTACTTTTAGTGCTTAATTTAAAGTATGTTTGACATGTACTTTTAAACGTGTACTGCTAAATAGATGTCACTGAAGTCTACTGAAATATATTAAAAATGAATATACTAATATATAAGTGGTATTTTAAAGTACTTATAAAAAGTATACTTTATTGTAAGTACATTATAAATTGTACTTAAGTGTACTTTTTTTAAGTGTGCTAAATTCCAAATATTTTTCATAGTAATGAAGTGAACTTATGAAAAGTATAATTATTTTCAAGTAGTATACTATTAGCATACTTAAAGTTAGTTAGTTTGAAGTGTATTTAAGTAATTTCCAGCACATTGGTGATATGATACAGTTGTCCTGTGTGTGTTTTAATGCTCATGATTCCTGATTTTAACTGGTGGACTTCAGTACACTTAAAGTTTGTAAAAGCCTATTTTGCAAGTATTTATCTCAAGTGTTACTCAAGGACTGCTGGAGTACACTTAAGTATATTTGAAGTACATTCTTCAAAAGGTAAAAATTAAGTAGAATTTTTTTCATGTGGGATTAACGTTTTGCCTCATATGTAACTATCAACTCTTAATGGTCAAATATGATAAGAAACCTGTTTTAAGTCATTTTAGATTAAAGAATCCTTTAGGGCTTTGCTTTATCAGACACTCCAGCCACAGTTAAACGCCCGGTCTGAGTTAAACCTTTCATGCAGTTTGCAGTAATTATCTGTATCCTGGTTGTTATGTCCACAGCGCTCTTGCTCCAGCAGACGCGCACCAGCCCGCGGCCTTCCTCCGAACATCATCACAACAGCTACCAGGACGCCGTCCACCTCGTCAAGGTCACCCCCAACGTGCCTCAGAACGACGGTCAGTGGCTGAACATTCCCGAGAATATCACAGATAAAAAACCTGAATGTGTGAGCAGAAGTTAATACTAACACATCTTTTCTGTCTTTGTACTCTGCATATATGCATATTCATACACATGCACAGTGGTGAGAAGGTTTGCGGCAAGTTGTTTAATTTTTTCTGTGTTTGTCTCAAAAAGTCCCCTCCAATCCCAGGTATCTTTGGACCCAGCTTAGTAGTGTTGACAGCACGTCAGTAGATACAGACTATGAGCAGTATGAGCCAAGCAATGACCCGTCTGTCCCTTTGTCAACCTTTCGGAGTGAGCTGCCTTCTTTTATTTCCTCTCCATTTGTATTTGCTCCTGTGTGTTTCTCAGTCTTTGCCTCTGAACATGTTCTCTTGCTGTGTTGCGGTTGAAGCTGCCCTGCTGTGTGTGCGTGTGTGTGTGTGTGTGTGTGCACGCGCGTGTGTGTGCAGTCTTTGCAGATCAATGCACTGAATGTTTGCAGGGTGGTTTGTGATTAAGACGATGCTTTGTGTGCATCATTTTCTATCCAGATTCTCAGAGGTACAAAACAGACGTGAACCCTTTGATGAAGCCATCGGGTCTCGACAGCCTCTTAGAGGAAGGTGAGTCACTGAGTTGTTTCTGAGATGTCAAAGAGGCAAAGATGTTACCCTGCCCAGATCACAATGGTATTTCCACTTTCTGAACACCTTTACCACCGTGGGAGTGCGCGGATGTAAACGTCCTCACCAAACATCATTTAGTTTTAGCTACATTTAACCGTTATTGAACAAGGAAATCTTACATCCGTTGGTTTCTGGTTCCTTTCTGTCATAAGAAAGATTCTCATGTTATCTCACATTATCTGGTAAACTGTTCCAAATTTTATCTTCACTTATTGAAAAGCTTCAGGTCCAAAACAACCATATAGATTTTGACTATATGCCTTCTATTATACTTTATGCTTATGGCGTCTGGTATGTTAAAAGATTTTTCTGTCTTGGCAATGTTTAACCATTTTAATGATTTAAAATGCCTGATAATTAAAGGGGTTCTTTCTATTGTAATCAAAAATGGAGTTTATCATCTTACTTTGTGCAGTCTCTAAACAGGCCTGTTGTTGCTTTGAAAGAAAGACCATCACCATTTGTGGATTTTACAAGAGATAATTAATGTTTTTGTCTTTCAAATTATTCTTTGTCTTTAATATTCGAATCTGATTTTCATTTTTCAGGCACCGATCCCAAAAATGAAGTGATGGGAACCTTTCCAGGCTATGACGGCGGCCCCGCCGGCGCTGAATACGCCAGAGTGTCAAAGATCTCCGTGGACTCGTTCGATACCTCCAGCACCTCCTCTGGGGAGTGCTATGAAAACACAAACGGCTACGTCATGGTCACCCCCGGTCAGTCGACTTCATCCACCTGCTTCCCTTCAACTACTGTCTTGTTGTGAAGTTTCTCCACTTCTAAAGTGTATTTTTTTATTTATTTTTTTTTTACAGTATTTTTCTGTTATGATATTAAAGTAATATTTCAACATATTGAGAAATACAGAGTTATATGCTAAGCTAAGCTACCTAGCTGCTAACTATAGCTTCATATTTGCCGTGGAGAAGTGAGAGTGGCATCAAATTTCCCTTGTAACTCTCAGCAGTAATGGGAATAAGCGTCGGTCCTCACCCACAATGGTTTTTGTGCAGTCCCTAAACTGAATCTGTGGGCGTTTGTCGCTCAGAGTCAAGAAAACACACGACTGAAAGCTGTTTCACTTCTTTGAGCAGGAGGATGTGAAAGACAAAAGCGAACCTGGGTTCAAAAAAGTCAAAAGTTCATGAAAACTAGACACATGACCCGTGCTCTCACAAATTACAGAGCCGGGGCCGAGCCAGCCGGACCCCTTGAGCGTCTACTGTGGACACACAACGAACCCGCACAACTCAAGTAAATGATACAGATGCTACAGCAACAGATCCACAACAGTGAGATCCATACGAGTGGCTGATCTTTGCTATTGTCTGATCTTTAGGTGATGACGATGACGGCCCCATCTACTCCCCCGTGAGCCCCGACCAAAACCCTCCATCTGAGGATGACTACGATGACATCGGCGCCTCGTAGTGAACAGAGACCAACAGATGGACTGAAGGTTACATAGAACCAGTTTCTCAGCAGCATTTGAATGCAAACAGTGGTTTGAACCCGCTTGGCACTCAAATACTGCTATACAAAAAAGCTCAATGTGACCTCTGCATCTAAAAATATTCTTTTCAACCAAATTTATATCAAGTTTGACCTGGACTTCATGACCGACGTTTACCTGCAACTCACCAAACTGCTGTCTCCTGTGAACCACAGTGATCTACTGTGAGTTCAGTGTCCAGCTGAGGAGTCTGGAAACGTGACCTCCTGCATCACAGCGAACTGTCTGAAAGTGCTTACGTGGTGCATTCAGCGATGCTCAGACATCTGCACTCAAGCATTTTTTCCAGGAATCAAACCCTGGAGACAAATGACAAGCACATGTGGATGTTGTGAAAAGGTTAATGAGTGACTTGTACAGCTCACTCTGAAGAGTGTCACGTCCAAACATCCTGGAATTGAAATTTTTAATGGATGAAATGTTCACTTGGATTGATGAGTAACTATCTAAAGCAAGTTTCAGGTCTGCAAGTTCTTTTTATAACGAATAAATGAATGAAAATCAGTGGTATACCTGGAAGGTAGGAAATCAGACTTAGCAGTTCGGGTCTGTTCAGGTGTTCTGTGAATGTAGTTGAGGCAACTGTAACAAACGTTTGTTGTTTTAGATTTTTAATATTTAAATGTTTTTGCATCACAGTTTTCTGTAATAACAAGTAAATAATGAACTGTAAATAATGTGCAAATGTTTTGATATAAGTACAAACTACTGAGTTTTATAACTATTGAATTAAACTGTTGTATCTCTGTAGTTGTGATGTGCACCGTATGGCCAAAAATATGTGGACACCTGAACATTACACCCATATCTGGGGCTTGAAGTTGTCATTCGTAGACAAAGGGCATTAAAATGACTTCTTCACCAGTCTTCACTCTTTTAGGCAGACTTTCCCAAAGACTTTGGAACCTGATCTGTCCTCAGAACAGATCAGCCACAAGAACAGTAGTGAGGTCAGACAGGGATGCTCAGTTGTAAAGGACATACAAGAAAGTAACATAACACATACAATAACTCATCATCAGCCAGTGAAAACATGAAACTTTTCAGTTTGCCTGTCTCACATTTGGCTTTCCAGACATGTTGTTCCACGCCAAACTAGGAGAACCGTATTTATAAAGACCTGTTGAAACAGGAAACAGACTTCAAACTGCCACAAAGTTAGAGCCAACTATTGTCTAAAGTATAAATATTAACTTTTCACTTAATTGGAGCTGAGCTGCTCAACTCAAACGGTAATAAACACAAACCACAGACCAAAGCTACACAAAAAGTAAGTGTCTTTACACTTTTGGCCATACAGTGCACGCATATTTGCAGCACATCCTCCTGAGGGCATTTGTAGAAGAGTAATCAAGCCATTGAGTTCTACCACAAGGTGGCACTACAAGCTCGTAAGAAACGAAAGGCTTTCAGGTGGCTGACTGGAGTGAAGTCCTCAAATGTAAACTACAGAGAACAAACAACTTGTAATCCTATAAAATATTTGCCAAAGCAGTGTTTTCCAGGCTGTAACACAGTGACAAATACCCATTGGTGCTGAGTGAGGGAGAAGTCAACATGATGCACTGTGAAAACGTTTGAGAGGGGGACTCTGGATCCTGATCAGGGGCCAACATAAACCATCAGAGCAGTTTGTAGAACCAGACCCGGCACGGCTCTTCTTGGTCCATTACATCTGCAGCAGCTGCAGAGCATCAACACTTCCTCCTGATCCAAAGTGACGCCTTGAATTAAAGCGATGTCTCGTTTTGTGGAGGTAAACATGACAAACTGCTTCAAAGCACCTGTAAAACTTTTTAATGGGATAAACACGGATTAGCTTCAGCCCAGCTAACGTGAGAAGTGGGAGTGATGATGCATTAGACTGATAACCAGCAGAATTGGGTGTTTTTGGACTGGAAGGTATTTGGCAAGGGAGAGGAGGATGAGTGTGTCTGTGGAGGCGAGAGGAGGAGGAGGAGGAGGAGGAGGATGGGGGGGTGAAGCTGAGGAGAGAAGGAGGAGGTGGATGGAGAAGTCGGCGAAGATAAAACGTGTCAGGGAGAATCATATATTACACTCAAATTTAGTCCAGAGCTCTGCATCAAGATAAACAGGCGAATTAACGACCAGATCTCCTTATGAAACTCAATCCCCTTCACATGCCGGAGAATGCAGCACACACACACACACACACACACACACACACACTCACACAACCCACACACCACTTAACAGAGATTCCATCTTAAAGTATGCAGTTTGATATATTGCAGATCCTCCTCGAACAGTTTGCTTTTCTTTTATTCTGCTCTCAAAGATTGATAAGTCAGAATCTTAAAATCTGTGGATTTACAGTCCTGATTAACATCAAGGGAGAGAAATGTGGTGCACCAGTATTTCAAGTAGCTTGTAGTATTTGAGGGATTAGAAGATCAACCCTCTGTTTTCACTTTGTTCATTAAATCAGTTACACACAAAGGATTACGGCCGCATAAGTCCGTAAGTTGCTTAAAGTGTCCCGACAGCTGATCCCGGCGGAGTTTAAACTTTTGAACTCTGTTTGTTGCAGGAGGCCTGGAGACGACAGTACCAGCCTGAAAACTATTTGCACAACCAAAAAACTCCAGAAAAGCTGCGATGTTGTGTGAAGCAAATAAAAACAGGATGCAATCATCTGCAAAAGAACAGTTTAACAAAATGTTCCTGAGTCCGTGTTATCCTTTATCCAATCATGTGTTCACAAAGTGGTGAACCTCGCTCCATCCTCGCTTGTGAACGACTGAGCCTTTCCAGGATGCCCCTTTCACACCCAATCATGATCCTCTCACCTGTTACCAATGAGCCTGTTTACCTGTGGAATGTTCCAAACAGGTGTTTTTGGAGCGTTCCAAGATCATCAGATTCGGAATAAGCAGATATTTACAATAATCAGTGAAGCATTAAATATATTTAATGTTTAGCTTGCTTTGTCCTGAGACTTTGACCAAATCTCTTGTCCTTCCATGAAAGCATCTTGTTGTCAGGACTTCTGCCCATATGATAACAGGTGTTTGGCTTTGTATGAGCAGTGATATACCTGTGGTGGTGGAAAAGCTCCAGAAACAGCAAGTAGGTGAACCTTGATTTAGGGATATTTCATTATTTTATTGCTTAAGTATTAATATACAGTGAATCAAGTGAGTGTCTATAATGTAAGAAGGGCCACTCGCAGTGATGAACTCAGAGAATTCTGCTCTTCAGTTTATTTTAACTTCTTTTATTTTTGGTCTCGTTCGTACTTCAAACCCAGTTTCATGTGTCATTACAACAATGAGAAGAAAATTCAGAAACAGACCCAAACATGTCTAATTTGTGTCTCACTTCTCGGTGACCCCGTAGGTTTTGCTCTTGACTTGGCCTTTGTTTTGGCACTGCTCTGTGATTGCCAGGGACATGTTTCAGGATGGACCGCAGCCAGTGAAATGCGGTGAGGTCATCAGTTTAGGTAGAGCCCCAGATGGTTACAGACCCGGGTGAAAAAAACCCACTGCAGCTTATTAATCAAAGCCTTTTTCCCTTCAGCCAAGCAATGGCAAAGATTTATACTAAAGCCATTAAATTCACTAATACTCCCCTCCCCTGATTAGTCACTCTCACAGTGAATCAGCCTGTAGTTCGGCTGTAAATGACATTACAGCCTGCCGGGTTGAAGCTTGGGTGCGCTCGCGAGGCCCGGTAATAGTGTTGATTACTCTTCACTCATTAGGTTGCTTTCACTGCCGCCACTAAGCCCTCATCAGGAGGTTTTTGGCTGAGCGGCCGGGCAGGGGCCCTGATCCAATTCACCTTTAAAGTTCAGTGGACCTGTCTGGGTTGCCACGGGTCAGTGCATCACTCTCCATGCTGTGCACTCCCAGAGAGGCCCTCATTACCTCATTTCCTGTTACTACTGTACCAGACAAGCATTTGAATCTCATGGTTTGTGTAAAGTTTGCAATGTTTGTCACAGTTGGTCTATTAAAGCTCTGGAATAACACACATGTTGAATTTATGTCTATGGAGAAGAATGAACATGATGATCAGTCATAAAAGGAAGTTTTTATGGTGGCCCTGTAGTGCAAAACACAATGATATTGATTGAAACATGTTAACTTCACAGAAAACAAAACAAAACAAAACAAAACAATGTCTGAAAACACAATCGAGTCAGAAAATGGAACATTTTAGAAAACATTTTCTGAAATCACAATTTTAGAAGGCATTAATAAATAAGAAAACCACATATTAGAAAACACATTAATATATTAGAAAACAATTTTAGAAAACACTGATGAATTTTGAATTTGAAAAATCATTGCAGAAACAACAATATTTTAGGGAACAGATCAGAAAATGCAACAGCTTCACGTTTCACGTTCAAAAAACTGAAAATGTCAGAAAAAGGTAATTCTTGTTTGTGATGGACAGAACCAACATCCAATCACAATTCATCCATAGAGTCCTGCTGACCAAACCTTGATATATTGCTGTTGGGTTATTTATTCAGTGTAAAATATAATTAGTCTTGGACACAGCATGCCCAAGTTTTACCTTAAAACTGTCAAAAATATATCAACAATCCAACAGCTAACCACTAGGAACAGTAATTTATAGCAGTTCACAGTCATTGCATATTTTAGTGTGGGTAAATAACCCACAGCATTACAGTAATAAAACACTGACAGGCTGAAAACAATCCTTTGTCTTGGCTGGTTTTATAACCATGGATACTTGGTAAAGTTAACTCTAACTGGGTCAGCTTTTACCCATGATTATTAGAAAATGTAAGAAAATTTTTCGTTTTCTAAAATGTTTTATTTTGCTAATGTGTGTTTTGCACCTTCGGGGCTCCGTACATTTCTCTCACATTTATTAGTCTGTATAAAGAAATGAATCCCAACTTGAAAGCTAACCTGGCCGTGCAGCGTTTAGCTCATTAACCTTTTTTCTTCTTAGCACCTCGCTGCAGTTAACAGTCTGTGGCCTCTTCCCCACCAAGACACATTCATGTAGCTGCCAATCAGGTCAAAGCTGCAATTAAGCTGCTTTAAACTTGTTCAGTGGTGCTTGGAGGCCGTAAAAATACTTCCGTTTGAGTGTCAATGGGAGCCTGTGGTGGTTAACGCTGCATTCATGGGAGAATACATTGTGTCTAGTTAATGTAAGTAGTCTGGTCAGCGGGTCAAAAGGGCAGCATGACTGAAGGATACGAGGATGTGCAGACGTTTCCAGCTGTTTGAGATAAACACACCCAGTCTGATAATTAACGTTCAGACTGCTGCGCTCACCCGTTCAACATGAAAATTTCTCAAGCAAGTAAGAATTGGACACATTTCCTTGTTTGTCTCCGACCAGATGGGCAGAGGTTTATGAGTGTGCGGTGCATGTCGGACAGCAGCATCTCGCGCTCAGTGCCAGTCAGTCAGGACAGGCGTCATCAATCTTGGTCTCCAGTGAATGGCAGATTGGCTGCCATAAACAAGGCCTGATTGCTGCTGCGAAAGAGTTTTCAGGCCGAGGGAGGCATGGAAACAAAACCCTGCAGATACAAACAATGTGTGTGGGACACTGAACTGAACCACCCTGTGGGACGGCATACTGTACATGTTTGCCCCAGCACTGCACAGGAATGATTCATTTATTTATTATTCTCATCAATCAAAGTGATCCTGTGATCATTTCTGAAGCATCAGATAAACAGGTTTCAGATGGAGGAATAAAATTTGATAATAATGAAAGAAAGGGGGCCGAAAAGATTAGCTGTGGGGCTTCGGTTGAATCTGCCCACAGGATTATTCTGTGTAAACTTGTTTGTGGTGACGTGATTAAACACAACCTTTGATTGAAATCAAGCTCTTATAAATAGATTTTGATGCAGGGCAAAGACATCAGGTAATAACGTAGCTGATTTTGCACTTTGGTGGTGCAAACTGGTGACGAACTTGCAGAATCTTAAAGTTACAGACAATTTATTTGACAGAATAAGATGAAAATATATTGTATATATTGTTTATCTTAGATGGAGGCAATGAAATGTGCTTCACAAAAAATAAAAAAAGTAGTGAAAGACAGATTCAATAAATAAAAAAAAGCAGAAAAGATTTCTTGAAACAGACAGTTCAAAGAGAGAAACTGACAGTAAAACAAATGACAAGGCCACCACCACTGCCTGTCAGACACAGCAGACATTTTGGTTTGTCACTGCAGGAGAAGTACAGGTGCAACTGATAACACTAATGAGGGCCCAGGCCTTCAGGTTTCCCTGAGCCAGCATGCACAATGCAGTTTGATCCACTGCACAAAAACAAAGAGCTGATGACATTTGTTACTGGATGAAAATCACGACATCCAGTCAAAAACCCTGCAGCGTCTGGGCCGAACCAGAAAACTGTCAAACTGACTGAGAGCAGCTGGCAGAGCTGTGTGGACGTCAGCTTGTGCCTCAAATGAGGAGCTAAAGACTCTTTGCCTACTCTGGTCAAGCAGGTGTGATCTCTGTGTCACACTGAGCACTGCCACAGTCCTTAAACTGATCTGCATGTTCTTCATTTTGATTTTAACAGTTCTGTCAGCGCTGTGTAAACCCAAAGCAGAACAAGGAAGAGGAGCAGGTTAAGATGAAAACAACATGTGCTGGCTCAACATTAGCTACAGACTGACAAACAACAGCCAGCCCACTGCACCTATAGTGACACAACAGGTCGTCTTCCGGAGGACCAGCATTAGTGGGCAGGTATATATACAGAGTGGCTGATTAAGGTGAACGAGAAGCAGGTGTGGTGCCAGGTGAATGGGATCTGCTAGTCGTGAGTTCTTTATTGTGATAGTTTGATCTCTTTCCCTCATTTAATTGTAAAAATGAATTTTGCACAAATTTTCATGGTCTCAAAAGATTAATTTCAGTATCTTTGATGGCACAGAAGGCAATTTATACTTTGTCCAATACTTATGATTGAACCTGCAAAACCATTGACATTCCCATCAGCCTCAGTGGTACTTGCTAATTAGCCATTGTTAGCATGCTAACATCACCAAGACGGTGACCATGTTACAAATGATGCCTGATTAATCAGGTAAAATCAGGCTCATTTACAGTTTATTGTTGATCAATGGGCGGGCACTGTCTCCTAAGATTAAAATAACATTTCTAACATCAAATCAACCACCAGCTAGCATTTCTCAACAGTTTGCTACATGAAAACTAAACAAAAACTTCACGAGCACATCACTCAGAGCGAGTTACTGGCGCCGTAACATTAACATATGCACAGGATAAGCTACATTTGGCACAGACAGCACATCAGGCCAGGTGAGGGCTCGCTGTGGGTATGAGTCATCTGCGTCATCGTGGCTACACAGCGTCGTCATTTGTTTGTGTGCCGCAGGCGAGGTCATTAATTACAGAGTCAGTCCAGGACAGCCTCAGCAAATCATGAGCTACGTAAATGTGAATGCAGACGTTTGGGCCAACAGAGTTCTCATTCACAGAACTTCAGGCTCTGGATTTTTCACCTCAGCTGCAACAAAGGAGCAAAACGGAGGAGGAGCAGGCTGAAGAGGAGGAGGTGTATGCAAGCAAAGAAAGGCAGCGAGGCTTTGAGTCTAACTGTATACCCGAATTTACAGAAATGTTTTCCTTTGAAAATCATTTATCTGGATTTAAATTGTTTGAAACTTCCAGCAGCAACTTCAAGTTACGCGAGATGAGACAACATGAGATGGAAAGTCTCCAGAGTTCAAACAAGACCAAGAGTCTACAGCCATGCTAACGGGTCTGTGAGGCTGTACAAGGGTGTGTCTTTGAGCTAAATGCTAACATCAGAATGCTAACATGCTTTAACTGACAATGCTAACGTGCTGATGCAAAGCAGGTATATTTACCATGTTCACCGTCCGCATGTTAGCATGCTAGCATGTGCTAATTAGCACTAGACACAGAGTACAGCTGAGGCTGATGGGAATGTTACTACTTTTGCAGGTATTTGCATTTGCAATCGATGAAATCAATAAACCACTGAAGCTCTGGTATTCAGCTACTTGTGGTGGAGAGTAATTAGTGCATTTAGTCAAGTACTGTACTTAAGCACAATTTTTAGGTACTTTAACAAATTCATTTCCTGCTACTTTATACTTGTATGTATAATATTACTTGTAACACAGTATTTCTGTGGTGTTACTAAATTTACTGAGGGAAAAGATCTTAAATGCTGTTTTGAACGTGATTGTTTGGCCTCCATAGAGGTGATCAGCTTATTGTTGATCACATGACCTCCATAGTTATTGGATGTGTGTTGTTTTTCAGATTGAATGAGGTCACTGTAAGATTGATAGCATGGCATGTTGGGTGATGGTGAGTGAGTCCGCCCAGCTTAGACTTGAGGAACTGTGTGTGTGTGTGTGTGTGTGGGTGTGTGTGTGTGTGTGTCCGGTCAGCCGCTCCATGCCACCAGCTTAACCTCTGGATTCTCCACATTCCAGCCCAAAGTCAGGCACAAGTCTCGCCACTGGTCCGTTTAAAGTGATTGACGTTATTTGCTACCATTAGGCACTACTATGTAATTGACCTTTGACCCCTCACAAGCGACCTGTTGAAACATCTTTAAACCAGATCGTCTAATCTCCATGGGAAAAGCCCTCAATCTAGACTTAGGGCTCTAAAAGCAATCAACACCTAAAGGTGAAAGAGGGGAGCCGGGGTCACTGCCAGCAGATCGCTCTGATCCAGTCGGGGGGCGATGGCGATCATTTTGTTCAGACTCATGGAGCCGCACAAACACACTTTATCACAAAAACAACACAGGGCTTCACTTCCACGATGCCCTGTGCCCTTTTGTTTTGATTGAAATATCATGATCATCACCTGTAAGTGTGATCAAGGACTAAAGTTACACACGTTCTTCAAGTTAAATTATATGATTTCTGTGAAAAAAGGTGTTATTTTTTCAGATGTTTGGTGACTTATTTTATATCTTACACTTAAAAATAAGAAGTTCACTTGCCATCTAGATGAGTAGATATAAAATAACATAACTTTAAACTAATTTAAATTGGTTTTACTCACTTTTTTCAAGGCAGTCGTTCTCCTGCCTCTATGAATTACTCAGTTATGCTATGTTTGAGTATATGCCTCAGATTTATATTGTAAGTACTAAGAGAATCTAATTTTATTAACACAAAATCCGTCTGCTCTTCTTCGTAACAGGATGAAGTTTCATCCTTCATGGTGGCACAGTAACAGGAATATTTCCATTTAATTTTTGGCTGCAGAGCCTCAACGTGTGACTCCAGACCACTTCTGAAATCCACTCTGGTCCATTTTTCAGCGGCAGGACGTGATGCGTTCTGACAGTTTGGACGGATTAACTGAGGTTTGACAACGAGGCGTTGTGTCCAATGATACTGATCAAAGTTCACTTTAATCCTGTTAATTAAAGCAAAGAATAACACAGAACGAGTCCACGACTTAAAAGAGAGGCAGGATGGAGGATTTCTAAAATATATTTGGATTTTCTCTGTTAACACTTTTCTGACGTGGACTCAGAAATGCTGCTGCTGCTTCGAGCCAGACCTCCAGAAATGTGCAGCTGATTGACAACCTTATCAAGGCCTGAAGAGCGAAGGGCCTCGACTCGGCCTGCTTCGTTAGATGAATGCACGCGTGGTGGGAGGTCTGTCTGACTTGTCGCTAATGCCCGTAAACGCTGACCTCTCCCATGCCATGCGCCTCCCAAATCCACATATGAAAAGTGGCTTACAGATCAAAACATGCTTTCATCACCACGCTCGCACTGATAAAAGCTGAGAGACAGAAAAATCGTCCGACTGTTCGGTAAAATCCTGTCGACTACAGTGAGTAACGTCGAGTAGCTGCACAATTAACCTCCAATCATGTTCATTATCAAAAAGGCTCATTTATGGCTACAGAAATAAAAAGCTAAAAAGATAGAATGTGCACATGAAAGAGAGTAAACTGCTGTCAGATCTAATAGATAAGAAGTATTGATGAACATAATGAATGCAGCTGTTAAATAAACCAATCAATATGATCACACACTCAACGATTATGTTGTTCAGTTAGATTTTCTCTGGTCTAATAAGAGTTTATGACTCATTTTTTATTTTTACATCCTGAAAACATCTCCACACAGCATCTACCTGCTGCTGTCCACAGATCATCTATATCATTAATAATAATCAATAATCCTTTTTTTTTGTGCTCTTTGCTTGAAAATTCTCACTGTTGCACCCATTCTCGCTCATTTTATTTTTGTTGCATACAACAAATAAACTAAAATGCACCAAAACAATGTGTTTATTGATCATTTGCAAATAGAACAGACAGATAATACAATAACATTTGGTCAACATACACTGATAAGAAGAAACCGAGACAGGACAAACACTATAAACCAGAAACAGAACTCAAGACTGAAGACAGGAAATGAAGCAATAATAAAAACACACGAATGATGATAATGATAACGACATAAAATACAAAAACATCAATCACTCAGGGATATCTGGGAAGTCCTGCTCTGATGGAGCTCTTCATCGTGCACCTGATCCTCTCCAGTTTGAAGGACTTCCCCTCATCCTCAGGACATGAAGGAGGTGTTGGAGACTTCCACTTGAGCAACACAAGCCTGTAGCAGGATGACACAAGGAGAGAGAGCCTCAAAAAACCAGAACCTTTAAGCTGAAAATCCTCATTTAAACATCTCTGTGCTTCTGTTTCCTCATCAACGTTCCCTCTGCGTTCACAACGTCTTTGTTGTCAGTGCTGCATTTCTCCGCCTGCAGATAAAACCCAGACCCAGCAGCTTCCACGCAGCACAATGCTCCTCTATTACATCCATGACATGTAAAATACTTCCTCTTGAAGTTACCACGCATTTCCTCAAACTGCTTAAAAGCCATAATTGGAAACAGGCAGCTTGTGTACCTCTGAGTCACAGTAGCCTGAAATATGTTTGAGTCTTTATTATTTTCTTTCAGTCCGGGCAGATGAGGGTCAGTTTGAGACTTAAATCAAGCTGCTGTGGGAAGAAAACTGTGCTGCAGCAATGTGGTAAATGTTGATTGGATGCATCTTCCAGCTCTCAATCAGAACGTTTGTGTATGTTTTCTTTAAAGCGTGCATGGGAAAGTGGCCCTGCTCCGGCTTCCCTCTGAATGAATGCATGAATTTATAACTCTGTGTGTGTGTGTGTGTGTGTGTGTGTGTGTGTGTGTGTGTGTGTGTGGCATAGCAGCGGGGCTTTTCCGTCTTGTCAATGGAAAACATTAGTGTCATGCCCCTGCAAACCCACCCACCACCCCCCCGGCCCCTTCACCCCCCCTGTTTAATTCAGTCCATCAACACTTCCTCCTTCAGCCTGTTAGTGTCACACTGCATTTCCTCTCCGGCCTCAACCAGAGCGACTCGCCGCAATCGGCCCGGTTTTGAGTTTCCCTCAAACGGCAAAGGGCTTCAAAGTCAATAACTGCTTTTTTGATTTTTATTGACCCAAAGGCTCGGCTCCCGCCTCCCTCTGCCCGAACGCCGCTCGCCCCCACATTTCTTTAAGGGGAATAAATTACAGTAAGGAGGGCGATTGTGCAGAGGTTTGAAAGTGGTGTTGTCTTGCTGATTGCACCTGCAACTCATTTAACAAGGTGTTCAAAAAATGTCGAGCCTTCAGCACCTCAGAGGATCGCTGCATGTCTGGATTTCAGGCTGAAGAAGAGCGAGATGAAGACGGGGATTTCTTCAACTCAAAAAGGATCTAAAATTGAAAATCTCCATGTTTCCTCAACTACACCCAGTGATGTTTTTAGCTGGGGTGGCATGAAGTAGCATCAATAGCATTAGCATTCACTTAGCAATTCTCAAATCTTCTTTAATAACTAACATTAGAAAGTCTTTCTGTGTCTTCTGCTCCTGTTTTTAAACATATTTTCTTCACATGACATTTTTACTGAAGCCTTATTCAAAGCGACCTGTAACAAGCGCATTTGAAAGATGTTAAAGATAAATAGTCCCACCAGTCACAACACAATGTCATACACGTTAAAGATTCTGTCTTGACCTTTGAACTGAAAAACAAAAAAGAAAAACAAATTTCATCACAACGTCCACTGACCTGATTTTTCCGGAGATGCATGAACCAAACTACACAACAATCGATTACATTACGCAGTCCAAATTACTTCTACCACAGCTACTCATCAGCTTCATTGATTTTTGTAAATATCTGCTTATACTGAATTTGTCCCGAGGTGTTTCAAACACGTTGGGACAGGAGCAACTACAGACTGGGAAAGATGTGGAACGCTCCAAAAACACCTGTTTGGATCATTCCACAGGTAAACAGGTTGATTGGTAACAGGTGATAGTGTCATGATTGGGTATGAAAGGGGCATCCTGGAAAGACTCAGTCAATCACAAGCGAGGATGGAGCGAGGTTCACCACTTTGTGAACACGTGATTGGATAAAGGAGATTCACACATGGGCTCAGGAACACTTTTTAAAAGAGTGTTTTTATACTGTGATATCACTACTTTTACTTGAGAAAAATACTTAATATGATACTTCTTCCACCAGCGCTCACTTGTCATAGAGATGTTTCAGTTGGTGCTCCGTGACCTTGGATGAAACTTTATGAAATATTGTGCTTTTTATCTGACGGCTGCACTTTGTAGATTAAGATTCTACATTTATCGTGAGGAGGACTCGTAAAATAAAGGTTTTCTCTTGTAAAAAAATCTTTCATCTCAAAAAGGTCAACCTTCAGGAACTCTGTAAAACAGTCTTGTTTGAGTTTGATGACTCTCTGACGTTCAGACTCTGAGCTCTTCTCTCCTTTCTCGACTTTCTTTTCTTCTTCAGAGATGAAAAGATGAAAACCATCAAAACTGGGAAACAAAGTTTTCATCTGACAAAGAAACTTCACTTTTCTTCACTGCAAGTACTTTTACTTTTGATGCTTGAGTGTGTTTTTAGAGCTCATACAACCAACCAGCGCTCCAATCGGATCGTGTGCACACGGATTCATTGTTGAAAGCAAGTACACCCTTAGATGAGAACATACCGCTGTTACATTAGAGGTGCTATTAGGTGAATTGCGTTAGCTTTGGATGAAGCTAGGCTAGCTGTTTCCCCTGTTTCCAGTCTTTATGCTAAGCTAAGCTAACTGTCTGCTGGCTGTAGCTTTATATTAACTGCACAGGGTTATTAAACTTTTGCTGTAAGAGCATCTTGGGAAATGAATGCAAATTCATTGTGCCGTCATCCTGTAATTACAACTTGTGGCCACAGTGGCCGCTATTTCACAAAAGTTATGAGGTCTAACTTGAGAAAATAAAAAATACGGGCTGAATGTGAGATTTGGTGATGCATCGAACCATCTCTGTGGACTTTTACCACACATCAGGATTTTAAAAATAAAAGCGTTGGAGTGTTTCTCCCCGCGGGTGGAGAGGTGCAGAAAGAACAGACAATCTGTAGGTAATCAAGCGCCCAATGACTGCCTGTGATCTTTTGGGGGAAATCGACTCACTAATGGCTCGCCTTGTGTCCTGTGTCATTTCCTTTTGATGTGATCGGTCAGTGATGATCAGTGATCTGGCTGCGTGTAGTAAAGAGCTCTCAGCAGGCACTTTTAATTACCGGGGGGACTGATTTTGGCCGCCAAGCCCACCTCGTCTGGTTTTTATTTCCAACTGCAGACTGACTGTAAAACAACACTACCAGCGCTGTCACCCAAAACCAAAGCTGCTCATGTACAAAAGCAGCCCGGGCCCTGATTATCATTCTGTGTCGGGCAAGTGAGCGACAGTTGCTCTGTTTTTACTTACAGCCCCCACCCACCTCCTCCTCCTCCTCCTCCTCTTCCTCCTCCTCCTCCTCCTCCTCCTCCTCCTCTTCTTCTCTCTTCGCTTTAAGTATCTTTCTGCACACATAAAAACTGATGTCAAGTGCACACGCTACATGCTCTATCTCAGACAAATCAGAGCCAGGTGCGTCCGTATGAGAGGGTTCATATTAGAGAGATATTGCAAACATCTGCATGTTCTGCGTGTCCTCATCATTTAGATCCCTGTGTGACAGTAAAAGGCCGCAGAGGGGAGAGGAGAGGAGGGGAACACCCGCTAAAAAGTAACTCTGCCCGGTTTGTTCTGCTGCCAAAAGGCCAGACTGATGGGGCTCTGCAGCAGGAGCAGGGAGCTGACACACACACACACACACACACACACACACACACACACACACACACTGATTTCCCTCCTTCTTCCACAGTGTGGTTTTCTTACCATCCGATGGCCTTCCTCTCACTTCCTGTCTCCACACTCTCTCAAATTCATTTTCAAGTTTTCACCACTGGCATCGGCCTCATTTTCTACATATAAAGATCAGTTTATTCGTCACGGCTTGTGTCGCTCGGCCTCAAATAGAAAACATTCGTGCTGTTGTTGCGCTCCATTTGAACTGGAAAGTCAGACTTTCCAAGTTTCCCACTTGATTTTGAATTTCCATCCCTCTTTTCTTGTTTGTTCTGTCTTTTAATGCATTTTTGTATGAAAGGAACTACACAAATAAAGCTTCTTATTCTTAATTAACAAATGTTAGCATGCTAACGTGCTAAACAAAGATGGTGATCATGGTGAACATTAAACGTGCAGTTCAGGCTCACGTAATTAAACCTTTTTTTCTATAATCCATCTGTTCCTCCTTTACTCCACTTTGTTTTTCTTTTTTCTGTCTGTCTTTCACTTCCTGTCTTTTTTGTATCCTTCAGGTTATCTCAGTTCACTTCCTCCTACCTGTTATTTCTTATGTCTTACTTTCATTCTCACTCTCTGACACACTTTCTTTATTTTCATCAAAGAAGAGGACAGACAAGAGGCTTCAGACTCCATGTTGTTTTAACAACTGAAATCTTATTCCTTTCCTTGAACTTAAAGAGAAAAGTGCCTTTATTGCCGTGTTCCTCCCACAGCCTCTTAAATTCATGCGAATGAAGCCCAGTCCTTCTTCCAAAGTGCTGGAAAAATCACAGAAATGTTTCTAACCTCCATGTTTATATTCAGGTGCTCAGAGATGGACAACGCTGCTCAACATGTTTCAACAAGAAAAGAGAAAAAATTCTCCCACAAAGCACACAAATGCAAATAAAAAGCAGAAAGAAGAAGGATTTCCTCACAAAAACATATTAAATGTAAGTTAACCTGCTGCAGAATGAGCAGTCACACCACAAACCTGGAGAGAGTTTATAGAAATTAAGAAAAGATCCCAAATCATCATCAACAGCCTGCGTGTCCTCTAACTGAAGACTCATTTAATACAGTGAAACATCAACATCACTGGTGTGCCATGCACGCACGAAGGAGGAAATTTAGGGTAATGTTCAGCAGAAATAAACAACAACTCTGAAAAGAAACAATCAAGCACAAAGAAAGAGGCTGATTGACTCCAGCTGCTTGTTTAACTGAGGCGCAGCCAGCACAGGTGTCAGTCATCCTGCTGATGAAGGCGGAGGTGGAAGAATCCTTTACTGAAGTACTAATACCACACTGAGAAAATACTCCACTCCAAGTAAAAGTCCTGCATTCAAAAACTTACTTAAGTGATTTAAATATTTCAAGCAAAATGTACTTATGTAAAGTAAAAGTACTCTTTGTGCAGTAAAATGCTCCCTATTTTACTATTTTACTGCTGTAGACGTTTAAGGTAGAGCTCATTTAAACTGCTTTATATACTGCTGGTTTAATGGTTTAATCTACAGCAATGCATCTTGTCGCATGGCTGCTCTGTGAGAACCACGTATCTGTTTTCAGCTTTGTGACGATGCATTTTCCAGAGAGGAGTGAGCACAAATCCTCAACTGCTGAAACAGGATGAAATTTTGGTTAATAGTGAACTCAAGCTGCAGAGGAGCAATGAACAGTGACACGTGTGGTTCTGCTGCACCACAGCATACGTCGCAGCACAAAGGGAAGCGTCTCACTGCATTATTTTGTCTTTTAAAGGCAAAAGAGTCATGAAACATCTTAGGAGGGAGAGCCTAAAAATGGAATAAGGAAAGGATTACTCAGATCTGTCTAAAGAGTTTTTAAGAGTTTATTTAGCTGAAGAAGGAGGAGAATTTTTTTTGCAAACCCATAAAGGAAAATGTAATCCTTGGGAAACATTCAAAATCACCAAATCTGGAGAAATGTGGTTTTCACAGGACAGGAAGAGGATGACAGCCTGTAATCTGAACTGTAACTCGTAACTAAAGCTGTCAGACAAATGTAATGGAGTAAAAAGTACAATATTTTCCTCACAGATGTAGTAGAAGTATAAAGGTATGCAACATTGAATACACAAGTAAAATACAAGTACCTCAAATCTGTTCCCAAGTGCAGTATTTGCATAAATGTGCTTAGTTACATTCCACCCCTGACTGATGGAGGGGTGGGGGTTGTACTTTCTACTGATGGAGGTGAATAAGTGTGAGTTCACTGTGGAAACATGAGAAAAATGAAAGAGGCGTACTCGTGGCGGCGTGCAGACTGAAGTCACTTGATCACCTTTTTAATGTTGGTGTTGATGGACCTCATTTCCCCCAAAATTCTGCGATGCACAAACAGACATGAGGAAACTCCTCGCAGCTGATTCACATTACGAGAAAATGGTGCAAGCAGCTGCAGGGACGTCTTGGAAAACACTCGTATTTGCCAAGTTTAACATTTTAAAAATGAGAGGGGCTTTCCAGCATCGCAGCTCAACTGATGTCCTCTTCAGCACAGCTTCTACGTCCCTTTGCAACAACACTGAACAGTGTACACGTAAAGTACATAAAGTAAGGGACAACGTGCCAAAGCAGGATTTGGATGTGTATCACTTACTTGAGATGGCTTCTGCGTTCTGAGTGATGCTGTTTGTCGGCAGCAGTGACCCACAGAGGACACACCTGTCTGCAGGAATGAGCGAGGCAGCTCTTACCTCCTCCTCCACCTCCTCCACCTCCTCCTCCTCCTCCATCTCTTTGCTTTCTCACTCAGCTGTGTAATCCCTCTCCTCTGCATCGGTCTGCAGAGAGGTCACTGAGCTTTTCTTCAATGATGTTCAGAAAATCAACGTGCTGGACTGAAGAGCAGCTCAGAAACAATACCCCGCTTCATTTATCATCATTCATTAGAAAACAATCCTCTGTTGGAGGATTTATTAGAGATGGATTGAATAAACAGGTGAGAGCACAAATCTTAAAAGGATCCTTAAAGAGACAATAAAGTGGTTGATAAGTTCCACCTAAACCAGCACTCGGCACTGATTTAGTAGTTTGTGGCTATAAAACTGTTGTTTAAACAGTATTTCAAAGACTATATTTCACAGCCACCTTAACATTGAGATGCCGTCATTCTGATGCTGTTTTTAAACTACATTTAGGTCCGTTTTAACTGTGACATTTTGACCTGAGAAATCAATCAGGTTAAAGTTTACTGGGACTCCGCAGCAAAAGACGACAAAGAAGAGGTCGGCTTAGTTTACTGAACAAACAGGACGAGTAACAAGTCACTTCCCTCGAACGTCAGTCTGAGGGCTCTGAGCCTGCTGCCATCTGACTCCACAGAGAGGATTTCCACTGTGGAGCCTCTAACAGGCAGCGTTTACCAGAGCAAACACAGAGGTCAGCGTGACAACACATCGCTTCTGCCCTCCGCTGAAGGCAAACAAGGGAGACAAGTGTTGGAGTTAAGTCGAGTAAATACTTCAGGGGAAAGTTTCTTGTCTTTGTGCTGCTGCGCACACAGCCACATGTTTCAGGAGATATCTCATCCCAGATCTCGGAGCTCATTCCTGATCCCTTCCCGGCTTTCTTTTCCTCTCTGCTGCACATGTGTGAAACATTTAACATCACAGGAAAAACCCAGCGAGAAAACAGAGAAAACATGAGCTCCTTGTTATCCCCCTCCTGCTCCGATAACAACTGTTGAATCCGGAGCTCGATTTACACCCGGCTTTGTTTCCCCTGCAAATATTTTTTCTCCATCTCGCTGCAAATCTGCCACAGTGAGACACGGCGCAGGAACGCCTCCGTAGCCGCTATAGAGACGTCGCATTCCGGCCTTTTGTCCTCCGCTGGCTGCTCGGAGCAGCTGCTTCAAAACGCCCCTTTTTTATATCTCACCTTGTTGTTTGGGGAGTGACGGCCGGGCCCTCGCACAGCATTCCTCCCCCTCCCCTCTTGATTGCCGCCCATTTCTAGAGATGTGTACGTTGTTTAATGTCCGCAGCCCCTGGAGACAATGCCCCACTTGACCTTTGACCCCGGTGAGGAAAAGCCAAGCTTAATCTGATGTTGAGATCCTCCGCTGCCATTGTCTGAGAGGCAGGGGACCCAGTGTGGCTCTAGACTAAAGGTGAGGGGGGAGTCACTGCATCTGCCCACCAATTTGTTTGTCACTTTTTGCTCCCCCCCCCAACACAGAAACAGCAGCCCACCCAGAGAAGATGGCGCTCTTTCCACTCGTCTGCTGACCCTGTTTTCACCCTGCAAACCGTCACTCACCCCGCTCGTAACTTTAAAACAGAGACGAGAACGAAGGAATCTACAGTGGGGTGGCCCAAAGCGGGGCCCGCGGGCCAAAGATGACCTGCCAAAGGTTTGATTTGGCCCACCAGATGTTTGTAGTGGAAAAAAATGACAAATTGATACAAAAAAAGCTAATGTTTTTTTAATGTGTTTTATTTTGTGAGATTAAAAAGACCCTTTAAATATCCTAATTATTGATACTTTTTCATTATCTGAAGTCCATCAATTAAAGGAAGTCCGGAGTTTAGTACCATGTTGCATTTCATCAATACAATGGAACAAGGCTTTGCTTTTGGCCTGTGGTCCACTGTGAAGTTTCAGTTTTGGCTCTCCAATAGGATAATTTAGGTGCACTGTACCAAATAAACACTGATAACACTGATACACTTTGCACCCCTTAAATTAAGAGTTTGAAATTTTGGGAAATAAGCGTATTTTCCTTCTTGCTGTGTGTTAAACGAGAAGATTGATACCGCTCACATGTCTGTATGATAAATATGAAGCTGCAGCTAGCTCATTAGCTTAGCTTAGCATAAAGACTGGAAACAGGGGGAAACAACGAGCCTAGCTCTGTCTGAAGGTGTCAAAATCTGCCTTCCAGCACTTCTAAAGCTTACTAGTTAATTATGTCTAATTTGTTTGTTCTGCACAAAAAACAAAAAAGTGTAAAAACAAGTTGTGATTTTATTATCGGCTACGTGCTGGACTGTTTTTTTGGCCGGGAGCGGTAACTTTCTGAAGTGTGGTGATGAATTTAACAAACAATATATAACGTGTTAATTTATGAGCTTTAGAGCTGCTGCTGACAGAGCTGGGCTAGCTCTTTCCAGCCTTTATGCTTAGCTAAGCTAATTGTCTGCTGGCGCTAACTTCATATGTAATGGACAGATGTGAAAGTGGTATCAGTCCTCTAACTCTCAGCTGATGAAGACAGACACCTATTCTACCTGAAACGATATACGACAGCTATTTCTGCTAATTGTTAACGCTTGTATTTCCCTTTCTTTAGTGATTCTGTTCCACTGATGCATGAGTCTGCTCTGATGCATCTTTTATTAAATGTCAAGCAGGACAAGGAAAACTAAACTGGGGTCACCTTGATTGAGCGCTTAGAGAAATGATCAGATCATTTAAAGGTACAGTTCACCGAATATTCTGACTAAATCCACCTAATCCAGGAAGAGGGAAATAGACACAGCGCCTATGACAAATGAACAAGTACGACAGCTAATAGTTGTATTAGCAGTAATAAATTGAGATAAAATGACCCAAAAATGTAAATTCCACATTTTAACAAGTTCAAGACATTTTAATTTGCCTGTTACTCTACATATCTTACAGTTCACACAGTATATAAGAATGGACTCATCGGGTTAAACAATTTTACTGATTATTTTAGAGTGTAAAAATACAACATCACTTAATTTTCTGCAGTAAGAATGTGTCACATGGCTGTATGCAGGAGACGGGGACCAATAATATAAACATTGTGGCATGACACTGAAGTATCCATTCATATCACTGACAGTACCAATAATCAGTATAATATATTATCTTCATATTCCAGTAAATAATGCAAAATACTAAATATAAGAGGCTAAAATGTGCTGCTAATGACAACAGTAGAGTCCACCAAACGAAAACAACAGGTTTTCTTTGGTCAATAATTATTTCCTATTTATGTACACAACAAAAACACTGAGGATACTACAGTATTTCACAGTCTCTGACCAGAACATAGCTGTCACGTTTCGTTACCCAAACATTACCCACATGTGTTTATTGGAACCTGAACATCCAGATGTGTGACTCATGCCATCTGGAAGCTGTAACGGAACAAAGCGGACGATAAAAATGAAATAACTTATTCAAAGAACATAAATTATTATTTCCGTATCAAATATTTACACATGGTACCTTTGAACATCAGTGCATCGCAGACAACAACAACAACAAAGAGGGGAAGTAACCTGGTGTGAAACCCTGCGTCGGATTTGGTGGAAATGCACTGATGGTGGTTCAGTCTGAACTCGGACTTCACGGTCTCTCCAGCACTCGAGGACGTTCCCTGAGTCATCGGCCATGTCAAGTGCTGAAAATCTGCTTTTTAATCTTGGCAGAGGAGTCACTCAGGAGGAAAAATAATGTGCACCTGAACTTTATCTTTCTCTAAAGTGGCCACAAGTGTGATCAAATGTCCTAAATTAAAGTTTTTGATCATTAGAACCTTGTAATGAACATAAATCTATGGAGGAGGATTATACTGGTGGACCGCCGGACTGCTCCTCCGTACAATGTGCCTGGATTTTGCTTTAGGGCATTCTTTGAAAATGACTACAGTGACCAGAACATCTTTTATCTAATCTAACATAACATATATTAAGTTTTCATATCAATATGACTTTTCATAGGATTAGCAGTCTAACATAGTGCTGGAGTCCTCTGGGCCAAACAGGGAGGTAAAAGGATGAAAGTGGCACCAGTTGTTTTATTTTTGCACTGGTGATCATTTTATAAAAGCAGATTTATTTTCCTTAACTTGAGGATTATTTCTGTAACTCTTTCAAAGGAATAGTTTGACAATTTTTGAAGAAGTTCTTGCTGCAAATTTGATGAAAAGATCGATGCCACACTCGTGCCTGTACAGTAAATATAAAGCTACAGACAAGAGGTGGTTACCTTAGCTTAGCATAAAGACTAGAAACTAGCCTAGCTCATCATTTTTACACTTCAGTTTTTGTATGCATTAACCAAATGAGCTATAATGTTACCTTTACACTGAGCCAGGCTAGCTGTTTCCCCCTGTTTCCAGTGTTTGTGCTAAGCTAAGCTAACTGGGAGGCTGCAGCTTCACATTTATTGTACAACCTGATGAGTGATATGGAACTTCTCATCTAAGGAAGAGAATAAGGATATTTGTGAAACCTTTTGTTCATTTGGTGACACAGATGAGTTTTCAACCAGTTCATCTTTCTCATATTTCCATGAACATGCAGTCACTGTGGTGCTGAGTGGCAGGATAGGTTTTGTCAAGACAGGAACAAACAGAAAAACACAAGAAAACAAATGTTTGAGGTATTAAACATGACCTTGTAGGTTGCATCATTAAGGTCTTTCCAGTCTCCATCTACCAAACAAGAAAGAGTTCCTTATTTCACGTGCAGCATTGCCACCACACATGCTGTTCGATTCCCAGTAACCAGAACGACTGACGAACAAAGAGGAGGTCAACGTAAAGCACCGCGGCTGTCAGATCTACTACCTGCAGCCGCAGGACTCGACCACCATGTCCTCGTACTGTTTGTAGACCACATTGTTTCCTGAGTCGATGTAGAGGATGCTGATGGGGCTGAGTTTGGAAGGGGCGCAGCAGCTGGGCGGCATGTTGCTGGGGTTCATTGAATTCATCAGAGTCTGGATGATGGCGTGGTTGGTGGGCTCCAGGTGGGAGCGCAGGGGGAAGTCGCAAACCCCCTCGCAGTGGTACGCTTCGTAATCCAGCGGGGCGATGATCCAGTCGTCCCAGCCCAGATCTCTGAAGTTGACGTGCAGCGGCTTCTTGCTGCACCTGGACTTGGACTTCTTGCCGTGTCTCTTCCCGTGGCGGGTTTTGGACGCAGCCGTCCTCCTTCTCCTGCTGGCTTTGGTGCCATGGCCCCTCTCTTTGGCCTGCCTCTCGAGACCCAGCAGCGCCTTCCCCTCTCTCCTTTCGCTGAAGAGGGTCTGCCTCTTCTTGGACCTGGTGAAGACCACTAAGATGGCTTTCTTCTGTTGAGGCCTGCCGTGCCTGTGCAGTCCCAGAAGGTGCAGGTCCAGCTCCCTCTCTGGGTTGTCCAGCATGGCCCTGAGCTCCAGGCAGAAGTGCTTCCCCTGGCTCAGGTGCTGCTGCTCTCTGAATATTTCCCACACGTCCAACACCTCCCACTTCGGCCTCTGGGAATCCTCCAGGTCCAGTGTTTTGGAGTCCAGCAGCTGCCGGTCGTGGCAGGAGAGGAGCTGGATGTCTACGGGCTCTGTTTCCGATATCCTGAAATTCCCAGACACTTTGGTGTATATCCTGAGCTCGGCTCCCAGCACCTCCGCTTTTCTGGAGAGGGTTGAGACGTCGAACAGATACTGCTGTCTCCTCAGAGGCGAGAGTGGGAGGTCATCTGTGGAAAACATTAAAGCAGCAGGGTCAGATGCATTCTCACGGAGATGATGTGCATACCACGGAGATGTGGAATCTGACCGGAAAAATCCCACTACTGTCTGCACCGAATTAATCTGGGAGACCAGGCATGAGTCATCCCTACCTGCATGCACACACTCACACACACACACACTCATACACGCAGCAAAGCTCCACGTACCTTCTCCACTGTCCACAAAACTTGCAATAGTGTTTGCAGCCTTTGAAGACCTGAAAAAGCTGGCGTTGAGTCCCAGTCTCTCCGCCGTGGAGAAGGTCTTGTAAATAGACAGCATGTAGTCATGAGGCTCAATCAGCTCTTTAGATGGTGCTTTACTGCGTCTGTCGATGGACGGCGGCGCGTAAAACTCCTTGAAATACTTAGACGCTTCTTGTCCATCAAAGATCCTCGTCGCCTTGCTGCTCTTCGGGGCGGCTGGAGGAAAAATAGCGAGAGTCTGGAAACAGGGGACTTCCCAGACAAACACCAGAGCCCCGCAGAGAAAAGCGAAGTGACAGAAATCCATCCTCTGGTCTCGTCCTGGTCTCAGAGCCGGAGCCTGTGCTGTGGCCGGGTGGCGGGGGCGGGGAGGGGGGACCACGGGCGAAGCCGGAGCTGAACTCTGCATCCAGCAAGTGGCAGCTCCGCAAAGTGCGCACAGCTCCGCGGGACAGGCGGTGCAAAGTTAAAAAGGGGGCGAGAACACGCCCACATTGTACTGTTAACGCCGAGGCTAAATGGAGGGCGCAAATTAAGGCTGTAAAACTAATTGTTCCTCTGCCGGCCGTCGCCTCCCTCCTGGGACGCAGATGTGCGCTGAAAAGACGCTCCGCAACTTCTGGCGCATATGCGGAGACTCGCTTTGAAAAAGCTACTTCTGCAAAACCAAAATGGCTCTTAATTTTCCCTTTTTTCTCTCCATTACAGAAGTTTCTCTCTGCTCAAGCAGGACTTTAAACAGCCTCAGTGCTGCATGGATCCAGGGTTTGCCACGGAGTCTCCCGCCCTCTAGCGAAGCGCAAACATATCGCACCGGTGCAGAAAGAGGACCCCATTCAGCCAATCAGCGTCCTTCAGCACCACGGACAGAGCCCCCACTCAGCATTAGACAGCTGTCAAATTAATGAGGCAATAAACGTGTTTAACAATGAAAAACAGAATTTATTGAAAGGAGAAGATCAAACAATCATCAACAAACAAAGTCTCCCTGCACCTTGTCACAGATTCAAGTTAAGCCCTATTGCACCTGTTTTTAAGAAGAGCTTTATAATAATATCAGACATTTTTACACAATGAAGTGAAAGAAACAGGAAAAAACAGCTTTTCCTGAGGTGACAGAGAGGGAGGAATGAGTGCTTTGACTTTTGGCTCCGGCCCAGCCCAGTGATTTTTGTTTACATCTTACTATAAATTGAATAAAACAAGCAAACATGTGCACAATATATTCAAGGGTTACATTTGTTTTATTTAGCAGACTTGTTCATGCTAAGGTGAACACACAGTACATGTTGAGGTATCCTTCATAAAACCCTCTCAGCTGCGGAGAACGATCTAACATACAGGGATGCCGCCGGAGCTGCAGGCTACAGCGTAGATAACGCTGACCAGCCACAGGCTGCCGGCCGACACGGCGGTGGTGGAGCCGAAGATGCTTTCGTCGGTGGTGGACTGCGGTTCGGTTGTGGGTGCTGTCTCCGTGACGTTGCTGCTGGTTGGTGGGGTCTGGGTTGTTGGAGTGGTTTTGACAGTGAAGCTGCGTGACTGAGCACCCCACTCCTTCAGAGTGAAGACCATGGTCAGGTTCTCACCTGCAGGGAGAGGAAGAGTCACTGTGGTGATTCAAATAAAATGAACATGACCTGCAGAGAGCTGGCACCTCGGCGGTAAACTCAGGGTTAAAGTGTTTCCAGTGTTTTGTAGGACTGATGCAGACGTACCACTGTTGAGGATGGACAGGTCGGTGAAGTTTGCCCAGCAGGTGCTGAAAAGGATGGTGGTGTTTCCCTCCAGTCCGTCTACGTTGTCTCCACTGGAGTCCTTCAGGCTGGCTGTTACAGTAAGAGTCGTCACTCCCACAGAGACACAGTTACCCTGCAGACAACAGCGCAGGGCAGCGTTTACACACAGCAGCTACAGCAACATATGGAGTCTTTCAGTGTGTGTGTCCTTTAGTTTTATAGCCTGACATTTGACAATGAGGAGACAAACATTCCCAAAATAATCAGTAAACGAGAGAAAGCTGCTTTTTTAGCATTGTACTCTGCTTACATATAAATAAGGTGAACACTGTCTCATTTAGGCTAAAAAGGGCTAACAGGAACCTTCTCCAAAAAGGAAACAAAAGTGTCAGTGACAAACGAATCAAGCACACAACTTAAAGCAATGCGAAATGCAGATTTAATTATTAGTATTTTTTGGGGTACTTTATGCCTTTATTAGATAACAACAGTAGAGGGATGAGAGGAAATCACGGAGAGAGGTGCAACAGAGGTCCACAGGTGGATTCAAACTGGTTGAACCTAACAAAACAGAGCAACAATATTCAAGTCAACGTCCTTCCTCTGCCCTCAGAACATCAGATTTACCTTCTCATCCACTGCCATGAGCCTGGGCTGCTGGTACAGAGGACCCACAAACTCCCCGGCTATCGGCTCCACCATCAGCAGCAGGCTGTCCACGCTGGACACGTAGCTCACCTCAGGCTCCTCCCTCGTCACCTCTGCTGTGGCCTCCTGAGATTTAAGAGAAAACCGATGAACCACTGACAGGAAACAGACACTGAATTTCTTTCACTATGGCAAATACTGTTGTGATTAACTCTCGAGGCTCACCTCATTCCAGCTGGGGTCGGATGATGAAGGAGGCGGCGGGATGACGCCCATGGAAGACACGTTGAAGCCGATGGACTTACTGAGGTTTCCTGAAACTGCTGCCTGACCCAGATCATCAGCGATGGTCTTCAACAACGTGAAGTCCTCCTCATCTGAGAAGACAGAGGGAACAGAGAGATGTTACATGTGTGGCTGTTCGAGGGCTGGATCTGAGTTTACACGCCAACCTTCACATATCAGACATTCGGTTTCTTCTCCCACTCACCGTTGGTGCTGTTGCTGATTTGCTGGACTGGAGGTTTCTTGATCTCCACCTCCACCGTCAGGCCCGTGGATCTCTTCCTGCGTCGTGCGCCTCCATCCTCCCGGATGATCTTGGTGATTCGGACCATATTCGGGGGAACTTTGAGGAACATGGCAAGGTTCCGGACCAGGTCTTCTCCGAAGAACTCGTCCTCGGTCATGGCGGGCAGCTCGAAGGCGATGAAGAGAACCGGGGAGGTTCGGATCTCCACAGGCTTGGAGCCTCTCACCACGACCTTCAGCATCTTGTAGTCCTGGTCGAAGTAGTTGGTTCCCAAAGTGGCATTCAGTTTAGGGACGTATTGACCTGGAGGGATAAAAGAAAGAACAGCAGAAATGATGACACTTAGATTAAAAATACTTAACAACCCTCAGCTGTTCTATACTTCTGCTGATACTAAGAACTGAACTGATTTACAGCCACATTATGTGCGTGCAGGTGAAGCTCGAGTACCTGCATAGGTGGGCTTCTTCAGGGTGTAGTCAGTGTTGTCAGCGTTCCACTTAGCGTTAGTCGGAGCGACCAGCTTGTTGTCAACAAACACATCCAACCGCTGCGGCTTGGAGTAGAAGACCGACACCACGACGCTCTGCACAAAGCAAGAAATTAAAGATAGCTGAGGTGAAGCTAAACTGAGCTTCTAATGTAAAGGCCACATTTAAAGAACTCTACAGCTGAAGAACACAATTGCGTTTCTGCCAATGTAGAACATTTAGAGCAGAGCATGCACTGACCTCAGACTCATTAGCGTTCAGCATCATGAGGCGAAGTTTCTGAGGGCTGACGCTGGTGAAGTAGACGTCGAAGGAGTGACCTGTGGCCACGATGCTGTGGAAGAGAGACACTCTCTTCTGGCAGGTGTACCCCGAACACCAGCCGTGATCCTGAGGACCTGCACGCAAAGATACACGACTGAGTTACAGACGCACACTTTATGTTTTGATTTTTTTCTGTAATCATATCAGAACTCGTCCTACCGTTAATCAGATCCACAAACTGGTCTCCCAGCACGGCGACGGGGGACAAACGTCTGGTCTCTGTGTCTGCGTCCAGACTCTCGATCACCAGCATCCTGTAGTTCAGCCCGAAACACTTGTAGCTCTGCCAGGAACTCATGTAGGTGCAGTCTTTCCTGATCACACCTACAGACGAATGAAGCAACATGGCATTTTAGAAATCTGCTGATATTTTTAACTAGAATTTGAATTAGTGTTGATCCTTTTTAGGCCCTCCATCGGTCTGGTCACCTTTGTGTGGAGCGATCTGGTTCACAGGGATGCGGCTGCCGTTGAGGAAAGCGAGCATGACTTTGGGGATGCGGTAGTCGCCCAGGCCCCTCCTGGGATCACCGTCCCACTCGTACTCAGACTGGGGCAGCACAGTTCCCACTGCACCCAGGAAGGAACCGTCCAAGTCCTTCAACATGGTCTTCTTCTTTGAATCGCAGTCCATGTCCACACAGTCAGCCGGGTTCACTTTGCTGAAGAGCATTTTTACATTAGCATAAACAAAACAACACAAAGACTTTGTCTGTTTAAACCTGAAATTTAAGCTGCAACAATTCACAAGTTTGACTTTGGTTCTCTGTTAAATGCAACCCGACCTAAAAATAACAAACTGAAAACTGACATAAACTTTTACAGTTTTGAAGACATTTTTAGGTCAGTTTCTTACAATGACATCAAATATAATTACATTTTCAACTGCAGTCCTTACATAAATAAAAATGTACATAATGAAGCGACAAGACGCCATCCATTCTTTTCACTGATTGATGTACGTAAAAATAAGATCACAGATTTTGCGAGCCTGCTGTCAGCTGATGGACGATGACTTACCCCAGATCAGGCCTGTGGATGAAGACTTTGGCCTCCTCTGTGCTGTCGATCATCGTTATGTCTGAAACATGCACGGGGTGCTGCAGGTCCTCGTTGATCGGGTTGGTGATGAACATTATGTTCGTCTCGCTGGAGCAGACGTTTCGGAAACCCACGAATGTCGTGTCTAGAAAGAGAAATGAGGAAACAGTTCTTCAAACCATTGTGAGGATTGTTTTCAAAAACCACTGTGGTCCTAAACCTGAGAGCCTGAACTCACCCTGGACTTTCATCAGTCCTTTGATGGCATTGTAGTTGTTGTTCAGATGGTGGACCTTCACTGGAGCGTTGTTGTGTCCGGAGGCAAAAGTCGGCCAGCAGATTCCAGATCTGCCGCCTGCAGAGAGAAAACACAACGTAAGGAATCTTTTCAGTTTAACCAGCCTGCATTCACATAAAAAATGATAGTTAGAGCCTGTTTTTAATGTATTCAGATGTGCAGGTTTTACTTTTTCATTCTAAAAATTGTTTCTGTATCAAACACGTCTCCGTCACAGTTTTCAGCAGGATATGAGATGAGACAATAAACCTGAATGACTTAAAAATAGAAGAATGTCCTGGTATAGATATTGAAAACATGACAATCACTCCGATCAGTCCACTCTGACGCAGTCATATGTGGTGCTCGGGGTGTTTGCACTCTACCGTTGAGAGGTCTTGGGGCTCGATGGCCACCGCTGTTGATAATGTTGAAGTCAGTGGAGGGCAAAGTGTCGGAACAGTGAAAGTTCGGGCTGCTGCCAACAATCAAGGCATCCTGGGAAAACGTGAGGAGAGTAAAACCGCTGTGAATAACATGTGATGCGTACGAGAGGAAAGTGAGTGTAAATAAAGCCTCCTCACCTGAACGTGAACAGTTTTATCAGCGTATGCGTGAGAGAGAGACGGAGGAGCGAAGATGAGAGGCATGATGCCCAACCCGTTGTCCACCAGGGTCACGTTGGACACAATAACATCCATGATGGTCTGTGAGGGTGAGAGGAAGAGGGCGAAGAGGAGCACAGTGTCATTTCTCATGAATGCAATCTAGATTATCTTAATCCTGCAGCTCCTGGTCTTTATTGACTTTTATGAATCCATAAACTGAACAAACTCACTGATACCAACACTGTTTCAGAAATATGCCTAAACATGAGCTTCTACATGTGCATCATAGAAAGAGAGCAGGAACAGAACAGACTTCAGTTACTTCTTTCCAGTCACACGCAGATTGCAAACGGCACGAGCATCACTCTGTATTATCACTTTATTATTGCTTTATTACTGCGCCGTGCTAAAAAACACTGATGATATTTTGTGAAACCTCTCCTGCATGTGGAGGAGTCAAAATGTCAAAATGAGCGAAAAGGCAAATGATCCCATGTAGCAAACAAGAATTATTCATGTTTCCTAATTAAAGTCCTCCTGCAGGCGCCTCGATCACGACAGGCTGCTCATTGTGCTCTGTGCATCTGGCCTCTATTGTTGTATATGTGTTTTACTTTTCCTGACCCTTGACGTCACTTAACCTCAGGTCATGAGGCACAGCGCCACACTGTTCCTTCCTCACGCAGTCACATTAAGGCAGAACGTTGCTTTGGGGATGAATGGCGAACATAAATCAAGGTCAAGGAAAAAGAAGATGTTCAGTGTTGAGACCTGGAAGTAGATGCCGTGGTCAAAGCTCCTCCACACGAAGAAGTCCTGGATGAGGCTGCAGCCGGGCAAACCGTCTTTGTTCAGGTAGACTCCGAACAGGCCGCCGTGAGCCTCGTTGTGAATCCACCTCTCATTCTCGTTCGGATAACCTGCACAGGCAGACGTGACATCAAATCTTTGAGGACTTCTGGTGAAACTGGTGAAAAATAACCTCACACAATGAGCTTTGGTTTCTGTTACCTGGACACGGTTCACCATCGATGCGATAAGCGACTCTCTCATAACCCGCCACGATGTTATTCTGCAGCACAACATTCGTCCCCTCGTTGACCTGAAAAAGATAAAACAGTACAGAATTTAAAAGCAGCCATTTTTCACTATCAGAGGTTGATGTTGTATTTTGGGAGGACGGACCTCGATGGCGGCGTTCCAGGCGTAGTTGAAAGGCTCCTCTCTGTCCTGATATGATCCAGGCCACAGCGTCATCATCACCAGGTTCCTCCTCACTGTTATGTTGTTGCCCCAAATCCTGATACCTGCAGACAGGAAGGCACTTTAACGCTTTGAGGCGTTCTTGTTCAGCGACAGTCTGTCCCCGTGTGTTGACCGTTGCTTACCTTCTCCCACAGTGTGATAGATGACGTTATCGTCGATGTTCAGTCCCTCTGTGCCAAACACTCCGATGGCTGGAGAGAAACCGTCGTGGAAAGCACAACCCTGAATGTACGAGTCTTCTCCTGAAACCTTTCACCACAGAAAACAAACGGAATCAGAATCAGAATCGGCCGTACTCACTTTCAGATTCATTAATTAGTGAACTTTCAGGTGGGCGACAGGCTGCATTTACTTTCATACTTCAACAAACATAAAATTTAGAGAACTCTAAAGTACCAAGTATCTGAAGGGTGCTGCATTCAAGTTTTATTCAATGTGCATGTGTTCCTGTAGTAGGTTTTGATGTGTGTGTGTGTCTTGCTGCACCTCTCCCAGGTTGACGAAGGCCACAGAGTAACGAGGGTCGCTGTAGTCGATCCAGCCTTCCTGACCAGAGTGGAAGAACTCCACGTTTCTGACCTGAGCTTTGCCTTCAGGGACAAAACATCGAACAATGACGTGCTTCATGTGTTTCAATGTAAATAAAACATGCAAACAATGGAAATGAGCATGAAGGCAAAGCCGTAGCAGGGCGTTTTGAGGAGTTACAGGTGCAAAGGTGTGCCAAGGTTTCAAAAAGGAAAATGGTAAAAGGCATTCAGCACAATGCATCGACAAAAAAGCTGCAGCACTGTTTCGCTCCCTGCGTTTGTGCCTCAAAAAATGTAACCGCAGACTGGAACTAATCCATCTGAACCTAAGTTCAGTAAATACGTTCGAGTTAACGGATCCGATACACGCGCTGTGTAAAGGTTTGATCAAAAACGTACCTTTGTAGTCGATTCCGCCCCAGGAGTAGGTGCCCACCAAAAGTCTGGCTCCGAACGACTCCTCCATCATCTGCGGATACTCCTCACCGATGATCTTGATGTTTCTGCTCAGGTGACCGACGTCGGCCGCCAGAGTGTAGGAGAACGACGTCCCTGCGACAGAGTGAGTCTCACCTGAGGAGAGACAGAGGAGAGGAGGTCAGTGTGAGAGGCGCTTTAACGAATCATTTTGTTTGCAGTATGTTTAGCATCATTTTGCAGTTGTGTTTGCTGTGTTTGTTGAACTGACCGATGTGAGTGTGGGCCAAAGGCTGGTTCAGGGTCAGGACGCGGCCGTCTGCTGACACGGCGGTGATCTGGCGTTTCTCCGTCTCCCACGCGTTGTAGCTGGTGGTGGAGATGGCGACCTCGTCTCCAACCTGCACACACAACAACGCAGACACGTAAACAAATACGAGCTCTCACAGCAGCTTCATCAGTACCTCAACACTGATTTAACTCTGACCTGCCAGTCGACGGACTGCGCCAGGCTCAGAGTGTTGGATCCAGCGACAGCGGTGGCGGCGAGTTTGGTGTGGTAAACGTTGTGAGGTTGTCCGTAGAGCTCCAGAGTACCAAACACACCTGAGGAACAGCAACACACACACAGCTGAGAGTCATCAGTTCAGTCATCTTTTGTAGGGAGCGCAGTCACAGCTCCAGTAGCAAATATCTTCTGTATCAGTTCAGTGAGCTCATGAAGTTGATTGTTTTCTTACCCAGGACTTTGGAGCCCTGGTTGGGTCCGTTCGGCAGAGGCCAGTCAGGCGTTCGGTGGTTCCCTCTCAGTTTGATGTGCAGCTGACCTCTGAACGGCTCGTCATCCCACCCTGCAATCAGCCTGCCGCCCTGAAACAGCAGGAGACGCGAACGTCACCTCACAGCTATCAGTCAAACTTGTGCTGATATGTCAACGACTGAACGGACGATCGGAGATTGATTCTCCCTTCGATGATCTAAGGCGATCAGAATTAAGACACACCCAGCTGTGCATTTAGAGATGTTTCCTGCTGAGCGTCACTACTCAGCATGAGTGAAGACTGAATTTCGAATCCTTAGCTGCCTGCCCACTGAAACTCTGCGCTTCATAAGAGGAGTTAGCGTAATGGATGGGATTTAGATTGTGATTTTAGAGATAATGTTAAATGGAACCTGATTTTAAAGAAAGATGAGATAAATACAAGGTTGCCACTTTGGGCCACCTTTCCTCTACACTTGTGTGCAGCATTAAGAGTGAGATGAATCCAGATAATCATGGAGGTCACATAGATTATTGATCACACTGACCTGGATGGAGATGTAGACAGCGTCCACCACCACCGTGCTGTATTCAGGCGCAGCTCGAGCCTGTCTGCTGGACGAGCTGTTCATGGTGTCGGGGATCTCAAGAACTCCAATGACCGTCAGCTTGTTGAGGGGAGGGGTGTCGCCGTCCAACACGACCCACTTCCCTGTGGTTTGACGGGGACACAAAGGTCTCGTGAAAACAGCTTATTACCATCAGATCCTGCTCGAACTGGATCTTTGGTTGAAAATGTAAAAGTCTTGAATGAATGTCCAGAAACTGGATCTCAAAATAAACTATTATTTATAATTTATTGTATAATGTATCATTTATTCAGAATCAAATTGTATCAACAGACAAGGATGAGGGATTAGTTTTTCTATCCTCATGTTACTAAACACAAAATGACAAATTCAAGCTTCTGACATGCAACAAGCGATGCAAATGATGGAAAAAACAAGACTGTACCTGATGGGATGACCACATCAGCGCCCTCTGTTGGTACAGTGAAGTTATTTTCAGCTGAGCTTTTCCAGAAAGAGGCGCTGGACCACAGACTGGAGAGAAACACACAAACAAAAGGACGTATTGGTGTGAGGTGACTGACTCATGACTGATGTCTCTCTCATCAAGTCATTTTAATCTGGGAATTAAGTTTTATTCTCTTATAGATAGACTGATGTTCTTTACTGCCAACAAAAAGGAATTAATGTTGCTCAGGTCAGTATCATGTAACAGACCAGTCAATAAGTAAAGTAAATCAGCACACTGTTAAAAACATGATTTTTAAAGACAAGAAAGAAGAAGCGATGCCTTCTACTATGAAAGTCTACGTAATGTCCCCAAAAGTGATGGACTCAACAGTGTTGTCTGACTACAGCCAGTGAGTTTGAATTAATGTGTTCCTGTGATGAAGAACACGATGCAGTGGACAACATACATGAAGTCGTCAGGCCGGCCGGTGGGTATGGGGGCGAGCGTGGCTGGAGGTGGTGGTGGTGGTGGGATGCAGTTGGGGTAGAAGCAGCGGTAGACCCTAAAGTTCACGGCGGTGTCCATCACGGAGCGGTCAACGCTGTTACGCCGCCGCCGCTGGCTGGTTTTCCCAGATACTGCAGACACAGAACAACGTCAAATAAATGAAGACGCACTCGATCATCGACATCGACACTTTTACCTGAAGCTGATCGTGTGATTTAGTGGTCACCATTTGTTATTAATGTGGGATTTTTTAGTTTCTTGATCTCATTTTGTCCGACCTACAGCGCCAAACCCAAAGATATTCAGTTTACAAGCATATAAAAACAGCGAATCCTGACATTTGAGAATCTACAATGAGTCCATGTTTAGCATTTGTGTTTAATCAATAGCTGAATTGATTAACCAATCATCCAAAAAAGCATTACAATCAATAAAAGTGTGTCTTACTGATGTAGTAGAGGTTGTTGGAGCTGTCGTTGAAGTACCAGTCTCCGTTCTTGTTACTGTTGAAGCTCAGCGGCGTCGATGAGCCGTTCCTCTCGTCGATGATGCGGAATCTGTCCGGACTCTGAGTCAAGTTGTGGTTGATGATCACGTATTGATCTGACTGCGTGAGGGGAAGAGGTCCAAGCAAGAAGACATCAGCGCAAATAGACACAAAGCTGGTTTTAGATTTGTTATTGTGTTAATATGACGTGAAGGATCTTTCATTTACCTTGAAGCCATAGAATTTAGCAGCATATGTGATGTTGGTGATGTGGTCCATGTCGTTGAAGTACCAGTTGTACGTTTGTCCAGAGGGCAGCAACGCCATCCAGCCAAACTTATGAGTCATTCTCTTCTTTAGATATGGAATCACACTGGTGCCTGTAATGGAATATAACACATTATTTGTGTTATATGTTGTTTAGAATTTGTTTTGTTTTTGTTTTTTTTTCTTTCTGCATGTTTCTTCTGGATTGAATTTGTATCTTTTGTTTATTGTGCAGATAAGTTACTGCTTAAACAACAAACTGACATTTAAAAGTTTTGACAGTGTGTATTTCAATACCGTGTGAGTTGGTGAAGACGGCGTCTTTGCCCCTCAGAGAGCTCGGTGACGGATTGTTGAACGCCAAGCGGTGGAAGTCGACGGTGTGGTCGCACACAGCGCCGGGGAAACCCACACTCCACTCGCTGCTCTGGGTACAGTGAGCAGGGTCCAGCAGGGGGCTCATAGGCACGACTTTGTGGTTGATATTTCCTGAAAGTAAAGAGAAATGAATAATACAGAGTTTAGCTGGATGCAGGGATGGAGGACAGGCCCACCTAAGCTGCATTAACCTGACTGCATGTTCCTTCATAACCACGAACATGAGGACTGGAGTTGATCTCGATTCAATCTCACATAAACTGTCCTGCTGCCAGAAATATGCACTGGAATACCAAAGGTGCATTAATCCACCAGTGAAAATAGTCCCCAGTAAATTCAGTTTTCACTCCTGTTTGAGTGATGTTTGTTAAAAACTTCAGCGTCCAGCTGTTTTTGGACATTACTGAATCCTAAACAATAATTTTCTGAAAAGCCCAAAAGAAAGAGGGACTGATTAGTCTGATGTAGTCTGGAAATGTTGTTAATATGAGTGAGGGGCAAATGTGTAATACAAGACTAAAGCCTGAGTACCTGTGAGGGAGCCATCAGTGTCCAGCAGCTGCACCTCGTGCTCCCACCTGAAGCCGGCCTTGTTGGGTGAGTTGACGTACCCAATGTCACTAAACCTGACGGCCCAGCCACCGCATCGATCCACACACGTCCCATCGATTGCGGCCACCCCAATGGCTGCGCAAGAGCCGCGGTTGAAGTTAATGAACTTGGTGTTAAGAACACTCAGGCCATCGTCCAATGGCGCGATGACGCCTCGGTGCGTGCAGTAGTTTTCTCCCAGTCCGAGCTCATCCACATGGCCCACGATGGTGCTGTTGGACACGGTCGCCCCTCCGTCCTCTCCGTAGCCGCTCACAGCCCACTGAAAGATGCGCTTGGCTTCAATGCCAGCTTTCTCGTTGTTGATCATGACAAAGCTGTTGAACTGCACGGCACCCACGTTGACCCACTCTGCACCTTTCTCGCAGTTCCAGGTGGTGAGGGACCTGAAGACGGCAGGCTCTGGAGTTGTGGAGCGGCAGCCTCCGTTTTTCATGGGGAAAAAGTCTGCAAAGATCCAAAGGCCGAACCAGCCCTGAGAGTGCACAGTGTTGTTGTAAAACTCGCCGAGGGGAACCCTCTTCTGGCAGATGTTCCTGTCGTAGGATGGTCCATCAGGATGCTCGTGCATGCGGTACCAGAAGCCGAAGTGGGTGCCCCCTGCGGCGGCGTTGTGGCGGATGATGTTGTTGGGATTGGTGACCCAGTAGGCGGCAGGAGTGACGTCGTCGTTCAGCAGGCTGGTGCTTTGTTTGACGAACACGGCCAGGTTATACTGCAGGATGTTCTCCGTCTCAATGCCGTCCTCGATGAAGAATGCACCACCCATGATGTTATAGATGACGTTGTTCTCCACCAGCAGCCGGTGGGTGTTGTGGATGGTTACGGCTCTGTTGAAGGTCTGATGGATGGCACAGCCTTTCACATATGACTTGTAGTTGACGTCTCCCATCAGATGCCAGTGGATGGGGTAGCGTCCCAGCCTAAAGGCCTGTCCAGCATGGAAGACCTGCGGCATAAAATCATGAGGTCGTTAAAGTTCATCATTTCAGTTTATGTAAATACTTAAGTGCACGGAAGAGGTACAAAATTCAAGAGGAAGGTTTAAAGCATTTCACCTCAACATGTTCCAGTCTGCCAACTGCAAGATTCTCATTTGGTCTGGGGGCGTGGAACATGATGCATGCTCCAAACTCATCGCTGCCGATCTCCTCTCCAAACCGTCCTTGGAAGCAGGTTTGGGTGGAGAACTCACCTGCATGACGGGAACAGAAAGATGTTAATACTGCGTAAACCTATGACAATACACATCATCAACTACATTCGTCCAAGGGCCGGAATTTTTCCAACTAGCAGGCTAATTCATAATGATAATGATAAGTTGCAGCCTTCATCTAAAGACACTTCTACTTTGCTGCAGCATTAAGTGTAACACTAACTCAGAAACCTCCAGAAACATCATCCACTGAAACACAGCACCTGGGACAAAGCCATCGGGGCAGGCCTCGATCTGGTCGTTCCATTCTTCTTGTTGGGACCCTCGGACCACGATGTTCCTGGTGAGTAGACCCACCTCAGCTCGGCCCTCAAACACCGTACCGTCAGGCAGCGTGACGGTCACCCCGAGGTGAGTGTACTTGAGCGCTTCGGTCAGGGTTAGGGTCTTTCCATCGGCCGACACGGCGGCGATCCTCCTCACCTCGTTCTCCCTCTGGCTGAGCCTGGAAACAGAAATAAATGAGTCACATCTGCAGCTCCACAACATTGATTTATCACTGTTAATCTATAGAATACATTAGATTTTTACACCTTAAAGGAGGCAGCTGTGTGTGCGAGGCAGTTATTTCTTCCCACATTTTCCCTTTCAGGCAGGATTTCTGTGCTGAGATGTGAGATTTATTTCAACTTTAAGGGATCTGGTTACTTCATAGGATTTGGTTGATGTCAGGTATAATCCTGACGTCTTTTCTCTGGGAAGGGGGCGGCGTTCAACTTCACACACACTGTGAGGAAACAACCCGTCACACATCAGCCTAGAAGTGTGTGTGTGTGTGTGTGTGTGTGTGTGTGTGTGTGTGTGTGTGAGGTTTCTGTAAATGTACTTTGCAATGGTAGAAAGCATGAAGTTGAGGGAAAAGAGTTCGAAGTTTTAGGGGTTTAATCCAAATTATATAACATATATACGCTGGAAAAACTCAATTTTATGCCTTTCTAGGTTAGATATTAATCATTGTCACTGACCAATAAAAAAATACGTTCTTGTTTCTTATTCAGGTTTCTTGTCAGTTTGAACGAATGAGCTAGTTGAATAAATAAACCTTTAATACATTTGAATATTTGATTGAAGGAAGCTTAACCAAATGAAATCTCGCGTCAGAAGTCAGAGGCAGCAGTTGTTGCTACTTTGCTAAGCTGATTTTTTTCAGCTACTTTGCCTTATTTATGTGTAATAACAAACTCAATTACAAAGATGTTGGAGCATTAAAATCGTTTTTTCACACACAGGAAAAAGGAAAAAGTGGGTAAATTAGCTGCAGCCAAGGCTATCTCACAAGCTAGCGGTAACTAGCCAGAATGCAGTCATTACAATATGTTCTGTTATTTATATATTCATGCAAAAATTACAGTTTTCTATTGCGAAACATTTGTATATGGTACTGTAACATGTCATAAAAGTAAGATTGTTGTCTTCACATAAATTTGATCATATACATACTTTTGACTTTGCAGGATTACCAGAATAACTCTGTGCTTAGACATTCACGAACTTGAGACATTGTGTACCTGTCGCCAGTAGAAGCGATGACGATTTCATCTCCAACTTTCCACGTCACCGCCTTCATCAGGGTTAGAGTGATGGAGCCACTTGTCGCCGTCTGGGCCAAGTGGGTCCAGGGGACAGGAACAGGAATACCTGGAAAAACAGGTTGTCAGCAGTGTCGTGCACCTCAGGGGGCCAGGTGAGGTGTCACTAAAAATAACACCTCCTCAGGACGTATGACTCAAATTACCCTGTGAGCTCACCATTATGTGCTATAATGACATGTAATTAGGGGCTTATGAAATATTTGGATAAGGATTATTTCACTTTTCTGTTGCTTAATGTGTAACAGAGGTGACTGTAGTTCAGTGGTGGAAGAAGTATTACGAGCAACTTGTTATTCTGGATGTCCTGTTTCATGGTTTTGGTATATTATAGAACTATTATCGCTGATGGATTCATGTGTAAACAGCACATTTGCAGGCACATCAGAGCCAAAGTTTTAAATTAATTTACCTTTAATTTTTGGAGATCTTAGATTAGCACAAAGGCAGTAAAGTGTGCCAAAGTGACAAAGGCTGCTGACCTGCACCTCCAAAACACACACTTTAGGTTGCTTTAGATTAGTTGGGAGGCAATTTTTCTTTGGAGAGAGCAAGGCCAGCAGCCTCCTCCTGTTTCCTATCTCAATGCTAAACTAAGCTAAGCTTCATATTTAGCCTAATTTAGCCTGTGTATGCTCATACCATGCAGGTCCAGCACTCCCTCTCTGACAGCCAGTGTCTTGGTGCCATAAACAGGAAGTTCAGGCGAGCGCAGGTTTCCATGAAGCGTGATGATGGCTTTGTGCTGGAATGGCGCCCCCTCCTGGCCGATCTGGAGCCGTCCGCCGTCCGTGATCAGGATGTTTTCTGCCTGCAGCTCGATGTCCGCTTCATCAAACAACAACGTGCCTCCTGAGCACGAAGAAACAGCAAGTTACAAAATAAATACTGGTGACAATTGAGTAATTCCACTGTGCGTGTGGTCCTCAAGCTCAGGAAGTCTGAATTTCACAAGTCTTTTTTCATTTTAGTTATTATCTTGTTAGAAAATGCTTGGTTGTGTCCTAAAAATGAACATCTTTGCGAGTGATCCTACAAATTTTGCAACCAAAAAACTGTATATAAAATATATTTCACTTCTTAAAACACCTCGAAGGACTGGAAGAAAAAAAACCAAACACTACAAGTAAATACAGAGAGAAAAATATGACATCAATCCCGCTAAAAAAACCCCTCTTTCCTTCTTTGTATCATTACATCATTACCCACGATAAAGTACTATCTATACCTTGAATGAGGACCATTTTCAGCACTGGCGTGCTGGTGTCCAGCAGGATGGTCTGGCCTTTAGTGATGACGGCAAAGAAGCCCTTCTCTGGAGGAGGCAGACCACCCCACGTGAACCTGGACGACCACACGTCAATGTAGAAGAAGTCTGCATTGTCCTAAAGAAAGAGACAAGTACTGGGTTGAGACGACCGTGTACTCTGAAATCAGTCTGATCCTGTACTGCTGATGAATCCGCTCTCACCATCTTGGCGATGCCTCGGTCTCCGATGCTGACTCGGACTTTGGTTTCCTGAGACTGTCGCTGAGCGTTTGTCACACAGATGATGTGCGTGTTGTTGGCGGACTGGACGTCACACACAGACCCTGCGATGGTCACGTTGACTTCACTCATGTCAGTGCTGTGAGGTGGGAAAGAGTGAAATGAATAAGAACAATATGTCCATATAGAGATGAATTAATTGATAAATTAAATAAAAGCTCATACGTTGTACTGTGACATACACACCTGTATTATATGTGTATATAACAAAATATCATATGTAACAGATACAACATCACACCTTAATTTAACAAATATATAATATTATAGTTTGGTATAGTATGTTAATAAGTTAGTTTATTATAATTGTATATATGTTAAAGCAAGGGTCATTTTGGGTCATGGCACTTGATAATAATAGATGTAGAAATACTAATATTGTTTATTATATCGAAATAAAAATGTAATTATATTTTTCACTCTCTGCCAAAAGTAAAAACGAAGTGTTTGCATTAAAACTCAATGAAGCAAGGACGCAAAGACGTCCCACGGAACAAAAGCAGTTGTGTCACGTAAGCTGAGCAGTTAATTGTCAAGCAGCGGTCCATGACCTGGGTGCGTCTCCTCATTGTCTCATCTGCACAGCGCACAGTCTCCTCCTCTACTGCACCTGAAACCGGAGCCGCTGATCGTGAGCCGGGTGCCTCCAGCGGTGCCTCCTCTGCGTGGGGAAACCTCAGCGATCACCGGAGTCATCTCAGATTTGTAGGTGAAGCCGTTGGATGTGTTGACGGCATCCAGCTGGTTCATGACAACGACCACGCAGCTCACCTCTGACTGAGTGCCTGAGAGCAGACAGACAGACGGACACACGCGACAACAAAAGCAGAAGAAGAATCGAGATGCTGCTTAGAGACAACACGCAGCCTTAGATGTTTCATCGTCCATGACATGTTATTGTCTAATCTGACATGCTTGTCACGTTCTCCTGTGATGAAAGGCTGACAACATTCCTCTGGAAGTAGTCTGTCTACATCAGAGCACGTAAAGTTCGGCTTAGACAGAACTGTTTACTTCTGTACTATGTACTGTATTATGAGTCAGAAAAAAATTCCTGAACAAGCAGGAGCACATTCTTTTCAAAGGAAAACTTGAAAACCCCTCAAACCTCCTCACTCCTGAATCTTTAACAGAAAGACGGACAGCCTGGAGCAGCCTCTTCTGTTGTTCGCAGGCAATTTAACGAGTGAAATATCTGAAATGGTGCTTGTCAGAGAAAAACACGTGAATCGCTTTGTGTTTCAGGGATGCACAAGACTTTTCGTGTCCCTGACAGAGACCAGACAACCTCATTAAGAGGTAATGCATTTGGTATCTTTACAGCAAAGAGCAGCACTGTAAAAACTTTAAAGCCTTATCTTCGATTGATGTTTAACTTTTGGTGTATTTTTTGGAAGAATATTACACTGAAATGTAAACAAGCATATACATTAAACCTGTTTGTAGCCTAGGAGGTAAAATCCAGGGCAAAAAAAAGCTCACAGATTCTTAGATCTCAGAAGAGATGTAGCAACAGTTTCCTCAACTCAGATCTTTTCTCATCTGGATTTTTGGTTGCTGGACAGTCAAAGGAAAATGTTTACAGAGATTTTAGTGAGTGCACCAAACTGAAACTGTAGAAGAGGAGGGACAAATTTAGGACTGAAAAGATGAGGTACATGTCCGCCGATCACCAGCGGAAGAGACGCCCTCAGGATAGTTTGGCTAAACATTCTTCATCATTATCCCGGCTAAACTAAGCCAAACTTACCGTTGTTTGATGGAGACTGGCAGTACAGACGGCTTGACGTGGACATTTCTCTGTCAACTTTACACTCGTCCCCGCAGATGGTCACAGTGGACGTGAGCGGGTCAAAGCCAGAGCCCTGCACGGACAGCAGAGCGCCGCCACCAAAACTACCTGAATCACACATGATGGAGAAAGAACTTATGAGAGCCGCACTAGAGGAAATACCACAAAATCACCAAAGACATAAAAGTTACAGCTTTTAAGACAGGAAGTCTCTATAAGGCCAGGTGATCGATTCATTTCAATCTGACCCAGTAACAACAACTGTGCATGTACTTTCACACTGACTGCCTCTCCTGTATATTCTGTGTGTATGAAATAACAGAATATGAGTGTAATTCACTGCAGGCAGACATTAGGCTAAATAATTGTTTAGATCGTCTCTCCGCTCACCTTGATTAGGCTGCACGCTGCTCAGAGTCAGCTCATACGTGAACATGACATCTGATTGGGCGCGACCTTTGACCTGGTGATGAAGCACGACCGGGTACGCCCCCCCTGGGTTGTTCCCTGCGGTGCACTGAACCTGTGTGTCAGTCACTGAGGACACATTGCAGGGGACGTGGTTTATGGTGACGGACACGTGCTGAGAGTTGTTGCCGAATCCCGAACCTGTCAGCGTGAGGACTGCACCGCTCGGCCCTGCGGGGAAGAGGAAGACGAGGAAATGCTTTATTCAGGTCATCCAGATCCACTGACACACGGGTGTTGTCAGGATACGTCAAGTCTGGCGGCTTCATTGTTCATATGAAATTGTAGAGTTACATGAACTTCAAATATCCTCATCATGCATCCAATTAGAAAAAAAATACTATACTCAGAGTTACTATGATGACATGATGCTGAGAGCCATAATTACCACTGGTGGGGCTGATGGAGCTGATGACAGGAGTGTGGGCTGCAGAGTAGGTGAAGTTGAGCGGAGGATACTGAACTGAAAACACCTGGATGTTGACGGTCACCTGCCCCTCGCTGCGAGGAGGCGTCAGGCAGCGAAGCCGCCCCGGCGTCACCTCCTGGATCTCGCAGGTTTGGCCGCCGACCGTCACGCTGGTGTTCCCTGGAGCGAAGCCATTTCCAAAGATCACAAGAGAAGTCCCTCCTGCCAGGCTGCCCATGTCAGGGCTGAGGACGGCTTGGGCGAGGCTGCTCAGGGTGACCTGACCGGATGCAAGGCCTTTACTTCTCACGATGACTCTGACTGGGTGGTCGCCGGCGGACAGAGCGTTAACTATCACAGAAATGCTGCCATCCGACACGGCAGTGACTTCCAGCTCTGTGGTGCTGGCAAACACCGCCACGTCATCCGCACGGTTGCCAAACCCTGAGCCGGAGATGGTGACGGTGATCAGATCGCTGATGCTGTCAGGGGAAATGCTGGTGACCGTGGGAGTGACGGAGGATGAGTACATGAAGGAGCAGTTTGAATGGCAGGAGCTTTGGATCCTGCCCACGTGGAGGACGACATCACCAGCGTGAGGCTGGGAGGCAGAGGTGTCACAGGTGACTGAGGTGTAATTCACTGACACAACAGTGCACGGCTCGCTGGCGACAGTCACTTGTCCTTGAGAGAAACCAGAGCCCTGGATGAGGAGGCGTGTGTGGCCGTTGGGGCTGCCGACATGAGGCGACACAGAATCGACCACAGGAAGAACCACGAAACGGCGGCCGAGCTCGTTCACTATGGCGATGAGGGCGCTGCCAAGGTTGTTGACTCTGACGGCGACGGGGAGAGCGACACCGACGGGAAGTTCGCTGTTGTAGCTGAGCTGGCAGTTGATCTCAGAGTGAGAGCTGTTGATCACCTGACAGGGTTGATCCCCCACTGTCACCTGCGGAGACGCCAGCGTCGGTCAACAAGCTTTCACTTTGATTCCGCAAAATGCAGATTAACTGGTTATTTTATCAATGTATCAGCAGGTGTTTGTACCACTTCTGTTTTACTTTCATTAACAACATAAAGAAGAAAATACCAGAAGAAGAGCAATTATCATCTGACTGACTATGTTAGCATTTTATCTATTTTTAATATATAAGGATGAAAATGCTGCTAACCTCAATAGCGCACGCGATGTCACTGAAGCCATTGCCCCGAATGTGGATGACCTGGTGGTACGAGCCCTGGTTGGGGAAGATGTAGTAGACCATGGGGGTGGAGCAGGTGGAGGTGCTGATGGAAAAGGTGTTTGAAGACTCGTTGGACTGTTGGCACTGTGAGGAGGTGACGCACTGCGGAGCTGCTCTGGAGACGCGATGAGAACCTGAACGGCAAACAGTTTTATCCGCTGATTACTTCTAAACTTCTTGTTGAGTTTTTGTCCTGAATATCTAAAACATTCAAATACAAACTTAAATAAGTCGAATAATATAAATAATAACACCTGTGCTTTGATTTTTACATGCTGACTGTGAGCATCTCTACATGTACCTCCTGCCACATGTCTGGCCTCCACGCCTCCCACACTGACAGAGATCTTGCTGTGCTTCTCCTCCAAAGGCTTGACTTTCACGACTCCCTGCAGTAGCTTGACGTTGGCATCGTCTATGTAGCCGCTGCTGTAGAAATACACGCCGGGCAGAGCGAAACGGTAGCTGAAAAACCCTGCGGGGTGTGAGGGGGAGATTGTAAATGTTCGACATTAAATCGTGAGGCATTTGAAACACGCTGTGCATTTGGCTCTCATGTGTGTTGAAAGGTGTGACATAAGAGCTCAACAACTCATTTCTGTTGAGGGACTCTACCTTTGGCTGTCTTGGTCTCTCCGCTGTTGAATGGCCCCCCTTCGTAGGTGGTGCCACTTGGGCTGGAAACGCTGAAGACCCGGTACCCGACTCTCTGGAACATTGGAGCCTCCCAACGCCAAGTCACTGTGTCTCCAACATGCACTGTGAGTGAGGGATTACTCCACGCGTATCCCTGCCCATAAACTGGAAACACAGACAAATGTTAGTTTGCAAACACTACACATGTAAACGTAGAGAAACACACACAGGAGAAGCTTCACTGCGTGAGATTAAGCAACATGTGATTCAAATAACCTGCAAATCCTTTTTTTTAAATATGGCTGATTACAGAAAAAGTGAGGTCAATCTGGTTTTGAAATGCTTTCCTTCTGAAACAGTTTCTATGTACAGTCACATTTAATCCACAGGTGACAGCTTTCTTGCTTGCAGCAGTTTTCAGTAAGTTAATCTTCTCTCTTTTGTTCTCTGCTTAGTCGACTCAGATTTAGTTTGACACCTGCAAAAAGGGCAGAAACGTAAGCCTACTATGGTGGGATCCCTGGTTGGTGACAATGTGGGTCTTCTCCTCCGACTGCGTAACACACTGCAGCTCATGCTTGGAGGCGGCCTTCACTTCACACTCAGCTCCTCCTGTCGCAAACCAACACAAAGCACATGAGATCATACATGAAACCTGCGTTTCAGTTCTGCTTTTCCATATCTGCATGTTGTTAGACACAGTCGATCACCACCAGCCCCCAGTTTTCCCCTCAACCATCACTTTGACAACCAATTCCACTGATTCAACTGAATTATGACATTTCTGATAAACTGCTGGGCCTCATGTTGCTCACCAATGAGGACTTTGTTATCAGAGGTGTCGTTGCTGAAACCAGATCCAGTAACAGTCAGCCTGGTTCCTCCGAAGAAAGAGCTGAACAGTGGGGTGATGCTGTAGATTTCCAGGATGTATTCAATGGTGGCGTTCACACCGTTACTGTGAAACGACAAAGCAGAAAAGATAAGGTAAGATATTGATTGATTGATTCAAAACACATTCAAAACACAGCTAAGACACTGTAAGCATTCCTTCAGTTGGTACGCTAACAGACGGATTGTTGCATGTGAGAGTTTTTCCAAATCACTTGCTGTGAAAATGTCTTTGACAGTAGCTGTACCTCGTCTGGGGGTAACCATTGTTTCCAACCTGTACATCCACTTTGTACAGACCAGGCGGCAGCACAGGGAGGCTGCAGGTGATGTTTGTCTCCGTCCACTGCATGGTGACACACTCCTTCCCACCAACAAACACCGTGCTGTCATTGTCTTGTCCTCCCAGGTTCAAACCCTGGATGGTGAGAACTCGAAGGCCTACACAAAGGGAGAAAAAAACAGAGGAGTTTCATTCGTTCATCAAGATAATTAGCACTTGTCACCTCTTTATTTTCGAAGTAGAACTGATTGTCCTGCAGATTAGCAGGTAGCGCTGTTGTGCGGATGCTTCTGTACTGTTTACTGTAATTATGTTAGTCAACACGTTAGTTTCCACAGCTCAGATTCTCAAGGTTTAACAAAGGACAAACCAGAAAAAACCTGCAAGACAACATAACTCAACACTGGAACAAAACTAACACAGTGACAGTGACGACAAAAGGTTTTGACATGCTCCTTTAAGCTCCTGGTGACAGTGGAGCCATCACGCTATTCCTCTTCCCTTCAGACGCAAACAGACAGGTGACACATTAAAGAAAAACCTGATTAAATGAGTGGAGATACACAGCGAATGCAGATGCTTCCCCAATCAGTCATCAATGCCAGTTTCACTAATTCGCATTCGCTTAATTTAGTCACTAAGGCCAGAGATGCCCTCTGCTACGATGTCCTGCGACGAAACAGGACTCAAAACGGATGCAGCTGATTGATGCTTGTGGTTTGTGGTTAAGAGGAGTGAGGGGTCAGCAATGGCAACATACCGTAAAACAGAACAGTCAATAAAGTTTTTCAGAAACTGTCAATCGCCATAAATGTGCACAGAAAATATTAAGCCGATGAGTCCAGTTTTATGTGAGATTAGCTGTTGGATGCACAGATAGACACACAAGAACAAAAGCATTATAACGAACACTGAATCCTTTTCTTCTCATAAACAAAGAACAAGCAGAGAATAGACTGCAGACTTAGCGTGTGTTCATTCACCAAACAGATACAATTTCTACTGACCTTTGCTGACAAAAACCACCCTCTCCATTAAACTATTCATTCAACTGAGCCAAGGAACATAATCCAAGCGCTCGTCTGGGTTTATCCATCTCAGTAAGGCTTTATAATCATCCTACCTCCTGAAAGGTTATTAAGTACATGAAGAGAGTTCATAAAAGCCACTGAAAAATAAATTCAAGCTCACCTGTCACAGTGGTAGTTTGGGGACTCAGGCCTGAGATCTGGGGTGTGAGGTTATTGTCGTAGGTGAAGGAGCTGCTGACTGTCTGACTCATGTTTCCCACCATCACTGTGACGTTCTCTGATCCTGCAGCTCCCTAAAATGAGCAAAATGAGCATTTACGTATTAATAATTAAGTCAAATCATAAAGTTACGCAACGTTTGAAAGACGAAACTTAGAAATGAAAAAATTAATTCATGTTCAATAAAACACTTTGTGCTGCAGCCTTATTTGGTCTGCTGTGACCGATAGCTTATGGTGGCTAATGTTAGCTTATGTTAGCCTTTAGACTGCTGTCGCATGCAGTACACACACATAACACGTTGTCATAACATCGCCCCTTGAACTTTGATGCTCCTGCTCATACATCCGGCACCGTGAAAGCTGCAGGTAGACGTGCTGGCACCTTTGCCATGCTGCTTTTGACATACTACATTTTGGGACATGCTAAATCTTTTCCTGCCTAACTAAATGGTATGGAAGTTTGGGTACTGGAACGCAGCGTACATTTTACTGTTATTGCCATTTGTGGTCACAGCAAAAATGAGCACGTAGGCTAATCATATCAGAATCAGTGAGATACATAAATCAATCAAAAGTATAATAAATAAGGTTTTGCACACTGATACTATAGCAATTCTATTGATGTAGAAAAATGTTTAGTAAGCTCTACAGCTCTTTGAATTATTAGATACTGCATGAAAACAACACCCATAAAAACAGAAGTTTGCAGTCTCGACACTCACTGCTGGTGTTCTGCATTTCAGCTCAGTGTCACTGGCGTGAACCACCGCGCACTCCTCACCGCCGACAGTAACTGTGGTGTTCTGGCTGAAGCTGAAACCTCTCACCGTCAGCAGTGTGCCTCCTGAGAAAAGAATTTGCATTTGCAATGAAATTCATGAGCGTATTTGCTAAAACTGCACATGCTGCAAGGTTCCCACGGCACCAAACCACAGGACTATTTTAGAGGAAGTGATTCTGGTTTTGATTTTGGCTTACCTGCCACACTTCCAGAGAGCGGAGAGAATGAGGAAACAATGAGCTGGTAGCTGAAGTGGAGCATGTCGTCGTCTAGGTAGCGTGAATTACCCAGAGAAGGGAAGTTGACCCGCACGGGGTAAACACCAGCACTGGCGCTGCTCAGTCTGCACACCTGAGAGGTCGCTGGAATACAGTTGACAAAATCTGGTTGAGCTGCTCCCGCTAGATGATAAACAGCCGATGATGCATTCAAGTCTCCAAACTTCTTTCACTTACCGTTGACCTGTTCAACGTGACACCTGGCCTTCCCCACCAAGATGGAGGCATTTTCACTGCTGAAGCCCGTCCCAGTGACAGTCAGAAGAGTCCCCAGGCCGTGAGATCCTAAAAAGTGATTTGATGATAGATAAAACATTCGCCACAGTTTCTACAGGAAGCCTGAAGTTCGCTATTTTTTTTTTATTCAGTTCTTGAAAATGAAATGTTATATAACTGAGTGCTTTCATACCTAACCTATTTGGTTTGGTTCAGATACAAGGAACTCAGGCCTGTTTGCTCAGTTAGTTTGGCTCAGTTCCGCTGGTGTGAAAGCTGTCAATCAAACCATGGTGAGGCCCAAACAACCGAACTGAGACCGCTCGAAAAGGAGGGTCTCAGTCTGCTGTCGAGCCCGCTCTGGTGTGGTTTGTCATATATATATATGCCAATTATTTGGTAACCACTGTAACATGTATGCATGTCAGCGCAGGTATTTTAAATTGCTTGTGTGTATTACGCCTTAAAATCCATCAATAACCAATAATGCCTTGTATTGACAGAACAAATAATATTTCAGAAGGACACCTTGAGACGGGCTGATCCCAGTCACGACTGGAGTCGCGTCGTCAGACCACTCAAACCCACAGTCACCAGAACACTTGGAGGGGATGCCGTTGATATAAACCTCGACCTGCAAACAGCATTTAAAAAAACACACAGTCACTTAACAGAATGACGCACTGGGCTGGAAGAGCCACTTCCATGGGAAGTTTATGCCACAACAGTCATAACAATAGAATAATGGAGGACTGTATCTGCCAGTCGCTTCAGTACAAAGCAGTTGGTTAATAGCATGCAAACATATCAATCAAATCCCGCCTGCAGGCATGAAATATACAAATACAGCTGCATTGTGAAACGCTACAGACAAAAACAGGACTTGTTCTACAGGATTTAGGGTAAGCAAACACGTCATGTAACCATCAGTGACCAAAGCAAATATTTCATGGACAGAAAATCACAGGCAGAATGTAACTAAGTACATTTACTCAAGTACTGGACTTCATTTTATGTAAGTTTATATTTCTACTCTACTACATCTCAGAGGCAAATATTGTGCTTTTTACTCCACTATAATTCTCTGACACCATTAATGGCTTTTTACTTCTCAGATTAAAATTTTCTATACCCTTCCTGTCCAGTGAAAACCCTGTATCTCCAAATTTGCTGATTTTGAATTGATGAAGTTTTCCTTTACGGCTTGAGAAAATTCTCCTCCTTCTTCAGCTAAATAAACTCTTTAATAAGCCTCTTGGATCAGCTGGAAAAGGCATCGTCACAAAGCTGAAAACAGGCTGTTTTTTTGAGCTCATGAAGGTTTTTAGAGATACATGGTTTTCACAGGACAGCTGGGCTACAAACATATGATGATCTTACAGAATATGAAGCATTGCTGTTGATTAAAGTAGCCAATAGTTTATAAAGTAGTTCAAATGAGCTGAACCTCAAACATCTACAGGAGTGAAATAGCGTGGAGTACTTCACAGTGTTGTAGTAAAGGATCTTGAATACTTCCACCAGTGCACATAATGCTGAAACCCAAAACCAGATGTGCCAGAGGCTTTATGACTCATGGTTGTACCTGTGGTTGTGTTTCCCAGACGCGGAGGAGATCTCCTGTCAGGCTACGCATCAACAATCCTCCCTTTTTCTTCTCACGGGCTGAAACAACTACATTTTCACCGACAACCGACGAGCCGTTAACCTGTAATGAGAGCAGAAGGAAATGAGGACTCAAGAACCAGCTGCTGGTCTTTCTGTGCCTGTCGAAACTTTAATGAATTGGTAAAATAAAATGTATAGAAATATAAAGAAATAAATTAAAAAAGCACATTTTGAAAAGATATTAAGTTCTGAAAGGAATCAAGGGAATATTGACTGTGTCTGGTTTTACGGACAGGAGGGTGATGATCGTCAGTAAACATGCACATCTGACTCATATTTATGCCAAATTATTACTATGACTTCTGCTACAGCTACTATATCTGGAATTAAGAGTCTTTGGGCAATGCACCATAATTAACTATAAAAATCGATGAAATATCAATGAAATAAGAAGTGGAATGTGACCTGGATCAGAGGCTGGTCTCCGGGTTTCGTGAGCCACTCGACCTTCCACTTGGGCCGTCTGCAGCTTCCCTGCTTTGAAACGCTGACCTGACCCATCCCTGCGATTCCCTCCAGAGCGTACTTCAGGTCCTCCTCACTGATGTCCACCGACAGATCTGAGAACAAGCACTGGATGAGTTAGACACCTATAAATATGCTGTACAGCATGAATGCATGTAGTAGCGGATGGAATGATATGTCTGCCTCAAACTCAGAGACATTTCTAAGTGTCTCCTTGCAGGATGTTGAGATGGTCCACGTGCCCCAGTATGGACTGAAAAATGACAAGAGGCCAGTACAGTTTTGCATCAGTATCTCAAAGACAAATAAATATAATGTAATAGTATTACATTGGGACCAGAGCAGAAAATTAGAAACACGTCAGCATATCTGACCTTGTCAGTGTTTTTATTTATAGGTTCTGATGGTTAATAATAGAAATGATTTCACAACTGAAAGTCAAAGCACTCAATCAAAGTGTCATGTTGTTGTCATCTGTGAATCACTGATGGCTCATTGTCGGAGTCATTGCTGTCATTATGTTATCACAGTTGATGGCCGGGGAGATTCCGGGCTTGGAAACTGCCCAAATATCTCGTCTACAGCACTTACTGTGGGATAATGTTTGGTTCTCATCACCACAACAGCGACACTGGCACACAGGCACGCTAAAAGTCAGCCTTGGTTCACAGGGAGTTTAACCTTGTGGGCGATCCTATCTGGTGCATCGAGCCAGGACAGGCAGACTTGTTAAAATGCAAATACTACACATGTCCGTGTGAACTACCTTCAGCTCGACCTCCGTAAATCTCTAAATCAAAGGTGCCGTTCAGAGGAGGGGTGGCTCTGTGAGGGCGAGTGATGGTGACGGTGGCTGCTCCTTCCCTGAACTCAGCCGTGTCCTCGCTGCTGTTGGACATCTGTGGAATACAAGTGGAGGATTAAAAAGATCCTTTTATCAGTTTTATAAAACACAAGCTGCTTCTCACAGTCCTAAATGGGATGTGTCTGTTTTTACATCACCATACTTAATGTCTGTGATAATAACAAACTTTATTTGTAAAGCATCTTTCATACAGGAAATGCAGCTCAGAGTCCTGGACTGAAACATCTATTTTTTTTCCATAATTACGTCCTTGATGTAAGTGGACAGACCTCTTTCTCTGTTTGGAAACTTTACACACACACAACTCAACATGGATCACGAACGGCACCATTTTAAACTGAAGTTGAAACTGCCTCTAAAGAGAGATCAGTCGTCTTGAGTGATCCAGTGATTTTCACTGACCTTTATGGGAGTTTTGAATGTGTTTTTTGTTTAAAGGGCCATCAAGGGCCTATATTGCGGTACAGTATTTGGCATTGGTCCCTGCTTTGTCACTGACTCTTAAAAATAAACATGAAATAAATCAGCTTAGCTAAGCATAAAAACTCAAACAGTTTTTAGAAACATTACAAGTACTGCTGCATGACAATGGAGTAAACTGTCAGATTTAATTGAGGCAAATGTTACAATAGACACTGCACCCTGCAGTCACACATTTCCATGCCAGTCCTTACACAGCAGTCACTGCTTCCACTGCAATCTGTTAGGCAAATGATGACTGTACAGCATGTCGAGGCATGAGACACATACACGATCGCTGTGGCGCCTCTCTGTACTGTACGTTATATCACATGGCCGTCGGCTACAGATCATTTCCTCTTGTTATGAGTCACACTGCTGCAGCAACGCTGTTGCTTAAATCTGTTTTCTTTGTGGAAAGTCATTGTATTTGCTGTTTCAAAGAACTAATATCAGGATAAATCCTACAGCTTGGTATATACTTGAATTACCTTTTCTGTCTATCTTGCTTGAATTGTATAGATTCTGCATCACAGCAGAGAGACTCAGGTTTGATTTCTGACCCCAGCTCTTTTCTTTGTGTGGTTCTTATTTCCCAAGAAACACAAACCGGGCAGACTAGAGACTGCCCATTGTTGTTCCATCGGACAGAATGGGAAAGTCCCTTCTTCTCTCATTTACTAACTCAACTTAAGGAAGTATTGAGGCTCGAGGAGGGATGTTTTAGGAGTGTCTGATTGATTGACAGGTGGTTGCCACTTTGGGTTTCCTGGTTCTAAATAACAAGATGAACCTAAACTGGACAGACAATACATCTGTGTTTTCCAGCAGAAAATAAAGATGAATGTCACTTGTCTTTAACATGATATTGTTAGATGAATTCAGTTAATCAACTACCTGCAGGAAGCCAACTGCTAGCAGGGGGAACCCAAAAGCGCACTCGACCGGTGTGGCTTTGATCTCGTAGCTGATATGTGAACCATTTGATATGTCTTTGTTGACAGCAATGACCTCGAAGGAATGACCAGAGCTCTCAAAGGGTGGAGGTCTCCTCTTGTTGGGAACAGCTGTAAGGAAACAACGCAGATGAATAAAACCTTTAATGAGCAGCATCTGCACAGGCCTACTGTTACACATCAGTATGAAATTTTAATACATAGAAAGTTTGAACGACAGGATATAGTCTGATTCCACTTCCAAACAACAGCTAGCTTTGACATTGCAGTACGGCTACCCAAATTCAACACTGCTATCAAGCTTTGTACCATTTGCATCACTTGTGGTGGGTCTCTTTCCCAAGTGAACGGCATCCACATAGAACTCTGCACCAGACACGTCTTTGTAGAGGTAAAACTCCAGCAGACTGTATTGGCTTCCAATATATTCTGTCTGCAGGGAACTCTGCAGGTCCATGCATTTGTAGCTCCATCTGTCAAGAAATAATTGAACTTTGCTGAGAAGTTCGCATCCCGAATCTGACAAATTAAAATCACGTCATGGTTGTCACTGACTTGTGGCCCTTATTGAAGAGAGTTGTGATCTTTGCGGTCTCTGTTTTGGTTATTCCCTTGCTGTCGAGGTAAGTGAACTTCAGTCCAACTTCATCCGTCAACATTCCCTTGTATGCAAAGCAGAGCTGGAAGAAGAGGATTGGAAAATGTTTAGAAATACTCATCTTGTCTTAATCTCAAGAGCGAGTCAAAGTTCAATAAACTTTTGCATACAGTGGGAGCAAAGGGCCAAACCAGCATGTTTAGCACACTTACCACCTACCTTCTTGTATCCATATGTCTATTAACAGTGTAATTTGAAGAAAACATAAAAAATGAGCAACAATAAATAAAAGACTTGTGTGTTTTACCGTTGGATGCTTGTCCAATGACACTGGTCCGTAGGTGCCACCAGTTACTTTGGTGTAAGTGTTCTTGAAAAGAATCTCAGCGTTCTTCAGCGACCATTGACCACAGAAACCTGAGTTTTTCACTGGAGTGCCTTTCTCATCATTGTTGAACTGGGGAGTGCCAGAAATCAGAAAACTGTGAGAATCCAAAATCAGATGCTCTTCAAAGGTTTAAAGGTACAAAGAATCGACCACCTGTTGAAGGTCACTCGAAACAAAAAGTCAAGAGAGCTTGTGAGCTTTTTCACTCACATTGGTTAAAGACAACAGTCAGTATAAAATATGTTCGCTTTTGTCCCCGCCTACCTGAGAGTTGTCATTTTCAAAGTCATTGAAGTAAATCACATCAGTCCCCTCGGTGGTCAAGATCTCATCGGGACAATCGGCTTTCATCATGTCCTCCAGCGCGGACTGCACCTGTTCTCAAAATCACACAAGCTGGATGTTAGTATTGTTTCTACACTGTACAGGCGACCACATCTGCAACAACTTCAGTCCAACATGAGAATCTGTTTTGACAAGACAGTTTAAGAAATCAAATGGCATATTATTAAATGATTATTTCAGGATGTCTTTGTCTGAGGACAAAGACAGGCAGAGAGACTTCAGGTTACAGCATTTCTACACAACAGACCTCAGCCTCAGTTGCATTGAAGGCGATGGGCTTTGTAGGGACCCCCGCCCAGAGCAGAGTGAAGGTCTCCATGTTGCTTTTCCCCTTTGTAACTTCAGCAACAGTGATGTTGGTGTCAGAGCCAAAAACCTCATAGTGAAGAGGTTTGAAATCCCCTGTCGCCAAAAAAAAAAACACAAGATCGACTGTTGTATTAAAAATATGAATATAATCATGTACATGATAACATACAGTTTAAAAAAGTTTCAAGTTTTTCTGAAGTCATGTCTGCATGTGAATGTGTAACAATCACACATTTCAACCCGTTTTCCCTTCATACCTCTGTCAGAATTGAATGTGACTGTGAAGTGAGATCCTTGGCTATCATCCTGTTTGGTGACCTCGACTGTGTCAGGTTTGATGGACCAAAGGCTGTTCAAGGCTACTTCCACCACCGCTGCTGAGGCACTCACTGGTATTGGTCCTACAGTGACAGGTTGAGGTTTTCCTTTAGTTGCTACCAATGCTAAAAATGTATGTAGTCATAGTGCAGGATTTCTTTTTAAACAAATTAATTGTAAAACAGTCATTACCGGTCTTTGCGTCTCCGTAGCCCAGGTTGAAGAAGGTGCTCCCACAAAGATGGCTGGCACAGTTGCTGCTGATGGTAAGCTTCTGGACCTCTTTGACTCCAGTGATGCCGCTGGGCCAGGAATTAAAGGTAACCACCTTCGTAAAAGTGAGAATGAGCACAGGTGAGGCACAGAGGTGAGGAGGAGGTGGACACTGAATCGAGCACTGCTCCTCAAACCACTACAATTACATCTAATTCATTTATTGATTTTCTACATTCAACCCTGGCGAGCAGATGTGAGCTTAACATGAAGGTGAGGAGAGCAACAGTGTTAGCAATAATGCTAGCAGCATAATAGATGGAAAACATAATCTTTTCCAATCAATAAAGCTGCATTATTTGTTTAAAATCTGTGCTTATTAACTTTCTCAGCAAGAGTTAAATGAGAAGATCGACCACTATATATGGATGTAGCTAATATATGAAGCTAGAACCAGGCATTAGTGTACAGACTGGAAGCAGGAAGAAACGGTTAGCTAGCACTGTTTGAGCCAAAAATGTCTGTCTGTACTACCTCCTCTAACACTAACACTAACACATTATACCTTTTTTGTTGAAGCTACACAAAATGTTTTAGCATGGAGTGGGAGCTAGCTAGCTCTTGGATAGAAGCAGCTAGCTTATTCTCCATTTCCAGTCATTGTGCTAAGCTAAGCTAACAGTCTGCTGGCTGTATCATCATATTTAGCAGGTAAGAGAGCTGTGTAGTATTTTGCAAAGTGTCATACCAGTACTTATAGGGAGGTGAGCAGTGTGGGATGTGTTTAAGGTAACAAAGCGACAGATTAGCAACAGGTTAGCAACGATACACACCTGTTCCTCATCGAACACATCGTATTCAGCCACGATATTCTGAACTTCATTGACAGCATCATCAGTCTGGTCTTCTGTAAATGAACTCTCCGGGTTGAACAAGCCAATGCTGACTTTAGCTACTACGGAATATTCTTGATGCAGAATTTCCAAGAAGTAGCTGCAGAACATTAAGGGAAACTGTAATTATAAGCTACCAAGAGCATAGGCCTGTTATGAATTAATGATTTGTAGTTTTCAAGGGCTCATTAGAGCCATCGTCCTGTACTTACGGTTTTCCTTTCTCAAGAGTCATAACTTTAGACTTTTGTGATTCCAGTTTCGTGAAATCTGAGACGTAATACGGCTGGTAAGCAACTTTAACCTGAAGTGGAGGTTATGAAAAAAACATGTTACAAGAAAGAAAGATGCTCTGTTTCTCACAAAATAATACTGTACATACAGCACCTAAATTTCATACCTTATCTTCTGGGCTGCTGGAGTTACTGAGGTAGAGTTCACATCGGTCATCACAATGGAGGTAAATCGTGTAGTTGCCGCTGGCTGGAGGGACAAGGAAGCCTCTGGATCGTGTGCTGAAATAATTCAGTTCATTAGAAAAGACGAAAGGCATGGAGTCCATCTGCTCTGTCCAGTATCCAGTTGTGTTCTCATTGTAGCTCCAAATGTCAGTCAGGTAACGAGGTCTTGTGTTGTTCCACACCTCCATCTTCAAGCCTCTTCCACCTGGGTTTAAAATGGAAATAAATGGCAGTGAACCAAAATTAAGGCTGAAATGATTAGCGGATTAATCAAGGAGTTAACCAGCAGAAAATGAATCTGATAAGTCATTTTTCAAGCAAAAATGCTGAACATTCATTTGTTGCATCTATAATAAGAAATGACTGGCAAACTGTAATGCACTTTACACAGTAAAAATAAACAGAAAAGGAATGAAAGTTACATCCAAAACAAATTCACATGATTTATTTTCAGCTAAAGCCAAGCGTTCAAACAATGAAACATTATTTGCAGAATCCAACATCAACAAAAGCACTGTTTGCATGCTGCATACTTCAAATAGATGCCATTGAATCACATGGGTCATAGGAGAGTGAAACTCCCAGAGGGAAAATACGTCTCTCAGTGAAGAAATACTCTCCAGTTCTGATATAACTGATGCTACAGCAGCATCTCCGCCAACCTCTTTGTTGGTTTTGAATGAACTGTTGCCATGTCTAAACCGTGCCTGTAGCTGCCAGTAGCTCTTCATAGGATGCTGATGGGTCTGAATCACTGCGGTTTGGCCACATGTGCTTAAATTCTCCTGTTGTGTGATTGTGTGATCTGTTGATCTTGAAAATCCAGCTGCCTCAAAGGGTAAGTTTCAAGCAGCCACGGTTAAAGTTCATCTTACGTCAAAAAAATCCTGAAAAGCTGACGTCAGGTCAGGAGAGATCTTATGACAGACGATTACAAATATGTGCTTTTCAGATAACAGGTGTTCTTGTTACAGGACGCAGCACATCAAAGTCTTAATGACTTGCGACAAATGATGGGATCAGATTGTCCTTTTCATGACAGCAGTTTTGTTGACACCCTGCACAGATGCTTTAAATTCTTCTAGAGATCAGCACATCAGCTGATCTGAACAGACAATGACAATGCACAAGATCAGGCAACAGGATGGATCAAGACAAGTGTCGGCTGCATGACATCAAACGAGAAGAAGAAGAGGAGGTGTGTTCTCACCTGGGTAGACTGTCACATTCTGGTTTGTCTCTTGTTTGGCAGTCGTGCATGTTATTCTGTCATCGGACACACTCTGGATTTGACACGGCAGGCCTGAAGGAGACAAGCGACAGTGATTGAAAGCATGTCTGAGCTCACATCACACTTTCCACTGACAAGAAAACACAATAGCAGACTTTACTTGAGGGAAGAGTTAAAGTCAGAATGTACTCATTATCTACTCACCTCCAGCTGAAACACAACTGAAACTTTGACTTTGTATTGGTAGTATTTTTCACACTTACAAATGACAGATTTATTTAAAGGTACTGAATATAAAACCACAATTTGTGCCTTTGCTGAATTTTTGTAACACAAAGTTATCTTTTCCTTTATTTCTTGTGAATTATTTATTTTGCCTCTCCAGGCCTCAAGAAATAAAGAAAAAAATCCTCTGTTTGGACATATGCAACCAGTAATAAGGACTCACAAGTTGCTTTAAGAGATCTTTAGCAAAAAAGACTGGGAACCACTGTAATACACGCCCCTTATATTCATAGTATTCTATATGTTTTCAAGGATGCTTATCAATACTTTGCATATGTTTCCCTCCTTTTACTGCTGTGATATTATAGTGTACGGATGAGGAAAATTTGAAGATGGAATATATAAGAAGTCTTTATGATACTTTGATTTGTCTGATTGGCTGAAGTTCCACAGTCTCTATCAGTGATATATGAATTTTATTAAGGTCTGTAAATCCACATTAGAAAAATTATACAAAAAACTAAAGTGGATTTTTGGACACTCTGCATTCTGTATCTGATTTGTATGAATTTGTGATGGCTTATAAGCACAAGATTTGATCACAGTTAATCACCTTCATCATCTTTATAATGTTAATTCTACTTATCCTTCGTTGCCAGATTTTATGATGGTGTCAAACATTCAAGCAAATCCATTTCCTTCATTTCCAAATATGTACTGTTGCTTAATGTCTACAACATGTTAAATGACCCACGGAGTCTTATGAAAGACTGCACCGGCTCGTTCGTCACGGTCTGTTGTGTCTCTAAGCTCTGCTGAGACTCTTTTTCTGCTTTGCAACAACTCTATGGTTTTCGTTTGTTTGTTGTGGCTTAGAGTGTGTCCACATTCTGTCGCGATGAAAAGGATTATGGCCACATTCACCACGCTCCACATTCATCTGTTCATGCTGAACAGTTTGTACTGTGTGAAAACAATATCAGCAATGTTGTCATGGTATTAAAACTGGTTACAGGTGGGGAGTTTCTGGTAAGTTTCCAGTCTGATGGTGGCGATTACCTCCGACGAGGACACGCGCTGGCCGATCGGTTTGGTCAAAGAAGCGACCGTGGACGGTCAGCAAGGTTCCACCCATGACGCTTCCCTGGGATGGGGAGACTCCTGTCACCTCTGAACATAAGGCATAAACATTTCACTGTATTAAAGTACTACGCAGGAAGTACTTATGAAAACTGACATTTTCATTGTGAACTTTCTGTTTACTGTACCTGCAAAGGTCTGAAACATGGAGAGCTTGCCCTGTCCTGAAACCCTGTACAGGTTCTTGTCCGGTAAACTCCTAAAGATTTTAAAGATATCAATAAATATTATTCCAGCCGTTCATACAAGAATGTTGTTGCTAAGTGAAACAATTTTTATGCAAGAGGTCAAATCTTCAGCAGCTGTTTTAGCTTAATATCTTTTCATTTTATCTACAACCCTGATTCCAAAAAAGAAATTAACATAAATGAAACAGAATGTGATCATTTGCTAATCAACTGAAAACAGCACAAACGCAATATATTTAATGTTTGACCACATCAGCTTCATTCATTTTTGTAAATGAATGTTTTGCACTTGCAAAGGTTGACTAAACCTAAAATAAAAATTGGAGTACTGAATCATGAAGTCAGCCATGCTTTACCTTCCAAATTCACTGTCAAGAATGTAAGTCCAGTTGTGATGCCCTGTTGGAAACAACACGTAATTATTCAGAGAGTTTGTACAGTTTCAAAACAAATTTTTTAACTATATATAGAAAACAAAACCAGCTTACCAACATACGTTCCCGTCATTTTGCAGCTCATGTATCCCCAGTGTGAATTCTCAGAGTCCAGCCGCAGGTTATATCTTTGAAAACATTTAAAAACTTTCAGTACTGCTCAAAATACCAAATCATGTATTATTATTATTATTATTATTATTATTATTATATCTACGGTGCAGTTTCCTGTGATTTAATTTCCAAACTCAATCCACATCTAGACAAAGTTCTTACAGTTCATCAGACCCCAGTTTAAGCAGCTCACATGGCATCCCTCCCATGTAGGATCTGCAATAAACAAGATCATATTTATCAATTAACTCATCGAGGATATCCTTTAAATCTGAGAGTCTACATTTTAATATTCATGGATTATTCTTTAGCCTTTATTTTGGGTCAATCAGCCTTCTTTCAAACGATATTGACAGGATATCATCATACAGCAGTCAGAAGTGTCCCTCATATAAAAAAATATACATGGGTGTGAAGGACAAATTTCTTTACAGTAATATGAATATTTTGAATGCTTATGGATGTTTTATTTATTTTTGTACCTCAGAAATCTGACGTTGAGGCCATTGGAGCTCTTGGCGGTGTTGCTGCCATACACATCAGTGAAGATCCGTCCTCGAAGTGTCACCAAGGTGCCTGCAGTGATTTTAAATTGTGTTTGATATCAAGTTTAAAATGGACTCTATGTTGATGCTATAGAGGGAAAGAGCTGTACCTGGAGGACCACTGACTGGACTCATAGAGTAGATAGTCGGTGTGCGATACCAGACAGTCTGAGGAGAGTTACAGTAAGTAAAAGACAGTTAGAAACCAGCTCAAACTTGACTGCAGGAGCTTCTAAATGAAGGTGTCTGTGTTGCATTCGCTGCAAACTCACATAGAAGCTGCAGTGGTATGGTTTGTACGCCCCTCTGCATATGCTGCTGTCAGGAAAGGGAACACCGTCCACGCTGACACGGACCACATACTGACCACTCGGCATGGGTCTGTGATGGACAGACATTAATCATCTTAGACAGATTCACACGTGTGGTGTACGCACTTTATAAAAATTGTGTACATTCAATGAACAGCCCCCTCGTCCTGCAGGCTACCTGGTGTAACACAGGATCTGGTTGCTGTGTGTTGAGTCTCTCTCCACATCACAGGGGACGGACAGGGTGTCTGACACCAGGGTCACACGGTTGCCAAAGTTATCGTCTTTTGGATTCAGCTGGAACTGTTTCTCCTGGGCAAAACCTGAAAAAAGTGCCAAATAATGCCTTTTGGTAACACTTTATTTTAAGGTACACATATTCACCATTAACTAGTTGGTAAGTAGCATGCATGTTAGTCACATTTTGACTGTTTATTAGTCATTATTATTACTTATTAATGCTTTATTCTGCATGGCCATATTCTGCAACTACTGGGACATTAACTTTCCGCCATTAACCTCCTGATTACCGCTTATTATCAAGCGTCACCATTTGGGGATCCAAGGATTCAGGAGGATTAAATCTCTTACCGTGTCCTGAAATGGTGAGTCGTGTAGCTCCACCGACGCTTCCTCGACGTGGAGATATGTAGTCAACGCGCTGAGCACCTGAAACATGTAAAACACGTTGGTTAGAGGAGACTGGTTAGGACATTTGGGCGATCTGCGCAATTAAAAAGACGCAAACTTGCATCTACACGTACAGGACTCGTTTAAAGAAAAGGTTTATTATTTTTATTTATTTATTTGAGACTTTCATTGTTGCTGTGCTTTGTATCCGCTTACTCACCACAGCTGTAGCAGCACAGTGCGAGGAGGAGAGCCGCCGGCCTCCACGCGCGCTCCATCCTGCAGTTTCCCTGCTGTCTGCCGCTCACGAGGCTCGCTGCTGGGACACATTAAAACATTTAATAAGTACAGACACGCTTTTTTAAGTAATGTCTGTAAAGCTCTGAGACGGTCCGTATCAGGCAGAATGAATCATATTTCAGGCTGTTTTGATTCATCAGTTTAATTATAACAAAATGCTCTGAAGGAAAATCAGTGAATAACAAGGTAGCATCAGTTGTGATGGGTAAAAACTTTGAGATTAGACCCAAATCACTACAAGATTATTATAAAAATGCAGTCATTTAAATCTGCAACAAGAAATTGCGAAAATAATTCTATTTTCAATTGAAAAGAGATGTAAAAATGAAAAAGTCCACCTGCTGAAAACGCGTTTTCCAGTTAAATGGCTCAGGTGTTCTGACAGGTAGAGAGAAACACTGCCTGTTTATGGGACAGCACTTAAGTCTTTATAGGGCTGCCAGTGATCCGCCTCTCACCTGAAACTGGGAGGAGGAGACTGCTGAGATCAAGCCATCACCAATTCAGTCTGAAAGTGACGCTGAGATCAGACCAGATGTTCTGTCATTTCCTGTCAGACAGTAAAAACTGGGTCAAAATTAGGACAGGGGTCTAAATCATGAGTTCGATGGAAGTGAAGAGGAAGAAGTGAAACTATAAAAAGCCCAAAGTAGACTTGTCAGGGTCTGTGGGGAGTGGTGGAGGAAGCATTCGGATCCTTTATGTATGTGTGTTGTGTGTATGTTGCACTGCCAAGTTACTGTGTCCACACCTCCCTCTGCATGTCATATGAAAGATAACATCAACAGTTTGGGTTGTAATCATGACAAAAGAAAAACATTTTTCAAGGTGTGGACAAAATAATGGAAACACACACTGTCATGCAATCCTGCACAATCACCCTAAAAGAAACTGCACCTCTGTGATGCTTTGAATGTTCAATTCTGATGCAGTTTTGTGAGAGTATGAATTCTGCAAAAGCTTGTTTCTGATGGGAGAAACCACATTATTATGTTCATGTAACCCAGCATGTAAGGATCTTCCACAGTGATGCTGTGTGCAGGTGTTAAACTATGTGGTGCCTTAGAAACAAGTGGGCTCTTGTCTGATGGAACGGAGTTACTTACGACACTCAGGAATGTTTACAGCTGTGTAATTTCGACATAAACTTTTGCAATGTTTGACAGGAAGTGTTTAACTTTTCATGCCATACAAGGCATCAGTATATTATTAGTTTATCATGAGATGCTGAACGGACAAAAATCCGATTCGGTCACCTCTGTGTTCGTCGTCACAGTCACTCAATGTCATCGTCTTCTCCCCATTTCATTCAACACTCTCACAGAGTTACATAATTTCCTGTTTTAACAAAAATATCAGCAGATTTTCTGGAGATTTTCAGTCTCTGAATAGCGAGGGGAAAAAAAGGTCAGATAGAGGTTTATAGCCTCCTGCGGTCCTGAGACATTCATGCTCCTTCCACAGCAGAACAGTGACATCGCTTTATGAAACTCAGCGTAATCAGAACAAACAAAATTACATCAGGGAGCAAACAGAGAGACAGATTAGCTGATGGGTGAGAGCTGATAGTGAGAAAACTTTGCAACTTTAGCAGCCTCAAGTGGTCGTGAGAGTTTGCTGTTCAAGGTTTTGATAAGAAGGTAATAAAAGAATTACCTCAAAGTCACATACAGCTCTTCCTCTCGGCTACATTCGGTCTGCTTAGCTGCTGTCGGGGTGGAGACATTTTCTTTCACACATTTTAATGCTTACATCAGTTACGTATTTTTAATCTTTACATTTTTATTGTACATATTTATTTTTCTAATTCTTATTTTTACTCTTACTCTTCTTCTTATTACCATTTATTGCAAATCAGTCATTTAGGACAGCTTACTGTGTGTTAGATCATGTTATGTTATGCACCTTAGACTCAAGGACAAAATTTCACACAAATGTCTCATAGGATGATGTGATGAAATTTTATATCCAAAAGGTCAAAGGTCAACTTCACTGTGGCTTCTTCTTCAGTTGAAAAAGGACCATTAGTGTGTAGCTTTGCAGTGTCGCTCATCACAGGCTGCCTGAGTCCATCGGACATGTTAGATAAGGTCTTTGTTGACAGTTCTATTGAAGCATTACACAGGAGGAGGAGGAGGAGGAGGAGGAGGTGTAGTAGATGTTTAACTTACATCACATCACTTGCTGACAGGTGCCTCTGGGTGGGAAGAGCCCAAAGAAATGTTGAGCTTTGTTACATAACGAGACTCGAGAAACTCCTGGGACACCAAAACCTACTGATAGAGCTTCAGCGTCGTGGGTCAAAATCTTCTGAATTTGCCTGTTTGTTCGGTGGCATTCAGACCAGGACTCCGTGTGGGCGATCTGCCACGATGGCAAAACCAGGAATCGACAGCCATCATACAGAACAACAAGCTCACACAGGGGCCGACTGTGTGCAGACACTCAAACACACAAGCTCTCACACTGCCCACGCACCAAACTACAATCTCAGTCTAAGAATATACTGTAAATTCCTCTGTCACTTTCCACATCAATTAACTGACAAAGTTCTTTCTATGAAGTGTGAAATCACGAGGAACACGAGCAGAAATGTTGTCCAGCAGGTTCAGGCAGCGATGCACAGAGCACGAGGTTAACGTCCTTCGACTTATTCAGAGGAAAACACCAAATACACTTCCTGGAAGGACAAACTGCAGACGTTTGACCACATTTTATTTTCTTCAGGAAATAACTTTTACTTTAAGATCAGGCATTGGATGATGGAAAAAAGTAGAAATTGTTGCTTATTAACATTAGAATCACCAACATTTTACGCTCATGAAATATAGAAACACATTTAAAGAATAGATTTTTTAAGATGTATTTCCATATTATTCATTTGTAGATTTACAATTTATCAACTAAATAATGCAACAATTAAACACTCTGTAATAACACTGACGATGTCTTTGTCTTCTTACCCTGAAGAACTAAAGAGCCTCACAGCCTTGTATGAGAGACTGTGCACATTCTTATTTTAGCTCTGATCAGTCTGGATTTTTTTTTTTTTTTGGCTTAAACAAGAAAATCTATAAAAGGTCAAACAACACTTCAGCAATATTCAAGAAAAAGTCAGGACCCCCAGTGACCAAAATAGGCATGACTTTATTATTTTTTTTCCAAAACTGCTGCATAACAAACTAAAATCAATATGAAAACACACAATACAAAATAAAGATAACACTTCAGCATTGCTCACAATGAGAACAAAGATCAGTCTGGATTTCAATTGTGGATCTACAGTGAGTAAAAAAATGTCTAGACGGGAATCGTCTCATTCACAAGGTTGCGTGTTGAGCTAGAAAAGCTCTGATTCTCTGCAGGAGCTCTTTCTTCACGCTGTCTGGAACGAGTGCTGCAGAGGAGAGAACAAGACAGATGAGAAGTGTCGGTGTGTCGGGACGAGCACCGAGCGATTCGGAACAGAGAAACAGCACAGAGAGTTACCGCGAAACCTTTCTGTTTGTCTTTGATGTGACGTTACTGAAGGATTACTGAAGCGCTGTTTGACTGATGCGCTGCGCTAATCAACTTTGACAGAGTAAAATCTCCTGTTCAGAGACGTGCCTGAAGTAAACGCACCACATATGGAGCCATAAGTTTCGATTCTTCAATAAAAAAAAGAGAGCTGTCAGTCACTTTTTAACCTGTTAAAACATCCAGTTTTTCCCATAATTTTCCCCATTTAGTAGATTTAAGTTTCTAAAAATCATTCCAGTCTGTCTGTCTCACTGTATCACATAGAAATTCTGCATCAGTTCATTCCAGCTCTTCATTAAAGTGAGATCATATTTACAGTGAGTGAAATATAGAAAGTCAAGACTCCATATTTCTTCTGCACCATTGAATCAAACATAAATATTGCATGTTTTTTATAGGGAGTACCTTGTATTTTTATTTTTAGATGCTTATTTCTATTTCAAGTCGATGTTCACAATGTACACAGTACTCCAGGATTTAAAATAAAGGCCTGTGCGCTTCACAGAAGTTTGACCGACTGACCCAAAGTGTTTTCTACACACCCATCCTGATGAAATGAAGCCTGCTGACAGCTCATCAGCTTGACTATGATTATCATTCGTACACTTCTTCCACCCCCTGCTGTTCTGTTCGCACGTGCAGATCTGTACCTCTGCCTTTAGGTGTGACTTCTGTGACCAGGTCCTCCACTGTGACGTGCTCCAGGCCCTTTTCTTTGATCACATCTGGAAAAGAGTCAGTGACTTCAGACATCCAGTTCCACTGAAGGACCATTACACACACACACACACACACACACACACACACACACACACACACACACACACACACACACCAATGCAGATACAAACCTTTGCAGTGTGCTTTCAGCTGATCCTTCCATCCACACTCCACCAGCTTTGCCCTGAGCAATTCTTTCAACCTGCGGCCACACATTTAGCTCACATTATTTTAACGTCTGCTGCCTCAGAACCATTCATGACCAAATCGCTGAGGAGAAAAGCCTGCTTACCGCTCCCGTTCCCCCATTTCTATCAGCTTCTGGTTTATTGCGGCTCTCATCTGCGAGTCTTTGCTCATGATCTGTCTGAAAACAAGCACAAACAACAGCAGCGTCGGTTTGGATTCAACGGCTTCAGGGGAAGGTACGAAAAATGCTTTATTTTGCTAGCCATCAGGTAGACGTTACCTTTTGTCGAGATGGATCAGCTGGGGAACATACAGTCCCTTTACACAAGCGTTCCGTGTAAAACGTTAAAACCTTAACGGTTCCACTTCAGCGCCGGTTAATTTGCCTAAAACTGACTGCGTCATCGCTAAAATAAAATGACCAAATCAGGAGCAGTATCTTCACATGAATAATCTTTGCTAGCGTGACGAAATAAGACACATTTATTACAGCACACAAGACGCTTTGAGAGAAAATACAAAGAACTCAAACTCCCATGAGCCCCCGGGCCAGGCGTGTCCTCTGTAAAATGGCTCCGTGGCGCCAAAACAGGAAACGTGTGTCTCACTCACTTCTCAAACATCAGCAGCTCCCCTCACATCAACTTGTGGATAAGTCAGTTGTATTTCAAAGACATGGCTGCGTCGAATTATTCCTTGAAGGTCAACAGAGAGCTGCTGGACCCCAACTTTGAAAGTTACAGGTTGTCTCTGGACGCCATACCAACGTATAACGTAGAGCTGGATGCTGGTGAGAGAAACGAACTGACTGTACTGTACAGCTAGCAAGAGTGCTAGCTTAGCACTGATACCAGACTGATAAATCACTTCTGTCACAGCTGTTAGCAAACATAACTAGCAAGCTTACACGGTGCTAATACTTGAAAACGCATTTTGGTTATACTAAACAATGTTAACAATGTTTAAGCTAGTCTAGCTGTAAGCCAGTGGCTCAAGGTCCTCCACTTACACTTGAGAGGGGTCAGAGGGTCCCCAAGAAAATGAGAAGTAGTTTAAACTGTAGATGATGAGAAAAGCAGTGACACTGGCGATGATAACAGCGTACACATAATATGCAAAGATAGCTTCATTTATGCAGTTTGTCTGTTGAACGCAGTGTTAGTTAGTGAGGATTTTACATTGTCCAAAATGAGGAAATGTCTCTTTGGCTTCACCACACAGCAGTAAAAACGACACTAAGACACGAACAAAAGCCCAGATATGAAATATAATTAGAAAACAGAGCGACTGGTTGCAAGATTTAGCCTGTAAAAGAGGCATAAGGAGGCCATGCATTCAGTATTTTAACTGCATTTGACAGGAGTGACTTGCTGTACACAGCAGTGGTGGATTTTACTGGTGTAGAATACCTCACTGAGAGTTATTAAAACACACATGAAACACAGAAAATGACAAAGTGAAAAAAAAAAAACACACAGTCAAACTGACTTTTGATAAAAGTGGAGGTACCTTATTCTAACCTTTGGCTTGTTCGTCTCTCCTGCAGCTGTGGAGGAGGTTAAGCTGAAGGACACGCAGTACACCCTGGAACATATGCGTGCTTTTGGCATGTACAATTACCTCCACTTAGACCCTTGGTATGAAGACAGCGTTTTGTTTGTGGACTGCAAAGGAAGAGTTCTCAGCCTCACCGTCACCCTGGTAAGCTTTAAAACCTTTGTGTTGTTGTTTACATTTATCACTCCCTCGTTGTCAGCGTGTCCCTCCACCGACGTCTGTGAGGCAAACTCCTGTGTGTTTATTCCTCGTATCAAACGAATCGGATGTGATTCTGATGTTGTGACAGTGGAGCTGTTGGTTGGCTTTAATGCATCTGACACACCAGTAGGTGGTGACCAAATACTTGTGTAACAGCACCGCGATGCAGTTCTGGCAGGTGTCGTCAAGAGAAAATTACCATTGCAAAAATTCCACAATATTAACATTTTAGAAGTTGCAATATTGATGTGATTCATTATAGTTTCCTTAACTTGCTGTTGCTGCTGTTTAAGATGCATTGCAGACAGTCACAGAGTCTCAGTGTTTGGGGAAAAACACAACTTTTTAGTCCATCTCTTGCCCATCAAAGGATTCAGCCTTTAGATGAGCTCATGTTTTCTATGGTGATTGCTTAAAATCCCTGATATGAAAATGCTGAGACAAGGAGCAAAATCAGCCCTGTGACCTTTTCAAAGGAGACTTCTTTTATGTCGAAGGCATCAGTGACGGTAATTAGAGGTAATTGGTCTCACGTCTGTGTTTTATTATGTTCAAACAGGCCTGAATGATGATCATCCGACTATAATCCTGCGTGACTGTATTTCTGCCTTTCAGCTGCATTATTAAATGGCTCTTTATGAAAATGTGTCGCTCAAATTCTAATTACAATCATCACCGTAATTATCGTCCCTGCCGAGCCTTTTCCGTGCATTCGCAGGGTTGGTATCGCTCGGCACATTGTGCATAGGTGCCTCGCGCTCTGTTTGGGGCATTAACGGCGTGGATGCTGGAGAAAATGATCTCAAAGGTGCATCGTGCATCAGTTAGCAATATGATTCACAGTGTCACGCACCATGGCAACAACAGGGCAGCTGCTGCATGGTCCTTTGAAAACCTGTTACTTCATTTATGACTAATTGATGCTCATGTGGTGGCGTATCAGTCTATTAGTAATAAGACTCTGAGAGTCGTGAATCACATGTGACGCTGAGCCGCATGACAGTTGGTCACTTGGTCTCTCCTTGATGAGTGCATGCTGTTTTCCTGCTCTTCAGGGTTTACGTTGACGGTATCTTCCTGCGGCCTTTTAACTTGAAGCATTATGGAAATTCTGTTTTTCTGTGTGTTTCTGTATCAGATGTTGATCGCAGACTGTTCTTACGGGACTGGAGTGCCCCATTCAGTATGAAAGCAGTGACCTTTCTCTTCTTCTGTAGTTCAAAGCCGCCTCAGAGCGTCTGTACTTGAGTCTCTCTGAGTCATGACTGGACTCCTTAAAGAATGTACATTGACAGCTTGTCAGCAGCAGGAACAGATTTATCACCCGTTTCATTTGATTCAGGAATCTCTAGCTCAGTTTTAGCTTTGAAATGAAGTAGAGACAAAATCCATTTTGTACAGTTCTGATGCTTCTCAGCCGCCTCGAACAAGCAGCTGTTTGATTACTGATTAATCTTTTGAGTCACTTTTCAAGCAAAAAAGCCATTTTCTGTGATTCCAGCTTCTCAGTGTGAAGATCTGCTGTCATAGATGTCAGGAAATAGAATTGGGTTTCATTCCCATCCACCAACACATTCACGTTTGCTCCCCGCAGGTGTGAATGAATCAAACATAGCTCAGACTGATGCAGAAACGGCCGTCCGTCTGCTTTCTGGGTGCAGTATTGACTTATGGGTCTGTCGTGTGGTTAATCCAGGACACCGCCCTGGGGAAGCCGAGAGAGGTCTACCGCATATCCGCTGACTCCAGCCAGTGTGAGGATCGTCTCTGCGCCTCCCTCAGCCTCACCTCAGCGACCTGGGCGGCTCTGTCTGACGGCGCCGGCCGACTGTACCTTCTCCGCACCGGCAAGAGGGGAGACAGCTCCCATATGAAGTGGGAAGTAAGTGCAACAAGTAATAAATAAACACATTATTTAGACGTCTTTGATAGCATACATGTACAAGTACATTAGAGTTAGGAGTGAGCTGATCCAGTATTAATTACGGGTGCAGATTTTGACATAATTTGCTGAACTGGCGTCATTGATCCACGTACCGATCCAGATTCCACAGTTTACTTAAAGTTAACTTATTTGATAGTGATTCTAGATGGTGGAGATATTTTATATCTGCATCTGTTTGGATGTGAAGCCCACGTATCCTCCAGTTTTAACAACTTCATAACTTCATGTAACCTTACACACAACTACAACATTCAAGGAAAAAGGCTCTGATATCAGTAGATATCCAAATTCACATATCGGAATCATCATCGGTGCATCTCTGAAGTATATTAGTTTCAGGGTAATTATGTGGCTTTTTCCCTGTTTCTATTCAAGAGCGTGGTCTGTGAATCTGAGAGCATGACTCATTGATTTCACATTCAGATTCTGTATTGCTCTCATCCCATCGCTCTCAAATCTGCTGGCGCTCAGATTTCCTCTGTTTCAGCTCAGCCTGTCTTGCACTCACTCACATTGTTGTCTGCACAGATTTCACTCCAGCTTCACACTCAGGCTTCTTCTGTGCGCTCGTCAAACGTCTTTGTGAAATAACCTGTCAGAATTCTCCAACCGATAGAAAGCCAGGTTTAGTGCTGACCAGTGAAATGATCCCTGCCTTGCTGCACTTATTGTTCACTTCTTCGAGCGTCCCTTAAGGGCAGTGACTCTCATCCACTCCTGCGAACACTCCTGCGACGAGGCAGGGATCATTTTATGGGTCAGTTTTGACGTTTGACGAGTGCTGAGCAGCGGCCTGAGTGCGAGGAGGAGGAGGGCTGAAGCTGGAGCGCAGGAAATCTGTACAAACAACAATATATCTGTCACAGAATGTGAGCGTGAAATCAAGTCCTGCTCTCACATTGAAAGACCACACTCTTGAATGACGATAGGAAAAAAGCCCCATATGTAATCCAGCAGTCATTGTGAAGAAGGTTAGAGAGCAGTAACTAATCCTTGGCCTTTTATGGAGCTCTGCTGGTGACTAAATGAAAATGCAGCGATGCTGATGCGACACCTGGTCTCTGAAGTAACTCTCTGAGTGACGCTTTTAGTCAAACAGTTTCACAAAACGTATCGAGGAGGAAATACGTCACCATATGCTGCTTCTCATCTGCTTTTTGGGCTTGACAGCACTTTGTAAAGCATTCATAGCTGATGCTTCCTGTAATGTCAGCCACCTGATCGTAGCTTTGTTCGCAAATGTTGAAAATAAGACCAAACCTGAGGGAGATAAGTGATGTTTTTGTCCAAGGCCGGATGTCTCAGCAACTGGTGATATAATCGCTGAGTCATCGAATAACACAGTCAGAGTCTCATAGGAGGTATTACTTGTTATTGAAAAGGTAATTAATCAAGACAGTGACCGTTTGTTAATGCCGACAGTCACGTTTGCTGGAGCTGATATTTGTTTCATTTCTAAAAATCCTTGGCAGCTGGTGAAGTGGTTAAATCTGGACGTATTCTGATAAATCTTTCGTCAGCAAACTACATGAAAAGACTGAAAGATGAAATCGGTTAAAGCACGTCGTTTGGCATATTCTGTCGGTGTTCTGGCGTGAGCCTCCTGCGACAGCCAAGCAGTATGTGACAGTGATGAAGTTAATGATCACTCAAAAGCTCTCAGGAAGCTCTCACTCACTTGGCGAGAGATCTTGGATGGATTCTTCGGCAGCTTGTGGCGGTCTTTCGTCAGTGCTGCTCTGGGATGTGAGGCTGCATGTGTTTATTAATTACAATAATCTTTCAGTATGTTCCACCGCTGCGTGCACACGGCTGTACAGTATATTCCAATATGTCCGATTTGTCCAATATGTTGGAGTCAGGTATCAGAATTAACCAAACCAACAACCAAGAAAGAGTCATGTTTAGAAATTCAAAGATTATATATCCTTTAAATGTGCTCTTGCATTATGAAATGTTATTATTCGGCATAGAAACTAGTCAAAAAAAAAAAAAAAAAGCATTTCCAAAGCAGCCTCTGTGTTTAAAAAACTGTGTCAGCCGCTGGAAATGAGCTTGTAGTGGTGAAGGATGAAGGCTTTGATATCAGACGTGTCTTTGTGCACTTCATCCTGTTAACAAGCGTGCAGTTGGGATTAGCTACAAATGAGAGTTCATACTCTGAACAAGCACGCCTGATACGAGTCTGAAAGCAAAGTTCAGGAGTGGAATTTTTAATGAAGTCTTCCAGTGTTCTGGTTTTGAGCTTCAGCACTCGAGGATCCCAACCAAGCTAAAGCTAAAGAGCCTGTTTTTCTCCTGTTCGTAAAACAGGTCGTCAAGGTGTAAGAGATGTAAACAGAAGCAGTAGGACAGCTCTCATTATTTCTGAGTCTGTCCGGTTATGAGGTGATTTATGCTGTCGGCTTTCAAATTGTCGTCATTGTTGCTGATTAATCAAATGTCCCTTCACTCATCGATATATTGGCTTATGATTTCACCTCTAGTCAGTGGTTTTAAGCGCTTGGTCTGAGCTGAATGACCATTAATGTTATGTAACTATAACCACTGTGGATTACAAAGTCTGACTTTTACTTGTATAAAAAGTTAAAGAATGCTTCATTGATCCCAGGGGGCACCTGGGTCAGCCCCCATTGCACAGCAGTAATAAAATAGAGGAAGGAAATAGAGATATTTTAGAGAATATGTAAAAATATGTGCACTATACGACAATATGAATCATTTTTATGGATTTTACCTGTTAAACTGATTGTTTTTGTTGATTCTGTGCTCGTAGCCGCTGTTCAGTGAAGACATGAAGGAGCCTTTCACCATCCTCCACAGCATCTCTCACGTCCAGGATGGAGTCCACGCCATGGAGGTCCTGCTGCTCCGCATCCAGAAAGACCCGCAGGAGACCAAAGGAAGTGGATACTCGGTGTCCCTCGAGTGGGTCACCGTCGCCAACACGGCAGGACACGGTGGGTGCTGCTCTGAGCTACCACGACTGAGGTGACTGAGCATGAAGGCAGATAAGTGGAGCGTGCCAAACATCAGGGCTGCTGATTGGGCCAAAAATCATAACGATTATTTAACACGATCACTCATCGGCTTCAGAAACATCACGCAGTCATTTATTCTCGTTTTGTCTCGTTGGAGGCCAAACTTTTAATTGAGAGTAAAATAAATAATAAGGTCTAAATTGGGATCTGAATTTCAAGCCTGTCATTTGATTTTCCTATTCATTTTTACAGCGTTCATACTCAGTAGACGACAGAAATCCTCGCTGATTGCACCATGCTAGAAAGTTAGTCATAGTCTGCCATTAGTGGAGTTTAATTATTATGTACCAGATGAGATTAGCATACTCTGAAGGAAACGCTGGCAGGAAGGATTTTCATTAAAGTTCTTGGCACTGGCTGAGAAAGAAAGGTTCCCCGACCAACGATTCAAAGATTGGAAAGCCAAAAAATCAGAAGCTGCCTTTGGAGAGCCCCTTCCTCATTTATTTGGATTTAAAGATTCAGCGCTTTGATATCTGCCAGATGTGGAATAATCTTTTGTTGTTTGTTTAAGTGTCTCAACGTTTGCCTAAATCTCTGTTTTGACAATGATCATCAGCTCCACCTGCTCCTCAGTTTTCAGCCAGTGTTAGAGTTTTATCAGGGAGGGGAATGGAGAGTTTTCCTCAAAGACGATTTGATCCATCTGTGGTAAAAATCAATGAATTTCTGAGTAAACGGACAAAAAATCAGTGGCAGTTTTGATAATTGATTGATCATTAAGTAATTGTAAGGTATAAATAACCATTTGCCGGTTTGAGCCTCTTAAACGTAAAGGAGTAAACCTCCTCCTTCCTGCTGATGGACTTGAACTCATCGTGTGTCCTGTGGAATAACCCGAGCTGTCCCCGCCGCTCTAACATGAAACATGTTGGTGTTGTTGTAATTCGTCTTGCTCTCTGTCAGAGTTTAATGGAAGACAAGATTACTTTGCACCTTCACAACCTGCAGGTCAGGAGAAGAAGTACGAGGTGAAGACGAGGAGGGTCCTCAGGGGGAAGACGGTGCCTCACTACGCGGCGGTGGAGCCGCGGGGGAAGGGGCTGATGGTGGCCTCGGAGAAACCGTTCGTCCTCACACACGTGGACGGTCGTCCTGTGGAGCAGCCTGACCCGGAGCCCATGGAGGTGGAGAAGACAGGTGGGTCAGAGGTGCTGCTGAGCGCTGTTATTACTGTGGTTAGCGACTGTGCTGCTTTACATCACACCTCCATCATCTGCAGCCAGCACGTACAGGTCAAGCTTAAATATTTGATGACGTGTGCGGTGAGAAGATCTCCACAACAAGCCGAAGCCCTGACATGTTTCCTTTTCACACAGTCTCCTTGGAAACATATCTGAATCTCTAGCTGCTAAATGCTTCACTTCCTTCACCAGCGAGGTGCTAACGTTGTCTGGTGCTGGGTGGGCAGTGCACAAACCGCTGCCTCCTGGGTTTAATGAGAGCAGGCAGTGAAACCACAACGTTGAGTGAACGGAGGCCAAAAAGTGTTGCGTAGGTGCACTTTGATGATGCTTTCGTGTGACCCCTTTCACATTACTGTTTGTTTTGAGTCATCGTTTTTATAAAAGCACTGATTAGCAGCTTGTTATGCACAGTGTAAATCTAATGCTGATATTTAGAAATAAAAACCTTTGAATAAATATGGGCTGCTGCGTTACAGGAAAACATCAACAGGTATCTGCACACCTGCTTCCTGCGGGTGTCCGGACACGTAATGGAGGCTGTAAGTCTGTAGGTCTTTACTCCAGTGCCAGTTAATCTCAGACCGTGGCCTCTTTTCAGAGCGCAGAGCTGGTTTAGAAGAAGTCACATCGGAAAGATTTGACACAGTCTCGGTTTGGCGTTGAGCGTATTTATAGAAAGTGCTGTCTTTATTTCTTTCTTTTCTTCCTTGTTAAGATCACAGTCTGAAACTAGCCAGAGAGCGAACCAGCCTGTCTGTAAAACTGTTGAAACAAAGTGAAACACAAACATCGTCTGGGCCCCGAGCTACTGTCCTGCCTCCCCTCATCCAAGACGCAGTTTGGCGTCACTCACTTCTCGCCATTTCTGTGATCAGACTCATTCGGGTTAAGATTCGTCATGCGTTTGTACGTGCTTGTGTTCAGTCCAGCAGTGTCCTCCGCTCATTACCTCTAAGAGGCGCAGACTGCTGGGTTGTAGTCATAGAAACGCCTGAACGGGCAGCAGAACGGCGGTCTCTGTCAGATCTGCTCATCTGTTTCGGTGTACAGGGATGTGTTTCCAGGCCGTTTATTACTGTTCGCACAGACCAGGGCATGATCTCTCTTCCCTCGCCTGAAGTGATGGATTGAAGTGTCTGTGTAGTCCGTGAAGGAGTGAGAATTATGTTCAGGCCTGCAGGTGATAAAGAATAGTCATTAATATATTTGTTTCATCTGTGATTAATCAGTCAAGGATAATGATAAATTGTTGTCCTCAAATTGACCATCAGTCAAAAACCCAAAGGTGTGAAAAGCACTTTCTTAGAATTTTAGAGATGGAACAAAAAATATTTGGATGCAACCTTGTTAAACAACAATGATTAAATTAGCAGCCATTTTAATTCTGATCAACTGATGCAAAAGTTTGACATTTTGGGGAAACACGGTTATTCTTGGTGAGATTAAAATGAGAAAACTGATGGCACGCTCGTGTTTGCACAACAGAAGGTAAAAAGTCACAAATATAAATATTCCAGTTGTATTTACGTGACATTTACTCAACTGATGACAACACAAAAACAATATGTTTAATGTCTGAGCTCTTCAGCTTCATTGATTTTTGTAAATATCTACTTATTCTGAATTTGATGCAGCAACACGTTTCAAACACGTTGGGACAGGATCAACAAAACACTGAGAAGGAAGTGGAACGCTCCAAAAACACCTGTTTGGAACATTCCACAGGTAAACAGGCTCATTGGTAACAGGTGATAGTGTCATGATTGGGTATGAAAGGGGCTCAGTCGTTCATAGAGGATGGAGCGAGGTTCAGCACTTTGTGAACACATGATTGGATGAAGGAGATCACTGCTTTGTAAAGTCAGTGAACGCAGTTCATTTGCATTGATTGATTAAATTCTGTTTTTATTTGCATTTCACACAGCGTCCAAACTTTCCTGGGGTTTCAGAGTTGTGAGATTTGTTTCAAAGTCAGATTCTTATCTTTTGTATTCATATGAACTGACTCGATCACCATATCAGAAGGACTTTTTCACACCACCAGAACTTTTCTTAAAGTGTGTCTGAGCTGAACCAAACGTTCACGTCCAGCCATTTATGTTTCTTCCTTTTCCTGCTTTTACACTCAGTTATAGTCACAGCCTCTAAACAAGCAGACAAACAGACACCCTCTTTTAAAAAGATGTGAAAAACCTCAGGTGACCCAGACAGAGCAAGGTGTGTGTATGTGCGTGCGTGTGTGCGTGTGTGTGCGTGTGTGTTGATGGTGCAGGAGCAGAATAATGGCAGCTTTTTAGCCAATCCTTTTATCAGCACTCTGCCTTTCTCCTTACAGAGAGGAGGAAGTGGATTAGATGTCAAGAGAGGGGTCATCTTCAAACAGGCTCGTAAGCGATGAGAGAGGAAATGCAAAGGGGGGCAGGAGGGATGAAGGTGACTTAATGGTGTGCAGATGGAGAGGAGGTGCAAAAGCATGCTTGCATAAGCTGAACTATACGTACTGTATAGAAGGAGACAGCGTCCAAAGTGAAGGCTGGAAAACTGTCTGAAATATGATTTAGATCATTACAGGACACCAAGAAGGCTCCACTTGTAGATAAATACACCCCAAAAGTAAAAAGTGTGACTCAGGATAATTAATCATTTATGTAAGTGTTTTGTTTTTTTATTTTAAATTTGCGCTTCCTGTGAATGCAGGGTTGGCTTAAAATGTGTCAGTTCAGCAGTTCGGCCAACAGAGAGCTCAGATAGAGAAGTAAGAGGAAGATTGGGGAATGAAATGGAAGACTTGGCAGCTCACCGTCTCTCCTTCTCATTAGTTTCTTTGTTGACAACAAAAGGTGATTATGAACACGTCTCGGTTCGTCACATGCCTGCCAGATATGGAGCAGATCTGTTGGTTTGGATCGTCATAATTGGACCAATTTCAGCGCTCAGGCTCTGCCAGTAATCACAGAGTTTGGTTTATGACAGTTCTGGCACATAATTCTCTCTATAGGAGTGTTGTATATGAGAAAGCTGGCGCAGTGTTGTCTGTGTGTGAATCAGATGATTCATCTCGAGGCAGTCTTTGCCTTCTGTCTTATCTAAACAGCCTCCATAGTTTGTTTTACTGTTGTCTTTTATGCCTGTGTGCTGCTGGAGGCATTATGTCTTCGGGTTGTCCATACGTCCCGTTCTAATGGACGCGATATCTCAGGAGCACCTCGAGGGAATTTCTTAAGATTTTGCACAAACATTCATTTGGATTCAAGGATGATCTGAGTTTCCCAACGATTTTGGAGATCAGTCCATCTTCTACATCGCTCACAATAACATAATTTATGACCAGCGGCGTCCAAATGATTCAGTGCTACTTTAACCATTAACTGTAGCTGTCAGATAAGTGTAGTGCAGTAAAAAGTACATTGTTTCCCTCTATTTACCTCATAAACTTGGGTAAATATACTTTGTTACTTTCCACCACTTACAGTGATATCAATAATGTATCATTTCTGAATATAATCTGCCTCTCTGATCTCACCTGTGTGCCAGTTCAGGGATGTGAATCTGTAGCTGGTGCTAATCATACGCTATTCAGAAAATACTAAGCTGTATTTTTTGAATGAAGTTTGAGCTGTTGAGTGATGGGGTCATTGTATTTCAGTGCCTGGCAGCTACATTACAGGAGGGAGGAAACCTTTCACCTGAGGCCAGAACTCAGAAAAAAGGGACGAATGTAGCCTGAGAGGAAATAATGTGTGAATCTCTCTTCTGATCAGCGTCGTATGAAAAGGACTTTGTTGATGGAAGAAGGATTTATTTTAGAAATATTTATCAGCGCACAACCTCTGAGTCCTTCTTTGAAAGTGTGATTCAGGCACAAGGCCGTGAAATCGCTTCTGATCAAACTTCTGATGGGAATGTTCGCTCAGTTTCTGAGCATGTCGTTGGCAGCCAGCGTCATTTTATCAAGCATCCGTGGATTGTTGAGAAGTTAAAGACGGACACGAGTCCTGCTCTTCGTGCATTTTCCAGCGAGGCTTTTCACAAAGCGGCCCGCTGACTTCCGCTTCGATAAGAGTGCACATCTGTGGCAGTATTCAGGAGCCAGCTTGTTTTATAGCGTACCACACACACACACACACACACACACACACACACACACACACACACTGTAGGTGTTGTTATTGACGACTAGAATAAGCGACTGCCGATCACAGAGTGCTAACAGGCCAGTCGAGGTGCTGAGTCAGAGGCAACAGAGACATGGCTTCTTAACAGTGTGGGAAATGGTGAGAACAGATCTGTTCTGTGTTAAGAAGGAGCGGAAATGAGGCCTGTCGTGTTTGTGGAAAGGTCTTCAAAGAAAGTGGTTGAGTGCCGGCTCCATGTTAGTTGTAACTTTCACACCTCGAAAGCTCGATCTCAGAGAGCGCACACCATCTCCAGTGCTGCACAGTCTGATCTGAGAGCAAACGCATGCTGTTTAGATTAGTGATAGACAATCATGGGATATATATATATACACCAGAGGAGCTGCAGGTCATGAGAAAAAGCCTTGACAGTCTTTGGCAACATTAAGAAACCCTTTTATAAAACCTTGAATCAGCACCTGGCTCGGATCCACACCAGAAACAGAGAGGTCTTTGGCCGATGACCTGACGTGGCACTAAATTTAATTGAAATTTGTTGACAAGGTTTTAAGGTATTGTTCTCACCAGCAGATGAACGACTAAAGCCTCTCAGATCCAGTGGTTTGTGGCTGTTAAAGGCCCTGAAGGGTTCAGTACGAACATTTTCAGTTACCGTGTGTTCAGATAGAATGCAAAGCGAGTTTTAGAGGCGGTGTGTTCAGAGCCGATGGAAAGATGCGTTTAGGCGCGATGAGTTGAAAATGTTCAATTTGAGCAAAAACTCCAAAAACTGGGCTTTATAAATCTGATTGATAAACAAAAAGACGAGATGAGCTAACGTTTGGTCAGTTGGCTGTTTGGAGTGAATAAACGTGTTGAATATTTAATGTTATTTTCGGGGTTTTAATGCCACATGATGATATAACTGTGTTATATGGACCTGAGTGTGCGCCGAGTCGTTAATATTCAGTATGTAGAATTTAGACCTAAGAATGGAAAACACTGATTTTTTTGGTATTTGGTATTTTGATTAATGCCTCCTCATTTTGACATTTGACGTTTAATTGCAAAGTGCTTTGTCTGCTTCCAGCAGAGAAGTTTCAGGGTCTGACAGGATATTTCTGCACAGCGCTGTAGGTTAAAATGTCAAATCGTGCAGGAGAATTGGCTTCACTGCCAGCTCGGTCCACGTAGTTCGCTCTCGCCCTATAATAATTCATTTTTTCTGAGAGTCTGCCATCTGCATTGTCACTGAATATTCAACAGTAATTCCCTTTAATTCCTGCACTGTATTGGATGTTTTATGTATGACTCTGTAACAGCTGGCCCGGCGTCGTCATTAACTTAAACTCGCCTGTTTGAATTCAGATCCCATTTACTTCTGGCAGCAGACGGCGGAGGACATGACGGTGTGTGTGCGCATGCCCGAGGGTGTCACCAAAGAGGAGGTGCACTTCAGGCTGACAGCAGACAACATCAGCATCAGAGTTCAGGGTTTCCCTCCTTTACTGGAAGGCCAGCTGCACGCATCTGTAGACCCCGAGGCCAGCGCCTGGATCATCAAAGATGACAAAAGGTTCGCAAAGATGTTGTCTTTCAATTGTTATTTGAGTGTTTTCAGGAGCGGAAACAGCTTGACGCAGGAAACCTCGTAGTTCAGTAGAGCCTCAAACCTTCAACTCCAAGTAACAGTTTCCATCTCTGCTCTTTGGTTCTGCTGTACATTCACTTTCTTTCCTCACCACACAATGACAAAGCAAAAACAGGTTTTTGGAGTGCTTTATGAATTTATTAAAAAAAGGGAAATGTGCCATTTACAGTAGTATTCAGACCCTTTGCTTGGTGTTTGCTTAAAGCACCTTTGGCAGCAATGACAGCCTCAAGTCTTCTTGGAAATGATCCCAAAAGCTTGGCACATCCCTCTTGTGGAAATATCTTCTTGGCAGAGTTGTTGGGAATTATGGCCTCATGGTTCCATCTTTGTTTCATCAGACCTATTTGAGAATGATGGGGGTCAGCGTGCTCTTGGGCACTTTCAGTGCTGCAGAAATGTTCTTGTATCCTTCCCCAGATCTCTGCTTTGACACAGTCCTGTCTCGCAGGTCTACAGGCAGTTCTCTTGACCTCATGGCTCGATGTATATCATCAACTGTGAGACCACTGAATGTCCAATTATGTCCAATGAATTCAAAGAGGCACAGGTGGACTCAAGTTGCAGAACATCTCAAGGACCATTGATAGATGTGGGATGCACCAGAGCTTAATTGTGTCATAACAAAGGGTCTGAATAATTATGTAAATGGGATATCTATTTTTGATCAATTTGCAAAACACTCCAAAAACCTCTTTTTGCTTCATCATTGTGGCTTATTGTGCAGTTTGAAGAGGAAAAAAAATAACTGAATTGAGTCTGAAACCTAACAAAAAGTGGAAAACTGAAAGTCTGAAAACTTTCTACATGCACATGGAGCCTGCGCTCTGTATGAATTATTACCTCTGAATGTGTGGAGCGTTGACCTCGTGCAGCGTCCATGCACCACTGCCGGAGATTTAAGAGACCTGAGACACATTAGACATATGTTAGATTACAGTTTTCTACAGTCCCATGAACCTCTGAAAACCCTTGTTCTGTAGCCGCAAGACTTATTTCACGTGCTGTGGTTTTAGCTATCGTGGAGAATATTCTTCATCTACAGGGTGAAATGGGCAAGTGTACAGTGAGGAAATGCAGGTCTTCAACAGGTGTCAAGGCATGAAATTGAAAATGTTTCCATGTGGTGCAAGGAATCGAGTAGCAAGTCTCGTATATTCATTGCCTAGAAAAAAAGTACTCAGCTGCCTTTTCAGGGGTTAATATTTTCATGATTTCTTTTTTTTCGGCGGTGCTGAATCACAAGGTGTGTGGCTGGATTTCTTTTTGACACTGAGCAGCAGAACCCCTGTAAATTGCCACCTTATTGCGTGTCCCTGTGATGCTGGTCGCAGTGTCCTTACAGGGTCTCTCAAGGTAAATTGGTCTCAGGTAATGAGCCAGGCGCAGAAGAAGAAGCCTTATACATGAAATCAACAGCACTGAAAAGCGTCGCCTCACCTGGAATGGGAAGAGTGTAGCCGGGCTTGAGGAGTGAAGCTTTCAGGTGAACATCAGACAGCTCGTGAAGGGAAAGGAGAGCCTCGCTCAGGCTGTTTTCAGCAGAGGAGAACTCTGGCCTGGACTGGGAATTCGTTCGGTCAAGGAGAACTTTAAGAAACTCCTGAACCAACTGACACGTTCTCTGCAGAGGAGGCAGAGTCAGAAGGCTTGAGGTGCAGCCAGGGGAGATTTCAACAGGCAAAATTAACTCGCATGGTGTCACCAAAGCAGGCAGGACAGGACTCCAGTATGATCAAGCCTAGTCAGCCGCCAGTGCACATCGTCACGTTTCAATTGTGCGAGTAAAAATAAAGCACTTTGAAGTGAGTGACCGTGCAGCCTGTGTGTTCTGGGGTCGGCATGTACGTTAACGGGTCAGGACGGGTTCTCTTTCGACTTGGAGATAATTACGTTTAACTGGTCGGTTCTGGTACTGAGCTTTGAGGTGCGGGCAGGTGCAGGTGTGCAGAACAGGACTACGCTCCCTGATGCACTCCAGGACCCGGTGACTTCACTTTGGACGTGGTTCCAGGTGCAACATGGCACATTTCTGACCACGTTCTTTTTCAGCCTGGTTTTCACTTAGTCTTTAACATCTGCTATCGAACTTGCACTCACTGTGTGACTGTTGAACACCGGATTGACATGGAGGTGTTGTCCTGGTCGTGACGTCCATGGTGATTCAGTGTTGCAATCAATAAAACGGCAGAGGGGGCTGAATACGTTTCATAGGCATTGGACCTATTAATCCAGTTTATGAGTTGAGTGATATCCGCCACTTGAAGACCTTTCTCCATGTCTGGATCAGCCCTCCAGTACAAGTCCTCCAGTGCAACCAAAAACATGTTACATAGCCTCTTTATTCGTCCTGTGGTAATCCTTGAGTTTCAGGGTTTGTGTTTGTGTGTGTGTGTCTGAGGGACAGAGAGTATGTCTGCATCTGTCTGTCTGTCTGTCCTGTTGTGTGCAGAAAAATAAGGTTGTTCAGCTGAAGAACTGAGAAATGAACATGAGCGTTTATTCTGCAAGTCTGATTTATTTTTCATTTTGCTTTCTTTAAGCTTATGGCTGCTCATCTATCAAGATGAATCGTGCTGTCGTTTGGCGGGTGATATCTCCATACTGTGACAGAGCGCTGTGTGCGTCTAGATGCCCCTTTAAGCTTTGAATATGTCGGAAAATCACACCTTCATCCTGGGTATTGACTGTGTTTTCCCACAGATACACAAAAGGCATGATGATAGCCAGACAGAGTGTAAAAGAGATGTTTTGATTTGTTTCCCCGAAGAATAAAAAAAATGCATATTTTAGATTGAAACTTGGCTAAAGCAGGGTGAACCGTTGATTATTGTTTGTGTGTGTGTGGATGTGCAGACTGCATCTGGATGGCCTTTTACGATGTAAATACTTAAAAAAAAAAAAACACCTGTTGTTTGTACTGAGCATGTTTTCCACACCAATGGCTAATACTCTTTACAGACCAACAGCTGAGCACCATCCAGCTCTGCTCTGTCCACAGCTGAATTAAGAAGCTGCCCTTTGTGTCTCTTTTATATCTTCTCATTGTTCTCCAAATATAGACCTGCCATGTAGCATCCAGCAGTATAAAAGGGCCTGAATGGTCCGGGCTTCTGAAGGCGCATGTTCGCACTCGTACTTTGAAGCTGCAACGTGTGCACAACATGTCACGTTGAGGACGAAGGTTCACTGTTACTATGGCTAAAAAATTCTGATAATCAGAAGGAATCCAGCTTTTCCCCCCATAATAATCTACTGAATGGACCTGAAACACAAAGTAATGAAATTTCAGAGGTGTAAAGTACAAGAACATTACACTTGTTACAGCTTTCTCAGGATTCTGTGTGTCACGAAAAACAGAAAAAGCATGAAGTGAGTAAGAACATATAATTGGGCTCTGACAGCCAGCTCCATGTTGGATCTGGTTACCAGCTGTCAAAAATCCCATCCTGGTACCAGTGAATCTCTTCATTGAACATTTCATCCGTCCTCGCCTGTTTTTATTAGCAAAGAGTAATTTGGAAAACCTTTAGGGAGCAGACTTCTCATTTTGAGCCGTTGCTAATGAATGCTGTTGAAAAAGTCGCCATCAGCTGTAGAAAATTACGTTTAATTTCACAATGGTGAAAATGAAACTTCTGGCTGTTGTCCAACCGGCTGAGGCAGATACCGGCTGAGAGAGAACATTTGTGAGGGAGAGGAGCTCTTCTCTGTAACAGCCCCGTGTGATCAGGAGTGTTTTCAGGCAGTTTCAAGTGAAACTTTTCAGTGAATGAATGAATATCAAGAACTAGAACATGTTAAACTTATAGTCCTGAATCATCAATGGACGTCTGACGAGAGGTCTGAAGAGAGGTTCACCACTTTGTGAACACATGATTGGATGAAGGATATCACTGCTTTGTGAAGTCAGTAAACGCAGTTCATTTGCATTGATTGATTAAATTCTGTTTTTATTTGCATTTCACACAGCGTACAAACTTTTCTGGGGTTTCAGAGTTGTGAGATTTGTTTTAAAGTCAGATTCTTATCTTTTGTATTCATATGAACTGACTCGATCACCATATCAGAAGGACTTTTTCACACCACCAGAACTCAACACAAACGTTCACGTCCAGCCATTTATGTTTCTTCCTTTTCTTGCTTTTACACTCAGTTATAGTCACAGCCTCTAAACAAGCAGACAAACACACCCTCTTTTAAAAAGATGTGAAAAACCTCAGGCGACCTCAGCTGAGATTAATACATGGACTCAGGGACACTTTGTAAAACTGTTGTCACTAAACTCAGTTCATTTGCAAATGAACCAAATTCAGTTTTTCTTTTTTTTCTTACACAACATCCCAATTTTTTTGGAATTGGGGTTCAAGTTTTTTAGTTTGTTAGCAAGCAAATAAGCAAGAAAATCAATTTATAGTTCTTAAAAACAGAAGTTTGGCTTTAGATGGAAAGGAAAGGAGGGAGACAGGAGACAAAATCCACAGCAGTAACAGTGCAGTTAAGTTACTTTGAAATCATTTTGAGGCTAAATGCTGCAGTAAACCTGCGTGGTCTTGAGTTACTTTCTTTCTGTTCTGATGTTTGTCTCGAGCTGAATGTCAGATCACTTCTTGTGTTTTGCTGGTGTGGTGCAGCAGGCTGCGGTGCAGGTAATGTGAAGCTCTACTCTGAGCTGCTGACGTCCAATCGGGAACCTGAGATTAAATTGCTCGGGGCAAAAACGCACGTATGCGAGGAAGAAAATGTTATTTTAATTTTATTCTAATTTATTCATATTTTCTCCCTTGAATTGCCATAATTTTGTGAAACGCTGAGAGTTGATGAATAGGCTCATGTGTGCCTGTATTGAATTCATTGTGCTCCCTCCAGTGAAACAGGCCTGAGTGTATAGATTTCATGTGTAGAAAGACAGAATATCATTATGCAGACTCCACAGCTGCTGCCAGTGAAAAGCACATGACCTGAAATGTTGCTGCACGTATTTATTGTAAGTAATTAACGGACGATTGTCAAAATTAGCCGTGTAGAAACAACGACTGATGGCTGCATTTATTAGAAATTACAGAACCTCTCTTTGACTTCAATGTTTGAACTTTTCAATTTCTGCAAATTATGCAGTTTTGCCTCATGATTATTTTCATTATAGGTAAATGTGCCATTATTATCATCATGCATTTGGTCTTTGCAACACTTTAAAAACTGTGACAAAATGCTCAAAGTGTCTGTGAGCCCAGAGTGACTTCATCAAATGTCTCGTTCTGTCCAAAACCCAAAAATATTTGTGTGCATCCGTCTGTAAAACCTAAACTACATCTGTGTGATAATGATGTTGCATTTATTCTGAACTCAACTTGAGTCTAAATGTCTGAACAAACCCTTATTGTCCAGACGACAGACCTTTAGCTCAGAGTAACACTTTTCGGCTCTTACGTGGGAGATGAAATACACGCTGCTTTTTCTTTTCCTTCATTCAATATGCAGCTCAACTTCAAACACTTCTCAGTCGCCACCGAGGAGCATAATTAGTGTCAAAACCAGATCGGCCACAGTCCCGTCTGCCTGAACAACTCTTCACGTTCTCCTCTGACCTTTCTCATCAAACCTGCGTTTTAGCCCACTAGACTGCTCCTGATTGGATGTTTACTGGTTGATTGCATCATTCTCATTCTAAGTACGCCGCTCAGTCAGACAAATCAGGCGCTCGGCCACTTTCTGAAATTGAGGAACCAGAGCTTTCGGCTTGTGGCCGCTTGAAGCAGGATGCCAATTGTGACATATAAGAAATCAGTAAGTGAGCTGTCTGAGGCTGCATGTCTGCACGCCGCCTGCTTGAGGTCTATGACAAGGATCGTGTGTGTGTGTGTGTGTGTGTGTCCTCAGCCTGGAGGTGACCCTGCAGAAGCGCGACGAGGGACCGATGTGGCCGGAGCTGGTGACCGGCGACAGGAGAGGGGAGTACGTGATGAGCGACGAGCAAGCCGCCCTCATCCAGGAGAGGCTGACGCACCTCACCTCTGAAGACTTGGTAGACTCCCTCTTTACATCACGCCGATAATTCAAATAGTAAACGTTATGGATGGTCTCCTTTATCTGCGCCATCATTAAAACAGAAATCTTACCTCCCACTCATGAAAATGTCGTCATGAAGTTCAGGGCCGGTTTGTGCTCTCTCTTAATTAAAAAAAAAAAAAAAAAACTGTTAATCATGGCAGATTGTGGAGAAGATTTGTGTTTTTTCTGTCAAGAGAGAAAGACAAACGAAAAGGAGACATTTAATATGCAGGAAGTATTTGAGAGGAGAAGTGTTTTTTTTCCCAACTAATAACATATGTTTTTAATACTGTTTGAAAGTTTCAATCATATTTTAGTATTTATCAGAATATTATTTTATATCATTTATGATACAACTATGACATTTTGGGTAGTGCTCACACAGAATAATTTCCAAATAATTTCCCTGGAAGTTTCATGCAAAGAACTTTATTTAGTACAAATTATAGGGAAAATAGGAATGTCCTTCATGAACGGAGCCCAAATAAGTATTTTTAATTATTATGGAATCTGTATTCTTAGTTAATGTTGAGTTTTCTGCTTCTTTTCAGCCAAATTTGACATTTTTGCATCTTCAGCTTATCTGCAGTGTAACAACGAACACACTCTTTAGGTTAATGAAGACATGTACCAAATGAATATTATCATTTTCCCTTAAATCAATCAGCGGCACGTGTTTGAAGATGTTCCTCAAACATACAGTCAGACTTCCACGAGGCACATGTTTGGCTTGGCTTTGCTTTCTCGGGAGGTTTTCTCATGACCTGAAATGCATTTGTGGCTCTTAGCATCCGTCCCTCCTCTGAGGCCTCTCGTCTCTGCCCTGTCCCTCTCCAGCTGCTCTGGGGCCTCCTCTTCCTGACGTCTTGTACACATCATGGCACTCGGTCGCTCTCGGTCTCACGATCGGCATCGGCAGCATTTTTAGCCACTTCCTCTCTCGGGCTAATACTTCATTAGTATCATCTGGGTCCACTCGAAGCCCTCGGTGCAAGCCAATCCTTTTACATGTTAATAGATGCAAAGCAAGTGTAACCGTAGCATCTTTCTTGTTTTCCTGTTCCCCTCTTTTAATCCAGAACGGAAACCCTGACAAGGACAAGCCCCCTTGTAACTCTCAGGAGCTGGAGGACTGTGATGGGTTCCCAGAAGACAGCTTCAGCCTCACACATTTTGACGGAGAATCACTCAAGCCCACTCAGGTGGTGAGTAACATCTCTCTCCTTCACTACTAAACACTTTGATTCGCCAATCCATCAAGCCTGAGCCCTTATACGTAACATTTTCAGTCATTTCTGTCTGCTCCTTCCATCCCTCATTCCCCTCAAGTACGCTGTTGGCTACCTGATGCTCGCCGCCTTTATAGGAGCACGTTTTTAGTCAGCCCTGCCCCCAGTGAGCAAGCCAGCGCCAGCCGTGCACTTTTATCAAACCACTTGACCAGAGAGCTCCACAAAGGCAAAGAGGGAACAGGCACACCTACTTCACTTCCATCACCTCGTGACTCGAATAGTAAGAAGCTGAATCATTGTAGCCGACATCTATTTTTATAAACGCCCACTCTGAGAACGTATTTGTGAGGGTAAATACTTGGCAGGGGCGTCGAGTGGTTAGAGAAGATTGAACTGTAATCGAGAAGGCCCAGGTTCCCTTCAGCAGTGTTCAGCACGGTTGTGATGCAGCAGAGTGGCCTCAGGACTCCTTTTTCATGTGCTGATGCTTGTTTTTCACCCTATAGACTCTTCGCCTTCGTGCATGGAAAAGAGTGGACTCGTTGACTTGTGTCCAAATGCTGTGTATCAAAGGACTCATTACCGGCTTGTTGAAATAGATGTTTTCCTGCTGCATTGCGATCAAAGACTGCTGGACTCTGCATTTCAGCTGCAGTTAGCTTCTTTCGCAAAAGGTCATATACTCTTGCTGGCATTTTGACTAGTGTTTACAGTCTACCCCCGACTTGAACAAACATTAATGACTATATTTACTTTTTGTCTTCAACCAGAGTCTACAGGAATGCTAGCAGCTCTTTGAGGCTGTTCCTGTAGACTCCGGTTGAGCTAAATGCTAAAAGCAGCATGCTAATATGCTCAAAATGACAAGGCTAACTAGGTGATCATGTTCACCATTGTACCATAGCATGTTAGCATTATAGCATTTGCTAATTAACGCTAAACACAGCTGAAGTTTAGGTCTTGTAAGACTTTTTAAGTCACCAAGGGGAAGAGATTTTGACCATCCACAGGGGAACGTGAGTGTCTGTACCAACTTCTTGCCAATCCATCCAATAGTTGATGAGATATTGTGCTCAAAACCACAAATGTGAACATCATGGTGGAGCTAGATGAAAAGTCAGGGGATCACCAAACTCAGCAGGATACACATCTTGAACACCATGGAAATCTGAACCAAAAGTTCATTTCAATCCATTTAATAGTTGTTGGGATATTTCAGTCTGGATTTAAGTGGTGGACTGACTTTCCTGCTGCTAGCATGCCTAAAAAAAACACCCAACACCTGAAGAAAGACACAGAAAATAGAAGAAAACTAACATCTCCTGGTCTTTTCCACTATTAAACGATGGATGCGCGGGCTCATAATCTTCCTCCTTCTGTTGTCCTTGTTTTGCTCGGTGAGTTGAGTAAGACACATTAGTTTTTACAGCAGTAACCTTCATGAAGCTGTGGTGTGAGGAGCATTAAATCTGGAATGCTGTACAGTGAAATCTTGGCCTTGTGTTTCTTGTTGTCTCAAGCGTTGGGAGATTTTTGCTCAAAAACTGCAATTATTGGCCATAAATCCATCTAGAAGAGACATGTGAGGGAAACCCTGCACCTGCCAGGCACATCCCTCTCTGGACATCATTTACTCGAAGAGGAAAAACACACATCACATGTTGCAGGTCAAGGTGAGGGTTAGAAAACCGTTCAGAAGGAAATGTGGATTTTTTAACAGTTGCTTAGAGTTAAAATTATGCTTTTCTCTTATTTTTATTTAGAAGGTGACGTGTAGGCTTTCACAATAATGGCATAAAATGTTAAATTAAAATACTCTGTGACGCAAGTATTTCTAGAAGCAGCTGTAACAACCCTACGTCTGTGTTTTGGAAATACGAAATAATGAGCATAAGTGAATGCTTTTCTATCCCCAAAGCAGATATGTAGCAGTTTGCAAAAGCTCTATTCATTCATGGACATTAGTCTGTCCATCTGATGCTCCTCTTTCGCCTTCTCTGTTTCATTTGCACAGAATCATTTTCACAAAAACTCTTGCAACAGTCAAAAATAAACCCTTTCATTGTGTAATGAAAGGCTAATAATGAGCATTGAATCTAAGGTGCAGTGTTTCTGCCCGGGCTGCGATGAAGAGCTTGATGTGAATACGAGCCCTTTCATGTTTCTCCCTCCATTTACTCTGCAAACAGTGCAGCCAGGCAAGCTGCTGCCCTTAAGTAAGGCGGATTGCAATCGTACCTGTACCATCAGCCTTTTGAAGGACAGTTGGCTCTGTTTGTTCCACATGTGTGTGAACATGTGAGTGTGTGCAGGTGTGTGCATATGTGTGTGTGTGTGTGTGTGTGTGTGCCTGTGTTTATCTGTATCTCATCCAGGAAGCCTTACCTTTCAGTTCTTCCCCTCCCACCTGCATTGTATCCGCCGTAATGCTTCAGTCGCTCGCCTGCCCACTAGGACATATGCTGACCTTTTGTATAAAACCTTTCAGCTTAAAATTGTGGCACCTCCTATTAATTTGGCACCTCCGTCGATGTGCTTCTCTTTGGTTCCGATCCCAGTTGAAAAGACGAAGAATGGTTTTTATGCTTGTTCCTTAGAGGGAGGCTGTGAGTCATAGTCACTGGCCATATCTGCAACACCTGGTACAATGGACTGTATCTGTACATCTGTTAACTGTATTTACTGCAGCCTTTGGCTATCAAAGCTTTCTCTTACAAAGGGGATTTAGGAGTCATACAATTCCCTATGGTTACTGATAGCACCACTGAAAATGAAACAGTAATCTTTTTAATAATAGAGATATTGTATGTTGAAAACTAGAAAATGCAGATATTACAACAAAGTTTGGGACTTTGTGAAAACTCTTGATATTCCCCTGAGCTTCAGCTGTAACTGTATGTTTAGTGCTAAAATGCTAACATGTTAGCATGATAACATGATAAACTAAGACAGTGAATGCTTTAAACATACTGTACGTGCTACACATCAACATGTTCATATTCTCATTGTGTGCGTTAGCATGCTAACGTTAGCATTTAGCTCAAACCATTCGCTATCATTCATCAGCTAGTGGATACCAGCTAAAAAACTCCTTGGCCTTTCATCATTTGGTCTTATCATTCTGAGCATGTTAGCATGCTAACGTTAGCATTTAGCTCAAAGCATTGCTGTGCGTCAGTGCAGCCTCACAGAGGTGCTGTCATGGCTGCAGACTGCTGAGATATTCAAAGCTAAAATCAGTCCACCTTGGTGGAGAAAAGTCACAGTTATTGTGACACAATATTTGAACTTTTTGTGGAAGCCCACTCTTCGAATCAGCCTGAGTGATGGTGTGAAACGAGTCTCTTTCATGGTGCTGGCACTCTCAACCAGGACAGGTGTGACTCCACCAGCCAATCACCACCTTACAATAGCAGAGCACAGACAGCATCTCTGAACACAGTGAATGTACTGCATTTTTGAGTAAAATACACAATGATATCTGGTGTCTTCCCCTTTGATTCAAGGGAGTGACACTGATTAAATGTGATATTCCAGAGAATGGCACACGAAGGGAAGCTGAACTTACTATCCGATATTAAGGATCACAAACCAGACTGATTGACATCGTCTCTGACTGTGGTTTGATTCGACTCCTGTCTTGACTGTGGATTTAAAAGACAAAGTTCAGCGTCTCGGACAGGAGCGAGTCTAAATAAACAAAGATTTGTCACCTCACTGCAGCGGCAGGAAGGAGCGTGACGGAAGCGCTGATGATGATGACAGAGAGTTGGCATTTGAGCTGTTATTGCAGGCATCTGGCCTCTGTGTACAGATGCATTTGCTTTTGCTTTTTAATGCCAACCTCTCGCTTCCTGTGCTCCATCTACAAAGCCTGTAAACCCTTTGATTAAAAAGTAAAGAGTAGTCACTACAAAGCTTTTTTCAGGCAAAGAACAACTTGTCTGTACAGATTCAAATTGTAGTCCTTCATATGGTGAAACTTTTCAATGCAAGATTCAACTTACTGTTGTTTCCAAAGCTCAGGATCATGTTATAGTTCATAGTATATTCTGTATTTAGACGATGTCTACAGTGTCACTCAAAGGAAATAGTTGATGTGATTTTAGTATTTTCAGCTGTATAATCAGGTGTGGTGTTGTGGCTGGCAGCTGTTTCCACGGTTGGAAAAATAACCAAACCAGTCACAAATTTGTGGGCAGGATTAAGAATCGGGCAGCTCATCGTCCTTTGCCAGAACCAGAAAAACGGGCACGCAAATGGCGAGAAGCAGCGGTGAGATCGACCCAGCTGCCGTAAGCAGCTATTTAACGAGCCTGTGTTAACGCAACACTGGTGCTGGTGAGAAATGAAATACCATCCAGGAAGTTGTAGTGACAGATTGGCGTGTTTGAAGGGTTACAGACTCCAAAACACCACACAGGACTTTACAACTCTGGAGTTATCGCTGTCGTAAATAGTGTATTTTTCATTATGATGATTGCAAGATAAACGGTAGAAATGAAACGTTTATGTTACAAAGTAATCCACCAGACACATGAGCTTGCATCTGATTGGTCAGCATGGCTGTGTTGTGTTGCTGCAGAAGTTCAAAAAGCCTGGATCAACATTTTGGCTGAAGATGTTAAAGCACATGAAACGTGATTCTTTCATTAATTGCAGATGGAGTAACTCTCCAGAAATATAACTGCAGTACACTGAGGCAAACTTTGTGTAGAGCCGCCATAAAGGAGCTAAATGACACCATGTCCACCCCTTTCTGCTTCTGCTGTGCAGCTACATTAGATGCATTTAACAGTCTTGCAGCATCCACAGCCTGAGCTGAGCTTAGCTTTTATCTTTTTTATCCCTCTGTGGTTTGAATAGCGTATCTCCGTTTCACAGGTAACATAAGAATTAGCAGGAATTAAGATTCTGGATTCAAGATGTTAATCCAATGCTTTGTTCTGCTGCTGGCAGCTAAATCTTCGACAATGGCTTTGAAAAGAAACTGAAGCAGAATAGACGTTTCTGTTGTGTTTTATCTTGTTGCTTCGGCTCTGATAAACTTCTGTGGAGGTCTTGACTCTCCTGATTGCCCTGGTTTGGAAGGTTTGCAGTTCATTTCTGACAGGCCTGTTGGAAAAGATGTGCTGTAAAATACTAAGATAAAAGTCTCATAATTGGATTTTTCCTTTTTTAGTATGTGACCGTTAACAAGCCACATCAGAGGACATGGTTTGACTTTCAAAGACTCAGGCTGGGCTTAGGCACAGCACTATATTACACATATAATAACAATGCTGAAGTGTGTTTGACAATCTAGTTTTGTTCTCCTGGGTAATGTGATTCTTAGAAAAAGTGACAGAGAGTCGAGTTTTCGGTTAAAAATAATTAGCTTCCAGTTGCCAAATATCAAACAATAACCCTGATACCCGAGTAAATACCCACTCCCACCCAGCATCTGTGAGTAAGAGCTGAGAATATTATCACGCCTCAGGTGTCAGATGTTGACAGAGATTTTATGAAGGCTTATCCAGATTTGTTTCTTTCCTTCGCAACGGGTTTGTCAGGTTATTAATCCACATTTTTGTGCGGGGGCTTCTTTCTTTCAGTGCATCAGTTAAAAAACAGCGTTGGACATTATTTAGTTTTTAGACTCCAAGAATAAGAGTAATTGTTGGCGGTTCTACGTGGACTTTTTAAAGCCCACAGACGTCACCAGACACCATGGAATTAAAGGGATTTGTAATGGATAAGCTCAAGATCCACCCGATGTTCATTGAAACTACTCTCTACTACCAGGATAGAGTCATGATTACTTCCACTATCGATAAATCAGCCTTTTGCAGATTAAACGTTCGGTCCATAGAATGACAGCAAATAACAAAAAATGCTCATTTCAAGTCTCCAGAGCTGATGTGAAGACTTATGATGTCTGACTTTGTCCAGCCAACAGTCCACAAAGATTCACTGGAATCAAGACATGTCAATACCACAATAACTTCCATTTCATCGAACAAATGCACTTAATAGCTTTCATGATATCCCTGCAGAGTCTTTGCATGTATGAGTCTGGACAGACGTGGATGTAAACATAGGTGCACCTTGACTGACTGGTGGTGGCAGTCAGCCGTGGGGCGGTAACTCTAGTTTTCCATGTTTTTGTTTGTTTTCATTGTTCACAATTGATGACCTGGTCAGTCACTGCTGTCCTTGTCAGTCAGATCAAATACTAAAGCGTGAGCCAACATCTGCCATGTGCTCAAAGTCAAACATAAGAGGCAAGAAAATGAGTTTTAGAGTGGAGGAGTGATGGCTCGCTTAAAGGCTTGTCATTGTGTGCAGCCACCAACATACGTGCTGATTTATGCCGGATTTTCAATGCCTGTCAAGTGTGTATTGAGATGGGGAGGACAGCGCTGCCTGACAGCCTCGGAGACATGCTGGCAGCTGGATTCGTGGGATGTGTGTTGACTCGGAGCGAAGGATCGGTGTGAACAGTCAGATGTCGAGGAGCGATTATAACGCCGCAACGGTCATTTTCTTTCCAAAACAAACGGAGTGAGACTAGAAAAGCACCAAACTGCGCACATGCAATTATGTCAAGTGCATTCATCAGAGTGAAGCCAGTGTTGGGCAAATATATTGACTTTTATGGCTGTTATCACATACATTACAGGTTTTTACACACAGTGGCCATGATGGAGATCAGCCACAAACTGTGATCTCAATCTCTGCATTTAATGATGTTGGTAACCACGTGGGAAGAAACATGTAGGAAAAACCTGCAGATGTGTTTTAACTAGTTTTAATTCATCAAGAAGGATGAAAACAAAAGAGCGAGATAGGTAGACGAAAGAAAGAAAGATTAAAGGAGGTAAAGATAGAAAGAGGGAAGGAAGGTAGCAAGGAAAGAATGAAAAAATGAAACAAAGCAGGAAGGATGGAAAGGAAGAGGAGGAGGAGGAGGAGGAGGAGAAAGAAGGTAGTGAGGAAACTTTATAAAAAGGGAGGGAAGTAAGACAGTATGTAAAGAAGACAGAAAGTAAGGAAGAAAAGGAGATAGTATTCAAAGAAGTGAAGACAACAGGAAGGTAGTAAGAAAGGAAGGAAAGTAGTAAGGAAATGAGGAAAGAAAGGATAGACACCTTCACACACTCCTTCATTAAATTACCTGTGAGGGCTGATTCTGTCTTGATTGAGTGAATTTTATGTCTTGTTTTGACGATGTTCTCCTCCGATCGATATGCTCATTGATCACCGGTTTTGAGGCTTATTTTTCAATCACACATTAATCAACCTGATGAACTCTGGGTAAGATTCAAGAGTGATGGGAAAAGTGCTGTAATTTCGACGTCGTGTTTACCTGCTTCATACAGTGGAAGTCACCTCCAGTCTGACTAGAAAGTTACAGGCTTCGTCCTCGGGGCACTTTAACTGTCCATCACTGTCCACAACCTGCTCCGGATCACAGAGGGACACGCCTGCCTGGAGAGTACTCGTTAATTACACTGTAAAATATGGCGTGTGACAGAATTAAAAACGAACCGACTTTAATTCACACCTACACCTCTCCCTCCGGTCCGCCTCTCTCCAGGTGAATCTGGGCAGCCATCAGTACCTGTTCACGGTGGACGTGAACCCGTCTGACATGCCGTGCCTCTGCCTCAGACACGATGTGGACGCTCTGGTGTGGCAGCCTCGTCCCGACCAACCCAGTGACATGTGGGAGCACATCGCCACGTTCAACGCCTTGGGTAAGCGCTTCATCACAGACACCTGCTCTGATGCTTCCTGTCAGCCTTACGAGGCTGCATGTGTGCCGTTCAGAGCAGCACCTCCCAAAAAACCCACAGAGATACATGTTGAAGAATTAGGTGGAGCAATATAATGAAGTAAATGTACTCAGGTGCTGCAATTGTACAACTTAAACTACTCAACATTATATACAACTACAGCTGCAACGAACAGTCGGTTGATAAATTAGTTAGATAACAGAAAATTAATTCAAAAAACAAATTTATTGCAAAAACATGGTTCAGGCTTTTCACATGTGAGATGTTACTTTGAAGTATTTTAGTGTATTTGTAACACAAATTGTACAGTTTTTACAAACCAAACAAGAAGTCAATGAATAAAGTAATCAGCATGTATGAAAATAATCTAATTATGTGCTTTAATGTCGCAGTCACAGAGGCCATTTTTCTGCATTTAGTACTTTTAATACCTGAGTAATATTTCAATGCAGGACTTTACTGTATAGTATTAGTACTTTTACCTAAGGAAAGCATCTGAATACTAATACCTCTCATATTAGGCGTAATTTTTCTCTCATTGGTGAGACATCAGGACATCACTGACTCTTTGTGTAATAGTGCTGTAATTAAGCCGTGAGTCACATCATTTCTGTTAAGGTCCTTCTTTGTGTACTAATGCCGACATTAGAAGTAATTTTCACCATAACACACAGTACGCGCCCTAAGATCTAACACACACGTTGAATGCACTTTGTACCTCGTAAAACACTTGAAAAACCTTCGTTTGCATCTGTGTTTGCATCCATTTGCAGTCAGGAGTCTGAGTTGAGGAGCAGTCATTAGATCTTATGTGAAATTTTAGGATACTCCTACGATAATGGGTGTCTGTGGTATAAGAAAGCAAATTTAAGCCTGCAGCGTAACTCTTTTTGCCACCTGTATTCTGAGAATACCCACCCCTACTGATTGGGTTAGCTAACCCCCAACCCTCATTACAAACACTAGCCAATCAGAGGCAGAGTAGGGCGGGTCTTCGCTGAACGCGGTGGGAAAAACAATGAAGCTCTGCAGCCTCCTCTGTGGCTCCTGTTACTCCACCATTCAGCTCCGTCCAGCCTCACTGGCGCTGTGCCAGCGTGACAATGTCACCACAGACACCAGATTTAAAAATCCAGTATGCTGTGAAATACAGAGATTTACCTGCTGGTGATTGGCTTAATCTGTGTTTCTGGTTTTCTCCTACTGCCAACACTCCACAGCTCCACCTCATAAGCTGAACAGCACCATAGTGAAATATTAAATTCCTCTGCAGCTTCCTCTGCTGCCAACCAGTGCGCCTTGGCCTTCAGCACTCAGCAAATGAAGCCAGTCGGGCTGTATTTTCTTCGACACTCCCATGAAAATGGTACTCATCGCTGCCCCTGGTGGCCAGATACTCCACAGGGTCCCTTTAAGATGTGTGAAATTAGTCACCGTCTGCGGGAGATGTTTGAAGGTCTAAGCAGCACTCTCAGCAGAGGCCCATCTTAATTTCCGTTTTTGACGAATCATGACAACTAGAGTTGAATTATTCATTCTTACAGCAATTAACTTTGTTTACATCCGCTGTCATGCTGCTGCTGTGCCTGCGGCGCTGCAGCGGATGGATGACACAACGCTTTAAATGGCTGCAATAAAACTGCAGTTAATGACGAGAGGGAGTTTACTGACGCTGCTCGTATCCCGCGGGGACGCAAAAAGAAACACACGGAGAGTGTTTGAAAACAGGCTCGTGGACAGATATCTCTTCATGAACCGCTCGCAGAGGTCTGGATCGTAAAACGCAGGGTGAGAGCTGGATTATGCCTCTCAGCTTAGTGTTGAGACTGTAATTTTACTCCAAATCTCAAATCAAATACTCAGAAAATGTGCCCATTTCTCGAGTGTCTTTCGACCTCTGTCTTCGTTTCATTTGTCTGCTCATCTGTCTCTCCTCAACGACGGCATCCGACGCAATATTTATTTCAATTTCCCGCTTTGACAGCGACGGCATCGCCATTTTTTCTTCTTAACACCGCAGAGTTTCGCCAATCTGCTCATCTCTATGTGGGATACATCGACCGGTTTGAGAATGCAGATGGATCCCCGGTGATATTTTCAGATGCAAATCAGAAGAAAATGAGCTGAAAACATGCACATTTCAGCATTCAGATGAAGCTTGTTGGTGCGATCGAGAGGACTGTGTCATTATTAGAGTTAGTTTTCCCCTCGCACGAGTGAGTCTAGGCAAGCAGCATTTAGCTTTCAGTGCACAGTCCATCTTCTTTTACATTCATTTTTTATCTGTTTTTATGTCCATGTTGCCTAATTCTGCACCGTTGAAACTAGAATTTGGTTTGTGTGAAGTGAAACGTGTTTTCGGAGGGATGAAATACATAACGTGGTAATCGGTTTGCTTGTGTGGTCGAGGCTCTACGAGGTGACATTGTCTTGTAAAACTAATCTTATTAGTCTTAATGACTAAAGAGAAGCATCCCGCCTTCTGTTCTTGAGGCGCCCTGCTGTCAGATGGGAAATCTCAGCGTGCAGGAAGTGACTAATCAGATTGTAAGAGTGAAAGATAATGTGTTTTCCAGCAGCGATGGAGACCAAACAAAAGTCTTTTTGTCCTCTCTCATGTCGTCATCTTCGGAAGTGACCTTCCGTGTAAGCAGACGGGAGCGTGCCGTGTGCAGCTTAATGCACACTATTTATAATTTTCAAATGCCTCTCGGCCGCTCGGAACATGAGGAACGGAACAAAAGACCGAAAAGCTCTCTCAGTGATGAAGGTCTGTTGTTGTTTTTTTTTAAGTGGCGTCACCAGATTTCTTGTTTTGTCCGTTCAGTCAAAGAAATTTAATTTACATGGATATAAAGCAGAAAAATCCTCACATTTGGACAGAACCAGCAGTGTTTGGAATTTTACCTTTGCTATGACTCAAATCATTGATCCATTTACTCAACTCACATGTTACATCTGTAGAGCCCTCAGGATATGTGAATATCAAACCTCTCTGCCTCTATCAAACCTCTCTGGTTTGCAGAGCGTCAGGTTCATTATCACCGAAGTTCCTCTCCTGGCAATCCCTGAAAACTCATCTCTTTTCATCAAAGGCTTTTTTTCTTGAAAAAAAATCCCTTCATGCCTTAAAGTGGCTCAGATACAACTCCACACCTTTGCCTTCATTTCGTATGAGCGGGTCTACGAATATGCAAATATCTCCATCCACCCGTCTGCCGATCACCTGCAGCCCGAGCAGACCTCCTCACCTTCATCTCTGCTCATCACACACACAAAGCTCTGCTGGTTGTCTGCTTTGCTGGCTACCCAACACCACATGATGACTAGTAATAAAGGAGTAATTCAGGCATACATGTTTGAAGAAGAAGAAGAAGAAGAAGAAGAAGAAGAGCTAACTGTACAGGGTCGCCTCCACGTCGATGTATCAGAATATTAATGTATTTTCTGTCGGCAGGACGTAACATGAGCCTCGACTTCACTACGTTATCAAGCAGCTCGTAATGTGTTGCTAACGTTGGGCGAACTTGGTCACCAGCTCTGACCAGTTAGCTATGGCAAGCCACACCCCCCTAAGTTGACGGGACTGGCTCTTTAAGCATGTGACAGGTTTGTGAGCTTGTCATTGGTCCGTTGAACGATCAGCTGAAGTGTTGAATGCTTGTTTCGCTCCTCGTTTGTCTTGTGTCATATTAAAAAACATCCCATGGACATAAGAAGGTAAAACCCTGACTGGAGTTTCGTTGGAGGTCTTTAAGGTGTCCCTGGAGAGGCCTGACTGCTCGAGGTGTCCTGCATAATGTCTTCCTCTCTGCAGGTCTCTGATCTTAACAATCTGTCTTCACAGGTTACGTCCAGGCGTCCAAACGGGACAAAAAGTTTGCGACCTGCGCTCCAAACTTCTCCTACGCTTCGCTGTGCGAGTGTCTCCGCCGCTCATTCATCTACCGTCAGCCGTCGCCAGTGGAAACCGTCCTCTTCAACAGGAAGCAGGGCCGTCAGGTAGGGCAGGTTGCCAAGCAACAGGTGGCGAGCCTGGACTCCGATAAACCAATCCTGGGCTTTAGAGCAACCAATGAGAGACTGTACATCCTGACCTCCGGCAACCTCTTTGTTCTAAAGGTCAATAATAATTAGATTTGGGACTGTGTTAGGTTCAGACTTTCGTCTCTTCGGCCTCTCAGAGTGCCATCGTTCCAGACTGAGCACGGTTCATCTGCTGCAACCGGAAAACAAAAAGCTTCCCTCTGTGTAAATTCGTGCTTCATCTGTCTGTACTGGATTCTGTCGTCTCCTCGTGTTTCCCGTCATGAAATGTCTGTAAGATCAAGTAAGTGCAGCGACTTGACTGCTAATAAACAATCATTAGAGCTGCATCTCTCCAGCACGTTCAGTCAGAAAACAATCATTTCACGTCTTTAAATGCTTTAATCACATTTGGTGATCGTGGATGCTTCATGAATATACATTTCATATATGTAGTGGCATAATGATGCTCACACACGATTACAGACATTCATACTTCCATGAATCCAGTTAAAATACGCTTGTCTTAATGAATGACTGACTCACTGAGGGCAGGCTGTGCTGCTCTGACGGCTGATTGCAGTGTTTTGTCAGATGGTCAGTGGGGAGGAGGACGCTGAGGAAATCCCTCTCCTTGGCTCGATTTACAATCATTACTGTGGAAGCTTGAAAGAAGTGAACATTCATTTCCATAAATTTACATAAACATGTTTCACACATCTCCCCGGCTCCTGTTGCATTAGCCTCAATCTTGAACGGATCAGATGGACCTCAAGCCTAAAATCTCAAGAGGCCTAAAATTCAATCACGTCCTGTACCAGGTTTTTCTTTCCTCCTTTTTTCAGTGGCGGTGCAGGTCGAAATGGGAATGCTACACTTACACATACTCATACACGTTAGGCCTGTATTTATACATACTGTGTGATGCATTTTGAAGTGCATGAGCTGCTGGGACAGACAATGGAGGTAAGTTTGAAACTTTTAAACATTTCCTGCAGCATTAAACGCGTGAAGAGCTGCAGTTTGCTGTAGCTGTAAATCCCTATTTTTGTCATGTTTATGCCAAAGCTAAAATCCTGAGGAAAAAAAACACCATTTCCGCCTTCCTTGTTCAGCAGTGACATTTTGTTTTTCCATTTTAAGACACGCCGAAAAAGCCCACTCGTCCAATCGACCAACTAAATATGAAAAGATTCAAGAGGGAGGCTAATGGACCCTTTTTCTTTTTAAAGAAAAGGATGGTCTGCTTCCTCTTTCTCTATTCTTCTTGATTGTATCGCCAGAAAAAAGGCGAGCTGGACGCAAGCAGGAGAGAAACAGGGATGAACGTTACCTCGAGAGGCTCAAACACAGCATCACCTTCAGCTGCTGCGAGAAATAGACTCATATGTGTCTTTTCATCTTCCACTGAGGGCCACAGGAAACAGCCTGTGTTTGCTGTCTGGGAAAACTTGCAGATCTTCTGAAATTATAGGAAAACTGCTCCAACCAATTTATTGATTAAGCTTGAAATTGCCAGTGTGTTGTGAACTGGAACAACCACCGAGCAGAGCGTCAGTGTGGATCCCAGTCAAAGGCAGTTTGGCTTTACAATTCAATAGTTTTCATCAGGAAGGACAATTTTGTCATGACTATTTGCAATTTGACTCCCCCGAGTGCCGGCAGCTTCTGAGGAGATTTGTTTCCCTCTGCTAAGCCACGCTATAGGCCGCGGGTAATCACTCTTTTCTTTTCTTTGTCATTGTTTTGCTCAGGAAAATCCAGTTTTACTCTCTGTTTTATTTAATTATTGGTGTGTGATTGAATTAGACTTGCACCACTTGTTTTTATTAGCTGTACCAGCATCCCTAGATCACTTGAGGGCGGCCTGTCAGAGCCGCTAATGCCCCCCGAGTGCGAGCTCTGCCTTTAATCAGACACAAAGTAAACACCTTGTCAAGTCATCTGACCACAGAGTATTGGATAATGAAAGATAGTTGCTGCTCGCCGTCCGCATTTCCCAAACCTTCATATTGCTGCGGTCAGGTAAACACTGCGTCTTTAAAGTTGGAGCCGTGCTTTTATGAAATTTAATCAGTCCCGCTGAATGAGTTTCATTGGCTGCAGGGTCAGGAAAGTTGAACTGGCACTAGATTAAAATCTGCAGCTGGCTCGTATTTCAGCAGCAGTGTTTGCGTTAACGCACGCACACATTCAGTTATTCGACTCCTACTCTCACTAATCCAAGAGTCTTAATCAAATACAGAAGACAAAAGGGGCTGTGAGATATGACGATATGGAGAGTGTGAGGATAGAAGAAGCACTTTCTGCCTACCAGACGACATGGATGAAGGCACACAAACAAACAAACATGGATACCTAAAAGAAGGGCTGCTCCTGTCACGTGGTTTTGGTATGAAAAGTCTGACACTGACCAGAAAACCGTCCTTTTAAAATTATGCTGCCACAACAGACTCGAGACAGACACAAGAATCACATCCAACAGTACAGAGACACTTTACACCTCCTGATTTCATACGTTAATATTATACATATCGTACCGTGCTTGCACAAAGGAGCTAAATACAAAGAGAGAAATAATCAAATCGAGTTTGCAAAATGTTATAAGAAACAGGCTTTTCATGCGGTCATTGTATATAAACTGTATTGTTTTAACAGGAAATTTGCTGCTTTGTCGCATGCATCTTTATCTGGATGTGAAATGAGCTGCAGGTTATCAGCATGTGAGATTTTGATCATATCGCACAGCCCGAGAAGACGAGAGGGATCGTGCAGCGCTGATGGCGGCAGCTAACTGAGACGTATCACATGTCAGTATAATTAATTAATTAACATGCAGCTTTAATAGCTTGAATTAATGAATTGGTTTTATCAAATTGGTAATTATGGTGTAAGGCGGAGCCCAACTGACTGAGCTATTTGTTGACGCATTGTCATCATTCGCCGGGCAGATTCCAGTGTATTTATTAGTGTTTTAGTGTTATATCATTCATATTGTGTGAGTAACAAACTGCAGTCTGAGAGCTGCAATAATTTTTCATATCGAAGGTCTTTATCAGGAAAGTCAGTCCCCAAGTCTGGCAAATATCCGTGATTCATGATAATGCAATAACTTAATGATTAGATTTTATACGAGCATGAAGTGCATCACAACAGCAACACAAGCACAGACACGACAACTACACAACAACTACACAACAAATACACAACAAATACACAACAACTACACGACAAATACACAACAACTACACGACAAATACACAACAAATACACAACAACTACACGACAAATACACGACACGGCATCACAAAGCGCAGCAGCTTTCAACAAGAAGACCGTCCAAAGTGCTTTACATTAGACATCAACAGGCAATGAGACAAGACAGAAATACAGTTCTGTAGGAATAATGGGCCAACTAATAAAACGCAAACATGAGGTTTTAAGGGCTGTTTGTTCCTGAGAGTTTGATGCACATATAAACTGAATTCTGCAGCAGAGCAGAGATATCATCATAATAATAAATCTAAACCAAAGCGGGGTATTATTTTGCGTCTTAAAACACTCATGTACAGTCTTTCATTGAACTTGAGTTCTACTTAAGCTGGAGCGAATCTGTATCAAGTGCAGCATCAGTGTATAAGAGTGTTCGTGCGTCATCTGGACTGTACGGAGAAGTGCTTTGAAGAAACAATTAGCCTGTGATTAAAGCTCCTGATGAGGCTGCTTTTCTCCGCAGGTGTAATTGGCACCTTTTAGACGATCAGTCCATTAAAGTAAACAAAGGCCCGTATTTCTGCTGCAGGAGAATCGTGTAAGTACATTGTGTTTACTGTCCCGTACTGTCCCTCCAGCTTCACCCTGATTTCCATGACGTGCCGTTCAGGATGTCGGTCACACTGAGACTTAAAGGACTTTAGGGAAACAAAGCCGCGTGTTGTACAGTGTAGCAGTGAGGCTAATGCATGTGTTATATCAGCTTAGCATGTCAGGCTTTGGACACAGACAGCACTTGCTCGTAGGTGGGTGGTAGTACTCCTTGGTTTCTGTGTTTTCATGGCATTTGTTGACGAATTACGAGCCTCATCCTTTAAAATACACCGACACATAAACAGCCACATAAATCCTGGTCTGAGGGCTTTACAGCGCTTGGTTTCATCACTTCAATCGTTGGAGAACAGGTGACTTCTCTTGGAAGAGCCGCTGGACACGATGCGTTTTCTTCCACGTGTAATTACTCAGAAAAGCTGAGGCTGCTCGCGTGTTGCAGGAGGGCTGTAATTACACCACCCCTTGCCTTTGTTGCCGTCTCTGTCCGGGGTGTCATAACGAACATTACGGTCCCATTATCGCAGAATAACCTCTTTTTATTGTGCTGAAACACCTTTATTTCAGCGTTAATGAGCCAGAAAGTGTCTTATCTCCGCCTCCCTGCATCCGCCTGAGTAACGCTCCTCTCCCTGCTCCTCCTCCTCATTTTCTTTTTTCCTCTGGTGTCGTGTTGCACCACTTCATCGGTTCCTCTTTTGCACCTTGTCTGTTTGGACTTTGATTAAGCTAAATTCAGACTATTTCCAGAGAGGAACTCATGTGAATCATGTAATTCAAGGCCACAGACAGTCTGCTAATTATAACCTGTCATACAAGGATATCATTTTTAGTGGTAATCTACATATTTTTTTTAATTTGTTCTTTTTGCTAATGGGTAATTTCTGTGGTGTTTCTGCTCTGCAATTGCCAGAAACCACCTGTCAGTCACACAGTCTTGGTATCACAGCCGTCTTTTTGTGTTGAAGTTTCTTTAAGTTGGACTCTGAACTTAAATAGTTTGAGTGCCACCTATTAGGGTTAAGTTCGGGCTCAGTTGAGTTAAGCTAAAGGAAACCCTAATGGCTGATCAGACTACATGACTGCACGGTCGCCGTGTCAGAATTAACGATCACACTGCCATAAAAGACTACATGGATGCCCCCGACCAATCAATTTGATAAATATTTGATATTGATGGAGGCTGAATTGGAAGAACTTTAGTCTCCTGACCGTCATCAGGCCGACATTTCTGCTTATCGTGCTTTGGTTTAAAGACGTCAGTCTTCAGTCTCAGCTGTACTTAATGCTTAATGCTAATTTGCAGATGTTAGCATGGAAGATGGTAAAAATTAGACCTGCTAAACACCAACATGCAAGCATTCTCACTGTCAGCATGTTACCATTTTATCTCATTTAAGGTTTAAAAAGTAGCTGAACACATGAAATATGCAGCAGAAGAAGATAAACACAAGCGATGTCTTTGCTGTTCTGGTCACGGATGATTTCTTTTAGCATGTTTGTCCGTCAGATACATCGCCATCTGTCCTTTCTTCCGACACACTGAGGATGCAGATCAATACCGCGGTCCCACAAAGCGTGTCAGATCATTACAGGTGGCGTCAGATGACACACTGGCATTGACTGATATCACAGACGCACAAAAGCTGAGCTGTGAGGGCTTTTAGTCAGAATTACAGAAAAGCAGAAAACATTTTTGCTGCAGCTCAGGCCAAACATCCATCTCCCTGTATGTCAGTTTTCAGAGCAGCAGACGCCTGCAAACGCAGAGTTTCATGTTAAGGGTCAGTTCATCCCAGTTACAAGACATTTTCCACCGAGTGCTGCTGATGTCTGACCTTGAACTGCTTTCTCCTGAAGAAGTTCATGTGAAACTTCTGGTGTTACCAGTGAGCAAAGTCACTGCCAGCGCCACCATCAGGCTGACGTTTTTGGTTTGGATTGAGATATTTTGGTGACTTCTTGATGGATTTCCATGAATTTTGCTGCAGCTCAGGTTACCCAGAGGATACATGCTGATGACTTTTCACTTAGTGCCACCATCAGCTCACAGTTTTAGTTTGTTGTTGGTGCTTTGGTTTGATCGAACACTGAAGCTTTGTGGTTTGTGCTGATTAGCATGTTAGCATCCTCCTGGAGCCGTTAGACTGTCACCCTATAGACTCTTGGTCCTTTTCAAATGTCTTTGCAATGCTTTGGGCACCACAAACAAAATGATATTCTCTGAAGAGGTATCCAATAACCACGGTACATAAACCTGAAACTATCTGCATAGTCACCACTAGAGGTTTATAGTAGAATATGTTGTTTGTACTTTGGATGAATTAACCCTTAAATGAGCCAGTGTGGACTGAATACAGTTATTCTTTAATGTAAGTCACTTATGGGATATTAAGGACGCACAGAGCAAGCAATCAAATGTAAGACTGTGAGGTCGTTAGACAGACTGACTTCAGGGAACTGGCTGAAGGTAGATGTCTCCCTGTGGACTGTCTGGCTATAAAACACCTTAGAAAGAAGACATTCTCACGTCCGAGTCTGGAGCTGACAGCAGACCAGCATCTGAGCACAGGGGAGGAGGACTGCATCAAAACCTTATTTACACTCCGCAGTGATTGTATGGACCCTTTTGAAATTCCTCTCATTGAGTCCTGGCGATGGCAGTTAACTGAAACTGCTATTTTACATGACGTGATGCCCGGCGATATGTTCACAGAATTCACATTTATTGGTGAGAAATGCTGCGTTCACATACACCTTCAAGGTAAATCCCATGTGGGAAGGGTGTTACACCTTATGTAATGTGATGGATGCGATGGGTAGCTGTGGTGCACATATTTACATATTAAACACATGAAACACATCAGCAAGCTCCCATTGTGTCAAATTAGCTGTCTGTCAACAAAACACCACACAAATATGATATCGCCTCGATAGAATATAAACGTCTAAAAATAATAATAATCAAACCGTACACAGTATTCACAGTCAGGAGTATCATAGTAAGGATGTACATCGATAAACAAAATAACCATTAGCGGTATTTTTCTTTAAAGCAGTGATTCTTTCTTTTTTGGTTAATGAAAGAAAGTAAAAATCATCTTCTCTAATTCCAGAATCAACTTTATTGGGAACAGAAAGGTAAAGTGTACAAATGAGCAACTTCTAGTAACTATCAAACAAACTCACAGGACCACGTTATTAAGAGCAAGACTGTGGCAGCAGCTTCCAAACTGTACATCACAAAATAATATTTATAATGCTTAAAAGGGCCATAATGAAAGCAAGAGTGACATAAAATATTTAGATAACCCAGTCTGCAGAAGAAAGGTTGGCATTGTACGTTTCTGCAAACCACTGATATGTTGAAACTTTACGTTTCTTTATGTTCACACTTTACGTTCATTTTCAGTTTCATGTTGTGACAACGCTGTGGTTCAGGTCCGGCCAAGTTTAGGCACAAAATGACTTGGTTAGTGTCATGAAAAGAGCGACTTTTGGCTTCAAGTACCTGCTTTGTCACCATAAACAGGCTCAAACAGCGTTCTGCTGCTCTGCAGTCACGCCGCCACCATCTCCTCCAACCAGATGAGAAACTCAGCTCACATACATGTAACAGTAATCTGAACTACTTCACTTTGATACCTATTGTAGAAAAGTTGAAATGATATGTTTAATACGTATCCATATTTCACAGAAACCCACAATACCAACATTTTCTTCTGGCAACTGAACTGTCTCTTTTCCACCTTACAAACAGAAGACAACAGTTTCTTTAAATACACAGGGAACATACACAAGTGCATGAATCTACTGATACTCAAGGCATGTACAGTACTGGCACGATCATTAAACAAAAAGTGTAGCTGTTATTTGACATTTTCCACAAACGCTGGTGAATGAAACCCTGTTTGAGAGCAAGAGCTTCATCTTCCTCCGCTGCGTCTGCTGCTGCTGCCCAATTATATTCCCCTGTGTGGCAGACAGTGCTCAGAAATTCATAAACAGTCACTGATCTGGCAGGAAAAACCACACAGCATATCTAAACATCACACGTCTGTCCAGCCACGTCCACCAGCTCACTGACGGCTTTCACAACTAAAAAGCGAGGCGAGCGAAGCGATGGTTTGTTAAATCCACGGTTCACATGATACAGAACACAGACCAAAACATTCACTTCACTTTGCTTCAGCTTGAACACTGATGCTTAGATGGAACTTATAGTGCTGCAGCTGAAATATATCAACTATTACACTGAATCTCTGTAACACTATGTACAGTCTTTGACACTGTGAAATACTGAGCTTTACAACCGCCGCTGCTGCAGTAAGTGAGGGCGGTACCATTGTCTAATAAGGCATATTTTATAAAGGACTTATAAGTTGTAACTTAAGGCTGAGTTAAAGTATGTTTCAACCCTTTATCGACATTTGTAACTGCAGACTTGACTATTAGAAAACTGAGAATGTCATCAATAAAGGTTCATATCTTGAAAATGTGTTAATATATTATTAATTAATATATTTTAAGGTTTGAGAAGCAGCTTAAAGTCCAGATGAAACGGCGTTTTGATGATTAGATGCTGGCCTCCATCCAATCGTAGAGGACTTCTCGCCTCCTTCAACACCTTCATCACCCCCATTGCTGGAGCAGGCAGTCGTACCGGTCGTCCATCCCTCAGATCAAGGTTTGAAGTGACAAAGAGTGAATGCTGTGATGATATCGGCTGGTTGGTTTAGGTTTTAGGTTTTTTGGTTTTAAAGGCATTTCTAATTTCACATCAATTTTAACTAAATGTTTGTCTTGTTTATCAAAGAAATATGTATAATTTAAGTTACTAATAATTTTAATTAATGTGATATTATATCTTCAAGTCGACTTCCAAAACCTAGCTGTGTCCGTCCCATGGGAAATGGCAGACGATGAAAACACCCATATGAAACGGTAACTACTGTCTGCAAATACATTGAATGGCAATTAATGAAAAAATGCTGATCAGTTCCCTCTGAACGGCTACATAAAAAGACAAATCAAGCTATGTCGGAGTATACAACCAAAGGTTCTCCCAGATGATTTATTATTAATCAATTCAGGAGTATAAAATTATTTCCTGCCTATAAATAAAGCCATTAGTGACAGTTTATAAGCCCATAATGAGAGATGCCTTATTAGAAACAGGATGATAATAAACTTCATTATGGCACTTTTTTGAATTCAAGTTACAAAGCGCTTTATGACCTTCTGTTTCCCCTCTCTGTCGGCGAACACTTATCATTCACAGTGGAAAAACACACCAATCGAGAGACCTTAAAAAGCTTCACCCCCAGCCTCCGGAGCGCACTCAGCAGTCTGTCTTGGTTTCCACATTGTGCTTGAGGCCGCATACAAGTCCTTCAGAGTAAAAATAGGCCCTGTTTTGTCCGTGAAGGTTCAGGTGTGACTCACCATTTAAAGCACCACCTGCCCTGAAAACATCGGGGGGGGGGGGGCGGTAGGATGACGTACAATTATTAAAGCTGCACAGGGTCAGGGTTGAAAAAAAAAAAAATCCCAAAGACTCAAAGCTGAGGAAAACGACCCATCGTGAATTTTAGCATGTACCGTACGGCCAGTTCAAGACCACACCTCCAAGCCGGAGTCGCTGGTGATGTTCCCTCTGCTTCCGTCATCTCTTTGGTGTCCTTTGGTATGAAAGCATCACCGATCGACTGTGCCGGCAGACGTGTCGAGAGCAGTTTACTGATTCTCATGTTGCAGGATTTGTGGGTATTTGAGTTCACGTTATCTCAAACGGTTACCTCACCAGTGTCGTGCTGCCCTGTGCAGCTTTAAAGAACAGAAATGAGTGTGCCTGAAGTGGGAATGGTGCTTTTGTTCACATTCATGTTATGACTCATACGCAGTATATTATGTCCGAGATAAGATAACAGCTAGCGTGTTTATCTGTCGATGTTTGATGCTTTACGATGTCCGCTCTCATTCTCAGTGTGTTTGGCTTTGTGCCTCAAAGACTGTCATTAGTCATCAGTGGCTGTAATCTGTGTTTACATCTCTAGCTGCAGCCGCCTGGTTTCGGTACAGCAGACACTCAGGAACCAATATTCCCACTTAACAGACTCATTAAATAACATTTTCAAACTCGTTAATCCTCCATCGACTCTAAGCATCTCAGGCCTCGCTGAAATTCACCTTCCCGTACACGCAAGGGTCTGGGAACATCATCTTCTGATCGGACAGCAGTTCGTCCGTGACGGTGAGCTCCTCCAGCTCTGTCGTGAAGTGATCCGTGCTCTCCACCATCGACGTGTCCTTGACGGCGCTGTACGTGAGGGCCACGCTGTAGGTGGCGGGTTTATCCGAGCCTTTCCGCCCGCAGCGGCAGATCTTGCGGAAAGCGGCGCGAAACTTCTGAGACATGGCGTTGTAGATGACCGGGTTGATGGCGCTGTTGAGGTAGATGCAGATCCGGCAGAAAAGCAGGAACCAGCTGTCCAGGTAGGCCTGGTCCAGGAAGGAGTTGACCACCACCAGAGTGCGGTACGGCATCCAGAGCGTGGCGAACAGGATCACCACCACAGCCAGCATCTTGGTCACCTGCAGGGGAGGAACATGACAACTGCTGCTGCAATCAAGCTCCCAGAGGAGGCCAAATCAATACTGTGGAGCTGTAAACAAAGGAGCAGGTATGGAACGTCTAACATGTCTTTCTCTTTAGGATTCTGAGTTCAAAGACTTTTAGAAAGAGGCTTTTTAAGTTAGCAGTTCTGGTCATTTGTTATCTCAGTTGTTAAATGTTCAGTTCGCTCAAACTACAAAACACACGTTTAGTACATGAAAACAAAACTAACTACTTGACTAGACACAGACAGCTCAATATATGTGCAATAATTTTAATAATTAATTTATGGTTCAAGTGGAAACTTTTCAACTCCCCCTAGTGGTTGAGAGTGGTATTGCCACTGTCACAAAGACAACTTTTAGTTTTCCTCAGAGCTGCAGCCACCAAAAATACAGGATTCACTGCATTTATTTACAAATTTCCATGAAGAAATGATCAACACCTCTTTGGAAATAAGAGAGAAGAAGGATGCCTGTTCACTGAGGAGGTAAAGAGAAACTGTCATAATTTTATATGGAGTAAGAATTGAGAGCTGCAGAGCTGCACAGTGACAGTGACAGTGAGGCTTTTAGGAGACCAGTCTAACCACTGATGAGCATTATTCTAGAGCTATTACACTGTGCAGTCAGAACGATGGGTTCAAGCAAAAAACTGTCTATTGCCAGTTTCAATTAGTTATCGTTACTTTATTTCTTAAAAGAAAAAAAAAGTTGCAGGTTGCAGTTTCTCGAATGTGAACACTTTTGAATACTGTCCATGAGTCAACTGAACATCAATAAAACATTTCCATATGCAAACTTAGATGCTGACATCTTATAAACTAAGCCGTTTGTCGAAGAAGTAATCGTCAGGTTAATCCATAATCAGAATAATCATTAGTCGGAGCATAAATTTCCTAATTTATTCATTTATTCATCCATTGATTATTTCTTGTAAAGTCGATAAATCACTCTTCAAAGCCCATAGAAGATACTTTTTTTTTTTTTTTTTTTTTTTTAAAGAATTTAAAGCCAAAATTTGCCTCTCTAGCCATATATTTCCCAGAAGATGAGCACTAAGATGTTGCAGGACTTTGTTTATGTAATAAATATGTAGTTAAGTGAAACAGATGTTCATCCGAAGCCCTTCAGTGCTGTGACACTAACAATCCCATTTTCTTAATTAAGACAAGTGGGGAAATGCCTGATGCACAGAGGAGGCCACTTCTTTATTTTCATCGATTTAGTGGCATTTTAGCTCCTTGTTCTGCCTCACTCATCTTTTCAAAGACTTTTTATTCAGTTAGTGTGAGGCTGTTTGTAGGTCAGATATTTTTTTTGATAGTTTTGTTTATTTGAAGAGATGTAAGAAGCATTCATTCATTCTTAAGTTAATGCAGCAAAACCACGTTGGAAATCTACTGCATTACAAGTAAAACTTATGTACTGAAGTTGTTCCAGGTGTGCTAATGTACCAATGGTGATGTGTTCATGTGTGAGCAGTATTTTACTGTTTCAGTTAGTGGAGATAATTTGCTGCATTTTATAAACTGTTGGGTGATTTATCCTGTTATAATGCTCCATATTTTTTAATCTCATGTATGAAAAATCTTGATTAGTCACTTTTGCTGTTCGACAAATGTAGTGAAGAAGAAAGTGTAATATTTCCACTTGAAATGTAGTGAAGTGAAGTATTACGTGGCGTGAAATAAAAATCCTTAAGTAAAGTACAAGTACATATCTTTGTACTTAAGTACTCACTTGGATACATTTCAGCGCCGTCCATGTAACTAAATTTCTAAATTTTATCGCCTTGCTTTAAGGTAAATGACATTTTCCACGCTCAGTGTGGGACTGACTGACACTGCTGGAGGTAAATGATGCCCTCCTGCTGTCCTTCTCTCCAGGCGCGCACACCACCCACCTGTCTGCGGGAGGTCGCGGTGGAGCTGGAGTGACGGGAGTTCTTGCAGCTGGTTCTGTTATCCGTGTTGTGGTTGTTGGGTCCGCTCTTCTTCTTGTCTTTTGGGTCGGAGGGCAGCGGGTTGAGGAAGAGGATCCTGGCGATGAGTCCGTACAGGACCGCAGAGAGCAGCAGTGGCAGCACGAAAAAGACGCCGAAATCAAAGAAGTAGATGGGTAAATAGAACTTCCTGGGGACTCTGTAGCCGCAGGTGATGATGGTGATGTTGTCGTACACCAGCTCCTGGATGTCCGACAGGTAGAACCACATCACACAGTAAAGAGAAGTAAAAGCCCAAACGAACAAAATGATCTTTTTTGCTCTGGACAGGGTGCACAGAAACTGAGCTTTAATCGGGTGGCAGATGGCGATGTATCTCTCGATGGTGAACGCTGTTATGGAGCAAGAAGAGGCGTTGATCCCGAGATACTGGAAGTAGGTGATGCAGAGGCACCCATAGTGGCCAAACACCCAAGATCCGAAGATGCTGTCTGTGATGGACGGTAACCCAGCCGCCGTCAGCACCATCAGATCAGCCACAGCCAGACTCACCAGGTAGCAGTTGGTCGGAGTCCTCATGTGTTTGGTGGTGAGCACCACCAGGATGACCATAACGTTGCCAACGATCCCTAAAGCGCAAATCACTAAAAGCAGTAAACTACTTATCACTTTGTACTGGATGCTGTAATCCGTCCAGCGGCCCAAAGTGCTGTTCAGCTCCGCGGGTGTTGTAAAGTTTTCCATCTTGTTGTTTCTATCCGAGAAAAACTGGACCGCTCAGCCTGTTTGTTGCTTCCTGGCGCACCGAGCAGGTTTTTACGCGCGACAGACGCGAGCGACCAATCAACACTGCAGGTCCGGAAAAGTGGACATCGATCTGAAAAGGCTCAGACTGGGACCAGCCGTGTGCTGCACGTTAAACCATCATAATGTGACAAAGAGCTGCGCGGACTCTGGTGTCACAGCTGTGCGTAAAAAGCGATGCGTCGCCGTGTGGCCGTCAGAACAAACTGTGTGTCAGACAGATGGAGGTTTGGTTTTGAGCCTCGCTCTTGGCACCAGCTCTCATCACGCCTGCGAGGGGATTAGCCCATCATTCCATTTTCGACACCAGACCTCCCACATCAACAAAGCTGCTCAAGCGCCTGAATGTGGCAACACAGAAGTGTCTCTCTGTTATTCTGTTGTGGTTATTTTATTGTCCAGACGGCTGCAGGATCAGAGCTGCTGCTGCTTCTGAAGATGATTTAAACACGCAGCTGCCTCTTATTCAGCCACTGCTTGTCTCTGGACTGCTGATGTGCATCTTCAGTCTGTGTTTCTGCAGGGCAGCCTCACCTCTGAAGAGCAGCTCAGCTCAACAGGCTGCCACTTCCATAAAACAGGCTGCGCACGGGCTGACCTGCAGTCTCTGCAGTATATTGACGACTTTCGGTGAAGCTCCAGGGCGTCTCTCATTTGTTTTATTCATTTGCAATCTAACTTAAAAGTAGATGCTTTTTTGGAGGATTCGGCAAGACACGTTCAAAAAGAAGTGTCATTACATAATCCGACATACTTACGTACAATATGACTTTTGGTTGTTCTGTGGTGTAATTCAAAGTTACAGCTGCTAGATGAAATCTAAGTTTCGAACCAAAGTGTCCATATCATGGCTACGAATATTTTGCTTCTTATCACCTGCAATTAGCCGGAATTTCAGAAATCCTGACACCAAGTTCACCTCAACGCACCCCCAGCACACTCAGAGGATTTGGCCAGACACCAAAAAGAAAGTCTTTGTGTTATTGTTTCCTTGAAATGTTTATAGTGTCCTTAAAATGTAATTTCCTATATGACGAAAACACTGTTCTACTGGAGAAACTATGGATCATCAGGTAGTTAAGCAGCCATACAAATACAACAAGTTTTTGCCATCTGCAAGTTCAAAGTCTCAAAGTCCCATAAAACTACAGAGATGTCCTCAGTGTCCTCAGAGGCAGCTGCGGCCCAGATGAGGATGTGCAGAAGACTGAAGGAAGACAGATTCAGGAGCAGTGGAGATTTAGATTAAATGTTCATTTACTTTGCATTTTCTTGCTTCACACTTTCAGTCTTGTCTTATTTGCTGTCATCAGATCTTTCCAGTGTCTTTCTTTGTGGCGGCTTTGTGTCACATTCATCACGACTTACTGAAAGTTCCCAATACTCCACACCTCAAGACACTCCACTGACATCTTTGGTTAATTAAAGTGCTAATTGGACTTCCGGCGCCTCACCGTCACCGCTGCTGACACCAGGCAGCTGATATGTATTTTGATATATGAGGCCTTAGAAGCTGAATCATGAAGCAGATCTCCACGTGGAGCCAACATGAAAAGCACAAAAAGACATCTCTGCGGTGACCTGCACGGGCTGCCGTGCTGTCCACCAGCATGGGGATCTGCAGTCTCCTGTTCTCTGCACAACACTGTGGAGGTGGGAAACTCTCCTCCACACCAACTGTGCGCATCCTCCAGGACCCGCGCGGAGAATAGCGATGATCACGCCAACACGCGCTGCGTTCACGGGACCGTGCCGCGAGCTGAAGCTGCCAGCCGTCCCGAGCAACAGGTGGACGAGGACGACGGGGAATTACATAACGAAGACGCCCCCTCCTTCCCCCCCACGATTCCCATTATCTCCCACCAGTCGCTTTTAGCTCAGTTTCTCGTATCCATTTTGGTTCATTGGCCGGAATCAGCAGATGCAAATGTGCTTGATTTTTAGGCTGAATTTAAAGGGTTTCAGTGATAATTAAGAGCCTGCTGTCCTTACTTTAGAGCAGAAGTCAGCTCAAATCGCAAAAGTTCACCGTGTGGATTCAACAAGCTGTTCTTGCGTCAAATAGAGAAAAGTGAAAATCTTCTGTCAGTTGAAACAGACTCTCCGCTAATGAGTCATACTGTTTACATGCTGAACTCCAGTGTGATTTTCTGAGGCGCATTAGTATTCTTTAACATATACAGTTCGTGCCTGAAGGCATCATTCAGATCAGAGCAGCAAAGGAAGTGAAAGAGTTTTACTGCCACCCAAAGGACACACCTGAGCAGCACTGAGGCTGAGCAACCTGAGGGCCTGAACGCAGGACATTTCCATTATCCACTCTGAATCCTAAAGGTCTGTTTTTGACCACAAACCTGAATCCAAAGGACCGTCTTCCTTTTATTTTGACAGATAGAAAATGACACGTATTCACTTATCGACCAGTACGTAAAAATAAAGCTGTCATATCAATAACTTGCCACTCTAGACTAAAAATGAGTGAATGAGTGAGATTAGATGTGATTTGAAAAAGAAATTTGTTAGAATTTAACTGTAATATAGCCTACGAATAAATGTAATTTTAGTTTCTTAAAGCAAGTGGAAATAAATCTGCTTCCGGATTCATGCAGCAGAGGGCGATATATCATGATCAGCCACTCTAAAAATACTGGATCCTACAATTCCCATAATGCACCTCGATAGGGCTCTCACTAGACCCTTTGTGCACGGTGTTTCAAACTGCACTTCCCATGCTTAACACATACTTTAAAAAAAAAACAAAAAAAAACGATAAAAGCTGAAATAACCCCGATGACATCACTGCGACATCGGCAGGATTAATTTCTCCGAGTTGACAAACAAACAGCTCTGACTAAAAAACTCCTCATGAATAATCATCTTCAAAATCCTGTTAGTGCAGGAAAGAACAGGAGAGCTGAGGGCGTGCAGCTTCGTTTATGTCAGATTTATGTTGAGAAAGAGGGAGAGAAAAGCGAGGAGACGGATGAAGCTCTGCGCGTGGCCTCAAAGCGTGATGATGTCTGGGCCCACACGCCATTACCTTTGACAGTAACAGGACCAGCCAGTGGCACGTCTCTGCTGCACCCTCACCACAGTTCAGCACAAACACCGGTCTGACGGAAACATTAGAAGGTATCGCGGCAGATTATCAGAGCCTCTGCAGGTACCACATGAATATGGATCAGCTGAGCCTCGTGATATTTTACGCCATGTGTGCCTTTAATATATATATCAGCGTGTCTGTATCTCCTCCCAAAGAGCTATAAACCATAAAATGTGTCGTTACACTGCTGCTGCACACTGTGCACAGCAGTTGAGCACATGAGCTTACTCCTATATTGTACAATAAATTTTAAAAAATGTAGGAAAAAAACGATTGCTTTTGCATTTCTGCAGACATAAACGGTCATCCATAACTCACCGAAAGCATAACAGCGTTTTAAAATGTGAGATGACTGTAGTGATTTACTGAGACGCTGACAGGTCATTTTAAAGGAAGTCAGTCGGAGTCAGGAGACCTGTATGGCTGTCAACCTCACACACACACACACACACACACACACACACACACACACACACACACACACACACACAGAGTCATGTTTCCATCACTTCAGAGGACATCACATTGATTTCCATTCATTTCCTGGTGTCTTACCCCGACCTTAGCCTAAGCCTAACCTTAACTCAAGTCTTCACCCTAAAACGTCATGATTTACATGATGAGGACTTGTGTTTTGTCCCCATAAGGAAGGCAAGTCCCCACAATGTGAATGTGTAAACAGATTTATGTCCCCACAGCATGAGTAATACACTGCCACACACACACGACTCAAGGTTGGCCATAAACAAGCTGCCCGCTGCTCTGACCCTGACCCCCTTCATTTAATGGGAAGCACACTGTGGGGTCCAGTCCATAACCTCCACTGACAGAGAGCATCACTCCTGCTTCTAAGACGGCTCTCTGTCTTCTTCACCACCTGTTTCCTCACAGTCTGGGCTGTTCCTGCCCCGTGCACGCATGCACACACACACACACACACGGATGGTCCCTGCATAAACATCAGGGAAGCCTGATTGTGCTCACAACAGCAGCAGATTGTTGGGTTTGCTCAGGGCAGCTCCCAGGTGTGACAGCGTGGAGGTATGTGGGCGTGAAGGTTCGTGTCCAGGTGAAAATCACCTTCATAATTCATAAGAGTCGAGCAAAGATTTTAAAGGTGGAAACCGCTCATGGAAGTGAGGCCTTTTGGCTTCAGAAGAGAAGATTTTAGGCTCGGATTTGGACGTTTTTACTATCAGCAGAATTATATCATAAAAAGCATAAAGTTTCGGAGCATTTCTCACATCTGTGACGCAGTTTTCTGATGGAACAGATTAGATGTGTGTTTTTCGAGACACAGTCAAGAAAAGAACTAAGAAAGAAAAGCATCAGAGCAGCGAACTTTCTCCGTGTGCACCTACAGCCACTGCCAGGCTGGAGGTCCAGGATATAGTGCAGAAATCTGACGCTTTGACCTGTGAGAAGGTGGCGCTTGTGTACATTTAACCCTTCCACCACACTTTCCAGTAAGGCAGATTATTGTGATCAATTTAAACGTATCATCGGTGAATCAGACAGCATGCTGCTCTTAAACATAATGGATTTGATAGAAAGTTCCAGAAGAGCTACTAAATGGACCTTGCAGTGTCTCATGACTCTTTGGCAAACCAAAAAAATAATGTTAGAGCAGCAAATACTGATCCAAGGTATTTGTACATGAGTTCTTCTATTTTATGCGACTCTACACTTCAACTCTAACATAACTCGGAGGCAAATATTGTACTTTTTACTCCATTACTTTTGTCTGACAGCTGCTGATTTTATATGTTTTATCTTATTAATGCAGCAGTAACATTAATCCTAAAACATCAGATATGATAGTAAATTGCTGACAGGGAACATTTTACTGCACTATGAGTACTGTTAAATAAGCTTTTGAATGCAGGACTCTTGCTTGCAGTGGAGTAGAAAGTTACACATTTCAGAGTTTTCTTCATCATCAATAAAACAACTCGTTCCTCATGTTGTGACATGTCTAACACTCATCGTGCTTCACTGTAAGCTGGCACCGACGCTTTCATTTCACACTGTCCCGCTTGTGAAACAGGACGGGTCTGGATTCTGCAAAACTGTAGGAAAAAATTAAAACTCCCCAGAAATGTGACGCAGCAACTGTTTCGACAATCTGGCGCAAGAAAAAAAAAAAGCTGAATTTGGCCTTGTTTCTCTTGTGCAAGCTGAAGCAAAACTGCCCTCCGCTGACAGACTTCAAGCAAGCAACTGCAAAACCCAGACATGCAATCAGGAACACGTCCAATTACTGTTTGACTGTGGATGGAGACGGAGATGTTAGTCCAAGATGGATTACAAGCAAGACGAGAGGAAGTGAAGAGCAGCCCTCAGTGTCCTCTACTGCTCTCAGTTTAGCTGCTGCTTCTGCTGTCAGGTCCAATATTTGTTTGATATCTGTGCATGTTTTTCCTCTTGTTTATATTCTGGTCCACAATCTCCTTTAAGTAGTGCTGAGTGACACCACGGGGAGACATCAGACCGGCTTGACTCAGCTCTCATTCACAGGGGCTCCGCTTAATGACCACAGCACACAAACCACCCAGCAGACATGTGTGACGCTGCTCTGTCCAATCAAAGACGTCCCTCCCTGCCCCGCTGAAAGGCCGCCTGACTCAGTCGTGTCTTCCTGTGCGCCTGTTCTCCTGTGTCCTAGTCTAACCTTGGACCGGCGTCTTTGCCTCCTCCACTGCTGGCTTCCCATCAGCTATTCTTAGCTTTACTTGCGCTCCGGCTTCACAGCAGATCCGTCAGTGTTAAATGCCACACTTGGCCGGATTGCGCAAACAAAACGGGCCTGCTGGTATTGGGAGCATCTCTGGAGGAAATGACAGATCATTTTAGATCATAAACAACAGCGTAGCAGTTTTACTCCAAGGATGTCTCATGGGGATACTCCGGCGGTTTTCTCGGATAGAGTATTTGCAGGCCCTCATCTCAGTCCGTCTCTCAGTGGATAGTCTGAATCTCCCCAAAGCGCGGCACTTGAAGTTAGACGGGTGAAATTCCCCCCTTTTCTGTTTACTGCCTGGGGGGTGATGCGGTTGCAGGGGGAGATTAAGTTACACACACTCGCATCCCAGGAGGACACGTCCACCACCGCTGTCCCTGTTGGCTGCAGCTGAACATGATGTTTGCTGCTTTGCTCAAGGGCACCGACGGCGGTTTCTTCATCTCAGTTTGTTTTCTTTTAATTCAGATTCCTACATTATATAAATGTTTATGTGCTCAGAATGTATTTCTTAATGCATTGTTTTTTAAAGTATGACCAAATGCATGCAAACATCCCATAAATATCCTTTCTTATTACAGTATTGGTTTCACATTGGACTAATGAACCAACGTTTCGTCCCGGAGCTCTAGCTGTAGTTTGACATGTGGACCGTGTTACATGCCGTGTTTAACTCTGGACTGATGACAGTGGCCCCCTCAGGCCCCTGTGTGTGTGTGTGTGTGTGTGTGTGTGTGTGTGTGTGTGTGTGTGTAGGGTATGAAGGTATGCGTGACTCTTCCTGACACGGCACCGTCATGCTCATGCATTGCAGGCTGCTATAGTCTGTAGTGCTGCAGCATCACGTTCATACTGTGGGTCGCTGTCTCAGAAACGAAGGTCTAAAAAAGAAAATTAGGGAACACTTTAGTTTAAGTCCCCTTATTTAGCATTTATGAGCAGTATACTACCATTTAATGAATGATTTATAACACTCGAATGTAGTTGTAAGCAGATATAAGGATGTTTTAACTGCTTCTCACCTGTTTGCACAGCAGCCTTCACTTACGGCCAGTTGTTAAATAAACACAAATATGTGCTTATAACTACATTAAAGTCTATTAGAAACCATTTAAATGTAAAATATTATCAAATATTACCACAGATTTTGATTGCTGGGTTGAAATAATTACAGTATTATTAGTGCAGTAGTCAGTGGTTCAGTATCTTCTTAACACTCTTAACACAAACTGCAAACAGAATTTCTTGCTGGATGAAAATATTTCAGTATATCATGACATCTCAACTCTTCTTGCACAGGCATAACCCGTACCTTTATATTTATGTGCTTCAACGAAAAACTTGCAGGAAGTGTTGTCTTTAGCAGGCTGACTTTCAGTGTTGCACCACACTGTTCTGCGCTGACACAGACTGCTGAAGGTTGGCCCTAAACAAAGAGTGCTGCACATACTGTTCACAGCGCTGCAGGACAAACGAATGGTAAACAACGAGCAGACCTTGGGCCGCGTCTACAGTACAAAGAAAGAGAGAAACTTTGACTGAGCCGGTCAAGTACGGCCCGGAGTGGCGTATTAAACCTTGGTTATCGCCCACATCAGTATGACCGTGTCTCGTCCATCGCCTGGAGAGAGGGCACGAGTGCATGGAGCTGCCGGTTGTGTGCCTTCCATCAACAGACTGAAAAAAAACTTTTCTGTGAGACTCAGAGGCGGACAGTATGGAAAATATGACAGGAGGCAAGAAAGTTTAAATTCTGAAGCAGCTATAGAAAACTCATATTGCCACAGATAACGATAGAGCAGCTGGTGGACAAAAGTATGTGGACACCTGAGGTTTGCAGTTGGCCTCAGTTTAGCCTCTGAGCACTGCTGTTTTGTATTTTTCCCCTGCAATATAGTAACACCGACGCTGGCCAATGAGATCGCTTTCTCGATCTTTTTTTGGTTTGTTTACTCAAGGTGTATTTATGGAGCTTTGGTTTGGAAATATGAAAACCATTAATCTTTTAGTGTTTGCAAATGTGTGAGGTGGGTGAGAGAGATTTAATTTTTGCATCTAATCTCTGTGAAGATGTGTGTGGTCTTTCCTGCAAAAAGTGGTATGTAGAATAGGAAACCCCTATGGAAGCATTAAAACACATGTAGTTTTGCAGACTTAATCGAGAAATTTGATGCATGAATCTCAGATTTCACTCTTTTTGTTCTCTAAACTCTTGTCAAAAAACTCAATCAAGCGATCGAACCACCAGCTAACTGCAGGTGTCCCACACGCAGGTCCTCTGCAGAGGCTGGTGTGTCTCCGCTGGATGCTCTGCAGATCCATAAGCTGTGTGGTACAGCTGTGAAATCTGTTGCATTAAACATCTCTCCCATTCCTCTCTCTGTGAAAAATGCCAAAGCCAGCCTGAAGCCTTTGCTCTCCTCTCCCTCCGAAAAGGTGCTGACCGCCAAACGTACGGTGAGCAGAGTGCACAGTATGTAATGAATACCCACAAGCATTAGGATGGTTGATCTTGGAGAACAGAAGAAATGACCTTGAATCGTGGAGCACTGAGGCGCTTCATAATCGTGACCTTTGGCTGCCTATAGCCCACATATGCTCCAGTGCTCTGCAGAGACCGATGAGTGCAGGCAGAAAGATTTCTATAAGGGGCTCGGTGGAACAGCTCTGTTCCTGCATATTGTGGCTTTCACGTCAGAAAATGATCGTCCTGGATGTATGAGCTACCCTTCTGTTAATCTATTAAACGCACGGTGTGATGGTGAAGTGGATGTTTTTGTTGGTTTCTGACGAGCTGCCAGTTTGGAGATGTGAGCCGTTCGCTCAGATTGACTGTACAGGATTTGACATGGTTTTGATGGAATATCAAAGTAGAGTTTTCTTCCGGCTGCACGGAGCTCCTTTGAAACTGGGCCAGTCAGAAAAAATGATTTGCAAACACTCATTTCAAAGGAGGAGAATCTCTTTTCCTGGCCTTGAATAAGTTTCATTGTGACAATAATATTGTTTGAATGCATATTATTATGATGTTAAATTTTCATGTTCCCGTACAGACGGATGCTGCAGTGAATAATGAGACTGCTCTTTGATTGGAGGATCCCTTCTTGCTGCACTGCTGTTGAGCACACAGATACCCTTGAAAACATTGTCATCGGCATGTCTTATTTCTACCTTTAAATGAGTATTTCATCTTGCTGAGTGTCAGATGAGAAGCTTGATACCACTCTTGTTGTCATCCGTTCATTGAAAGCTGGAGCAGTAGGTTAGCTTAGCTTAGCGTAAGCACTGAAAACAGGGGGGACAGCTAGCATGGCAACATCCAAAGGTAATGACATCCACCTAACAACTCTGTCAGAGAGCCTTAGACAGAGCCAGGCTAGCTGTTTCCATCTGTGTCCATTCTTTATGCTAAGCTATTTGCTTTATATTTACCTTTGAGACACAAGAGTGGTATCAATCTTCTTGATTAACTCTCAGCAATTTCCTTCAAAAAAAAGGATTCCGATTTAACTGAATAAATGAACCATCAAAATTTAAGTAACTCAAAAAAACATTTTAAAAATGACATTGAGGGTGGGGTGTGTGCAGCATTGCTAAAATCCTCGCTCCAGCTGTGGTTGAGCAAGACGCTGCTTTTGTTTGGAGGACTCGCTGGCTGACCTCTGACCTCCTTAAAAAGGAGGCCTACCTGAAGGGACACTTTGTTTTCTTTTGATATCACTTTGTAATAAGTCACCTTTTCTTCTTATAAACCCCTAAAGAGTCATTAACTCATGACTTTATTGGTGGTTGATAATTTATTTACTGATACTTCACAGATCAGACGGATCAGATGATTATCCGGTTGTGAAAACTCCTGCTGGATTTCCGCCTCCAGCAGAACACCCTCTTTGGTTTTTCTTTGATTTATCAAGCGGACCCTTTTGATGCACCATTGACCTCTGACCTTCTGGAAAGGTGCTGCAGGGAATCTGGACCGAAATCCATTTATTGACGTTTCCAACCACAGACTTAATGATTCATTGTAAAGCCCCTTTCGGCTTATTAGCCATGTTAGCTGCATGTCTGTATGTACAGTGCGGCAGCTCAGCAACTTCTGGAACAATTGGAATGATATTCAGCGCAGACGTTCGTGGCCCCCAGAGGGTGAATCATCGGTAATCCCTTGACTTTCCTCTCGTGCCACCGCCGACTCAAAGTTTTTACTGATCCTGACAAATCATCTGCTTGATGGATTGACACTAGATTTAGCGCAGACGTTCAAGGCTCCCAGAGGGTGGATCATAATGACTTTGGTGATCCATTGACTTCACCTCCAGGGCCTCCATGAGGTCAACATTTGTTGTTTCCAGTGAAATGTCTTGACAGCTATTGGACGGATTGTCATGGAGTTGAATTTACTTTAACTCGTTCATATGCATACATGTACATACTTTACATAATCATCCACTCCATGTATATCCATTCAAGATTTATTTATGTGTTTGCCCTATTTGTATTGTTTGCAACGTAAAGAAGACAACACGTTATTGATCATTAGTGCTTTATATACATTCAGATATATGTTAACATTTGCTAGTATCCATTACATCTGTGCACACATCTTTTTCTGACATATTTTAACTGTGTTATATATTTCCTCTACCAGCACAGAAATACTGTGTGTATTATCCCGATCTCACTCATGTGCAATTGAAAAGATTCCCTTTGTGAAACTGAGCCATCCTTTCTCAAGGCAGTAATATTTTTACACTCTTGTATATAATGGAGATATATATATATATAGTTGTTTTTATTCTGTATCCTTGTCTTTTTGTTCTTTTTCTGTCTCCCTTTTATTCTTGCTGTCTGCAACAACTTAATATCTTGTCTTATCTTATATATTTTTTTCACATACTGGTGCACATAATAGTCCTGTTAATTCTTTACCTTTATTTATTCAGCTTTGTTGTCCTTGTTCCTTGAATGTGCGCACATAAAGCTGATTCTGAACCCAAAAGTTGTTCTTATTAATGACCTATAAGACATCTCTAAACCATTAATTAAGCCATTTGTTACAGCTCATGAACCCTTTACACACAGAGTCTTATGAGAGGGTTTTACTGTCATTTGAAAAAAATCTCTACTCTCGCGCTCACAGTGCAATCTGCCGCCTCCTGGTCCTCATCTGATCACTGTGCATGTGCCGGGGAACACTGAAGTTGGCTCGGTAATGAGCATCATGAGCTCAGTCCGTGGTGGGAGGGGTCTGCCAAACCTTTCCCTCTAATTGACCAGGGAGCAGAAGCAGCCGGGGATGCGAGCAGCCACAGACGGGCAGAGAGGTACTCAGCAAACCGCATTTTGTTGCTGAATAACGGATTATTTAAAGACATTAGGCGGAATTAGATTTATCAGCGTGTCGCATGGTTGCTGTATGTTTGTGGAGCAGCGGGTTGAAGCCAGAAAAGGCAGAAGATAAAGTGTTACTGAGCAGTGGAAATGGCATTGTATGTTTTCATGGGAGTTGATTTAAGACTCGCTTAGCTGTACTTTAAAATGCTTGCGGTGCACCCAAGAGAGAGATGCGGGCAGATTTTGCTTGTGCAAAGACTTCAGGCGCTGATATGAAGTGGCTTGCAGCCAGCAGGCGTGCAAAAATTAAAGTCGTTTCAGCATCTGACTGTTTTTTCTCTTTTGTGCATGTTTTACTGACAGACACGAGCGCATGGGCTTGACAAAACGGGACCCCCAGCCCGATGTTCCAATGGCTGATCTTGAACTGTTTTACTTTGATCAACCGGATCCGAGAGACGCCTCCCCGGCTTTAAATGAGCCAAGAATCAGCGAGATCAGCTGCAGCGGCGGAAAGTCACTTCACCCCGGCGGAGGAGAGGCTTCAGCACCACGGACAGAGACCCGGAGAGGCGCGTGGTCGGCGAAGGAAACCGAAACATCTTTCACCTGCAGACAGGAGGATGAAGGTGATGATGATGTCCAGCTGATAGAGACAAGTCCACAAACCTGCACACTGAGTCAGAGCTCCTCAAGTGAACTGTACGAGGAGGAGGAAGTGGTGCTGGAGGAGGAGGAGGAGGAGGAGGAGGAGGAGGAGGACATCCCGGAACTTTACTTGCTGTCCGACGATGACCTCTCCTCCGACGGCTCGGGGAAGTCTGTGGATTACGGCTTCATCATCGCCGTGACATGCCTGGTGACCGGCATCTCTCTGGTCGCCATATCCTACACGATCCCCAGGGACGTCCGGGTGGACCCGGACAGCGTGTCCGCCCGGGAGATGGAGCGTCTGGAGCGGGAGAAAGCCAGGGTGGGGGCCCATCTGGACCGGTGTGTCATAGCTGGACTGTGCCTGCTCACCCTGGGGGGCGTGCTGCTCTCCACCCTGCTCATGATCTCCATGTGGAAAGGGGAGATGATGAGGAGGAAAGCCTTCGCGTATTCCAAACACGCAGCGAAGTTGTACGGTTCGATCAGTTTGAGAGCAGGCTCCAGCCCGACTCGGGAATCCTGCTCACATTTGTCAGCGGCTGATGAGGATTTAGAAGTGCTCAGCTGAATTTGGGGACAGGACCAGCGGAAAAGACTCAGAAAAGTGCTTAAGAAATCCTACCAGTCCTTTAATCGGGGATGTAGTCGGGCTTTAATGCCTTTTTTTTTTATTTCTAAAAGCTGATGCGACGGTTTTGGTTGATTTAGACCTTTTTAAAGGATAGCTTCGTATTTTTCAAGTCTGTCTTAACACTCACATGCCCTTATGCACCGAACTGTTTGCTGTAATTGCTCCTTCTTTCCATACGGGCCTTAAAGAGATCCAAACCTCTGTTATAATCTAAGTGTTTGAGGATAAAACCCTCAGTCCTCTTGAAAGCACTTTAAAGTTGAGCTGAAGGTGGATGTGCGGGAGTTCAGACCAGACTCAGACCTGATGGAGGTGTGCTGCTTCAGCTGCTGGTGAGACAATGAACTAGAATCCAGGAAGTCCAGACTGATAAACACATCAATACTTCTGAAGGCCTGCACACAGGTGTATAACTCTGAGACAAGGTTTTTGTAGCTCTGCAAAGTTAGCACAGCGGCCACCATTTCATCTTTTCCTCATCGATCGTGAGGAAGCAGCAGAAACACTGTGTCCACAAAGAAATCAAGTAGGAATGTGAGCTTGCACAACCCTGCGTCTCCAGATTGGCCTCACTCAAAGGACGAGGAGGCTGTGTGGGGGCTGAAGTCCGTCTGAGTGCGCCTTCAGTCATTTCAAGTGGGTATAGTTGAAGTTGGAGTCTTTTTAATGCAAACTTACCTCCTTGTGTTATTATCCCTCCACTGCAGCAGTAAGGGCACACCATCTGGGAAAACACACGGAGAGAAATTTGACCTAAATAGACATTTTAAAATATTCCAACTTGATTTGATTAACTCAGACTACGAGAGCCTCATATTAGCTGGAGATAAACTTTAAAATGCATTATTTACGCAAGCTGAGGGCTGTGGATTTATCACTTACACGCTGGAAATGATCTCTTCACAGCCAGCATGGACGAGAGGAACAATCACAGCAGCCAGTAACTCTTTTTTTGTACACATGTTAATGCTGTATTAAGATTTTAACCTCCACATTAAGTTCAGTGTAAACCACACACGATGACGAGCCGTGCAACATGATCAGAAAATGGCTTTTTAAAGGTGAAACATGAGCTGTGTTTACCTGAGATATATATATTTTGTTTACATCTGTGGATGGTGGTTTGCCTTATGACGATCTCTGACCCAGCTTTTTGTTTACCGCTGCATCACTGCTTCTAATGATGCTGCTATTTCGGTGACTTCGTGTTTACATGCCGGTGCAGACTAGTATGTTGAAGACCTGTGTGCATACTGTGGCTGCAGGGGAAATCAAGCCCGGAGCAGGAGCGGTATCACGGTTACTGCCTTCACTTCTCCACCTTGTCGAAAAAAAAGCACTTCGCCGACTTGTGCGTCTAATGAAGCCGAGCAGATCCGGTTTGCAGTAACGTGTTGAACTCCAAAGAAATTCTGCTTAATATAATCGTGACATGCCGAAGTGATGCTTGTGTTCGCTCGGATTTGTCGAAACGCAAATAGTAATACCACAGGAGGCGTAATTAGATTTTGTGGTTGAGCACAGACGACGGGGAAGCTCAGTTTACCCCAAATACACTTGGGGGTTTTCACTGCAGATGTTCAAAAACATACAGAGAGGGAATCAAGAAACCCCCGGGGGGAAGCTCTCCTGGTAATTGCTGTTACTTAATTGCTCGTGGGAGTCCTGTGAAACACTGGGGGTGAAAAAAAAAAACAGAGTATTTTAACAACTGCCTCAATCAATGATGAGCTTCACATGCTTATCAGAAACCTCTCCAGCTGCAACACTGCTGTGATTTGTTGCATTGCATTAAAGGGGACAGAAGTAATGGATGGCCTGCTCTGACAGAAGATGCTGTGAATGAACAATTGTATCTCCTGCTTACGGTGTGCAGAAAGCTGTGCTGCTCGCGGCCTCTGCATGTGGAAGTGCTCACGGCCAGCAGGATCACATTATCCTCCACACGACCTTCGCTCACTCTCACCTCGTTAATGCAATTAAATAGGAGGAATCAGCTGACCTGTTAATGAAATATTAAGTTGATTTGCTAATCGTCCTCTTTTAACATCATGGATTAACGGCTTATACCTCGAGGGTTGTCTGGGGTTTTCCTTCGCTTATGAGGAAGGAAAAGTGCCCCCTCAGATGAGTCATTTTGTCCTGAAGTGCGAATTTTCTCTTCTCCTCAAACCGACTCATCTGCTTCAGTCGGTGATTTCTTACATTTTCCCAGTTTTGCTTTTTTCGGAGGACAGCTGTGAGCTCCTTGCATTAAGCGTGTGGGATTGGAGAGAGTGGTACAGCATAGTAAGAGCAAGAGAGGGAGTTTTTGCACAATTGCAGAAGCATGAAAGTCAGCCATCTAAATCAAAACACAACCTGCAGTGCACTCTGGCCTGCCGAGGCTCCGGTCTGCGGGGAGATCAGTCTCTCCAGCTCTTGTTCAGTACGATATATTCCTCCCAGTTGATGCTAATTAAAATTTTTCAGTCTGCAGAGAAAATGTTACTCAACAACACTTGACATTTACTGTTGCAGTGTTAGCGACATGGAGATTTGACTGTAACCACGCTGGAAATGTCTTCTTTTGACACCACATTGTCAATGTTTATGGATATTAGAGCGAACACAGCGGCCCTGGAAATAAAATCATGACTTTTTAAACAACGTGAAGTCTATTTTTATCCATTAAAGCAACTGGTAAATCAATGTCAACACAAGGTCCATTTAGTGGAAGTATTCCTCTTTCTTTATCCCATTAGCTTTGTGTGGAAAATATCTGAGTGTGGTCGTTTAGGCTAATGTTATTAGCATAATGTCATTTGAACTGTATTGATTTTTGTTATTATTTAATACATTTTCAGTTTACATTATTATTAAACAGCATTTTTAGTCACGTGTGTCGTCACATTTGTCGACCTTGTTACCCTGTTTTCTTTATGGCATGCTAGCAAGCTAACTTAGCTTAGCTTTGTCACTTTAGCATGCGTCAGTTACACCTGGCAGTAAGCCGACGGAAATGTTTATTAGCAGTCACATGCCTGAATTTAGCTTATTAGCCAAGCAATTAGCAACTGATCGGACTGTGTGGGTCCGGATTGATCAGGTTTCGATTAAGAGTTTCTCTGGTAACAGCTGACCTGATTCTGACATCACCTTCACCCAGCTCTCTTCTAAAGTGGGGGAAAATCCAGACCTCTCCCATGTGAAATGAGCACTGTGCGTCCAGCTTTGGCAGATAATAGAGTGTTCATGTTGGGCCCCACTGGGGAGCAAAGCCGAGGTGTGGATGAAAAGGGTTAAAGCGGTTTGTTCCTTCCACAGGCGCATTATTAGTGATGCAAAGGGCCTGGGACACTGCAGCAGCTTTAATTGGTGCCTGTGTTTGTTTTGCCAGGGGACTCTCCCAGACACAAAATCAAACCTGTAATAAAAAAAAAAAACAGCATGCACACACACGCACACACACACACCCACACACACCCACACACACCCACACAAACCAAAGCCCGGAACAGAATCCCACGCATGCGAACGCACCGTGGATCGCTCGGGCTTGGGCATAAAATGTGCGCAATCTTACAAAAACACACCCTGACAGACGGACAGACACGCTCTCAGCTGGCACACACACACACACACGCACACACACACACACACACACACACACACACTCATCGCCCTCGGCCCCCGCCTCTTCCCCCCTCTCCCATGAATGGAGTTAGTTTAGTCAGAGTAATCATTCAGGGCAGCTGGCAGCAGGAAATGGAATTGGATTGCTGGAGGGGTCACTCAGGGTCAAGAGCTGGGGTGTGGTTCTGGACACTGGGGACCAGGACGAAGAAAAGCCTTTGCGGCGGTGCTCTACATCAGCGTCTGGCAGCCACTTATCATCAGCTGTCATAACCACTCATCACGCTGAGTGGCGGAGCCCCAACTGCACCGCACAGAAAACCTCTCTGGGTATCGCACAGTCTCGCTCACTTCTTTGGGTTGGCTTGATCAATTAGGAGTAAGCTCATGTCTCCAGGTCTGAAATGCCTCTCTTGAACTATTGCCTTAAGTTAATGACTTATTCAATAATGATCCTCGTTACTCTGATTGTTGCATAGCAACGGCAGGCAGTCACAGCTCGAAGGAAGAGGGGACTGAGCAGAGCAAAAAAAAAAAAAAAGGAAAGAAGTGGAGGAACAAGTTGGAAAATAAAATCACCATCCGCATCATTTATCAGCTTTATTCATTCAGCTCAGAGGGTTTTAAACCCAAATCCTGCACAAACTGACACCCCCACCTCTCAAGCTGTCTTGCGGGTGGATGTACCTGTAGGCTGCTTCTTAACTTGGCACACCGAGGGGAGAGAAGAGTCGACTATCTGGAGTTATTCACTGATCAGCTCCACTCATAAAGCTGCATCGTCTCACCACCGCGGGGACATGTGAGCTGCAGGAATCCACTGATCCTGCTCCAAAACTCACATTTATTAACCACCAGCATCTTCCTTTGTTTGTGGTGATTAAGTGAACCACCTGCTGTAGGTTGAGCAGCGCCCACATACTCATTTCCCTTCTTCTCTCTCTCTCTCTCTCCTTTCGCCATCGTTGTCCTGGAAGAAATGCAGAAGGGACACCATAACCATAGAAACGGGGTCAGCCTGTTGCTACGGTGGCTCGGTGTAAGGGAGTTAAAGATGCTCTCCTTTTGATTTTCCACTCGAATGGCAGCCGTGGCGTGTGTGGAAACCGGCACATTCCCTCGATTATACCAGGCATAAAGAGACTTTTGAGCGGATGCGTCAGGTGCTGTCAAAGTACGTCTCCTGTCAAACATCCTCCTCTTCAGAAATATAAGAAAAGGCAGAAAATACTTCCTCTGCAAAGCCACACTGTTCAGATCAAATAAGCCGGAGTCTGGGATGCTGAATAGACGACTTAGAGTGTTTCGCTGTAGTGCAGCATTTTCATCTATAGATTTTGATGCATGCAGACATATCAGACCTCTGTCAGGACTCTGAAGAAGAAGCTGTCACCCTCTTCTCCTTCATTTTTATTGTACTTATTATATCTTACGTGCTAAACTGTTGGGTTGTAGAGAAGAATTAGAGTCTGATCTTGTTGTTTTTACTTGTTGTTGCATTGAAAAAAAACAATAAAAACAGTTAGAAAATGGTCCCTGACCATCAGAGGGAGCCACTGGCAGCCCTGAAGTCAACCAATCAGCCTGGGATTTAACTAACCATACCCTAAACAAATGTAGCAAAAGCGCCAAAAACCTTCACTAATCTTTTTGGGTTCACATATCTTAAAACATTTCCCTGAAGCGTAGTGTTATTCAAGAAGTGAAGACGAGTTTAAGCAAACACGTCATAATTACAGTTCATGCTAAATACAAGTGAAAGAAATCAAAAGAGAGAAATACAGAATGAAAACACGACTTTAACTGTGCAAGAATACAGATGTTGAACAAAGCTAACACTTCCAGTTGATTGTCTCAACACCAGCCGTGCTCCCCTGAGCGTAAACCCGTCGGGGTCACGTGATGTGACCTCCAGAGGTCGTCGCTGAAGACTTTAGTGGCTTTCATTTCACATCAGCCATTCATGTGTGCAGTGATTTCATCATTTCCCAGAAATCAGAGCCAAAACTTAATTTACAAAACATTTTCAAATAATATCAATAAAAAAAAAGATATGGTATGAATGTCTGTCACACTTGTACCGCAGTGAAAACAGCCCACAGGATTTTGACACACTCTTATCTGGAGATGCATTTTTCTTGCCTTTTCCGCAGCTTTTAAGACAGACTTTTCTCAGTTGTCACAGAGACAGCTGAGTTGTTTTCATGTGACTTAATCACAGAACAGAGTGACAACCGATCTCTTTCCATGACAACTAGGAAAAGTCTTTTCAGTGAAGACGAGAGGTTGATTTCAAGGCCAAGAGTGAACTTTTGCACTGAAGGAGCTTTTAGAAAGGTCGTCCATCGCAGAGAATGAAGTGACACAATCGTTTCTGGAGTGTAAAGTACAGTATGCAGAAATGCAAACTGTGGCTAACGTGCTATATGACAGCTTGTTGTAATATTAAAATCCAATGTGCTCGCTCGAGTCTTTGACAGAGGAGAATCATAAAAAAACTCAGAAGCATAAAATGCCCACAGAGCCTCCCGGGCACTGCTGACATAGACGGATTCATGAATGAGGAGCAATGGGCTATAAAAAGTATAAAATGTTTAAAATACTGTTTAAAGTAACTGATTAAACTATGAATCAGAGTGATAGAATAAGCGGGGCGTTAATGTTTAAACCAGGGCCGGCGTTAGTCACAGGCTTCACCGTTTAAGATGGACCAGTTGGACTTAGAAAAACATTGATCCATCAAATACAGATGCATCTAGAACGTTTGCGAGCGTCCCTCTGAGATAAAAAATGACGTCGCCTCTCAGTCTGTAATTCCACTGGATAGATATTTCAGCTCTTTGGTGGGGCGAAGTGAAGGGAGGAGGGTAAATTAATCTCGCAGCAGGACAGTTTTGCTTACCTTGTCTCTGATTTATGCTGCAATTTGTCCCGTGTGCCAGGTTTTCATATCTGTGCAGATTGTACCTGAGCACGAACATAAAAGGTTGCTACGGAATACTAATTCCAGTTATGTTGTTCTTTAAGACTGAATCTAAATCTCTGTGGGGGTTTGACGTCACGCTCCTGCATGTTGACTGACTCACTGGAGGTTTTCTCAGAAACAGGCGCACACAAAAGCCTTGGACGGCTTTATTTGGAGTGAATCAATTGAGTGCAATCTTTCAGCATCAAACACCACGAGAGGTTTTTTTTTTGTCACATTGATTGAGTCTATTCTTTTTGTTCTGCTTTATCAGGATCAATATTTTTATATTTCTGACTGAGGAATGCTACAATGTCTCAGCTGTGGCTTCTCTGGACATTTCACACAACTATGTACAATTACCTGGAAGTTTAAAAGCGCACTTCTTCTCCAGCGCTTTGATGTCTGCTTTTCAAAGTGCACTGTCAGGGAAGCCCTCAAATAGATGAACTACCCAGAGGTATTTGCAAATGCTGGCTTCGTGGCTTGTTTCCATGCCTGCGAGAGGCAATTTGTTACAGAAATTTGGAAAAAATAAACCTTTAACATCATGCAGACTAACTGTTAAAGGATCAGTTCACCCAAATTACAAAACTAAAAAAGTTTCGCACTTTGGCCTCGTATTATAAATCCACGTATGCAGCAGTTTTTCAAAGTGTTCCTGAGCCCATGTAGTAACATCTTTCATCCAGTCATGTGTTCACAGAGTGTTGAACCTCGCTCCATCCTCGCTCGTGAACGACTGAGCCTTTCCAGGATGCCCCTTTCATACCCAATCATGACATGCTCACCTGTTACCAATCAACCTGTTTACCTGTGGAATGTTCCAAGCAGGTGTTTTTGGAACATTCCACATCTTTGCCAGTCTTTGAAACATGTTGCGGCATCAAATTCAGAATAAGCAGATGTTATACTTTGTCCTCCTCTACAAGTATTACAGTACTATTACAATACTGATGTGATACATTGTTGTGAACAACTCAACAGTAAAGGAAATACTCAAAATTAGCTCCGCCTTCACCAGCTACAGGAGTGATGCTGCTTATACACTGATGCATCAGTAATAGTGATCCTTTGATGTAACTGTAACACACAGGAGCCGTTTTTGTCTGCATGAAGTCCTTTTTCTTTTGATACTTTAACACATTTTGGTAAAAATTCTTACGTGCACTTACATATACTGTATGTAGGCTTTTAGCCGTAATGGATTACATTTACTGTGTGGTACTTCTACTTTTATTGCAGTAGAGGATCTGAGTGTTTCCTACATGACAGCAGACACTGAGATCTCCTCCTCTGACGTTTCTGCACCACATTGCAGTCGAGGTGAGTAGAATTTCATTTGTGTTGCTCATAGCATCCAGCAGTCTACTGGGATGGAGCCTGATATTGCAAATAAAATCAAAACTACCCTCATGGCAAGAAATCATTACACGTAAGAGAAAAATATGTTTTTTTCTATTCGAGTTATTCGAGTGAACCAGTCTTTAACAGGCAGTACACAAAAACTGCTCAATAGTTGCATGATTTCTCTTCACAGGCTGGCAGATATTTGCAGAGCAGTGCAGCTCCGCCGAGTTCAGGATGTGTCAACTGACTCGTGAGCTTGTCAGTGACTGGTCGTGACAACACATCCATCATCGTCCTGCAGACACACGATGCAGCATGTGGTTGCTTTTATTTGATAGAAATCTCTCTGATAGTCTTGAGAGTACTGTACTGTGCTGGTTTTTAACCAAAGGCAAATAAACATTGTGAGTACACAATGTAACAATGTACGCTCTCAAATACGACTCTTCTTCGAGGTTTCACTGCAGTTACATGCAGGTAGTGTCCTTTAATGAAGTCTTGTGTTTTCCAGTTGAAGTCCTGATGAAACGTGTCAGGTTGCAAATCTAGAAAAAGAAAAAAAAACAAAAAACAAAACAATGACTCTTTGTTCTTGCAAAAGCCGACCCCATCTGTTCTCCAGGGTGCATTATGCTGCCTGTCATTCAAACCACTTCAAACTGAGGTGATTCGCATCTGCATCATGAACAAGTACAAGGCAAGTGATGCAAAAATACATGCGCTTGCAAACACTACACTTTGTTTCCCCACCTTTACACAGAACTATAATGAGCCTGCAAAGCAAGCGGGAAACTTCACAGACCTTTTTCAGTCCCAGGTTCCTGCCTTTAAATCCCTTGTAATGCAGATGACAACCTCTTCTTCCTTTTCCCTCTGATGTGCATCCTCCAGCAGCATAATTGCAAATATATATATATTTAATTTCAAGCCAGTTGAGATGAATTTCTCTGCATATCTTACAGTAAGTTTTCTTCATGATGATTTCTGTCACATTTATCAGGATAATTAGCTATTAGCTAATTAGAGTTACTATTTCATCTCAGAGATGGCAACAAGCTGTGTTTTGATTTTTGTAGCCTCGTTAAGGTCATATTCTGACGGAGATATAAAAACCACATTGAAGGATTTATTTCAGGCTGTTATTTTGTCCTGTTGTGTAAATGTTGACATGTGAGTCAAAAAAAAAACATCATTCCATAAAGACCATGAAATTGTAGGCTGTGTTCGGAAAAAGACACGCAGGGGCTTCACTGGATATTGATTTTTTTTTTTAAGTGTTGGAAGATAACTCTAAAGATCCCAGAGGGGTTGTGAGACTTTAAAGAAAACATCTAGGAGAAAGTCTTGTATCACACAGAGAGAATGAGGCTTAAAACGTGATGTGTAAGCCATTACTTTTTGAGCTCAAAGTCAGTAATAGCAGCATTCAAACCTTCATTAAACGCTTGTGCTTCCACTCGGATCTAAACACATCTGCAGATACAACAACTTTGCACAGAGAAGGAAGGATATGGCAACAATCAGTGTTTAAAATGCTCTAGGATGAGTATTATGGGAAAGAAGTTTCTCATAGTGATGGATAAATAACATCCAACTCTGCAGATCTGCTCAGCTCTGTGAATCGTTTTAGCATCGTTTAGCTGTTTTGGTATTTTGCAGCACATAAGTTTACTGCTTTCGTCTGTTTTCTTCAGCTTCATTTCTGGCCAAAAGAGACTTTTCTGGACTTGACTCCAAATAAATGCTGATGTTGCTTCATGTTCTGGAGCTCCAAAGCTGTCAAAAAAAAAACTTGATTCACACTGCTTCAAAGTCATGAAAGCCAACTAGTAATTTGAGCATGTAGCTGCTGTCTTCAATAAGGTCAGAGTCTGATTATTCTCCTAACGTATGGAACAATTTCTGTTCTCATGTTCAGTGCAAAATGCTCTGCACCATCTTCCATGTTCACGTTGCAGATAATTGTAGCTGGATTGACAACACAATGTGAGATGAATAGATATGAGCAATGTTCAACTGTAGTTGTAAGCGTGTTACAACTATTAAGTAAATCATGTTTAATAGATTCTATGGAGTCTGTTTTATAATGCCGTATATTGTGAAGCTGCCACTCCTGGTGATTGCGGTTCATTCACAGTCAAGGCTGCAATTGCAATGTGCATTTTTCCCACTTCAGTTTAAACTGAATTGCCTTTTATGCCTATACAAATATAGACAACCCTGCCTTTTGCATTTTTTGAATTGGCAGCACATATTTTCTTGAGTCTACAGCTGAGTGTACGAGCATGTTTGGAGACGGTGGTGTGGAAAAGTCATCCGGTTTGTGGAGTGTTTGGGATCAAAGCACAGAGCACTTGTTTTCCCACTCTAAAAACGCTCGACATTACAGATAAATTACTAAGACGATGACAAAGTGCCTGAACTCCGGTCTCAGTTCACACTGTGAGCGTGTGCAGCCAGCTCAGTTTATTTTATTCAGCTGAGAATAAGTGAGGGCAAATGTCTTGGCCCAGGGCAAATAAAAACATGTCAGAGGTGTCTCCTCTGTTTTGACGTTCAATTACTTTTTCTGCTTTTTCTCTGCATGAGCTCCTTTGTGCAGAACTGGGCCAGTCGGCTTCCCTTAGAAGGGCTGCAACCATCGCAGCTCCAGATTTGTTCCTTGGTTTACCGTCTATACATAACGCTGTGAGTTAGACAAAACCAATGACCTGATCTCAATCAGTTCCTTTGAAAATATCATTGTTTGGGGGCTTTTTGTTTCCTGCGGCTTTGTCATTTTCCAGCTTCATTTTCACACCACGCACATTCACATGGAAATGCACATGCACATATCTCTAACACACGGCGAGGCAGATTCACAGAGTGAGATTTTTGTTTGGCTTCTTCTGTTTTCTCTTTCATTGCTTTTTGTCTAACATGATTCTCTTTCACACCACAGACCATCGTGTGCTCTTTCTGTCTGCTGTGCTCTGCTGGTGATGACTGTGGACGAGTGCACCACCCATCTCAGGTCTAATGTCTTTCATTCCACATATATATATATATATATATATACATACAATATTTATACAGATGGAACAGACATGACAGAATCCCCGCAGGACCTATAGTAAATGTCCACATACAGCACATTAGCATTACCCTATTGATTTTACATATCAGTGTAACTAGTCCATCGTTGAGAAGATTGGCAGCCTTTCGTGGACACACTGCAGTCTTTGTCTGTATCTTGGTCAGATTTTACAGGAAAAGAGAACACAAATGGAGTCAAAACTTTCAGACTTATTGTGGCTCTCAGAGGAAGGACATGTTTTTATTTTTCAGTAAAGAAAAATGAGAAAATAGCACTAAAGTAGCAGCTTCTTGTTGGGGCTGACAGGTCGTAGCAACGTCCTGTCTGTGAAAGCAGAAAATAGGGTTTATGGGAAATGGGTCTTAATTTTGTGAAACGCTGGTGCTTCTGCTACCTGCTACCTCAGTCATCTGCAGAACAGTTAATATCACAATATATATACATATATACACTGTATAATCAGAATCAACTTTATTGACCTGCAGACATACAGTGTAGATAATAATTCATATGCAGAAAGGGTACCGTGTGCACGTAATGGTGGAACAGCATCAGCATATCCTAAAGAATAAATCTACATCTTCTACACAGGATAATGAAAGTACATTATATCATCATAAGACTTGTAACTTTACTTGGACTTTGGCCAATTTAATAGCAAAACACTTATTTCAACACTCAAACAAATCCATTCGGTATTAACCAAGTAAATACGATTATAAAAGTGGAAAGTCCTTATTTTAGCTTACGTAAGTTGTCTCTTTGTTCAGCTCTCAGTCCTGATTTGGGGCGAAAATGCTGACAGACCTAAAGGGAGAAGTTGGTATATAAATTCCTTGGAGTGGCTCAGAGCTCTGTGGTATTCAAAACTAGGCATGAAGACTCAGTGAAACTCAAGATATCTGATTTTTGTATGTGTTTATAAAATGTTGCAGCCATGTGTTATTCAGGCTTGTGACTACAGCCTCCCTCACTCTCGTAAGTGCTGTGGTGGCAGCATAGCAGACGGATGCTCTGCGAGGTTCAAAGCTAGATCTTTAAGTGCACCCTTGAATTAGGTGATAGACAGCATCTCATTTAGAGTGAGCTCAGCCAGCAGTGTTGAGAATTATCTATTTATTTACGTATATATTGGGCTCGAATCGTGTGTATTTCACAGTTTGTGGTGCATCAGATTATTGTCTCACAGGTTGGTTTTAAGTGTAAATGCGTATTTTAGCTCATCCGGGTGGACTCTTCACACAGAAAACAGCAAAGACAAAAGAAACCAGAGGGACGCTAACAATGCATTACCCAGTGTGTCCTGGTAAAACTATTTAAAATAAGGTTTTCACGTGGTTTTCAGTGATGGTCATAAAGCAACACTCACCACATAGTGTCACTTGTATTTACAGGGCTGGGCAGTGTGAGAAAGTGTCTCGCTACTGTTGCCTGGTGACTGCAGCGCTGCCAGCACACCAAACAAGCCACAAGCCATTGCTGGTCTTGTTTTCCACCAATTCACAAGCAAACATCACCAGCAGACTGTGTTAGCCGGGAAACTGTGTGGAAACTGAATTGGAAGTGGATGTTCAGGGAGGGGTAGGAGTCCCCAGGACAGGCTGTTGTTGTTCCTGCTGTCTTATTTCCACTGCTTTAATGTCAGAGCATGGAAATTCATTCGCTTTGACACTTGTGATCCTCAGTGGCTCCAGAGAGCAGCGGTACAGCGTACCACCCGGTAGAAAGCAATCTCACAAGAAGGCACTGAATTTGAATTATCAACCACGGGAGGATATTACACGCAGTATCACATTTTTTTTCATATAGAATTTTACTCCTTGCCTGTAATTAATCAGTTTCATTCGAGCCTCTTGCTCTTATGTCTTTATTAAATCCTTGGCTTCTTCTCTGAAGCGCTTCGCATCCAGCTGGCTCTTGTTCTCATAAAAAGAAGTGGAAGTGGAAGGCAGCCAGCCGCTGAGATGGAGTCCGGGATCTGTCCTGGCCTCGAGGATGGACAGAAAGAGGGGGAGAGAGGGGAAGGGGAGGGACAGGGATGTGTGCCAGCAAGAACAACATTGCATTTACTCCAGTCTGGGGTTTTTGTCATTGTGAGGCATGAATAAGCTCCACCGTGGAGGTTTCATGTGGGAATTCAATGCCTTGCTATTCAGAAACTGATGAAAATGCCGTCGCTCAACTGCCGCCTTTGACAAAGATCTGCAAAGTGATGACGGAGCAGTTTTTTTTTAAAGTTACACTGTGCAGCCTTTTATGAGTTACTTCCTCTATTTAACTCTTAATGCTTGTGCGCAGACACACCGAGGACCAGCCCGTGTTTCTTGGTTTCTCTTGTCAACTGTGGCCCCCAAGTTGATGAGAGACACATTTACCACAAGACCCTCAGAATCATGTGTCCTCATCTCCTGCCCTTCACGTTTTCTTGGCCAGTTTGGCACTCTTTTGGAATACATGGAGAATATGCTCTGCTCACTCTGGCTTATGGAGGAAGGCATTTGGAGCTTTTTCCCCCTTTGCCAATGGTAACCATACAGCTGGTCCACTCCTTTGGTCTAGGCCTGTCTACTGAGTGGATTGCCATGAACTGTTGTACAGACTAACAATCTTAATGCCTGCAGCGGTCACCTCCCTTTCCCTCTGCCATCACTTTGCAGCGGTGGGTTGTCATGAAGTTTAGTACAGACATGGTCCCCAGAGGATGCATCATACCACAGTGATCATCTGACTTGAGAAGGTCAAAGTGTCTGTGATCAAACACCTGCAAAGTCAGTGTCATTCTCATCAGCCTCCACCGTACATTGTGTTTAGTGCTAATTAGCAAATATTTGCATGCTAACATGCTAAAGTTAATGAACATGGCCATACCTGTAAAACATCAGCACATTAGCATTGTCCCTGTTAGCATGGCTGTAGACTCTTATCTGTTGTTTTAAGCTTTCTAGCTGTTTTATCTGTTCACGCAGATTGTGATAGAAAATGTTTTGTCTGAGATTCATGAGCGTTTCCTCATTTTTCTTTTTCAGGTCCTTCACTGCAGCACTCATCCCACTTTAACAAACATTTAGTTGTAAACTGAATGCACGTCCTCTGCTCTTCTTGAACCCATGAAAATGGACTGTGCCAACAGATAAGTAGTCAGGGGGGTATTATGGCCCACAGGCTTATATAGATGCATTATATCTGGACACTGTATCGCTCTCATACAGTATTGCATTATTTTTTATGAGTTATTGACCAGTTGGATTCAGTAGATGTGCTTTATGCTAAGCCTTTTAGGTTCCTCTGGCTTCGGTAATGAAATATTGTGTGAATAAAATTCAGTTGATTTCTTACTGCGCCACTGGTGCTGTTTCTTTCCCGTGCCATCGGCTTTCTGGCAGCCAGTGGCACAGAAAAATAAGACTGGCTCCCTGAGCAGAATGGATCTTTCTCCATGGCTATTGACTCTGGGAGGAGCTGGTAACATCCCCAGCAGGCTGAGGAGTGCCTTTTCTTCATTGACTGATGCTCATGAAGCTCAGTGTCTCATATCGCTGATCAGTCCCTGCTGTGGTGACAGCTGCTACCTGTCTGGCCGGTCCCTCTTCTGACCTCAAGGAGGTCAGTGAGGCAGCAGATTCAGGTTGGCTTCATGTCCAGAGTCCAAAGTCTCCTTCTGTTCACGTTTAACCTAAAATCTTTTTGAGACTTAAATCCCTTGTGGCAATGTCAGACGCTTTTATTGGATGTGATAGCTTTTTTTTTTTTTTTTAAACAAAGACATTTAAGCCATTAGTGTTTCCTGAAATCTATTTCCATGTAATTGGTTGGTATAGTTGTGTGCCTTTGTGCCAAGACTTATTTTGTACACCATGTTCCTGACTGTCTGGAGCTCTTTAGCCACAGGGGATAATGATGTGAGTCTGTACTAAGGCAGGCCCATCCACAGCTTGAAACCAATTGTACATTCATGTGGCTAAAGCACTTTCAGGGGCACTGTGACATTTTCAAGGCTATTTGGTTTTCATTCTTTGCTACTGGTTCCTAAAATGTTATCAAAGAATAAAATTCATTCAATATTAATACTAATTTGATATGTCAAACATGAACGGCACTGTTAATCAGATGTGAATGTTGGTGAATGTAAAATTATGTCAGTCAATACATATTGTAAACTTGTAACTTGTAAACTGTGATAGCAGGTCTACTGAGTTTTTGTATAATGCATTTTGCTTGTTTGTAATTATTTGTTTTTACGTTAATGCTTACTAGTTACACGTTTTAAATTTCCTGTGCATGTTTTTAAACTGTCTTTTAACGTTTTTTAATGTCAGTTGTATTTGTTTTCTTAAAATATGAAGCTTTGAAAATTAGATGACGTCACCATCCTTGGTTCCGTCTGTTCTGTTTGTCAATAAAGTTTGTCATTGAAGCCAGCCAAAATGGCGGACTACGATTTGACGACCAAAATAGCACATTTTCTGGACCGGCATTTGGTTTTTCCTCTTTTGGAATTCCTGTCGGTGAAAGAGGTACAGCAGCTTTTGAACCGTATAACCCCAAATTACAATGTAGTTGATTCTCAGTGGTCATTTTACCTGAAAATGCTGTTGTAGCTAGCACCGATTCGTCCCTGCCGGCTAGCAGTCAGTTAGCCCGTTAACTGACAGCAAACGCTAGCTACTTCTGATATAATGAAAGTGTGTATTAATGTTATGTTGTAGTAGTAGTAGTAGCAGCAGCAGCAGCAAATGATTGTGCATTCGGAAAACTGATGGTGTTAGAGCTTTGGCTAACTAGCTTCGTAGTATGGTTACCCAGCGTGTTAGCTTAGCACGCGGGATAAACGCTGGCGACAATCGGCTTAATGGAACAACATTCATGATGTGTTACGCTAGACCTGCTGTCATGTCGTTTTTTCTCTTTAGTGTGCTTGTTTAATTGACTGTATCACCCCAATGAAGTTAAATACTCGTGTTTTTATTTGTGACAGATCTACAATGAAAAGGAACTCCTCCAGGGAAAGCTGGACCTCCTCAGCGACACAAACATGGTGGATTTCGCCATGGACGTGTACAAAAACCTGTACGCGGACAAGGAGATCCCTCACTGTAAGACAGCTGTTTTTATTTTGGTCTGATTCCACAATATTGCGTTCAGTCATATCTGGTTTTTAGTCATCACAATTAAAGATACCTATTGGGCACTAATAGATTTTAAGCAGTAATAATTAGGATTTATTACACATTGTATTCATCAAATATGCAAGTGGAAGCCGATTATCAGTGATGTCATTAAAGGAAATGGTCAAAGGGAAGAAAGCTCGACCTTTTCTTATGTAGCTTCAGTAGCTGTGGTGTCCTCACATCGATCAGCTACTTGAGCAGTTTATTGGCCAAAAAGATCAAAATGTAACAGCAACATAATCTGGACAGTAGAAAATATTTTGCTGTGCGTTGCTGTTAATTTTCCAACCAGCTGAACAAACCATTGGATTTAGCTGTTTTTGTTTTTCTTCTTTATTAAGTCTTAACCACCACTAATGTAACAACATTGTGTAAATGTGAGAATATGTCCTGTTTCAGCCCTGAGGGAGAAGAGGAGTACGGTGGTGGCACAGCTGAAGCAGCTCCAGTCAGAGACGGAGCCAATTGTCAAGATGTTTGAAGACCCAGAGACCACTCGACAGATGCAGTCTACAAGGTCACATGAGCTTGTCAAAGAAATGCCTCTCTGTCAGACACTTTCCTCATTCTGTATTGTAGTACTGACAGTATTGTCCTTGTGAAAGAGTGTCTGTGGACAGTAAACACTCGTCTGACATCTGTTTGTTTTGTTCTCATTCAGAGACGGGAGGATGCTCTTCGACTATCTTTCAGAGAAACACAATGTAAGTTTTGAAATGTTAAACTGTGTTTGATCGATTTCTCCCATTGTGTGAAAAGTGCGTTGCTTTTTAATCTTCAAGGCGGGTTTTGTAATGTGTCTTTGTTTCCATAACAACCAGCTGCAGTTGTGAGCCAGCAGGACTGTTGTCCAAATCTCAGAATCCTAAAACATCCAACAACACCCACCAAAGTGCTCATTACTCACTCGGTGATCAGAGTAACTACTTGCCACTGCTCTGCCAATGGTTTCTTTAGTTTACCTTTTTTCTCTAATCTTTGGATGAATTACACTTCTCCTTGTTGGATTTGTTGGTACATGAAATTTTCAGATCATGTGCAGTCCTCTGAAAAGAGAGAGGACTTGTTAGTGTGAAAAAAAAAGGCTTTGTTTTGCCTAAAAAGATGAAAGATACCAGCAAATTCCCTTATCAGCCACATTCTGTCAGCTTTGAAGCCTCTCACAATTAGATTTCTCTGAGGGGAGGGGAAAAAAAGCAAAGGCGCTAGCAGTTTGAGAAAGAGTGGATTAGTGTGGCTGCACTGTAGACCGTTTAAAGCCACATTCATTATAACTGCAGGCTCTTTTTATAGTGACCCTTTGCCTGCTAAATCACAGGCAGACATGGCAAACCTTTCAGCCAAAGCCAAACATTACCTCCTTATAAATGGTTGCTGCTCAGTTTTCAGCCTTGTTAAATGTGCTTTAATTTAAGTATGTCTGTCTCTCATTTTGTCTGTCTTAGTTTCGTCAAGAATACCTGGACACTCTGTACAGGTACGCCAAATTCCAGTACGAGTGTGGTAACTACTCTGGGGCTGCAGAGTACCTCTACTTCTTCCGCGTCCTGGTAAGAATAAAAATATAAGAAAAGAAAAAGTTCCTCAAATTGTCTTCAGTTCATTTTTTATGAATTATTCTTTCCATGATATTGCTAAAGTATATTATGATGAACTGGATTGTTGTTGATTGTTGCTCTCTGCTCAGGTTCCCTCAACAGACAGGAATGCTTTGAGCTCTCTGTGGGGGAAACTTGCGTCGGAGATCCTGATGCAGAACTGGGAAGCGGCCATGGAGGATCTCACGCGACTAAGGGAGACCATTGATAACAACGTGAGTAGATAAATTTCATGTGATGATACAGATGGAATGAGGATTTGCTCGTTTTATTTGGTTATTGGATTAGGAATACAGAAATTAAATGAGATGGGTCAAACAGCACATGGCAACATGGCATGACTTTTGCAGCTTGTAGTAAAGTCAGTTCTGTCGTGGACAGCTGCAGGACTGTGAGAGTGAAGCTCATTTCACGAAATGTCAGGTCCAATATCAAGGTACCCAGACTGAAATCAAATAAAAGATGAAGGTCGAATAGATGACCTACTGCTATTTGTAAGTAATTTCCTCCACAGTTACCATGTGAATCTGCTTTTTGGCCGTTTCCCTTCTGTTTGGTTTGTCCCTGAACGTTGGTCTGAATTGTATTCGTGGTGTAACGTCATTGTCTGATGCAGCATTTCCTAACATCTACCATTTGTGTCCTCTCTCCTCTCAGTCTGTGAGCTCTCCTCTCCAGTCTCTCCAGCAGAGGACTTGGCTCATCCATTGGTCCCTCTTTGTGTTTTTCAACCATCCTAAAGGCAGGGACAACATCATCGAGCTCTTCCTCTATCAGCCTCAGTGAGTCTTTCAGTACAGCAACCTTTAGATACACAATGCAAGACAAATACACAGGTGTGATGGTGCTGCAATCCTGAGCTATTAAATTCTTTATACAAGAACACAGGGTTGAGGGACACACTAACTGTGTTTCCGTCAAGGTTTTTTTCTGTGCATTTCAAAGTATCGCAGTAGAAGAGTTTGATGGAAACAACAAAATTCTAAAAAAAAAACCAAAAAAAAACTCTCTTTTTTAAAAAAAAAAAAAAAGTTAATGCACTTGAATAAGCTGCATTTCTGCAAGTTCTGACTTAGTGAACATTCATCGCAGTATGTAATTTCTGCCACTTTGGATTCTCAATCAAAACAATGAAAACAAGACGTGGTTCGATGATGAAGTGAAGTATTGTGGGCTCGTGGGAGTTGCTGATGAAAATCTGTCTGACGTGATAATGCATTGAAGTTGTATTCACGTCCGCAGACTTCCTCCCTCATCTGGTCTTTCCCGTGTCGCCATTGGCATTTAGACATTTGGTATAATGTGAGTGCACAACTCAAGAAAATATATTGGAGCTGTCAGTCATTGATAAATGGACCTTTTTGAGCTCGGGCTGGATCTAAACATTATTTTCATTATCTAATCTTATTTTCTATATTCATTTGAATGGAAACCCAGCTACTGGCTTGTTCACAGCTAAAACCTGTCTCGTGTACTGAGGCCTTATTAGTTGGAAGGACGCCTTGTTATGGTATTGTCAGTATCTTACCTTGAATGTATTTTTTACTCACTGTGTGCAGGTTTTGTATAAATTGTACCCTGTAAGGTATTTAACAGCATGAATCACAGATTTCTCAGCACAGCTTCTGTGTGTGGAAGAAAGTGTTGTTGTTTTTTTCTTTTGGAGCTAACTGACTAACTGATGCCACCCAAATTCGTTGTGATGGCAACTAATGCTGACAACACTGTGTGCTGCCTTTGTGTTTTTTAGGTACCTGAATGCCATCCAGACAATGTGCCCACACATCCTGCGATACCTTACAACCGCAGTCATCACCAACAAAGACGTGCGAAAGCGCAGGCAAGTGCTCAAGGACTTGGTGAAAGTCATTCAGCAGGTAAGGTCAATAGTTTTTAGCATGATAAATCTCATCTAATGTGCATCGAGGATTGAGTCAGCGCATGAGTGACTGTTTCTCCGCCGCTCCCTCAGGAGTCGTACACGTACAAGGATCCAATCACAGAGTTTGTGGAGTGTCTCTATGTGAACTTCGACTTCGACAGCGCCCAGAAGAAGCTGAGGGAGTGTGAGTCGGTGAGCAAGTTTTTTCTCCTCTGGTTTTCCTGCTTGACAGTGTGTGTTTGTCATGGTGCAAAGGCCTAAATCGGCCCACAAAAGTTGGCTGTCTCCAGGGACAGAGGGGTAATATGAAGCTTCCTTCAGCTATGGTGCTCTGATCTCCTGAGTCCCTGGCATTTAACTCCGCAGCTATTCAGCCTCAGCAAATCCATGTCTGGCCTGATTTGCTGGCTCTTACTTTTCTTCAGTTTGGTTTTCAAAGGGGAGCAGCTGTCAGATTTGGGGCTCTGATGCCTTCTGTTTGGAAACCCTTGACTGCAGTTTTGTAGTTGTGTTAGGGGACCACTTTGTGCATTCTCCAAGCAGTCTGATCAATTGGCTTTTACCCCTCTTGTATAAATTATGCAGTGATTGCAAAGGCCTCAACTGTCCTGTCAGATACAGAGTGTGAGCACGATGAAGGATGAATGAAGACAGTTCATTAAGTCATGCTGTTGTCATGGATTCTGTTGGCTTTTAATGTTCAGGGGAATTTAAATGTACTTGTTTTTTGTTCAGTTTTCCTCTAGAGATCAGCAACTCGTCTTAATTACTGTATAAACATTGTTATACGATGTTTTTGCTTTGCTGCTTGCAGTTTTTTTGTTGTTTTTGTAGAATTAAGGTCTTACATTGTGTTACACTGTAATGTCAGCAGTGGACCTGGTTTGTCTTGATCACAAGATCTGAGAATAATTAGCCAACAAGTTTAGTATTTATGGGTGACTGTGGCCCCGCAGTGCGTTATGTGTTTACACCAAAGCTCTGTATAATTGGATTTCTTACACAATAACAGCTCCTTGTGAAATGATGGTGCTCTGCCTCAAAATCCTAATATATTCCTAACTTAAAGATCTTCTGGAGATTTGAGGAGGCTGAACATCCCAGGAGATGTTTTTGTGGTTGTTGCTTTAAAACTAGTTAGAGACATTGGGACATTATCTGCTCCATATATCTGCAGGGGTCATAATGAGAGTATCAGGCTGTCCATCAGTCCGTCCCATTCTTGTGAATGCGATGTCTCTGGAACATCTAGAGGTTTCAGTTTCCTGAAATCTGGCAGGAATGTTCACTTGGACTCAAAGATAAGCAGGTTAGATTTTGGTGATTGTTGTTCCTTCACGTGATGAAGTGCTGTGTCAGTCCTCTGTGCTCCTCTGAAATCAGTCTCTAAGTGAAGACAGCATGCTTCTCACTGCTTCAGTAGCTTTTATTACATTCCTTCAAAGTCTTCATGACATATATTATGAGTCTGGACAGACATGGATGTAAACTGCACCTTGGCTGTTTGGTGGAAGCATACAACCATGAGTAATTCTACTTTCATTTGGACTCTTTTCTCCTATGCTTTCGTGTCTAAATGACTTATGGGGACACCAATTTTTGAAATTGGTCCATTCGTGAAAGAGAGAACTGCAGCCGCCCAAAGCAAAATGTAAAGAAAAGCCTTTTTTCTCTCTGTCGGGTCCTTTTCATAATGTTTGCAAACACGTATAATGTCTGAGCCTCAGTGGCAAAAAGCACTTTTAGTGGACGGACATTGGTGGTGTGAGTAAACACCCTGAAGGATAGCAGCCCATTTAGCCGCCGCTGGCTGCAGCACTCTTGTTCTACACTGGACCAATTTCAAATAATGTCCCCGTTAGTGAGTTAATACCAAAGTTTCCCTCTAGATTTAGATATGGCTGTGAGCATTATTAACATTTTGGCTTCTTTTCCCGTGTGTTTGTCTGAAGATATTCTTTTGAGCGGGAATATAACTCAACATCAGGACGTGATTTAGCCGACACACTCACGCCACAGGAACCTCCTTTACAGCAGATAACCTGAGGAGTTTGGGAGGCACATTGATTCATAAATGTGCATTTTAATGAGAAAACTTTGAATTTCCAGTGTGATATCATGCAGCTTGTATTTTGGGGAGTTTGGAACCCAGCAGAAACCATCGTATAAATACTCTACATTGTGAGGTTGGATAGCTGTGACCAGGACATTTTAATGTATGGGTGGACAAACCAGCAGCTGCAAATTGTGCCAGAACAGCCAGACCACAGGAAATGGTTTCCAGCACATCGTGTGTGGTTGATGTGTGGTGCTATTATGTACTGCTGCACACTTAAAGTGTACTTATCATTCCAGTAAAACATGGGCACGGTTTAAAATTAAAGCTGCACACACTGACGTAGAAATGTTGTTTCATCATCACGTGTTGGAAAACGTGCCGAACTAGTATGATTACTACCAATGGAAGGAGCGTTTCTTCGATCTATTTCTATACTCGAATGTTTTGTATGTGTATAAAGTGAATAATGCTCACAGTCATGTGGTCTTTTCCTCCTTCAGGTTCTTGTGAATGACTTCTTCTTGGTCGCTTGCCTTGAGGATTTCATCGAGAACGCCCGTCTCTTCATCTTTGAGACCTTTTGTCGGATTCATCAGTGTATCAGCATCAGGTAGACCGTCCTTGAAATGGGCATGTTTGTCAATAATGGTGTGTGCAGTGGCTTTATTTATGAGAGCGCAGTTTCTTTGCAACAATCACAGGATCTTTTCAACTTTTGTACTCAGATGATCAGATTTTTCTCCTCAGTGCTCCTGAACTGTAGATGCTATTCATGCTCAGTTTTTCAAGTGTATTCAACAGTAAAAAAAAGGGAACTTTAAAGACTTTGAATCCCCCCAAAGGATAATTACTTGACTGAAATGCCCTCTCCTCCTTCTCCCTCTCCACTCAGCATGCTGGCAGACAAGCTCAACATGACGCCCGAGGAGGCGGAGAGGTGGATCGTCAACCTCATCCGTAACGCCAGGCTCGATGCCAAGATCGACTCCAAACTGGTGAGACTCTGCATTCACTCATCCACCTTCAGTCAAATGAGCCTCAATTCACTGAGCCCAGCATAAACAGCCGTGACTGGACTGCTCATTTGTGTAGTAATAAAGCGACGTCAGTGTATTTATTTTACTCATGTAGGACTGAAAGCAGCACCCCGAGCGCTTTTGTCCTGCTTAAAAAATAAATGTTTGTCAACTCGTTCATCAGGGTCACGTGGTGATGGGCAACAACGCAGTGTCGCCGTACCAGCAGGTGATCGAGAAGACCAAGAGCCTGTCCTTCCGTAGCCAGATGTTGGCGATGAACATCGAGAAGAAAGTGGCCCACAGCAACAGGAACGAGGTAGACTGAGCACCAGACGTTTATTACTGTTAACTGTTGGTGGACAGAGGAAATGTTTTTTTTTCTGACTGAACTTTCTTTACAAAATCACCTCTTCCAGTTCAAGGCTTGATTTATTTGTCATTTTTTTTTAGCATCAGTTCATACTGTTCGTACTAACACTGGGTCTAAAGGCCTTATTTACTCATCATACACTCGCCCGTCATGTCACATCGCTCATTCTTGCCTGTCATGGCAGCGTGTGTGGACCACTTTCTTTAGTCCTGCTGCCCTCTGATGGATCTATGAGAAAACACCACATTTTCAAAGAGCTCCAAATCTTTTCCTCTTTGTTGATTTTAATTGTGACCACTGATTTTCTGCTCATGCTTGTAACATGAAACCACATTAGTTCACGTGCTTTACACGCCATTCCTTTTGGGTAAAGTCTGATTGACGTGAAATTGGGCACACAAGTCCAGCGCAGTGTGCTCTGCAAAGACTGTTGGACCATAAAAGTCCACCATGATGGATTTTCTGCCATTTAGATTTTTTGGAAAAACAGTAATATATAGATAGAACTTTTGACTATCAACACCAAAATTTGTATACAGCATTGCTGACTGGGACACACATTTCTACTATAAATGAGCAAGATGAGTCAAAAAACATGGCCACCATCCTCCCAAAAACTTACCTACCGAGCAGGAAAATGGCCATAACTCGTTAACGATTTGTCCAGTTGTCATAAATCATGACTGGGAGTAGGAATGTTGAGCCTGACCCATAGGGGGCACCACAAACACCAAAAACATGTACCTCAGAACCCAGGGCACAGCATGTCACCAGTTTCAGCGCGCGTGCTCTGGAGGCCAGTATGAACTGAAATCTTGCGTGGTCTGAGACATATTGGCTCATAACTGAAGATGCCTTCGAGTGATCCTGATGAAACTCACATCCTGTGCTGCCTCCTGCACACACACGCCGAGCTGTGTTCAAATCTGATGAACGAGGGACAAATGACGGAACTTTGAGTGTGTGAAGACTGAAATGCTGCAGGCTTTGTGATGAAGGAATAAGAGTGCGATTGATCTCACTCCGTGTTTAAACAGAATTGAATTAGAGGCGACGCCGCTCACCTTTGTGGAGCCGGCTCGTTGCTGCTTGTGGCTTAAATTTCGGTCCATTCAGCTGCTTCCTTCTGTTGAGCGCAGAAGTGCTTGAACTGGGAATCGCTGCATTTGTCAAAGAATGTGCAGGTAGTCTGTAGAGTCTTCATTTTGTCAGGACGTTATTTGTTTTGTCCTGTCAGTCATTTTGAGAGAGAGGCTGGCAGGTGTTTCCAGTTGGAGGCCGTCTAATTTTGGAACACCTCTGTTGTTGACTTGATGAAGCAGTCGGAGCGTTTCTTCCAACACCTCTTCTAATGTTTTCATTTTTGTTTTTGTGCCATTTTCTCAGACACCAAACTGGGCTGCCCAAGACTCCGGCTTCTATTAAAATGGAAATCAGTATCAAGAGGATGCACGTGGCTCATGGGGATATGATTTAGGCTTTTTAATGTATTTATGAATTTATGTGCAATTATTTAACTGCCAGCTTAACTGCTGCAACAAACATTATTCAAGAGGAGGCAGCTTATGTGTTATTTATTTATTTAAAGTGGACGCTATTCTCCATATTATTTAAGAATATGGTATTGTTTGAAGTGTTATCAATCAACATTAAACATAATTTTGACTCCTAAAAGAGATTTGTTTCTTCTTCCTTTATCAGTATTAAACCACTAGATGGCGCAGTTGGTTTACTTTTCCTTCTGTCAGCAGCCAGCTGAAGCATTTCACAATCTCTACGCCTGCACACGTTGTGAAATGCTGTATTTCCTACTTCAGTGCCTGATTTTAATTTTTGTATTTGTCATAAAAGGAAGAACAGACAGATGGACGATTGACATTTAAATGAAACTAAACACTTAAGCAGACTCTGACCTTAACTCTCATGTAACCAGCCCTGATGTGAGAGGCTAGATTGGTACGTGAAAAGAAATACTGTTTGTATGAAGATCAGACTGAATGGAAAGCACTGCAACAGCAACTCACAAGACACAGACCACATCACACACACACACACACACACACACACACACACACACACAGATCATTTTCAAGACTCCTCTGTTTGTTGGAGCCATGCCAGTTAGAGCTGGTTGGTTGGTTCTGCTCGTTCAGTCAATGTTTAACCACACCTTATTCCTCAGTACTGAGTGACGCTGCAGAGCCCACTGCGCTCCAGCGTTTCCTCAGCAGTTACTTCATTTCTGTAATTACGCTGTGAAACCAGCCGTCATACATACTGAAGCGTTATTACAGTCACATGCAGCCTTTGTCAGTCGAAATGTGCGGTTTTGTCGTGTTAGCGAGCGAGCCTGGTTAATGGCTGTGAAGAAATGACAGGCATCTAGATTAGTGCTGGCAGGTGTTCAGGTAAAGAGGGCCCCAGGTGCATTTCTTAGTGGCCCCTTAACTTTACAGCCTCCTGGTCCATGTGAGGATTCCTTCTGATGTTTGGCCTGGGAGTGGCTGACGGTTATGCCAGCCGCTGTGACTCCTAGCCACTCCTCCAAACCGTTTTGCTTATGCACACACACAAGCTCACACTTTTCCAGGACCCAGTAAAACACAACAGACACATACACGAGCTAACACACACATGCTCACACACTGAGAGCTGACGTGGGCTGAGGTCTGAGCAGGGCTCCGTCTGGAACAGCTGGTATCCATCTGTGGTTGCAGTTGCTCTGGCTGCTGCTTCTTCCTGCTGCTGCAGGCACCGTGGCTGCCCCGAGAGGACACAAACCAGCCCCCTGAAACCCATTCATGAGCTCTGCTGCAGTCCCACTCTGGGAGTCAGACCGACGAGATAGTGAGGCTCTACTGCTGACGAGCGGCGTGCTCACCAGCCTTCAGCATGGATATCCTGACAGCCTGGGCTGTCACTAACCCGGCTGTGGCCCGGCTCCTCTGGGTCCTAGCTCTGGTGCTGGCCACCCTCCTGGTCTGGCTCTTCTTCTTCTGCTGCTACAGCTGGAACCAGAGCTCCTCACCCTCCCTGGAGAGGTACCTGGCAGGTATGTGGACCCTGCCCCACCTCCACCCTCCTGTGGGTGTGTGGAGGCCTCTGATAGGCTTACAACAATACTGATGCTGCTCACTGTCAGGCTCGGTTTTACTAGGAGGAACAATCAGTGGAAATGTTTTTTGTTTTTTTTTCCCTCCCAAATCCGGTAATTGTAAAAAGTTAGTTTCCTTTCCAAGACTGCAGTATCCACATTTTCCAGAGGGTGCCAGCTCGTGCTGGCTCTGATTCCATGCTGTGGTTGGAACTGTGCTGTTTACTGTTTGAATGTGCCTTTACCCATGTGAGAGGACACAAAGGGTCTTTCATACTCATTAGTTCAAAAAATGTTTATTTTTGGGTCGTTACTGTGAGCCATCGCAGACATACTTTTCCAGCTAGCTGAGGATGTGAAGCTGCACTTCAGTGTTGTACATGCGCTGCAGAATGTCAGCTTAATGATATGTCATAAATTTGACATGATGTGACGCCATGGGACAGCATGCAGCTCCAGTTTACAAACTGCAGTGATGGAAACCTGCATGTCTCTGCAAGCTGGATACCTGCACTGAACAATGACTCAGCAGCACTGTACTCATTTTAATGCAATGTCACTTTTACTACGTCATGATAGTAGTTGAAATTATGACGATTGCACCACATTTTTTGTTCCCTCTGATGTAATATTTTTTTTTTGTCTTTTTCACAGTGATAGCAAAGCACTCCAAATCTAAAGCTCCGACTCAGGTGAGCCTTTGTTCTGTCTTTCAATGCATAACTTCCTCATTTGCATCAAAAACATGAACACTTCATGCTCCTGTGTGATTATGATGAAGTCCTCAACGTGCTGACTGCTTCGTTATGTCATTAGCACGTCAGCTTGTAATGCCTGCTTCAGACTTCAGAGGTCCTCGTTCACTTACACTTTGCTCAGTTTCATTCACCCAGGCTGCAGGTGAGAGGAGCACACAATGCCAGCAAGCTTGACAAGTTCATTGTTACTTATCCACAGTGCTGAGCCATTATTATTAAGTGATGTGATTATGTGTCTGTCAGTGTGTGACACAAATTTAGACCGAGTTACGTCATCACACCCACATAATACAGAGTGTTAGTTGTTTAAATGTCATTTTTAAAGTCATGTAGGTGTGTCATAACACTTTGAAGAGACCACAAAAAAGGATTTTACTAAGGTTTCATCAGGGCTCTTAATGCTCTTAAGGTCCCTCAGGTGCACAAAACATTTCATATCTCAAATGTTAAATATGCTTTGCTGTACAGGCTCCCCAGCGCTGTGATCTAAATGCTGATGTCACCATGCTAACATGTTGATGTTAAGCAGCATGCTAACATTTGTTCGCTAGCACTAAAGGACAGGTGAGGCTGCCCGGGGTGTCATTTTTATTATTAAAGTAAGAGCACTGAACAATAAAAACTTTTCCCTGATGACGAAAATTTAAGGACTAGCCAAAGTTATTGTAATTTGTCTTGAGAGGAACACAAATGTTTGAACCTCATGGCAATGCAGCAGCCTTTTTTCAAGCTACACAGCTACCTTGTGTGGTTATAAATGTTTCGGGACTTAATGTTCCTGCAGGGCAGTAGTGATTCAACCCACGGCATGTCCTGTTTTTACATTTAACGTTCTGTCTCCGTAATAAGGGGAAGTGATGCGTTCAATGTTTCCAGCATGAGCAGCGGTGTTTCTTTAAAAATACAAGAGGAACTGGCATTTTGCTGAAGCACAAAACAAAGTGCATTGTTCTTTAACATGCAACAGCTGTGCATCTACTAAAGTCTGTGTGGCACACAAGTCATGCAATAAACGCAATACACCCATCGAACAGACCATCTTCAGCTTTAGACCCCTCTTGTCCCATCGAGTGTCCCTGCAGAGGACGTCGCTGATAGCAATCCTATATAATCTACGTACTGTAATAGAACCTCTCAGCAGCTGCAGCTTTATCACGCAGCATTTCCATTACTAAGTACACTGCAAGTGGGCTCATGTTATATTGAGAGATCTGTAACTGTGCTGGCCTCACTCAGTGTGCTTTGGCACAGGGATTATGGGTGTTGTTATGCAGTGGAGAAGCACTGTGCAGTCATTGTGTGCGATAAGTTTGAGAGGCTCTCTGAAATGGCTCCATGAGTGAAGCCCTTTGTCTGCGTGGCACTAACGCGCCAACAAAGGTCCATTTCCTCCCGCTGCAGCCAGTGTGTGGACAGCGAGACGTGTGAGGTCTCTTGTCAAAGAACCAGCGTAATGCTGTGGCCGTGAGTTATCAGGCTGCCAGTCAAACTCAACTCATGGAAAAAATGTCTGCGCAGACAAGAACAAGGGGCTTCAGATGCAAAAAGATTCATGTTTTCAATGTGCAAAAGGTGACAAAACCTTAAAATATTGTTAGAATTGTGCTATGACCCAAACATTCTCTTTAAAACGCTTTTTTCCACTTAAATCATTGTTGGCAAAAGATTTGCCACATTAAACAGAAACCAAACAATCGACAAAATCATCAAACACCATTTTCATGTTCATGTACATGAACCTAACACCTGTCTTGAGGAAGACTTGTATTAAAATTATTACCCAAAAAGTATGCAGCAATGGAGAACTGTCAATGTCACTGTGGCAAAAGCTAAATACTGTACAAGCATGCACCTCCATGTCTGTGTTAAAGGTCAAAGTACGATCAATTTATTGCCATAGCCCCTTCAAAAGACGATAATGATCCATGAATATTCCCATCACGGCGTGCTGCTGGTTCAGAGGTTACAGCAGAGCGAAGAGGCTTTACGTTTCCATCTGTCACACTGTGATACGTGAATGATTTCATTATGACTGCATGTGATCTTCAACCACCGCATGAAAGAGAGGCTTGTTCATATTTAAAGAATGGAAATGTCACACATTCCATAGGTTTTAATTTATGGCACAAACAGGTCCACACAGTCACGCCTTTCACAATATTACATACCTCAGAACTCCTAATGGCTGATTACTGCATGATAAGATGAGACAGAGCTTTAATTCATCCTGAAGGAAACGACTGACAGTTCGTGACTCACAAAGCCTGCTGAGAGGTGACGGCTATGGGTATAGAAATAACTACAGTTTGACACATAACGGGCAATGCTGTCTGCACATTAGCATTTCTAATCTTAAAACATAGCAGATGCTCTCCGTAAAAGCTGTTATCAGGACCTCAATCAAGAGCTTAATTTTCAAAAGCTCCATTCAGTTATTCACTTGGGTGCAAAGAGCTAAGCTGCTGTAGTTCCTGTCCTCTTCAGGGAGTTTCAGCAGCAGGAAAAACAAAACCCCCATTTGTTTACCTGACAGCATTAATCATAATCAGTGTCCTCTGAAGAAGGGGCTTTTGTGCGGCTCAGTCAGTGCATGCCAGATATCAAAGCTGCTGCTTTCCAATGACGAGATCTGTAATTGAAGAGTGGACTTCCCTCAAAAATGAGCCTTAATTTGGAAATAAAAAGTGGATTTTGTTTCATGTTAGTGATGCTGTGTATGTTTGGCAGACGGCCCCTGAGGCAGCATGTTGTGTCTGAAGCTCCATACTGAAACTTTGACATATAAAAATCTGCTATACAGTTCTAAGGACAGCTGTTAAGTGATCACAGGCATCGTGTCATTTCAGAGGAAGAAAAAGCCCAAAGAGAAGCCAGCTGTCCACTCAGAGGAAGTGGTGGTGAAGGAGGCTGTGGCCGTTGGACAGGGGCCGCCATGTCCAGCGGCGCGGAAACGGAGGAGACGACCTCTAAAAGTCGGGATGGAAACTGTGACAGCAGTGAGATCACAGAAGGTGAGGAATGTTTCTCCACCGTGTGTCATCAAACGCCTCGTTTCCTGGCATGTCAGGAGCACTTTCTCCACCGTGTTTGGTTTCACAAGTCAGTTTTTGGACCTTTGAATAAATGCGGGGGCGTTTAAGCACCACAGAGACGTTCTCTGTTGTCATTTCTGGTGACATTTCACTTACAGTTCTGTGGATTTGAGCTGTTTGTCCACTGGATTCTGATGGTTAGCAGAAATAACTAATGCATGTTGAAAATCAAAATGAGCTCCAATCAACCAGCTAGAACAGTAAAACACTACTTTAACATCAATGCATCAGTAAAATAATCCAATGATGTCATATGTAACAATCACAAGGGACATTTTGCATTGAGTACTTTTACTTTTCACTCTTTAAGTACATTTTCCTGATTATACTTACATGTCTTTACTTAGTAACATTTTCAATGCAGTACTTTTACTTGTAACAGAACATTTTTACAGCGTGGTATCAGTACTTTTACTTCACTAAAGGATGTGAATACTTCCTCCACCACTGGAATCTGACCACTGTTGACTGTGTTGTTTGCGCTCTTGTGGTGCTGATATGGTCCTGATGGACTGTTCATACTCAAATGATTTAAATTTATTACCACAGTAATTATAACGTGTCTAAACTGAGCTGGAACATCCTCCAGCTCCCTCAGAGCTCCGCTGCTCTCTGGCTTCATCAAGCACTTGGTTGATCAGATTGACCCTTCAGCACAATGGGGACAAAGCTGGCACAGACAGCGGCATTCAGAACCGATGGCACGCATCCTTCATGAGTACAAGACCGGGCTCAGAGTGGGACCGAGCCAACGGCCCCCAACTTCTCCATACCCACCGATTTACTCTCCAAGGGGGGAGACTAATCATGTAGTAGGACCACACAAACAAGCACTCTATCATTCATGGTGTGATTATGTAACGGCTCAGCATGACAGTTTTTAATTCGCCTCAGAGCGACTCGGCCCCATTTGGAGCGAAGAAGAAAAACACGACACAGGATAAACAACTCAGAAGGCAAATGGACTAAATGGAACAGATTTCTCGATCAATAGCTGCTTATTTGCATGTTTGTGACATCAAAGGGAAGGCAGGGGTCAGCTGGTAGACACAGCAAACACATTCAGTGCACAGTTAATGTGATGATCTGACACTAACAGCACTTTCTCATATTCACTCTCATTTTTAAATGAATCTACATTAATAAGGGTCCCAGGAGTCAATGAATGATAATACTGTGATAATCATTCACATGCCAACATATGCAGGGGAGCCAAAATGTCATGGCTTTTTCAGTGGACTGAATTTATGTGAACTCTGAAAGTTCTGTCTGGATTAAAGGGATTTGTTGAAACTTTTTTTTTTGTTCCATTTAACCCCTAAAGATGCTTTTTGAATGTGTTGTACTGTTGACTTCAAGCTTGGGTTGAAAAGTTCAGTTTTGTCCAGAAATCCCTCCTGGAGCACAGAGAATGATTGTAATCACCATCACAACATCTGTTTCCACATGCCGGACAGATGCTGAGCTCAGCATTGTGCTGGCGTTACCTCTCTTATAACAACATCCTAAAGGTGTGGAGTTCAAAGCAAAGGCTTGAATTACACAGTATGAGATATGTTTTAATTTGAGTCAACCTGAGCACACTTAGAAGTCTAAAGGAGAGCAGTCACCTGTTAAAAAGACGTTTAAATGGTTCAAAATATTATTGATTAAACGTTCACATTAGGACCATCTTTCACTGGGATTTGCATTAAAATGCTGACTGGATATGGGATGCATACCGACACATCAGCTTCCCTCAGAGGCTCGACTGTCAAGAACAAAATTCAGTCTAAGGGGAGTAACGTGTGAAGAAGACCCTGCCTCTGATTGCACGCTGCAATCAGTCTGACCTGAGCTCAGTCTCCACTTGCGCATCGCGCTTGCGATCACATCTCCGCTCCCATCTGCAGCTTCATTCGCGCCTGCAGATGAGCGTCAACTTCCCCGGTGCGGTCGTGCTGGCTGTGAGGCATGTGGGCTGAGGCTCAAGGAGCAGATTCCTCCTCTCGGCTCACTCTGCAGCCCGGATCAGTCCAGGTCTGACCGGCTCGACGCCCCGCAGCCAGGATACTGCAGGACGCAGGCGCGACTCCCGCTGCGGATGCGGATGATGGCTCGGGAAGTTTGAGCGGGTCTGACTGGGACGAATCCGCCGACGACACCACTGCAGTATCGGGTTTTTTGCGATTGTTTCCCTGGGACCAAAGCAGCAGTCATCCTGGATATTTTTAGCGTGAGTAGATCAGGAACCGGCCTACAGATTATTTATAGTTCACAATCTGCCGCATCGCGCCTGATGGTAATCACATTATTTTAGTATCATTTGAAAACAAGCAGATTATAATTAACCCGAGTGTGTTTTGTTTATTTTTTTAAGCATCATCCTAACCTGTCAGGCTGCAGGTGCACCTTTCAGCTCTCTCCTCTCTGCGGCTCAGGACAGACAGCCTGATTTCAGGTGTGGCGGCGCAGTGCAGCTCGAAGCGGCTGTGAGTTTGAGTTTTCTGGGCAGGATCCAGACTTAACAGCTTCTTCTGTCAACTGACGACCAACAGATCCACTCCTAATGAAGTCCATCAGCTGTGGAGGGGGGAGACAGACAGACAGAGAGAGGGGGGCGCGTCAGTCAGCTGTCAGTGTGATTCACCCACTGTCCCGGTCTATTCATACCAGCACACATCACTTAACTTTGCTCCGTTTCCAAGTCCTGAGAGTTTCAGGAGCACGCTCTTGAATGCTCCTTGCCGTTGCCTGGTAACTACGGATCACCCTGATGCTTTCAGCTTGGACCGAGGCCATACAGGAAAAACAAAGCTGCTTTGAATAGTAATGGGTTAGAGGCAGGAGGATGGAGGTGATGATGCTGGTGGAGATGTTTATGGCGCATGGTATTACTGAGCAGATCAGAGCTCTGCAGTACAGTGATGATTAATTCAGAGAGATGATGATAAGAGATCAAACAGGCTCTCACTGTGCTGCCTGCCTGACTAAAGGATTTCAGTTCACATGCATATGTGATAACTTGCAGTGGTACCTCGCGGCAACCTTGAGATCTCTCCTTCTCTGGTGTGTGTATAGGAGCTGTGAATTTTACAGTATCAAACCTTTCCTGAAGGACGCAGCATTGTGCATGAAAGACTGAATCCTAGAATCTGAACAGTGGTATTTACTGGCTGTTCAAACAGTGGCTAAATGCCCATGTCTCCATTAAGATCAGTCAATGAACTGCAGCAGGAAAGTGTAATGCATAACAGCTCTGCTTTCAGAGGCAGTGTTATTAGTTGAGATATTGAGGGATGGGAGGATATGCTGATTACAAACAGCTGAAACACACGTTTCCACTCTGGTTGAGTAATAATCTGTCATTATCTACTAACAAATGTTATGTGCAGACGCTCAGTCTCACTTACTGAATTCTTCCTGCCAGACACCGTACAGCTGGATTGAGCCAACTGGACTGAATAAAGGTTAAATGATAATATGAGGAATAGATAGTGTTGCAGTACTGCAGTCCTAACAACAAACAGTAAGTAGCCAGAAATAGCACTTAGTGAAATCATAACCTGAATATGAACTGTGTCTGATGCACTGTAGACATTACCCCTGGGAGTTGGGTCCTGTCTGCTCCCGTCCAATCAGAGAGGCTGTGGTGGTGGAGAGCATCCTGTGGGCCGGATGGTGACTCAGCTGAAAAAGGAGCTGGGAGCGTGGTGACGTTGCACAGAGCATCCGCAGCACCTGCCCTGCTCCTCACAGCGGCTCTGAATGAAGAGTTCGGTGAAAAATACTTCAGACAGCAGTCTGAGCACTGAGCTGCAGAACTGAGCGTCTGTCTGAACAGATGCACATTAGGCTGAATTATTACGGCAGTTATTAAATAGTATAATTCATTGACTTATTGTGGTAATATAATTGCTTTGTTATTCTTAAATGTGTTAAAAGATGTCTGAAAATTCTAATTTAAAGCTAATGGTTGATGTTTTTGCTTTAAATGTGTGAAGTTTTATCTGCAGTGACCTTTATTACTTTATATGTGCTATTTTTGCATACATTTGCCATAAACTACTGTGATATGTTGACAGAAATATCTTACTAATAGCATGACATTGGTATCAGCCACCAAAGTAAGCACTTGTAAAAGTATTTTTATGATGTTATCAAAATGGGCTGTAGCATATTAGCCCAAATATAGCATGATGTGTCATTCTGGAAGTTTTACAGAGGAAACACTGGGATGTAGTACAATAGGCGAGGCATTTTCTTTCACAACAAACGTTCTCTGAATTGGTGCTGGAGAGCGTTGCATTATGGGTTGTTTGTAGCTTCGTTAAGCTAGCAGTTCCGCATCTGACCATTGGCAGGCGTTCTCGGCCCAAAACGTATCAGGTTAGCTAGTCCAGCTGAAAGAGTTTTCTGCTGACTAACGTTAATGTAAGGAAATTAACTACCAACAACGTCTTAACCTCGAAATGGACTTCACAGAATTGTCTGTCAGGCTGCCAAAAAGTGAGCTGTCACAGAAAGTCATGCTAGCAGACGGTGAGTCTCAAAGGACAGTTAAGCTAGCAGTAAAGTTAGCTAACAGTCATGTCTTAGTCTCAAAACTGACTCCTTTCAAAAGTGTGACAGCAGACTGTGAGAAACATGACTGATAAACGAAATGAAGTCCGTTGAAATTTAGTAGAGCAGCTTTTTTTTTTTTTTTTAAACCTGAAGCTGTTTAAATCACCAAACAGGTGAATTAGCATAGTGACTGTCCGAGATGCTAAAATACGACGCTAGTTAGCTAGCTAATTACAAAGACCTTTACTTTGTCATGTTTCCTCTACCGTTTATTCTGTGGTCCTGCAATTAACTTCTTTATTTAATTTTATTTTAAATCCATTTATTCAAAGACAGTACATATAATTTGAGTTTGCCAATGTTGCCCTTTTTCCTTAAAAGTGTTTATCTTCACAAAGCGTCTTTCAAAGTGTCAGAGAAGCACGTTTGTCTTATATTTGGGTCAGTGTGTAATATTTCATAGAGCTTTGTTCTCAGGCGTCTGTCATGAAGGTCAAACAATTTTATTCTTGGGAACACTTAATATTTAATCTCTCAGTAGCTCCTGTGGTTTGCTTGAAAATGTGGTAAACAGGAAAACCACCTGCTGTTGTGATTTCCAGAGAAGAAAACATGAATATTTTAAATCCCTGGTGGTCTGGTACTTCTATCGAGTGTTTGGTGGTTGGATCGCCATTTCACTGTAATGACAGATTACAGAAATATTTGGTTTTTGTTCTTGTTTTGAAAAGTTTTGTACATGTTTCTCTGTTTCCACCCACTATGTTCATCCAGACTATGGAGGAGGTGAAGGACAAGCCCAAGAGGAGGCCTTTGGTCAGGGCTGCGTCGGAGGAGAGTTCCAGTGACCTGAGTTCAGTAACTTACTCTCCATCACCTGGAGACACGCTGCCCTGGAACCTGCCCAAACACCATCGCATCAAGCGCTCCAAGTCAGCCTCTGGAGATGTACTGGACCCAGCAGAGAGGGCTGTCATCCGCATTGCAGGTATGTGGTTCACAGAGAAAGAATATGGAGGTGAAAGTGTCTGTGAGAGGGGTGCATGTGTCGTTTGTTTAGGTTGTGCCCATTGAAAATATAAAACATGGATGTAGTCTCCGTGACGTCACCAATAGGTTTTTGAAAAGCCATTGTGAAGCTCAGTTATAGCCCTGTGCAGTTGTCATGAACGGGGAAATTAGCTGTAGAGACCAGGCTGTAAACATGTTTACTGCTGCTATAAAGTTGGACATTTTAAATATGGGGGTCTGTGGTGATTGACTCACTATTGGAGCCAGCCTCAAGTGGCCATGCTGCTGTAGTGCTTACATGCAAACTCTGCTGTAACATTGCTGCTAAGACTGGCTGCTAATGCTGCTTCTCATGAAGCATTTTATATGGAGCCTGTCCTCTTAACGGTCGATCATATCACTTTGGGGTGACTTTGCGATAATTGATAATTGCGATGACTGTGTTTGATTTGTGAGCTTCACTGTGGCTGCTGGCAAGGCTTTGCTGTCAAGGGATGCACAATATTGGAGTTTTGCAGATACCCGATATGCTGATATTTTCCGAAAAGGGATACTCCTCTCAAAACTTGATTCTACCAAGGAAAAAATTAATATAGGAATGAAAATCTACATCCACCTGTCCCATAATGTAGGATGATAAGTAAATGTAACATGATTCATTCTCAAAGTGAGACAGGAGATAGGATTAGACAGCTCAACAGCATTTATTTGGCAGAAAACCCAAAGTATATTATATAAGTACAACAGTCAGTGTACCCTGGGGGCATGTCTATCAAGTCATTTACATTCAGCAGCAACAGACACACATACTGACACAGCGCAGAGCTTGTGGTGTTGGAAGTGTGGAGATAACATTAGGTCTGGTTATGTGAGCCTACACAAAAAGCAATGTGAAAAAACAACAGTTACCCACATCCAACTCTGTTTATTGAATTGACTTCAAATGATGCACAACGTTCACAGTTTCTCTTGACTGCCCCTCAATATTGATTACGCCAACGTTACTCCGGGTTGTGGGTCTATAATAGATGCTGCAAGCTGCATTAGCCACCGAATGTGTTAATGCTTGGCTCTTCACTCATTGTAATGTTCTGGATGACGGCTCTTAGGATGAACAATTCAATTTGCAGTGTTGAAGGAATGCAGTTTGGCTCCTCTGACACTGAGCAGTCTCCACACCACAGACATACTTACATAATTTAAGCCTCATGTTATTGGCCCGTCATACCAGCAGAAAAATGTTCATCATGGCCTGATACAGTATCCCTATCCCTGTTGTCATCCACTCGTCATACTGGCTGTTGTGCACTTCAAGTCCGATGCTGGAGTTTTCTGCCAGTGCTGTCAGCTATCGACTCTCTGCTTTACTTCAAGAGCTCAGGGTGTGTTTGCCCATGCCATCATGCATTTAGTGACTCGGCAAAATCTGTGAAAGAATAAGCTAAGATGGTGCTGGCTGTTTTCTGTAGCTGTTACAAAGGGTAGCACACTAATGGTTGGATTTAAATCAATCCATATTAATTCAATAGATACTACATAACCTGCAGTGGATGAAGGTGATTGAAATGTCACGATCCACTGTTCCAGATTCATATGCACGCTCAGCACTATCCCAAAGACTCCTGTAGGCTGTTGAAAGAGATAAAATGTGAACAACATCATTACCTTCTCTCATTATGCTCATTTTATTCCCATGGAGGGGAGTTCAGACTCTGAGGAGTGTTTCTTTGTCTACAGTATCCCTATAAATCTTGTCCAGGTTCTGCAGCTCATCCACCTCTGTTAACTCAGATGATGCAACTCGCTGCCTCAGCACTTCCTGTGTTGGGTCTTTGCTTCATATTGTCTCTTTGGACCACACCAACACCAACCTCTTTCTCCCCCCTCCCTGGTCGTCTCTGATATTGATTTGATGGGGTGGGGTACTGCAGCAGTATTGTGTGACTGGGTGTTTTTGTCTCTGCACACACAACAGCAGCAGGATTGTGTGACTCACAGTACGTCTGCAGAGCTTGTTGATGAGCTAGAGTTTAGGGAGATAGTGGATATCGGGTTAAATTATTTCTGGAGACAGAAAGTTTACTTCCTGTGGTGCTTGTGGATGCGTGCGGGATGCTGATGAAATGTACAGAATTAGATAAAGGTGACTGTGTCAATGTTGTCTCGTTGGATTGCTGTTGTAATGGCACTGGCCCGATTTATTAGTCTTGTGAGACACAAACGGCTCAAGCTTCAGCTTTGTCTCCCAACAAATGGAGATAGGACCATTTGTTATCAAGCTGCAGACAGTTTGAGAGGCAGTCCGTGTTGGGTGACACTAAATAAGATGTCAGTAAGAGTGCATCAATGTTTTTGTAGCTTTCTAACATGCTAGTTTATTGATCAGCTGTGACTCTTGGCACTTGCTCTGTTGACATCCATACAGAGGATGGCAATAAAGGAAGACAATAAAGTGCTGGCAACAGAACACACTGTCATAGACGACACAGGTCAGCAGAACTGTAGAGAGGAGGGGAGTGATCTTGGTTTGGCACTTCATGTATTGCTGTAGCCATGGCTCCTAACAACCTCCAGGGCCTAGTGGGCCTTGAATGATTGAATGAATGAAACATGGTAACCATTATACCCGCTAAACATCAGCACTGTCATTGTGAACATGTTAGCATGCTCACATTTACGTTTAGCTTTAAGCACTGCTGTGCCTAAGTGAAGGCTTATTACTTTGAATTTTTATTTCCTCTGATCAGATCTTGTTGGGATAGTGGATGAAACCAATTAGCCCAAAAATATACAGTCCAGTACTGAGTGTCTCAGCTTTGAGAAGGCAAAAATCAAAGTGAAAGCAGTAAGATGTTAACATGCTATAAAAACTAAGTAAGCCAGGTACTCAAGTCAGTTTCTTATAATTAAAGTCTAATATTTTAAAGTTTATGGTACCAGTGCTGGGATGTTTTATTGTGTAACTTATTTTTGATTGTTCATTGATTACGCTTCTCCAGTGTTAAGGCCAAACTGACACATTGCTAAACCCCTCCTCTGAATAGCAACTGTCCAATAACAGCTTAGTTGCAGTAACTTTCTCTATGTGTTGTTGTGGTGTGCATGAGGCTCTAAGAAGAGCGATATTCTTCCCGTGGCCTCTTTTTGAGACTCGGCTTTTATTTGCTCATGTCGACCACGGCCCAAGCTGATATTGGAGATGTGGCTTTGATTTGATGTACAGTATGTTTTAGTGAACTGCCCTCTGCAAGTGTTCATCTTTTTGCTCTGTACAGCCGCTCTGTCTGAACTTGCCCATCACATAATATTATGTTGTTCCACAAGACGTAAAGAGCCTTGTTATAGTATTTCACAAACTTTGTTTCTCCTAGTTTGGAGTCTTGCCTTTTCCCATCTTGGGTCTGGCCAAGACCCAAAATGGTCTCTGATGTCCTTCCTTACTTTCATTTAGCCGGTTTCTGTTACGCCTAACATGCATTTTTCCATAGATCCAAAGTTCTGGTATGGTGACAGTATGAACACAGTGGTGAAGTGGTGAGAGATGGACTGGTTTTTGGTCTGTGGTTCCTGGATACACACAGTTTTGTTCTTTTTTTTAGGTTCTGAACTGATAATCTGTCATCCTGTTTCTCAGTGAGAAATACAACATGACTAATGCTGTACTACAGTGTGGGAGAGGAGTACAGTGTTCTTGCAGTAGCAGTACAATCTTGTGTCCTTCCACATTTCATCCAGGAACTCAGCTGAATGGTGTTTAACTTCACCACAGAACACAGGACAACACAAAGCTGTGAGACAGAATGAGCAGGGAACAGAAAACTGGCTTTTCTCTCTTGTTTACTGTGACAGTACTCCTGTTTTGTCAGTGTTGTAACCGTTAGATTGTTCTTCCTCCTAAATTCAGGCATCCTTACTTTCATGTTTTTGTCTTCCATAGTTTACACATCACACTCACTTCTCTGTTAAAGACATTCATGTTCATACTGTACAAAAAAGCATCTCACATACGTTTCTTTTATTTCTTTGCTCTGTTTTGAAGGAGGTCGAGAAAACGTCACAGGGTCTGCTTGTATCACATTCAGATAAATTATTCAGAGCTGCTTTCATCGTGGGGCTTGGTGCAGTTTTTGTCAGAATATTGAATTGTGGATCCATTATTGATTTTACATTTCACAGTCTTCACTATGGCTGCTTGCGTCAGCAGTGTGTAACGATATCTTTGGGACCCTGAGACACTGTGGTGCTGCTGACGAGTGCAAATCTTTCTTTCCTCCATCTTTCAGACAAATGCGTGATGTTTCTTTCCTGAAGCTTGTCCTGTCACTTCACCCACGCTGTTTCCAAACAGTGAAGACTGCCTTTGTACTTGCGGTTTTAAGAGATAGTGCATATGATTTTGAAATGAGATGCAAAGTGTCCTACAGTTACATGTCGAGTGCTGTTTACCTCAGTGATTGGACTCAAAGGACAGGGGGATTTGTGCAGTATACAAGCTGGACACTAGAGGACAGTATCCAAAGATACAGTGCACTGGAGCGTGTCTTCATCAGTCCCTTCTCTCACTGTGCAGTGTTCATCATGGTGTCACGGTAAAGCATGGTTTCATGAACTATTCATTTGATTCCAGGAGGACATTTTTCTCCATGTCCTGTGTTGAGTGTCATAGAACTACATGTGTGCACAGCAGTAACATGTTGAGCTGAGTCAGTGGACAGAGCAGATGTTCAGACTGCAGAAAAAACAAAACAGGAAATTATATGGCTTGTCAGAGTCACTGGCCAAACAAGGTTGTAAATTACACTTGTTACATTACTTAATGCTCTCTCAAACAGTTTGCATGGTTATCTTGGTCAATAAATGTATTTTAAAAATTCATGGGCTCAACTGTAAGGTATTTTACTCGTAACTTAGATATTCCCTACCTGACATACTTCACATTAAATGTAAATTACAGTTACATTAAAAACTCTTATTTTGTCTCTGTCCATCTTACTTAATTTGTAAATGATGAAATAATGATTTAAATGATTACCTATAAATAATCTCATGAATTTTATGAAGAGGATGTTAAAGATGATTATAATGCTACTGATGACCTACAGTATCTGTCATCACAGTAACTAATTACTAACACTGGAGCAGTAATGCTAATGTCACTAATATATAACTTTAGCACACATTATCCCTGCACTGACTACAATTCAACCTTGATCAGCATTCAGGTCGCCAACCTGTAAGCAAGTAACCACACAATGTCTTACAAACACAAACGAGTGAATACATAAAAAGCAGTCAATGGATAGTGAGGGGGAGGTCGTATCCGTCCTTAGATGTGTTGTTATTTTCTTTTCTTTTAGCAGAGAACATAAATTAGTGGCACCGCCTGGTCACAGAGTCTTTATTCTGGTGATGTGTGGGAGGGCTGGTTGGCTCTGCAGTCAGTCACTCGAGCCAAAGCCAGACAAGCAAACACAGAGACAAAAGTGAGACTTTGTCTCTGAGAGACACCGTCCAGTGGCCAGTGATGAGGAAACAGTGAAATGTTTTTGTTTTTATACCCACACTGTGGCATAGAGATTGATTGTTCAGCACGCTGTGGACAAACAAATCGTGGAATAAATCATTGAGCCGTCAGTTTTGAATTGTTAAACTGTGACACTCAGTTTTATTGTGGTGATATCTCTAAATATGAGCTGTCAGTGAAGTGGTGGTTTGCACTGCGCTCCCCAGAGGTGACATGTCAGGCTGCTTTTACAGCGCGGTGACAACGTTTTCCTTGATTTTCTGTGGAAACAGTTTGACTCTCTGCAGGAGCCTGTTTTCTGTGACTCTTTCATAGTGGCTGTCATGTAAATTGCAGGTCATTTACTGCAAACAAGCCACTGTTATTTTCTGATTTATAATGATTTTTAGGGCAATATCAAATGTGATACTTGAGGGTATTCAATGGTATTCACAGTCATGCTTTATCAGGTGTCATAATAATGCTTTGTAATCAGTGGAAACAGTCCAATAACAGGAGTTTGTAGATAAATGATGGTTATATTCAATAAGATCAACATTACTATAATTTTAGGCATAATCTTGTGCTTCCACTGGATTCATATGTGTTTATCAGAAACATGACTTTCTCCAATACACACTGAGGATTGATTAAGTGCTTTACATTCACGTAAAAGTTGGCTCAATTCATGCACATGTCAATTATGTTTTGAAACTCCTCACATGCTTAGTGGAGATTGATGGCGTCTTGGAAACCACCATGGAACATGCTGCAGGTGCTGGGACTCATTACAGATGAACACAACATCATCGCTGTCAGAAGCTTTTTGCAGCTCACTTTTAGGTCATAACTCACTGATTGAGAAACGCTACACTTAGTTGGGTGTCTCAAAGCTGCAGGGCTGTGCTTCAGTACACTCAGAAATATCTTCCACATTCCTGATGTCAAGCTTTTATTTATGTAACTTTTGCAATTTGCAGTTTCATGCAGATGAAATTCTCCCCATCGCTGAGTAAACAAAAACTCCCAGCTGTATGAGAAAGTGATAACACACACGTGTGCTCGGGCTGCGAGGATAGCTGCAGTAGTTTCTTGCTTTTAAGAGCGAGAGTGTAGATGCATCACTATTCTGACTGATCTGACTTTAATGCTGCATATTATTCATTTGTGTTGTATTTTGTCAAGTTTTTAAGACAAAGCAGTGACTTCTGTGTTACTGCTGCAACACATATTTAATTCAAAACCTTTAATGGTATTTGGTTCTGTAATTTTGATGAATTTGAGGAGTTTATAGGTATTCATGGCTCAGTGGCAGCACTACAGTGCTCATATGCACTGTGTCTGGTGGCAATGGTATGTAATCAGCGTTAATTCAGCGTTTATGCTTAAACTTCCAATTTTGAAAGGATTTTTTTGTCAAACATTGTTGATATACAGTAACTTACAGAGCGAATGGAGAATTTTGAGATGTTACTGTGGCTCATACAGACGCACACACACATAATTACACACAGTACAAACACGGTCAGGTGCCATTGGTATGAGATGTTCAAACCCTTCGAGCTACGTGTGTAGCTACAGTAATGGCTTTGCTCTGTAAAGGCGCACCAGCTCCACAGTCTTGATATTTTTCACAGTGGACATTTTTACATTTTACAACAGGAAAAGCACAGGTCTAAGTGATAACATTAATGATGGCTGAATTCAGCTGCCTCAGTTTCAGGCTCCTGGTGCTGTGCCTGCTGCCTCACACCGTCACAGCTTGTTGGGTCACCTAAATGGAACTGAACGGGCCTTAATGTTATTTGTTCCATCTGTGCTTTTCCTGCTATGACAAGGCTGAAATCACTCCCTCGTTCACTCAATCACAATTCTCCATGACACGCACTCAATAGATTACTCTATAGTGAGTATTGAGTTGTAATTTTTTACCTCACTGACAGGTGCAACTGTAGTTTTCTTCTCTATGATCGCATGGTGTGGTGTTTAGTAAGTAGAGTACTACATGCAATATTGACAGAAAGTAAATACAGTGAACAAATTTTATAACTATTGCAAAATCCTTCAACACATGTCACCACTGGAAACGTTTCTGTGCGAACACACACTTTTTTGGAAAAATTCACAGTAACTTTCCTCTGAACTTTTCCAATTTTCCTGTCGGCGGTAAGTTCTCAGTGCTTCTTCCAGGCGTCGCTTCCTTGTCTGAAGATTATGTAGCTTCAGGTTTTCTTGGCATCCTGACGTACTATTGTCGCTGCTTCATCGGAGTGGGTCTAAGGTTTCTTTTAATGTAGTAGTTGATCTGTTGACTGTTTCCTTGACGATGTGGGCTGAACACTCACACTCCTTAAAGGATACAGCCTGTGCACTGGACTCATGCTTTATCCTCCACTTGTTTATAGTCGCTTGATAAGAGCTTCAGTTGAACGTTCATGTAACTGGGTGGAATCTGAGTGTTCACAGCTAAATCAGAGCAGGCCAGTTGGTATTGTCAGATTTCAGATTTCACACATATTTAGCTTCGAGCTGTGTGATCCAGCAGCGAAGCAGCACTGGTCCAGTGTTTTGTCCTGTACTGAAGAGGTGTGGCTCTCTGGCATTTCAGCTAAAAAATCTGCCGTCATGCAGTTTTGGGAATATGACGTGACTTTGAGGAGATCCATGCAAGTGTTCTGGGAGTTTATTTTAAAGCTGTGAATAGTGCAGGATCCACTTGGCGTGCCTTGCCCCAGTTTCTCCAGCGGCAGGAACTTGAATAACCCCACGCACCTCCGTCACTTGTTTTTTCATGGAGGTAGCCATGTGTGTCTCTATCAGGGGTGGAGTTGGTCTGTGCGGTGTGTGTGTTTGTGGGATTTGCAGCTCTGCCTCAACTGCTATCTATCTTTGCGGTGTGTGTTCGCCTCTGTGCCTTTAAGAGGAGGGTCTGATATGTGTGTGTGTGTGTGTGTCTGTGGGTATTTCTCAAGCAGAGGAGGGGAGTGGTGGTGGTCTGGAATGAAATCTACAGCTTTATAGAGGGGATACTGTGATTGAGTGTGGGTGAGGAAGAAGGTGGGGACAGACAGATAGGTGGACAGACAGCCAGGAGGCCTTTCATCAGCACTGAGGGGACAGAGAATCAAAGAGGGGTGTGTAGTGCCAGTGGAAAGTTTAGGAGAAAGTTTGAAAAGAGAGGAAGGTGCCCAGACCACGACTCATCAGACAGGCCATCATGTCCATGCCCATGTTTGACCCGGGTCAGCGGCTGTCAGAGGAGCAGGACTATGTGCAAGCCTATGAGAACGTCAGAGAGAAGTGTAAAGGTAACAGCACCCCCCTTTTTGTCTTCTTCACAGTACATATTCAAATGACAACCATGTTGAGAGCATGTTTGAATGGGAGGCTTGGTGTGAGTGAGTGCATGCTTCAGTGAGTGGAGTATGTTGATTGACTTATCAGCATTGATTGGTTCCATATTGATTCACCTAGATGCACTTTGTTTCAAGAGGGCCCTCTGTGAGATGATATTGATATGTGGTCAAACACCTTTTCACAGAGTGGCTGTGGAGACAAAGTCCAGCATCAGATCGTTGCTATTGTCATGGACTGGTGGAAGTGAGTCACAGTGGTTTCACTTCAGATGAGTGAGCGTGAGACTTTAAAGCTCTGGCCTTCAGGTTAAGCAATTAAATGTTCCACAAAGGAGCTGAGCTGCAGTCTGTGTCCTCCTCTCTGACCTGACAGCCTCCTTTGCATACAGGGGAGTCACTGGTGAGCACAGAGAGGTGAGACATGTGGCCGTTGGGTGAATGGCACAGGTCCAACATGTGCAGCATGAGTGATAAGAGCTACCAGCCAACAAGGTGGCGCATCAGAGGGACATTCAGCTGATCATGTCTGGGTAAACACTGCTGATAGTATTTTTCATTTCAGGAAGCGAGCACAGGAAGCTGGAACACCTCAAGATGTTCCTGAAGCTCATTTGCTTACTTGCTTCATGAGTCAGAGTTTGACCAATGCAAAACATGGGAGGGATCATCACCAGGTTGAACTGGTTTTTACACACTGTTCTACTGGTTTACAATTTTATACAAGTACAAAGAAGACCTAACAAAAGGAGGCTTGATTAGTTAAACTGCACACGAACAATTTATTGACTGTTGCATTGAAGAAATTATCTGTTCAGGCTTCTCAAATGAAGTGAGACTATGTGTTACTCTTGACATTGAAATGAAAACCTGTTTGCACATCTAGACGTTATTGCTTTCTAATCCAGACTAAGATGCTTTAAGCACTGAAACCAGATGTTTTTAGTGAACTGAATTAGTATTGGAGGAATAGGAGGATTCCTGTCAGGCAGGTGTCGTATTGTTCCAGCTTCCTCTTGCTTTAATGGCGAAGGCAGGTGAATAGCAGCAGCATCTGGAGGTGGTCTGGGTGAGGACACAGGCTGACAGGAACAGCTGTGCTCTCTTATCCCACTGGCCATCCACATACAGAAGGACATAAGCGAAGAAGCAGCTTCCTCTTTGCTGAACTATGACTAGTTTGTTCTGTGCAGGGCTTGTAGTGTGTTTGCGCGTGTGTGTGTGTGTGTGTGTGTGTGTGTGTGTGTGTGTTAGCTAAAAGCAAGGCATTGTTGCTGAGGAGCTGTATGGATGTTCTGGTTAAAAATAGCTTAGAAGAGAAAGAGAAATCATAAATGTGGCCACAATTTCTTACCCTACTTACAACAGACTATCAATAAAGACAAATGGGCCTGGTCTTGGTCTCTGTGTTGGGAACAGTATCATTCCATCCAGTCACAACAGTCTAGTAATTTTCTTCCCATGCGGTTGCCCACTGTGCATGTCACTGTGGGCAGCGTTCCCTGCTGTGTCGCCCTGGCACCAGTCTGCTGCTCCACGCCCCTGTTCTAACCTCCAGTCCATCTGCCAACATCTCACTTCCTGTTTCTCTTTCTTATTGTTGCCTTTTTGACTTGATGCTATTTGTTTTAGATAATTGCACATCCAGAGTAAATGGGAAGCCTGGACGCGTAATCTGGGTGAAAAAGCGAGGTGGAGTATGAAGAGGGTGAAAGTTGTTTTCATCAACTGTTACTTGTGGTTTTTGAGCTAAAATGGAGTCATTGTTTTGAGGCTTGTCCTGAGATGGCAGCTCCTTCTCCACAGCCATTGCTGGAATCTGTGTGTGTGTGTGTGTGTGTAGATGTCAGATATGGCTTATTTAGCATCAGCCATTAATAACCTGCATCTGATAATTCTCCTTTATTGTGAGTGGGTGTAATTATTAATTATACTATGGATAATTTAGATTCTCATTACCTCGCTTTGCTGACAGTGATGGATTCTTCTTCCTTCACTGCTCGTGTTGACAACAGCTCAAAATTCATAACAGTGGTGAGAGATATCAGATCCTGGAAGAAGCATCCCTCATATACAACTTTGTTTACCATATTTACTGCAGCGAGTTTGAACGTGAACAGTTTTTTTCCCAATTGGCAGCTTCTGTATGCACCCATATCACACAAGTATGTCTCAATCTCACATCAAACAAGCTGTTATTCTTGTACAAGCTGTCTTGTGATTTGCATAAGTTACTGCAACAGGTGAAATTCAGCTTCCCGTGGGAATGATTAAGTGTGGTTGAGTGGAGCTCTGTGTTATAATAGCAAGTGAACAGATCTATTAGTGTAAAACATGCAGCTCTGCTTTAAATACTCGCTGCAAATATCTCCCAGGAGTTTACTCCGTCAGCCTTCAAGTTATTCTGGTTGAAAGACAAACTAAAAAGACTCCTGACATTTAGCTCAATGAGCGGTTCCAGTGACTTATATAATGAAAAGTAGTCTGTCCTTCTGCAAATGTCATTAAACTTGCAGCATCAATGGATGTTTCTGTGCCCTCAATATCTTTGAAATACATGTCACATTTTACTAATTGTGGACGTCTCCTTTTGGAACAAAGCTCCCAACATAACAGATGTTTGGCTGCAGTGTCCTTCCTCCCCACAAGTGCTTGGAAAGTCTGAAATACTGAGGCAGGACACTTTTAGGGTGGACTGACCTCTGCAACGACTCCCTCAAATACAGTATAACTACCTGAGCTTCCTAATGACTCCAGTGACCTCGCCTCAGACTAAGGTGACCCTCAGAGGACTCTCCTCAGGTCTTTTAAGTTGAACTTCTTCCTGGTCTTAGTCTAAACTATGCATTCTTTGCAGGTTAACTGGTGGTTTTGCTGCCAAATATCCAAAAAGATTGATAAAGTTCCAACATCACTGTTGCAAACTAAATCCAAGTGAAAACGAGGTGTCTGAAACTCTTTTAGAATAAACTGAAATAAAGATAAAAATGACTATTAAACTACTATTAAAACTAGAGAATTAATAATTGATGAAACTAATAAACTGGAACAAAACACTTTATTTATTTCAGCTTCAGGTAAACTGTGACAGCAGTCTTTGTTTTTGCATGATCTCAGCTTTGTGTTTGCCCCGTAAAGTGCAGGTTTGTAATTAAATCCAGTACGAATGGTGCATTCAGAGTCCCACTCCCCCTTCTTAAACACGCTTAATAAGCTAACACACTGGGAAACCTGCAGTTACAGCAGTGCATTTGGACTCTGTGGTGCATTTGTGTGTGTGTGTGTGTGTACTGTAAATACCAGCAGGGGTCACTTCTAAAAGGGCTGAGATAAGTTTGTCTTGTGAGTCACTCTTGCACCGGAGGGTCCACAGAGAAACCCCCTCCACTTCACTTCCAGTACTTGCCTCAGATCGGTTTCATGCAACTTGACCTCAAATTCAAAAATAGCAGTTGTCCTCAAGTTATGCACGCATGCCGTGCACCTAGAAAATCACACATACGCACAGACGCAACAGGTCTGATCAGTCCAGCCAGCAGGTTGTCAAAAGGGAAAATCATGTAGAGGAGAAGCCATCACTAACATCAGGGACACCTGCTCTTTTGTGGACATCAAAACATCTTTTAGACTAAGTATTGAGCCTCAGTGCAGGAATATATTTTCATCTCGCAGTACTGGTGACTAATAATCAATAACTAAAAAAAAGTAACCTTTTCATAACATGAAAGGTCACATTTTAGTCAGAAAGCATCCACACTGTGGCAGCAGAAAGTCTGGGGTGCCTCAGTCAGTGCAGAAACAACATCAGTGTGTATAATTTTAACATTTAACTCTTCAGCATGTTAAAATGCAGAATCTGACATTTCTCATCAAAAGAATAGTTCAAAATTAGGAAAATAAACTTACACAGGGTATATATAGAGTGATATAAGACACTCAATGTCACTCTCATGTCTGTACAGTAAGTATGAACAGTAGCTGTTAGCTTCGCTTAGCATGAGGACCTTAAGCTGGAGGACTCCAAAAGTAACAAAATCCACCAACCTGCACCTCTAAAGCTCTTTAATTAACACCTTATGTTAATATGTCAAACTAATTCTCAAAGTAAGTATAATATTTACAGCAAGAATCTGCTGTGTGAAAGTTAAATGATCTGATCAATGACAAGCTTGTTACCTACCAGACTGTGTGTGTGTGGGTGTGATTTGTTTGTTTACATGTCCGGTTTCAATGCACTGTGTTTGTCTTCAGCCCTAAAAGAGGCTAATTTCAGCTCCTGTCAGTCATCTGCGGACATGATCTAATTCTCAGTATCAACACGCAGAAGGAGAAACAGCAGTTTCCCGGCAGTTTAACGCCAATCAGAAAAATAAGTCAGACTGTAGCTGTTGGACGGATTTGTGGAAAATATGGACGTGTGATTTTAAGCAGCAGCTCTTCCTTCATCATCGTTTCTTCAGGCCCTCCGGCCTGCTGGTGGAAGGCAGGCTGTGTGTGTGTGGTGCGTCCAGACAAGACGTTCAGTCATGGAGTGTGATTTAGTCTGCATGTGAGCTCAGAGAGGAGTTACTTTAGAGAGAAAACCCCGAGGGTGTCTGTGTGTCTTCTGACTGTCAGTGTTATCGTCAGTGTCAGATCTAAACCTGGAGATAAGGACTAAGATAGACAGCCTTGTCTTAGTTTGGGTCTTTTTTGTCTTAAACTACAGATGAGCAGAAAAGCATTTGAATGAAATTTTGAAAAATACTCAGATTTATTCTGTGTGAAGCACCGGACAAGAGAAAAATGGATGCGGTTTAGCTCATGTTTGGTTTTCGGGCCTCTCGGTGTGATGACCTCCACTGACAGAGGACATACTCATTTATTATCTTCACATGTGTTCACACCCACTCCCAATCCTGCAGTGGCAACAGGATGGCTCAGTGTAATGTAGATTACCCAGGAGTCTCTGCTGCAGCAGGATCTTCACACCTGTCTGCTACTTCACATGAGTTTGTAAGCTGACCTGTTTGGTCTGTGTTTGTTCACATGTGCAGCCGAAACATATTGTGTTCCGAGTGTGTGGTGTGTGTGTGTGTGTGTGTGTGTGTGTGTGTGTGTGCGTGCGCATGTAAACATTATACCTTCACAAATTCAACTTTCCTTGAACCTTTAAGTTTTCACATTTTCATAAAGTTTTACCATAATTTAATCACCATTTTTAAGCTACTAGGTTTACAATTTGCACTAGAAAAAAGCAGCCCAGGAAATGCTTGTAATTTCCTTTGTTTCAGCGCTCACATGACTGTTTTCCTGAAAGGACGCTGTGCTGCAAAAAGTGGAGCAGATAAACACTTAATTTGATTATTTGTTGGAGCTTAACTGGAGGAGCAAGCTACAGAATCACACAAAGAGCTCATTCATTGGCTCTAAACCTTTTAAGTAACAGCAAACTCAAAGTGCAATTTTGTATGATGCTCTTTTATTTGAATAATTGGTAAAGGATAATCCACTGCGAGCTGTGAAATGGGGGCTAATAACCTTGAAAATAATCTGAAATTAGCCTTTGTGCAGAATAGATACCTGATTCTGATTGGTAAGAGCTCCAGTAAACATACTGAAAATCATACTAAAGCCGCCAGAAGCATGAAAAGCTGTTATTCGTGCCAAAGGTGGGAGGCTCTTACGTCTGAGAAGATATAATGACATGTCAGCTGTAATTTATGAGGCCGCTGGGTCTCTGACAGCACTGTTCTTGCAGGTAGACCTGCTTGCAGCACAGTCTCCATTGGCCGCCCCACTTCATCTGGCAGTGTGAGATGAGTTCACATTCTTTCTCCGAGTCAAAATCCCCTTTGATGATAAATGACATCAAGATGTAATTGGTTTCTTTACAGTGTCTCAGGTTTCTTATGTGGAACAGTTTCAGCTCTACAGAGAAATGCAAATCCCAACCATGAACCACGGTGAAGTGAACTCAGCCTGGCAGAGTCTGCTGGTGAGACGGGAGAGCTGCTGTAATTGAGATGGGATTTGTGTTGGAGCGGAGGATTAGTGTCTTCCCAAACCTGTGGAGTCAATAACAGCTGACATTAATTATCTAACCACTCCGCAAAATATTCATTCGACCAGGTTATTCTAATCTTAAACTGAATCAGGGAAGCTTTCAGCCTCATGTCATGGTCCTCCTCATCCCGAAGACTCCAGAAAAGCTAGTCAAGAATTAATTTTTACCACATTATTGGAAAATTTTGCTAATTTAAACAAAGTTTTTTAAATTTTAGAACCATAAATGTTACAGAAAATGTATGTAAGATCTAAAAATGTCTACTTATGCAAATGCGGTTAAAAATTTCTTCATAATTTAATAAAACACACACCTTTGTATGGTATTTAGCTTTAAAAAGCCCACTAATCACATAATCAAGTGTATGGATGGATGTTCTCTCGCTTCCTGCTCCCTGCACATGTGCTTTGAGTGTTGCTGATCCTGTTTTATCGTTTCTCTCGCTGCCAAAAGTGGAAAAGAATCAATGTGCTTTTTAACAATTAACCTCAGGTGATGTAACCGTGTGATGTCAGTGTTTGCTTTCCCACAGTGTTTGGAGATACAGGTGTTATACGCCTGGGGAGGCATTGACCGACAGCAGTGACACTCTGAAAGGTGTCTTTCTACTCTGCCGTCACCGGCACAGAAATCTGTCTGGTCGCGGGGAGATTTCAGTCTCCAGGAAACAGTCGAACACAAACTGTCATTTTATCCCTCCACACGCTATAAAAGATAGACTAGAATAGACTAGAAAAATAGACTAAAATATCATTCCAAATAACGATTTGCACCCTGCCTTTAGAAGTTCTATGTCCCCACATACAATACGTCCATTCTTAGTATTGATTAAGTACCTCAGAACAACCAATATTAACCAATATGACTCATCAGTCCGTCTTACAGAGTGCTGCATTCATCCCTCAGCCTAACCTGGGTACAGCATGAGGGTACGCAGAGATCCTGGCCTCACACTGGTCCTGGGGAGTGGAACAATGGCGCTAACACCCTGGTTCTGGCATGCTACGCTAAGCCAGACTAATGCCAGGAATGTCAGTAGTGAGCTGGCTGGCATGTGCTCTATTTTTCAACAGGCTGAGTTTGGGAAGCACTGCTGCCTTTTCCATGTATACACGCCCAACTGTGCCGCCCCTGCCACGGTTTAGCCATGGGTTTGTGGTATAGTGATTCAACAGTAGCAACATTGACATTGAGTTTGTCTCAACTTTTCATCTAATTTTCCAGAGTTGAGATAAATTTTGCTTCAATCAAAGCAGTAAAAGCTTCATGATGGGTCGAGGAATCCAAGGTTTCACTCCACAGTGACAATATCAGTGTTAATCATACACTGGATACACTTTCATTCACTTGTAAAGGTCACAGTAACTCCATCCAAACAGAATGGATTTGTTCTTCTTTGTTCATAAACTGTTCTTCCGGCTGGCCCCAGAACAGCCTCTTGTGGATCTCTGTCAGTGCTACACAAAAGGCCAAGAAACAGCCTGAATGTGTCTCTTTCACAGTTGTAGATCTGAACGATAGCGGGCCTCAGACTCCATTTTTCATCGTGACACATTCTGTGAATTCCTCCAGCGTTGGTGCCCCCTTCTCAAGTCTTTCTTCTGTCTTAAAGAGCCTCAGAGAAGACGCTCACACAGATTCTGCAAGTTTAAAAGGAGCTCATTCGTTTGGATCTGGAGTTACTCGTTAATGAACTGCAACGGGAGGTTTTCCTGTGCTTTCCGTCCTGTCGGCCATGTGTGAATGCAGCATCCGGTCTGATAAGATGCGTCTCCGTGGAAAATGCTTGTCCCTGATTGGCTGGCAGGTGTGTGCTGAATTTGAATAGCGGGAGTTCATATTCTACAACTGTGAGGCCGTTAAGAGTTTTCCCTCAATGACCTCCTCATTACTCCTTATTGATAGTAAGGAAGGAATTTGTTGTACATGAATTATAATCATAAGAACTTAAGCCTTAATAACCCTAACTCTAATCTAATTAATCATTAATAAGTGCTTTATAAATGACTAATAAAGAGGCAATATGCTGCTAATATGCATGTTGATAAGCAACTAGTTAATGCTGAATAAGAGAACCTTTAATATAGAGTGGGACCAAATTAGGGTCCTGTTGTTGAGGATGTGATGAAGAAGTCCAGTGTGCAATCTGCTGCAAAAACAGCCCATAATAGCCTCTAGGTTGCACAACTTTTTTGCCAAATATTGTTCCCACGCCTTCTGGTAACAGATGTTGGAGCGTTTACAAAATTGGACTCCTGGGTGTCCTGATGTTGAAAGAAACGGATTCAGCGGAGGAAGTGTCACTGTTTGTCTGTTATTTCTGTGTATCAGGACACCTTGTTGTGTATTGTCGCTTCGATAAACTGTTGAATTTGCTAATTTTTTCAGTGTGAGAGAAGCAGGGAGAGGCTGTAGTAAACAGATTATTTTTAGCTGCTGACAGCGGACTCCCCGGCTGGTTTGTGTTCTGTCTGTTTATGTGTGAGTGCAGACGAGCCACAACAACTGCACTTGGAGTTTGATATCACTTTAATGAATGTAGGTGGCACAGTATCACCTCCTCTGGGCTGCTCTGATGGTGTACGTCATGCCTGAGACCAGTTTGGCTCTTTGTCTGCACCAGTCCACCCTCTCACCACAGAGTGTACTGGTCCAACTCCAGCTTTTAATGGCTGAACTCCATGATGGGAAGATCCACATCCCAGAGAGGGGCGGAGAGGGTGTATCAGGTCTTCCACCTCTGATTAAAGGGGGCATGAGACTTTGGCTGTGCTGCAGACTGAGTTTTGACACCGTAGTACTGAACAGCTGCATGGAAACAGAAACATCACTCGGCTGTAGAGTCAGTTGGGTTACTACGCCACACAGTGACATTTAGCAAGGAAACCTGATTTCCTCTCTCCTCTCAGATATTATTTCTATATTTAGTAGTATTTAGTAGTATTTATTACTACTTTTACTTGAGTAAAAGGTCTAAGTACTTCCTCCACCACTGACTGACTTTATTAAGATATGAATGTTATACCATTTGTATGTATACTGAGGTAAACATGCCTTTCGGTGTCTCAGCCCAGTGGTGAAAGTGCACCATAACATGTAAAAAATGTGCAGCTCCTGCAGTTCCCCAGCTTGAGGATATATTTGTTAAAGGACAGATGCCTGGTAAAGAAATAGCATTGTGTTATTTCTCGTTATAGATTGCGATGTCTTGATTGAGGTGATGTTTCAGGTGTGGCCTGCCAGCTGGTGCGTAGTGTTTACTGCCTGTCATCACCAGGAGCCTCATCTCGCCGGTGTGAAGCCCTTTGCTCTTCTCTCCTCTGCAGTGCTGAGGCTGCTCAGTCTTTGCAGGCTGTATTTTCATTACATACCTTTACAAAGTGCTGATCTAAGAGGACGAGCAGTAGAGTTTAACGCTGGAGAGTCGTGACATTAAACAGGGAGGTGTGAGGGGACGACTCTTAGTAAATCTGTAAAGAAAAATCCAACCAGAGATGCAGCTCATTTCAGCTCAGCGCTGCAGTTTGGTATTTTAATGATTATCTGTCAGTAGAAATTTTGACTTGTCAAACAGCTGTAACTAATACCATTAAGGAGGCCTGTATTCCACTGAGGTGTGCTGGTTCCAGTGCTTGCATGCTGGCTCACTTGCATTGCTTGCAGCCACACCTAAATGGGGCACATCCACCAGTACCGTTTTGAGTTACACCTGTGCCGTCCCTGCTATGACATTTACAAGTGAAAAAGTTTGCTGAGTCATATCTACAGGCATTACTTCCTCCCAGGTTGTTTAATGTGGTTTAATGAGGTCTACCAATAAGATGCTTCATGCTCAAGATGGCTAAGTTTGCTGTTAGGGCCATTGTTGTCTTGGAAGTAAGGATTTGAGAAAATTCTGCCTGGGAGCCTCAATTTAGGGAATAAAAGTCCTCGGTGAGTCACAATAAAGTGAAATTTGATTAAAAAGGATGGACATCTGTGTTTTGTTGTATATTTGTGCTCTTGACCTTTAGCAGGAACACATATGGCAGCCTTTTTTGGTCAGTGGTCATTTAAAAGAAACATTTGAATGAATGAATAGACTCAGCAGTGTAATGCAACAGCTATCAAGAATTTGCCGTGCTTAATTTCATACTTATAAATTATATAATTCATAGTTTTTAACACCAACTTTCAAAATACGTGACTTTTCTTATCTTCTAGACTGCTAGGATAATATTTTATCAGGGCATTTGTCAGTATGTGGGAGAGTATAATTGTTGTATAATATATGAGTTGTGGATATATGAGGTCTTTATCTTTAGAGGCAGCAGCTTTTTTGGGCGTTAAGCAATCAAAATGAGCATCTGACTGATTCAGTAGAGTTTATGTCCCATTGTGCTCTGTGTTTCAGTCAGTGAATCTATCCCAGACTTAATATTCAAATCTGAGAGTCATCACTCGAGGGGCTAACCTCTCAGTCAGTTTCCTCCTCCTCCCACCCACAGATGCTGCAGCTCTTTATCTCCTCACTGCTGCTGGAGCTGGCTGAAACTGGATCCGTGATGTACCTTCGGCCTGACAAGCTTTCATTGATTGCGTATTGATTAGAGAAGCGGTCATTACAGCCTTCCCCGCTAGCTTCTCGACTATAGCACAGGTTGTGGTAAATCCATGGCTGAAAATATGTCAACAGTGCAGTGCAGTTTGCTATCCAGGTGTTCTGCAGCAGTACAAGCTTTCTCAGGCTGGACGTCATCATTTGGCAGCTCAATTGGGCACAAATATGAGATGAAGGATCGGTGTGTGAGAGAGTGTGAGGTCAGAGGCAGGCTGTTGAATTCAGCAGGACTCTGTTAGAGGAGAAAATAGGTTCTTCTCAACCAGGTGGCTCGAGTAAAGCTGAAAAAACATCAGTTTTTCTGCTCATGTCTGTTTATATATGGGCCAAATGACTTCTCTTTGTTTTGAGGGATTTTGAGATGGGTCTCCTCATTAGTCCCCAGTGTAGTGCATGTTTCATGTTTTTGATTTACCTCCTGAAGACGGCCTTGTTTTGTTTCAGGACATTTCTAACTTCTGGTATCATGATTTAGTGTGTGTGCTCGGTTTGCAGGCAATGTGAAATATTTCAGCTATTTATCTTTTATAATAAAAAGCAGCTGTCAGAGCTCTGGATGGGTGGAATAAGTCAGACGTGCAGCACCGAGAACCTTTAACAGATGCTTTTTGAAAGCTTTTAAGTAGCCTGGCCACTGAACACTTCATTAGGAAGAAGGCAAACCATGAGCAGGAAATGGCATCGACTCTGAAACTTGAACCCGTGTGGACCTGTGGCCCTGATGCATGGGACCACAGGACCATCTGTCCTATAGAGCTGCCTCATTAATCAGATCACGTCATACTGATAGAAGTAGCAGTAGTGGGTACTTTGGGATTTTATCTCAAAGACAATAAAAGCCATGCAGGACACAGAAAAACCCACAAAGGTGATAAACACACCAATCAACTCGCACACACCTGCACCATCATCCATGTCGACAGGTTAGCCTCACTTCCACAGCTTCATTACCTGGATACAAAGGACTGATTTGCCTTTCTCCATATTACCAAGTGTAAGCCTATTACCAACGTGCCTGTGCTGACTCATTACATTGTGAAACAGATGATCTGTGCTTTCCAGGATGCTGTGAGATTTAGACAACACTCTGTGGTCTCAGTGACTCATGCATTTCACCTGTCGGTGAGCTGGCTTCCTCATCATCTTTACCTGTCGTCTGTCGTCACCTTGTTTTCACACGTCAGGTTCCTGAAGGCTTTTCAGATGTTGTCATAGTCTTCTCAAGTGTACATGCATATATGTCCCCCGTCAGTCAGATCATACTTGGGTACATCTTCAGTATTGCTGACTTGCACGACACAGCATTCTGTCAGCCAGTCATTGGAGGCTTGAGGAGACTGCTGAGTCAGCATAACCTTGACCTTGACCTTCAAAGATAAGTGTTAGTCGTGTTGCTTGTAGATATTACTTTAAATGTGTCACTGTAGATGTAAAACAATAGCTAACATTACACCATTGGCACCATTATTTGACTCGGCTCCTCCTGACTGCAGACGGTTAACAAGCCATTTTTTGTCAATTTCTTGCATTTTTCATCCTTATGAACAACTTTTGCTACTCGATAAGAGCTCCTCGTGGTTTCTCGGTTTGATAAATCTTAGCAACTGTCAATGACGCAAAACATTTTAAATGTGTGTTACAGTGCTTCCTATGCAAATCACTTCCTGCCCTCCATCTGCAGTTTGCGCCACACCAAAAGCGGACCTCGCATGCTAGCTACACAGTAGTGATCTCAGCTATGAACTGAATGTAGTGTAGACTGTTGCAGAGTGCAGTTTGTTTTTTATTAAGAGTATATCATTAAAAAGATGCTGTTCCGTATTTTAATTGCGATCCGACTGCAAAGTTTATTTTCCTTGAAAGTGCTCGGTCATCTGAGCCCCTCCGAGGTCCAAGGCCCCCTCTGCAGCACTATTCATAAAAAACAGAGTGGCTCCTCCAGTCCAGTGGTAGTTTTAAGAGAAGATAATGCTGAGTCACACACACGGTTGTCCCGATGAAGAACAAATAAACCACCCACGGACTATTTCTCACGTTTACCTTGATTTTATGTTTTAGTTTTAAAACTTCGTCTTTTAACACCAGATGTCAGCATAAATGGGTTATCTCCTAGACTACCAGGGTCATATTTTATCAGGGCATTTACTGCATATTTGTACTTATGAAAAGTGGGTTGTATTTTTACCTCGAACCGCCCACTTCAGTCATCATTTCACACGCTGCACTGGCTGCTTGGCCTCAGCTATACGCACTATTGTAATGTGACAGCGGAGCGTGCCTGTTATCGGCAGAGGCACCTCCCTGAACACCACGAGGATGAGACGGGACAGCATCAGGGAGGAGTGGGAGGTGGAGAGGAGGGAGGTGTGCTCCTTTCTTTCACAATTTCTCTGCTGACAGGGACTATATGTGAGCGGGTAGAGGAGAGAGAGAGAGGGAGAGAGAAAGGGAGTGAACAAAAACACTAAGCTGCCAACTCCTGTGGCAGCAGCAGAGCAGAGGGAGAGAAACAGCCTGCAGTCAGCAGAGAGACGTTTGCATCCTCCAGCGTGCTGCTCCGCCGCCGAGCTGACCTTGCAGAGCTCAGACTCGACTGTTTGAAGCTTCAGGCGGTCGCGAGCAGGGAGACGGTGAGCATGGATCCCGGAAGGTCTATCCAGCATGAGATCAGCTCTCTCAAAGGTACTCCTCTTGCCTTTTTGATATTTAGCTCCCTCTGACTGCTGTCATCGCCGTCTTGCTTCCAGGACCGCCTTGTTTTCCCACAATCCCTCTGTGGCGAGGACTTCCTCATCATATGGATGCGGGGGTGAACAAAAAGTTCTGACTGTTTCAGGGCTGTTGAGTTAAACGGAGGAATGCTAATCCTCTGTTCTCTCTTGCTCTCTGCATATTTTTGTGGATGAAAGGAATGAAAAGCTTTTGTTCCCCTTTGTGTCCAGGCGTGACCACAGGGGTTAGGCCAGGGGTCAGGCATTGTGTTCGGATAGTGTGTTTCACGAGCGCGTGTGTGTGCGATGCTGTGGGAGGCTGCCGCCGTCGCTGCTGCTGCTGCATGCGGCACGTTGAATGCGTCTGCGCCGGGAGATGCAGAGCAGGTCGGCTGCTGCAGAGCGACTGCTGCTGCTGCATCGCCCTGCCCCTCAGTCAGGGATGGGACTGGTGGTGCAGAACGCCTGGTTTAGGAGGGGAGTCAGGGTGCAGCATGGTCAGATGTTTCTTGCAATGCGTGTTTACATCAGCAATGCTCGCTCCTCCCACCTCCATCACATACAGGTGTGCCACAGAATTAGAGACACAGTGATAAGAGGATTTTGAATGTCATAAATTAGTTCTGCATTAGAGCTGGTCGTCAGATCTCAATGGTTTTTTGGAGCTGACTGAAATTTGTCCAGCTCTGATCAGAACTTCTCAAATGTCTGGTCAGTTTTGTCCTTTAACTGTTCTTTCATCAGATTAGGTGATCAGCCCCTAGATGAATTAATCGTTTAGTCCATGAAATGTCAAAAATGTCAAACATCCAGTCCAACATGACGTCTTGAGGCGTCTCATTTGAATTTAGTCAATTTAAGTCTGTTTTATTCATTTAGGGAAGTTCCTTTATGCATCCTATTTAACATTTGGCTTATTTCTAAAATGATGGAAACCCTTGTATCTGCACTAATGTTATACATTTTCTAATAACACCCAAACTTCTTCTCCACTGATGTAAACCAGCTGTCGTAAAAGTTGGACATATTGTTGCTGTGACAACACCTTGAACAGAAGTAGAAGTTAATTGCTCATCTTGTAAAGCAAAGACTTTTTCCCATGATATATTTCTTTATACTTTGTAAAGTGCAGTTCTTAATTAGCATGCACCCAACTGTGTAGATATTCAGAGCCATTTGTATCTCCAAGGCATCTTAATTTATTTAAATGCGACTCCTGTCCTCGCACATGTCTCCCATCGCCTGCAGGTACCACCGTCTGCACAGCTGGTATTTCTTTCTTTTTAGTTTTTCAGGTATTCAGGGAGTCCTATAGGGGGTCCCATGGAGAGTGTACTAGTTTAACACCAATCTTTGAATGAATGTACTCCATCTCTCTGAGAAGAGGATTAACAGCAGACTGACTGACATTTATAGAGACAGAAAGCCTCCAATTTGAGGAGAGGAGCCCAGCCAGACTGGTGAAACTGGCTCAGCCCAGAGGAAAGCCTTTTTTAAAAGCTCTTCTGTGTGGAGTTGAGGTTTGTCTGGAGTAGTCTGGCCTGGCGAAATGTGGTAGCACTTTGGAACGGCTTTCCAAGCGGTGGAGGCATTTAAATGATCCTGGAGAGGGATCTGAAGAAGTCCTCCCCACCCGGAGAGGCTGAGAATGTTTTCCCCAGGGCTCCGGAGACAAAAGCTCCCTCGCTTCACTGAGCGCTCCCAATGGAGTTGCTTAATATGTTGGACACTGCTGCTCACTCGGTGCGGCTCAGTTCATTTGTAAGCATGTCGTCACCTCAAGGCCATTGCTCCCATTGTCAGTCCTTGTCAGCTGTTTTCATGTACTTGGTTCAGAATCAGCTCTTTAACAGACAAGCCTGTTGATGATCTCCCATGTGTGTTGAGACAAGCGAGGCCACCATTGCTACGTGGCCTTGGTGACTTATCACTGACAGCAGGACTCACCCGTTTAACCAGCATGTTCCTCTCTCTTTTACCTCTTTCCACCAGGCAGCTGTGGGTCTTGACCTAGATATTTTGAGCTCATTTCAGGCTTATGCAGATCTCTGAATCAGGATTGAGAGGGAATTTTGAAAGCAATTACAAGGAGCTGCATTTAGCTGCGTTTTCTGAATGGCTAAATGAGACCCCACTTGCACGGAAGACATGGAAACCATTCCTTCTTCTTTGCTTTCTTGCTTGCTTTGCTCTTTTTATCTGATTTTAGTCGTCTTTTGTCCATTGCCTTGTTTGTACTGTTTTGCCTGCAGTCTCTTATGCTGCCGTCTTGGCCAGGTCTCCCTTGCAAGAAATGAAAACACAATAACAAGAACAATGTGAACAAAAGAGCTTCTGCTTTTCAAATCTGAGCTTATCTCCCAGCCAGTTGGCACTCTTAACCTGTTTTAACCTTTGGCCTTTGTGGAGCTCTGCCATTAGTTTTGTCTGTAGCTGCTCTGTGTGCTTCAACACTCAGTCTGCTTCATGCTTTCCGTCTAGCCCTTATCACCATGTTTTCACAAACAGTGCACTGTCGTCAGTGATGCTTTCTGAAGGTTATGTGCAGGTGAAAGGAAGATGCCTGGGCTTTTAAGCAGAGTGAGTTCAAACCAGGGATATCCAGTTAAAAAGAAGTTCAGGGCAGGGGTCGCTGCACTTGACCTCTGAGCAGGTTAGTGTTACAGACATGCGAGGCAGAGAGGCAAAGTAGCTTCCTGACATTTGGCAGGTTCGCTCTTGAATTCTGCAGACACTGAATTCTTATAGCTATTTCCAAATCACCCACAGGTTTAGGCAATAACAGATTAATTGTAATGTCATGTTTTCACATTAAGTAAGTAAGGGCCTTTTCTTTGCATAAAAAACAGTATTTAGATGGGATGAAGACATGGTGGGAAAACTGTTTGCATTGGGAAAACCTTTAAAGTTATAGTGAGAAACTTTTAAGTCCATTTAAAACAGTGATACAAGTGATATGTTTCCACATATTTGTGCTCAGGGGGAAAATTAACAAACAGTAAGTGTTGTGATTGACAGTACGTGAAATGTCGAATGAGTTACACAGATAAACGTTGCACAGATAAAAATCCCAAACCCAAAATCCCAAACTCCCAAACAGGTTTTAATTTCACTTTTTCTGAACCAGCACTTTCACACCCCAAACTCTGCAAAGTGACTTGAAAGTCACAGTTTATATTACCGAGTGCAGTTTGAAGAGTAAACTTATGCACATGTTGCTTACACTATAACCAGTTACTGGATGCGCAGCTTTTCAAATGACACAAACTTTGTCCGTCAGTGCAGGTGTTGTTGGACCTTTCACAGTAACACTGACTGCTGCTCAGGCAGAGTCAGCCATTGTTTTCACTGGATAAAGAGTTATGTACTGTATATACAGAGTGCTGAACAGGCAGCAGCTGACAGCCTGTCAGTAAGCCCTGCAGCTGATCTGGGGTCATCAGCTGTCTTTTCCAAGCCTGCAGCCCTGAGGGCAGACCATTGTGTCTAACAAGAAAGGAGGCAAACAGGAAGTGCTTTCTAATGTTGATGGTACACGACATTGTATACTAAGCTGGAAACGTTTATTTATGTATGATCATGTTTCATATTGTTTGATTAACTTACTGGTCCAAAAGCAGAGTTTGTTTTTTAGCAGATGTTTTCTCAGCTATACAACTCAGCACTGATCATGAGGTGAAGCTCCCTCTACTGATGCTTTGATTCACAGACTGCAGCATCCAGCTGTGCAGATAAACAGTGTGCGGGCTCCGCTGGTTAGTTAAAAACAACAACATGGTTAACATCAGAACAGGGTTATTATGTGGTTGCCTGATGACCTGAAGTGTGTGGTTTAGGTTTGAGTCTGTAATCCAGGGATGGATGATTTGCTTCCTTATTTCGCTGCTGTATCCTGAGTATCTGCAGTCATGCTCTGTTTGATATCTGCAGATAACGATCCAGACCAGCGTCAGATCAGCGCTTTCTCTTTTCCTCCACTGCTGCACTTTCTGCTCGCCAACAATTTCCCAGCATAAACTGATCCATGAGGACAATGCAGGGCATGAATAAGCGGCCTGGGCAGAGCAGAGGGGGCCATAGGTCAACATTTTTGATACTCATGAATAAAAAAAAAGAAGTATGTGTGTGAAATATTGATGTTAAACGTCAGGTTTCTCTGCAGTTGTAGTCCTTGAAGATATCGTGTGTGAAGTGGCTTCATTCATTCATTTGGCACTTCTGTTGGATGTTGCTGATACATCCTGTCTGTATTTCATGCTCGGAGATGAAGGGCTCACATGTCACTCCCCCAGTCTCAGTAGCAGCAGTATTCAGTGGCTCTCAGATGCTTCAGCCGCTATTTGAGCTGCAGGACTTGATGGATCGCCATGTTTCAGATTCCTCACCTGTTCTTTCCAGCCATGATTCACTCCAGATGGGAAAACTTGAGTCAGTGTTGAGCAAAGATGAGCAAATAGTTTATCCCACCCTGAGCACAGCTGTTTTCATCAATATTTTTACATACACCGTGGATCCACTTGTATGTAAAAGGCGCTGCTCGTAGTGACAAACACACGCCGCCTGACTCTGCAGTTCCTCTGCTGAATGGTTTTGTGTCTTTCACCTTGTTTAGCTTTTAAAGCCACAACTTTATTGTTTTGGTTCAGTCTCACCACTCTAACCAGCATTGTTTTTGACTGCAGCAGACAGCTGCTCTCAGCAAAAAAAAACTCTGATGTAACCTCTGTACACTATCTGCTCAGCACCAAACACCAGACCAAGTTAGCAACTACCATGAAGCAGCTAAAGAGATATTACTGCTGGAGACCAGAACGGAGCTAAAAGAAGACTGAATATTGGACGTAAATTCAAAAGTTGGCCAGAAACACGACTCAAAATGATGTTTTACACACCTGCATCTGCTGGAAGTTTGCCATATTAACTGATGAGGTGGTAATATGTTTGTATTATATGTGGTCTCTTTCTGCTGTCCCCAAGTGGCCAAAAAATCCATCAGCTATTACAGGTTTAAGGAAGAAAAATACTAGAATTCATCCAAAAAAGGCCAATTATTCCCTTTAGCCATTGTGCCAACAACTCAGATGCTAGCTTAATCTGTGACCAGTCATTGGTGCATGTAGTATTCACGTAGTCAGTATGGACAACAGGGTAGAAAATGCATGTTTTCACCTGCTGAATAGACTCAGATTCAGACCTTGACAGCAGAAGTGATGCGGCAAAGTGTTTGAGTAAACACACCCTGAAAATGATAAACACCATGCTTACCCTTTCGCCTCATCTGGGCTCTTTAATGCAGCACAAGTGCATTATGGGTCATGGCAGCGTTGGGCTGGCCTGCTTCTGGAGCTCTGGTTCGCCACCCACATCTCAGATTGGTTCAGTGATTGCATGAAGGCAATGGGGTTTCATTATAATTTCAGCAATACCAGTACCAGAAAACATGCACGACAACAAGTCCAATCAAATCAAGGTCCTAACTGAGTTCTTCTGTAATGAAGAGTTTGTATTCTGGGTGTATAATTCAGTGTGTGAGTGCTGAATATGTGGTCGGCTTTGGGTCTGTATTCCTCAGTAATGGTCAGTGTAATCCTGTTAGAGCTGTCAGTGAACCTGTCAGTCATGCTGGTTGATAAACCCGACCACGATCCCTGCTGAGAGGCCTCCTAACTTAGCTGATGTGATTACATAATCTCATTAACCTCGTGTTTCCTGTAATTCAGAAGGGCAACTGGCCCCGTAATTTAACACATCCTCTCTAATCATCCTCTCCTTCCTCTAATCCTCTGCTTGGTGGGACATAATTACACTTTGTGTGCTTTGTTTTGTCAGAGAAAAGGGAGTCAGCTGGGGGATTGAAACCAGGTGACTCTTAAACCACTTGTTTTAAAACACTGCTGCATCTGAGTTTTCTCTGAAGTGTCCAGCAGGTGGTACTGTTACTGAAGCTACAGCAGGCTGATACACATGCCCAAAATTAGTGGACGCCTTAATGAGATTGCAGTTACAGTTAAGTGCTATAAAGAGAGCTGCTCTTTCGACCGCCATTACCGTGATATCAGGCTTTGTTTTTGTTTTTTCAGTTCCTGCCTAAAATGGTCCTGCGGTCTGCACATTAATCTGCATTGTGTGCCATTAAAAGCATTTTCTCCAATCGGTCTGGCACTGTTCAGTCCATTAACAACTGCAGCAGCACTTGGTGTTTGTGTGTCAACACCACTCCACTTTTTAAAGATGCTCTCTCTCCTTTTTTACAGGCAGTTAAATTTTAAAGAGTATGTTTTTGAAATATTTCAACATTTTTGCTAACTGCTCCTTTCTCTTGTGTTTTTTTTCTTCTAGGTAAGTGGCTGTTCCTGCCTTTAAACGTGTTTGTGGGTTTGAGCTGTGGCTCCCAGGTGACAGTAGAGGCCAGTGGAGGCTGTCAGGTGGCACAGAAAGGGTGAACTCCTCCTTTAAGTCCAGCACATCAAACCGGGTCCTTTGCTTTCTGTTAATGCAACAGTCTTTGTCAAAATGTCCCCATACCGTTGATCATCAAACTTCCTTCTCCGCTTGTTACACAGCAGCTTGTGCATGTCCTGGCTGTCAAATGAATGCAGCTCTTTATTTGACTTAATAACGACAGAAGCCCAGGAGGCTGCGCTGCTGTTGGTGGCGTGAAAGGTTGCAGGATGTTTGTCATTACGTGTGACATCTGACTCTTTGCTCTGATACCAAGCCAAGCGAATCAACTGGATTTGATCTGCAGCTCGAGGCAGAGCGTCTGTCTCTGTCCCTGTCTGTCCTTCTGTACTTCTGTATCTCATATTGAATCGTCAACCCCTCACATGTGCTATCAGGATGTCAGGGATTTCTATCAGTCATTAAGTTTTTACAAAACATGGTGATGTCTTTCCTCGTCAGTAAATCCTCGTATTTGGCTTTCAAAATTGTTGTTGATTAATATTTTTATCAGTTGGCTAACTGCTGCAGCATTAATTGATATTTATTGTCTTGTTGATCGACTTCGATGCCTCTGTGAATGCTGTAAGAAATGTTTCTATATTACAAAGCTTGCCTGAGCGTCATCATACCACAGGTTTCCTACACATGATATACTTTGTTCTATATTTTGCTTACAGTATGTAACAGCATGGCTTATATTCAAGCATCAGGCCAAAATCATAGGCTTACGCTTGCATTTTTTTTTTTATCCCTCCTACTGACATTTAAGTTTGTCAGTAATTGTAAGTTATAAAGCCGTCATTCTTGTGCCATTTCCAGAGCTTGCCTGGCATGAGACTAAGTTATAAAAGCTGCAGGGGCTGTTTGTTTGCCAGCCCTCACTGCAGGCAAAACAGCCGACAACAGCCAGCAAGGCGCCCCGCCACATGAAAAAAAAAAAAATAAATAAATCAGCTCGTTCCTCATAAGACCTCTTCTTTGCCCCTCTTCCTCCAGGCAAATCGTAGTTACTGTCACGCATTGTTCTCATGGTGGTGCAGAGTCAGGCAGTGATCTGGAAAAGGACCAAGCAGAGGGGAAATGTAGAGAGGGGCACGGTCAGGAGGGGAGGTGGAGTCTGAAGGGGCTTATTCCCCTTTCACCCTGTCACTGTGGGGGTTTACAAGGAGGCCAGAGCTGATATATAGGACTCCATTAATGGCACCCCACACACATCATACTGACAAGGTGGCCCCGGAGTCTTTCCGTGACCAAAGAGGGTTGTAACCACGGGAGTGTCATCCAGGGCTTTGCCAAAGCCTTTAAGTTTTGTCCGCGCTGATCTGGCGGTCAAAAACACCATTGTTGCACTATGGCGGATATATTACCCATTACCGTAAATTCCCTCGGGGGATATCCTCTCTGTGACTGCAGCTGAAGACAGTTTCTTCTTCATCTGGTAGTTAGTTAGCAGCTAAGAAGACAGCGTGAGAATGAGCCCAGGAGGTGGCTGATTGAGGCCACCATGGAGAAAAAGTTGCCTAAGTGTAGCTATGTGTGCTCTCACTGCATCATGGTTTACATTAGGTATGTTTCAATAAAGTTTTTTTTCAGTGCCAATATGCATGATTGATTCCTCCCTGTTCGTAAAGATGTTTTAGATTTGGAGCAAACAGAACGATTTTAATCATCCTCTGTCTTCAGGAGCATCAGAAAGCTATCACACATACGCTCTCTCCTCAAACGCTCCCGTCTCTGCAGCTTGTATGTCCTCGTATCAAATCCGAGCAATCTTGAATCTGAAAGCCAAGAAAGTCAACTTAAAGGATACTCTTTTGAATATCACTCCCCGTAAGCATAAAATGTGGCTTAAAAGCTTCCTCCGTTGTGGAAAATGGCAGCTTTAGTCAGCTTGTTTTCACAGCAGTCACACTGGATTCCAGTAGTGACCCAGAGTCACCGCAATAAAGCAATAAAGTCAGAGAGTCAGAGCTCTAAGTGTTGGTTTTTCACACCACTCCTGGACTTCTCCTCTGCCGATCGGTATGTTCACTATGTTGTAAACATAGTGAACATACCGATCAACCAATCAGGCCGCCAGTAAATAACTCAAAATGCTTCCTGCAGAGCTTCTGGCCTTTGAGGGGGCAACAACACGATGCGCAAGCGGCTAAACAGCAGAGATACTCACAATCTGAATTTCCAGTGGACTATTCCTTTAATAACACAACTTGGTGTTGCTGTGGTCAGTTTCATATTTTGGGTTTTATAGACAGGAGATGAAAAGCGTGTGTGCATGGTAACGTGGGAAAGCACAGTCTCCAAAATAATGTCAAAAGCAGCCTCCGCTCACTATATCCTGTATGGTCGCTGCCAGTTTGCCCGTTTCTCTGGTGTTTTTTTATCATGTGAAACTTCTGGCTGCTCAGTGAGGCTTGTGTGGTGATGAGCCACGGAGCGACTTTCACTTCCAAGAAGACTCTGTCTGTTTTGAGTGTTGCCAGTAGCGATGCTATCTTCTCTGACCACCGTTCTGGCCTTGTGCTGTATTTACTCATATTTCTATGGCGTGTCATGTTTCTATGGTTGCAGGCATTCCTGGTTGGCCGCGCCCTGCCATGAGTTTTTGATGACTCACTGCAGTGGCCAGTCTCTCCCCCTCGCTCTCACAGAAATCATATTTCCTCCTCCTCTGTTACCATGGCGTGGTTCCTCTTAATCACACGATGCTCTTATGGTCTGATTTGGCAAACCGGCGCCTCTGGCAAAGTGCAGCCATCCATGAGCCACTTTCCGAGGCGGCCATTTTAGCTCTGTGATCTTTGAGACAAACCAAGGTCTGCCGCCTTCACACTGAGCAGTGTGTCTTTCACTTTAGAAGATTTACATCATTGTGTCGACACTGGAGCTGATTTGTGCCTCCCAGAGATGCCTCACGGGGTTTTCTCATGAAGGCTCAGGTGGTTTTGCCAAAATCTGGGTGCGCAGCCCTGTGAGCGTCCATTAGCTGCTTGTGCAGACAGCCATTTTGACTCAATTGCCCTCCAGACAGTTCATGTTGCAGTGCTTGTCTGCGGAACAACATCCCCTGAGTGGTTTGTGCAATACAAGCTGAAACCTTTGTCCAACTGGTTTGCGCTGCTCTGCTTTTATCACATCCAGCATCCTGTCAAGGATTGAGTTCATGATGTACTTTCCTCATAGTCACATAAATGTCTTGTTGTTGGCGCAGATTTAGCGATGCGTCACTTTGTGTTGCATGCTCTGTTTTATAAAAGTACTCATCACCAAATAATTTGCACCACCGTCTGACTGATTTTGACTGGTACTTGTCAGCCTGTGGACATTTGGGTTTCAGCTAACGCTAACACACTTGTCAGCAACAAAACGACCCTCTGCAAGTGATTCAGGTTCAGCTTCTCGCTCAAGGACAATTTGCGGTCATTTAGGTGTGAACCCGGGGAAAACCTGGGTGGCTTCATTAGCCTACGTGGCCTCAGCTGCCTGCTCATTTACTGTGCAGACACAGCTGGTTTGTGTCAGTCCCAGATGGACTACAGATAGTCTTCATACACATCAGACAGGGTCTGTCGCTGTCCCTGTCCTGTTGTTTGCATCTGGAGAAAGTCACCTTCCCATCAGACATTAATATTTGATATTTTTGATGCACTGTAGATCTTGCCTTTCACTACAAGTCATTTTAGCTTTCAGGGATAAATGAAATCTGTGTGAAGCTGCTACTAAAGAGGGACTGATACCGATACTGGTATCAGATATCCATCCAATACTGACTTAGAGAGCTGGATCAGTGATAACGGGGTCGATCTTGTATCGGATACCACTATTTTGATCAATGACAGTTCAGTCCATTTATATCTATGCATTTATTTGATACATTTACAAAGTTGTTTCATGATCCCAGCCTGCCAAACCCCAGGAATCAATATTGGAACTGAAAAGGCTGGATTGGTTTGTCCCTTTCTGCTACCTGAGTGTTATTGTCTGTGTTATTTGGTGAGTAACTGCGATGAAATATGGACCAAATAATGTTAAAAGTTAAGTTTCATTTTATTGTCTTCCTTTATCTTTTGTTTTCTTCTGTCTCTCTTCCTTTTCATCCTCTTTAAACTACATAGCAACACTTATTTGTGTTTTAGGATAGAGGATAACACAATAGTATCCTCTATCAAATCATAATGAAACAGGTGTTGAGCCTGACTGCTCCAAGTTGTTTTTTGGCCTTTAAACCTCGCTGATTTGTTTTTAAGGCACATCAGAGGACAATCAGGCTGTCTTAGGTAATAAATGTACTTCGTATCAATACAGAATTTTGAACATGAGGTGGACAGATGTAAGAACCAACTCCAGAGCAGAGAGAAGAGGTGGAGTGTAGATGTAGAAGGCTTTCGATGCTTACATATCGAGGGGAAATGGCTTTTATTTCAGTTTAGCGAGCAGAACGGACTTAAGTGTTTCTGCACTTGCTCGCGTTTGCTGCATGTTTCAAGTGTCATGGTTGCTGAATAGCCGGAGAATTTATCACCAGATGTGTGCGTACATTGTTTGAGCAATACTCCTCCCAGCGTTTTTCCCACTGCTCCGTTTCCAAATGTCAAAATGCGGAGTTGCATTTAATGACTTGGAAGACAACTCTGCTGCTTAAATTACTCACTGTAAAGTCTGCGCTGGAATGCAGAGAGCTTCTTCATCTGCCAGAGGAGTTGAATGGGTTTGCTTTAAAGCAGCCACTTGAGCTATCTCCAGTCTCTCGTCCTCTGCAGCGTCCTCCATGGCAATGGGCTTTCATCACAGCTTAGAGTGGGACACAAACCGGTTTCTTTATTTATATCAGGCAGTGGTTGAGCATGAAGTAGCTGAATAACCATTGTGTTTTAGGGGTTTTCACCAGGCTTAGTTTGAAGAAGTTTCCACAGATTATATTAATTCTCATTTGGTCAGTTATGAATTTGTGAGTCTGTAGCATTTATACATTTTGCACTGTTTAATACGTTGTGTACTGTGTGTTTTAAGAAAGGATTTATAGTGGGGAGCTGAGGCTGGAAGAGGTTTGACACAGGTACAGAATGTTTCATTTCTCTCCATCTGCAATTTGGTGGTAGTAATGAAACAAAAGTCTGTTGTTGCCGCTGTTTCGCTTGATTTAGAGCCACGGGACAGGTAATGGAGAGCACATGGGCACAGAGTCTCTGCATCCAATGAACCAGCTCAACAAAGGCCTCCAGTTTTTAGATGAGTCAATACCACAGAGTTCCTGCAGTGTGAGAGATCTGTTTTCTTCTATCGTAAGTGGTTCTATCTGCCGCGCCATATATCAAGACTCTACTCGTGCTAGCAAAGCAACAGTTCAGTCGTGTTTATGATTTGTGATTCATTCCTCCAGATATCTCTTCAGTATATCATGTCTAATGTGACTATGAATCAATCAACATGAAAATACCAGGCAGGGAACTGGCAGCACATCTTTGTCCTGGTATGATCTGAAACAGAGCTCGAGCAAAAATGAACTGCAGTGATTGTTTTAATGTTACCGCTCCTGAAGGTGGGGTTACCTCCATCTGCTGCACAGTTCAGTGTCACTAATAGGACTTTCAAATACATCTTATTGTATTTGCACAAAGTGCTTCATAAAGCCCCTATTAAACTGCAAGAATTATTGGCTAATACAGTTTAACCCAGACCAGCTGGAGTCTTTACTAAGCTTATTGCCTCTTCTGCATGTGTGTTACTCCCTTTCTTTTGAAACATTGCTCCCAGTAGGCAACGAATCTGTTTTACATTAATTTATTTTGACAAACAGACCAAAGGTTGGATATTTATTTTAAGGGACTTATAAAATGGTGGCAGGGGATGAATTACTAGAACGACAATTCCTTGAGATAGAGCAGTGATGCCAGATGTTCTCCCTCATTTGCAAAATTTCAAGCTTCTCAATTATCTTATCACTGTTCCCTGCTATAGACGCTATGTACAGTCTGGGGCTCTTATGTGGTCTGCAGAGGGCACTGTAGTATGTAGGTAAGTGCTTTATTCTGATATTTATGCAGAATGACAGTGAAAAAGTGCAGCTGTCAGAGGATGACACAGTTCTACCACCTTATTTAATGGCAAATGGGAAAAATCACCATCCCCTGCAGACAGTTTCCAAAGCTCCCACTTATATTTTTAGCCTCACTGGAAACCGTGGTTATCCTGGAACTTCATATTGGTTTCCAGTGTGGATCAGTCTCAAAGGAGGCTGAGTAACAGAGATTTAAACACAGGCACAATTGTCTTTTCTTCAGGGAAAGAAATGACTTGATGGCTTTTCCATTTAGGTTTGCAGAGTTGGCTGGTTGGGGATGTGGGCTGTGACTGCTGAGGGAAAAGCAGGGAGACCAGAGTTTATGGACTCCTCCAGCACTCTCTCAGTGGTTGACCTTTAGGTTTAGTCTTTCCAAAAAAAAATACAAGAACTGTCTGACACAACTCCAAACCTTGGGAACGAATAGTAACTTTGACAATATATTGTCGGGCACCTTCAGCAGTTAACATACAGAGAGTGCTGGTTATTTTGTACCCTCGCTATGAATCAATGTGATAAGTTAGATACCATCAACGTCTTGTTTTTAAAACTCAAAGCTGTAGACTTGTCCTTGTTGTGTTTTGCATGGATGGTGGTTTTCCCCTCAGGCGTGTTGATAGTGGTTTGTGTGTCGTCTCTGCTGCTTATCAGTTCCTTCTTCTCTGCCGGCCCCCTCCTCCTCTGGATACACCCAACCTGGTTTTACAAACACAGCATCAATTGTACACCAGCTTTCTCAGTAGACATTGTGACTCATGGTTATGTTGTAAATCGTAACATCAAACAAACTGAGTGCTCCCCACAAGGACCAAATCAAATGAAATGACAGCAATGACGAGAGTGAAGTTTAATTTTTACGTTCACTGGAAAATAATGTTTCAGTCTAATTTCAGGCCTGAAACTGAGACAAGAGACCTTTTTCTTAGCTCACATAGATCACACTAACCTCTGATGGTTGGATCTGCCTCTCTTTGGCGAGGCATCGTCATGATATCAGATGGTAGTGGTGATGATGCTACTTGCAGCTGGTTTTCCAGGTTTGAGTCAGTCAGTTTTGACCAGATCTGAGTTTTTGCAGTTCAGTTCTGAACAAAGCAGCTAACAATAGCAGGTCGTTGCTTTGCATCTCAATGATTTCATGTTGTAGGTTGTGAAACACATCAGCTGGTTTACATTGACGTCGTAGCAAATAGGGTCAGTTGCTTTTGTTTACATTTCGTGTTCTGAAACCTCTCACTGAATGTCTGAAGGAGTTTTCCCTCTCAGCAGCAGCAGATTCAGATGTCATGGCAGATCTTCGTTCTTGCAGAGTAGGAACACGCACAGCCTTGCATCTGGAATTTATTTCTAAAACTATTTTAACATTATTTAGAAAAAAGTGTTGTTCAGTCTGATTGAATGTGAGAAAATCCAGTTGAGACAATACTACTAACCAAGTGCTATCGACTAGTTAGCTACCTTTGTTCAATAAGCACAATACACAAGTTTATTATCCGTCATTTAAAAAACTGTAAAAATATCCATCTCACAAAGTAATATACAGCATTGAATCCTTTATTCAGAAATTTTTGATATCAAGGCAAAATTCTGCCATTAGTGAAAAACTGAATATTTTGCTGAACAGGTTCCAGTTTTTTCCAAACTGATATATAATGTTTTATGTGCACATGAGTTGTGTTAAATTCTACTGTGTCCCAGTGGGGAGTCTGGCTGCAGACCCATTGATAGTTTTCACATTATACACAGTATTTCAGGCACGTTATTTAAATATTTACTTACAGCGCTAGTGAAAGTCTTATTTGAGCGGCCATGGGTTATAATGCTGTACATTAGTCTGTGTATCAGCCATGTGGGTTATTACTGCATTTTAAATCCATCACCTTTTACTGCACATTCATCATTGACCTGGATTTGTGTAAATTACTTTGTCAATGGTGTGCCAAGAAGCAGTATGTAATGGCAAGGTTATTTCAGTCCTTGTATTGTTTATTCTCTGTTATTATTAGACTCTATTTAGACTACAGGCCCTTGAGCTCAGCACAACGCTATCCCCGCTACATTGATCTTTTCCTATATGGCCTTAGAGGCACTGACAATCATAAATTTCTACATCAATTTTGATTATTACAAAACATTAAGTGCACACTGGACGCTAAAATGTATTGAGTACATTTCTTTTTGAACGTACACTTTGTGAAAATATTTCTGTCACTTAAATTTAGAGGAATAATAGATTTTGTGGAACACCAGTTCATGCTCTTGATCAGCAGTGGCCAAATAAAACCTACTTGCATCCATTCAGCTGTCTCAAAGTAAATGAGAAGATATGGATTAACATACATCTCAAAGATTACTTATCTTAGAAAATGTCAACTAACCATTTAGATCATGCTATCAGTGTCTGATTTGTGTACCAGCAAACTATGGAGAATACTGAAGAATGAGAACTAGAACTACATTATTTATTTCTCTAATCCTTATTAATTAAAGGACATTTATGTTTGCAAAAAAAGCAGTGTAGGCTATATGTGACAGCAAGTGTGTGGCAGTCTTAGTTTGGCTTGTTCAGATGTTTGACTCTTGCCTTTTATGCTGAAAAATGGCTAATTTATTTATTTATTTTTTTAAGCAGTGATGCCCTTCAGGCACACAGGGTACAAACCTTCTTTACTTGGCTCTCTCTCATCCCGTTGGTTTCTGTTTGCATCCTGTGTGCACACACCCCCTTAAATTCTCCTCCTTTCTTTCCTCTCGCCTCTCGGCCACACAGTTTCTCCTTCGACTGGGGACTGAGAAAGGTAGGAGGGGTTGTGAGCATCGTTGTTTCTCCATGCTGACTCATGCCGACAATTTGGTAGCAAGAGCCTTTATCACAGAGAAGCAAGAATGATGCAGAAAGAAAGATTTTTGGCAGGTCTTGTTTGTGCGATAATATTGCATGCAAATACTGTATATTGACGTGGTAGCAGTCAGAAATATTTAGAGAAGGAATTCTCACAAGAGCTAAAAGAAGTCAACTAGGACTCAAAATGGTGGCAGGAATGGTAATGCCCTTAACTGATCTGAGGGCAATCTATGAGCTTCTGTTTCGAGATGGTGTCATTGTGGCCAAGAAGGACAAGCGTCCACAATCCATTCACCCTGACATCAAGGGGGTTACCAACTTAAAGGTGATCTGCGCTATGAGCTCTCTCAAATCTAAAGGCTATGTTAGGGAGACTTTTGCTTGGAAACATGCCTATTACTATATTACCAACAAAGGAATTGCATACCTGCAAGATTACCTGCACCTGCCACCGGAGATCATGCCTACACCCCATCAACGTGTTTGGCGTCCTGCATCCTCTGCTCGAGTCTATGCAGTGAAAGGCCCCTCACCATCTATCCCAAAACCCAAGCCTGGACGAGTAAGCCATGAGAGCATGATGGACAGTCACATTTATCGCCACAAGAGAGTTGGAGAAGAGAGAGAACAATCTGAGAGGCCTCCAAAAAACTTCAGAGGTTCCTACCAGTGTGGTGCATCAGTTGGCCAGCCTGGTGTTCAGACCCAGACCTTTTTTAACAGAGACAAGGAATTCTACAGAGAAGAGGAACATTTGGCTGGTCAGGATAACAAGAAAAGGTCAATCAAGAAGGCCAAGCAGCCTGTTTCTTTAGCCACCACTTCTTCAATTGTGACAAAGTTCTCCAAAGAGATGCCAACTGTGAACATGGCCCCATGTGCTCCAGTGAAGGAAGTCCCACAAGAGTCTGCATGTGTGAAGATTCAGGAGGCTATGATTAAGGAGCCCACAGAAGATTTGATCCCAGGTGTGACAAGAGGAGAAACCTTGGATCTTGCCTTGGAGGTTCTTGGAGAGGTAGTCCCTGAGGTTGAACTTGGAGAAGGTGCAGTAGTTGACCGGCAAACGATACCTTCGTCGGCAGCATTTACTGAAAAGGAAGAACAACAGAACGTTAAGGATGAAGACGGTGTTTTTGAGGAAGGTACTGTTGAGAAGTTGTCATATGATGTTGAGAAGATGAAAAAGATGAATGTCACAGTCTTCAGTCCCAGCACCAAAGCTAAAACCCCTAAGTCTGATCCTGACCATGATTCAGCAACTCCATCCACGGCCAACGACAGTTTCAGAGACCTTACAGAGGAAAAGGTGGTGGTATATGACATGTCTGGTATAGAGGACACCCAGAAGGTCATGAAGAAGACCATTACCATGAAAACCACCTCCTTCAGTGCAGCCTTTGAAGCAGGTTGTCCCGACTCTGTCATCCCCTCAGAGGGTCCAGGTGCTGCCCTGAAGACCACTCTGCTTCAGGGGGACCAGGGCTTCCTCTCAGAAGAAGACCAGGAGAAGGAGCAGGATGTTCAGAGGGTCTGGCCTGACTTCCTGGAAGGTTTGAGCTTGTTTTAGTTCCTCCTCCTCCTCCTCCTCCTCCTCCTCTGTTCCTTCTTCTTTCCTCCTGTCTTCAGTATCTGTGTGTTGCTATAGGCACTGCTTGTGTTTAGGAAGTTGAGAGAGAGATAATTTGATCATCTACCAATACAAGTAATGGTCTTGTCATTTTCCATACAGCTAAATAACAACCAGACTGCCAATTAGCTTTCATTTTACTGGATGCATTGACGACTTGTGCTAATATTAAGTCTTATATCTACATTTGAATCCCATCATGTTTGCACAATGCTGTGTTTAAAAACTTGGCAGTGTGCTGGCAAGATTTTTAAAACAAAACACATACTGATTTGCATATTTAATGTTCACTTATTTGATTTACTAAATGGAACATAAATATCACAGATCAGCTAACTGAAGCTGGTGCAACTGAAAGGAACATTCGAAAGCAAGTAAGAATTTAATTACAAAAGCTTTTCTGAGCCGATTTTTCTGTGCTGTGTTTTTGGTGCTGCTTTCTGTGTTCACATGAGAATCTGAGCTGCACGATTCGACCCCACGCTTTAGTGTGGCCTGTGATTCTTTACATCTGCTCTGTGTTACCTAAATGCAAATATTTAGAAGTGCTTCCTGTGCGATGTTTAGGGGTGAAGCTGTGACTTGCATGGTCCTTTATGGGTCTGACAGGCTGAGGTAGCACATCATCAGTTTAGTAAGTTTAAGTACAGACATGGGCAGTCATCTGAGAGCATTTTTGTATAATTTATACTTATACACACATTCAGCGTGTCCAGCTTCCCCACGGGGAACCTTGTTTTTTGGCTTTTTCCTGCTGTAGATGAGCTTTAATGACATCAAGGCATGGAAATAAATGTACATACATGCAGTTATTACGTGGTATAGTTTGCAGGAATTTAGTATTTTTCACTAACGTAGCGTTTTTTTTGTTTGTTTGTTTTCATGGCTTGTGCAGAAATATGCATAAATTTTAGCCTTTAGATTTCTCTTTTCATATTGCATACTGTAGATATATGTAGATGTAGATGTAGATATTGAGTTGTTTCCACATGAATTACTGATGGAGTTCATTCTGCCATCTGCTGGGGGAGAAGAGATCTGCTGTAAATACTTTCCTGCTACTGTATTGCATGTTATTTACATGGACATCCTAAATGGTATGACCCAAATTAATCAACTAGCCAAACCAGTCATTTTCTCTTCATCTTACAGCACATGAAACATTTCCCAGACTTCTCATATAACTTACACAAGATGTTAGCTTGATGATGATCAGTTCTTCATAAAAACCTCACATTTAACTGCCAGGCTTTACCTTAATATGCAGCCTGCCTGAGAACTTTCCATTGTCAGAGCTGATATATGACTAAGCAGAGTCTGGGAAATGTGAGCCCAATTAAGCCACACTCAGCTTTTCCTGCCTGTGCCTCCGCAAGCAGGGCGAAGCAGTCCAGATGAGAACATGTGGCAGTTGCCACCTTTCATCTGCCCTTCAGTGTTTTAGCCCAGCCTGCAATGAACGTAAACTCCAACATTTAAAAAGACCATACTGTACTTGAATGGTCTAGCCACAGCAGCACACACAGCTACTAACCTGCTGTCTCATACAGTAGGACTATGTGTTGCATTTATTACGTGACACAGTGACAAAGAGAAATCAACAGGAAACAGCTTGAGCTACGATGGAAATTAATTATACTAGAGACTTCATGGAGGCTTTGATTCAACACGGCCAAGGTAGGAAGTCTTCGTTGTTGGTACAGTTCTGTCGTCTTACCAAAAGGTGTCAGCAGATAAATACTTTATGGTGCGTCTCAGCTTGTGGAGAGGACCAGAGAGGATGTAGCAGGTATGGGTGTGTCCGTCCCTGCCAGCGTATCAGATAACAGTCCAGGACGGGACGTTGTGTCTGTGTTTAAGTGACAACACTTTGTTTTAAGTGTTTTGAAGGCTGTTTTTTAAACACAACTGCTCGCTCTGTGTCTGTTTATTCCCTCGTGTGCAGAGTTTATTTAGAGAATAAAAGTGAAGCAAATTATAGTTCATAGCTTTACGCTGAAGACCTTGAGTTTGACACCACCCACGCTGCCTGGCAGTGTGATCATGTTCCCTGGTGTTAAGCTCAGGGGGGTGTGGGCTGCGGGAAGGCCCCTGAGTGGCTGCTCCACGTCTCTCCCCTGCACAAGATGGTTATGGCTGAATGCATGGCATCACAGTGAAGTAACAGGCCTGGGTGGGCTCAGGAATATTGCACAGCTGCATAGATGACATGTCTCAAGATACACAGACTGTATGTTGCCTTGGATAGACACAGAATTTTAGTTTTGCTTGGTTTTCATCTGTGGGGCTGCAACTAGTGTATGTTTTTTTCTATTACTTCTTAGAAAAATGCAGAACAAGCCAAAAGAAAAACCCAGAAGAGTCCAACTAAGAGTCCATAACCAAAGATACTCAACTTGCAATTATATAAAATCCCAAGAAGTAGTAAATCCTCATTTTTGAGGAACCGAAACAAGTGAATGTTTGGCATTTTTGCTTAGTGAATGACTTCAGCTATTCAGTTGAATTGTTGAATGTTTTTGTCATTTGACAGATAATCAAATGATTTTTTTCCAGCACTACTTATCTTTAGTGTCGAAGTTGCTGCAACTAGCTAATATAGAGTTAAAGCCCTTAAATGACAGCTCAAGACAACTAAACCGCAATGAGATGAGAAGAATTATGGCCAGAATGAAGCAACATGTTTACAGAGATGCTGCTGTTTAGATGAGTGGTGACATAAAACAATAGGTTAGATAAGAATATCTTCTGTTGCTTTCTAATATTAGTTAAATGTTCCAGCGCTCACTGTTTAAGCCTTAAATCATTGCTGCCGCAGTCATACAGTATGATGCATATCCTGTGGATATGGGGGGCATAATTACATTTTTTTCATGTCTTCTACAGAGAAGCCTTTGTTACAGTAGCTTGCTGGCAATAAACCACGTTTTCCGCTCTTTGTCTAAATCCTGTAAGAAAAAGTGAATGTGTCCCTGGGAGTTTCTGCAGCTCTGCACATGGATTCCATCCAGTGGCGCTCGTCAGAAACCACCACGCATGAGATGCAGTTTCCACTGAGGAAAGCCTCACAAATTGAGTCAAACTCGCAGCGCTGTCTCGTTTTTACTTCCCAGCCGAGCCTCCGCTTCTCTTTTTTTTTTTTCCTGTGCTTTTTTAGCACGCCCCCCTGGTTTTGATCAGAACACAATGTCGTGAGGTCAGATCCGACTCTTTGGCAGTTCAGTATTTTCTCTAAAAGTTGTGAAGACGCTGAGCAAAGATGGACTTATGCTGCTGTTTCTGTTCAGGACCACGAGACGGTAGGATTGCTTTTTGACAAAGACTTTATTATTTTAGACTTTGTATCAGTGAATTTGGGGATGCTACATCAGGAATGAATTAAATAAGATGATTTTCTGGCATTATGTGTGCCATCTGAGGACTCTGCCACTCCCAGCATCAGTACCGTTTAAGAAGACTGCAAATAAAAAAACATCTCTCACATTCCTCTCATTGCTCTCCTAATCCTACCTGCGCTCTTTGGGAAGTCTTTGTCATTAATGGTTGAGGCATTTTAACTGAAATCAGAACGACTTTTCACCTAACAGACTGTTCAGTCATGTGAAGTTTGACTTTTTTGCCGCCATGTGGGTATGCAGAACTTGTGTCACAATATGGGAATCATTGAGCAAACACATACCATGTGAAGGGAGTGGGAGTGGGCCGACTCCTCCCCCATGAAGGAGTGGTGGAATGAATTTATTCCAGACATCTGTACTGCTCCCTTGGTTTTGTTCCCTTTGCTCAGTATTTACTGCCATCAATTGCCAATTTGAGTTGCCAGTTTATAAGGCTTTGGGGATTCGCTTGACATTTTCAAACTGGGATCATATAAGGTCTCATCCAGAAAGAGCTGCTAGCACGTCAGACGTATATCACTCACTTCCAATCACCCTTTCTTCATTGTTGTGGCTTCACTTTGCCCTCTATGCCCACCTGCTTGACTTTTCAGGCAACTTTAAATGTATTCATTCAGCTCTTTTTTTCAGTCTGTCAGAGCCTGCCTGTACATCAGAAGTCTGAATTCTCCCCTGCACGTAGATTAAGGTTGTGCTCATACCATAAGCAGTTCGAGGTCTAGGTTGTACCGTCTATTTCTGCTTTTTTTTATGGAGCACGGTTGGCGTGCGGAATTGCATTGGCGTTGAGTGTGATCACGACACGGGTCTTGGTGTTGGGTTTCCGCGTGGCTTTGGGGGTGAAAGTGACACTGTTTCGAGTGCACACCAACTGATGTTCCCTGTTTGATTTTCTGACAACAGAAACACTGAAAGAGATGCTGTTTTGCCTGCAGTGAGATGCCTTTGATGTCTCAGCAGTGATGCACAGAGATGTTGTGTGTGTATTTGTGCCGTTTTAGTTGGTCTTATGACAGAAGTCCTTGCGTAGCTCTGTGCACTGATGTAACACCGACTACAAAAGTCATGCTGCTTTAAACCTGAGAACCATGTGAAATGCTCAGAGAGTAATTTACTGGTGATCATACAGTGGTAAAAAGTGGCTGTAGTTATAGTGGATTGACAGGTTTGAAAATGTCTAAATTACGGAGTTTACACATTGTCACAAGGTGTAATTTAAACAGACATTTTCCTTCCAGGCTGTTCGGTGTTTTAATAACAGGGCCTGTCCAGAGGAATGAAAAGCACTTTATGATTTAAGAGTTAAAAAAAGGAGTTGGTATTTTGGAGATTTTTTTTGAACAGTTGGTGGTAAAACGGCATCCAGTTAAGTAGGTTTCTGGGAACCTTATAGACACGAGTGAGCTGTCCAAGCATAAGGAAGCAATTAGCAGCTAGGGAAACATAGTGAAGTTACATAATGAGAATGAATTGATAGCGAGTGGCTTATTCTGCAAGGGGAAAAATAAAATGGGGAGGCATGGCTTCGTTATAAACATTTGGAAAAGGAGGAAGGGGTTGGCCTTGGATGGTCTGTGACTCGTAAACCATGATGGAAAATAACTGCAGGAGCTTCAGCGGGTAAAAAAAAGAAAAAAAAAAGTCCTATTGAGTGAATGAGTAGGAAACTTTGACACTGGCTGAAGGTGGATCTCGCTCGCATGTAGTTTTGCTTCTTATCAAGGCTGACCCGAGTGAGTGTGTGTGTGTGTGTGTGTGTGTGTGTGTGCGTGCGTGTGTCACACAAAACAGCCTCATATATTATTAACTCCTGCAGATAGGCTGCAGCAAGCGAGGAAAGCAGCGAGCCAACTGCTGTAGGGGAAAACCAGTGGAGTCACTTCCACAGAAGAGGACAAAACTTCTTTTTAACTCCGTCAGGGCTGCAAAGTGGCTTGTGTTGGAGGAATTAGAGCATTTTTGAAATAAGTGCAACCTATAAAAACAAAGAAAAGTGAGTAGGAAAGAAAGGAGAGGAGCTGTTAGAGTAAAGTACGGGAGAAGAAAGGGGGAGGGAGGGAGCTACTTCTGCCAGAGGACTGAGTCACAGGGAAGAGAGGCGAGGGAGGGGTGCTCTTTCGTTCTTCTCTCTCTTGTAAAAGTCACGGACAACTTGGCTGCGGTGCTTGTTTTAAAGTCCGGGATGGCACCACACCCCTAGGCGCCACCGCCCCCCTGCTCCTGCCCTCCACTCCCCCTCACCTTTCACCCCCCTCCCCAGCCCTCCCACCTGTCTTCAGAGCCTGGGACTCTCCACTTTGTACCAGGCCCGATGCCGGCAAGCCCCCCTGGAAATGTGTTCCCAGCCCTGGTGGTTGTGGGCCACATTGTTACCTTAATCGCTGTCTGGCAGTGGAGAGTGCGCAAGAAGCAAGGTAAGAAAAGCTGGAAAACTCATGGCTGCATGGCTTACTTCAGGAGAGGTGACGGTGCAGCTGTAAGAGGAAGCTAGATGAAAGGTTTTTCTGTGCGTATAGCCTCTCGCCGGCTGTCCTCTTCCGTCGACTCTGCTCTCTTGCCCTGTGTGTTTTTGTGTGCGCACACTCCTTCTCGCTCTTCCTCGCTCCCCCCCTCTTTTTTTCCTCACACGTCTCGGTTTCCTGTGGTGTGGAGATGTTGCAGTTAACCCCGTAAATGCTGGCTGTGATGTGATGACGTCGGAGTCTGAGCGTTCTGGTCGAGTGGAGGATTTTGGCTTCGTCAGAGCTTTTGTGTGCACACCTCAGCATCAGCTTAGCTCCTCTGCTCGAGCTTTGCCTCTAATAGTGTCTCCATCCTTTCATCCAGCTTCTGTCTTTGTACAGATCTGGTTTGATGTGAGTTTAAGCCCTTGACTATTAGTATGTTAAATTAGTTTGTGGATCCTGCTGTAGTGTTAATAGTCTCGTTCAACTGGTTTCTTCTTGGAATGTTTTCAGAGTTGAAAGATGAGCATATCCTCTTCACACTCCTAACACGTGTTGCCAGGAGGAAAAAAAAACTAAACCTGTTTGCTGGACTTTGAAACACCTGAGAGCTACCTGGCATCTGTAGCTTAGCATCACCAGACACACCTCACTCAGACCTGTTTTACTGTTGACACAGCTTGACACAATGGCGGCTGTCTAATGCATGTCTGCAGGCGACACACCCTCAGGCAAATTAAAGGATGTCTGAATGAGAATGTGCAGGTGGAGATAAGAGCCATTCCTTTTTCCACCTCTGAAAGCTTAGCAGGAAACCAGTTTTGCCACCGGACACACTGAATTAAAAACAATCAATGCATCTTAAAACAATGAAGTCACATCATAGCTGCTCTACCTGTATGCAGCTCACTCCAAGCTGTAAACTGTGAGAGGATGAACACCAACCTGAATTTGCCTAAACCGAAACTAAAACCTGTACTTTCCCCTCATCCCTCCCAGAGGTCGAGGTCGGATAATAAACTGCACAAACCCTTTCTAAGGAAGGAAAGGAGGACACACCTTGAAGTAGATAAGAGAGTTTTCAGTGACGACAGTGACAGAACGAGCAGTGACAACACACCCAAAACGCTTAATATGCAAATCAGAGCAAACTCAAAAAGTAAAAACAAGTAAATTTATCTGCCTCTGCTCTCCTTATCTGTGCAGAATTAGTGTACAGTGCAGACTATATTGAAGCGCTGATCAAGTAAAGGTTACCAGGATCAGGTTTGACTGTTAAATTAGGGGAAACATTGGACTGTAAAACCTGGTTGCGTGCTATCTCTACCTTCTGTCAATATCTAAGCCATTTGCATATGAAGAGATCTGCTTTCAGCTCTCTACTTGCCGCAGTGCAGACAATAAGTCTACACCCTGTACATCAGCAACGGTCATATTCCCTCTTGCCACCGTCTGCCTGAGCTGGACTTCAATGATGTATTTTTAACAGAGGAGTGAGGTGTCACGGTTGATTTCTGGCCTTCTGGATGTGTGGTCATTCTTTACGCTACACATCCAGTGTGAATCAGACACATGCTGGATCTAAAGACACAGTTTGTCCACTTGTCTAAGTTAGAATTATAGTTTTAATGGAGCGACAAGGTGCCTTTGACACAGTGGGAAGGTGAAAGTGGGTAAAAGGTATTTTACCCCGAGCCAGGTTTAAAAAAAGCTCACAGTGTGCCACAGATGGCGGCGGGTTAATGGTGGTAAACTCGACACTGGGGGGGACGGTGGACTGTGTATCCTGGATACTGTCATAACAAACCAGAGGAGGAGGTCTTTGGTTTTCTTTCACAAGGCCTCACACTGATCCTCGGGACCTTGAAGGAATCCGAGTGCTCTGTTGGTGCTTACATAATTAAAGAGTCATTTGCACTAAGTGATTGTGTGTTTCTGTAACTCATAAACCTTTAAGGGCTCTGCCAGAGGCTTGTGTTGATCCTGACCTCTCCTTTCACACTCTTCAATGCTGTCCTTTCACGGCTCTTTTTCCTTGAGATTTCCTGTGAGCTTCTCTCTGAAGACTCAGAAGATTAGAATGCTTCATATATTTCACCACACCAGCATATCTAATCCATTTAGGAAGCCACACCCAAGTCTGCACCAGCGTTCATGGACGCCCCACTAGACTGGCAGCTGGGTCTGCTAAACCGCTTGCCACATCCAGCACGCTGCAGGACTGGGTTTAGATTTTGGCTGGTGGTGTGCAGCTGTGACTCACTTTCCTGTCTCCTTTCACTGTGGCAGTAATGACAGACTTGAGGGGGGGGGACTGCCTGCTCTGCATTGACTGAACAGTGCAAAAACACGCTGTTATTCAGGCAGTGTTGAAAACAATGCATGCCCACAGCGTCCCCACACACCCGACACAATGAGCAATGAAATGTAAGACACACCGGTGGTTAACCTTGCTCCCGGCAGCCTTGTCCTCTGTCTCTCAGTACACCGTGTGCCCTTGTCTGTGTTTGTGTTTCAGGGGGTTAAAGTAAGCGTGTCGAGGAAACACGCTTCGCGATTAAAATCTTTTAGGAAAATTGGCAGCAGCTACCATCGCAAACATCCGAATGCATTCATCACCAATCCAAGTTTTAATTATTTCAAGATTAAAGACGCAAACTGAGAGAAAAGTTGGTGTTTTTGATAGGTTGCTTTAATTTGGTTATTTTTTAAAATTTATTTATCGGTGTTTGCTGATGTTTTTAAATGCTGAAGACAGTTTTTTTTTAGTCTGCATGTTGTCTTGTTTGAATGCTGTTGGGTGGCACTGTGGTGATCCAGAGATTGTACTAGTTATCATTCCTGCTTTGACTATCACTGTTCAGAGAGACAAACCTGTTCTTTAAAACTGACGTCCAAAAATACCTTCAAACTACATCAAAGTCTGTTCCTGTGTGCAGCACACAGTCATTTAGCAGCCTTTACTTCTGCTACATAAGTCTTAATTATAACAATCTGTTATGAACTAAAAAAAAAAAAAAAGGCTTTAGCTCAGTGTTCAGCCTGTTCTGACTGTTCCTTTAAGATATTTTATTGCTTAAAGTGAAGTCCTATAGCCAGACTGTTCTACCACTCCCCCTTTATGAAAGACATTTACCCTCCATGACATTGTGTGTTTACTGTCACGGTGATTAGTTCGCTGCCTTATCTTTTAAAAAAAAAAAAAAAAAAAAAGGCGCGTACCTGCATGTGAATGTGAAGAATTTCTCAATGTTACGCAAAGACAGACAGAAAACAACACTTCTCTGTTGAAGTTATTTATGACCCTCAGCTGTTGAAGATGTGGAGGGAACATGATTTATCACCCACGAGCAAGCGTCGCTGTCAAACCTGCACTTCGCCCCGTTGTGAGCAGTCAGTGAGACAAAGGAAAGGAGCGTCTCCCGCTGGTCCTAATTATTACAGATCAATGCGTCTTCCCAGAACTTGCTCTAGTTTCTGTTTTGCATTTAGGGGCCTGGAGGGTTATGTAATCATGGGAGAGGCGCACATGCTAAAATAGGGACATGGCGTGTAGTCCCCAGCAGCACACACAGCCCTCCGCTTCGTGTATTTTGGGGATGGCCCTCCCGGGCGCTCTTTAATGGCACAAATCGTTCTACACTGCGCGCACGAAGGCGACAACAGAGCGGGATGGAGCGGCGCAGAGCTCTCCAGCTCATCTCAGACAGAAGTGGGCTGGGCTTGTGACAAAGAGTCTGCAATCTGACACGAGCCTGTGTGTTTTTTTTTCTCCTCCATGTGGCGCGGATAGAAAAGTTTCTGAGGGCTGGGAGCGCGTAAGAGAAATACTCGAGTCGGGGGGCGTTTTCAACGAAGTCCAGCGCGCTGTGCGTTTACGCGCGGCACACACACACACACCAGGATGGCCCGAGCGGAGGATACGATGCGCGCTGCTCTGCCGTCCTGGTTCGGCGGGCTGGAAAGGGGAATTATATACAGACAAACTAATTACATCCACGAAATGAGCTGCGGAGAAGTGGGCTCTCATCTGTACAGCCGAATGTGCTGCGCAGGTAAGTCCGAGCGCTCAGCCGCTCTCTCCATCTCTCGGCGCCTGTAATAGGAGGACGTTCTGGTTGGGAGGGGCTGATGGGGATGCTGTTAACCTTTTCCATGCCTCCACCCACAATACAGCAAGCTCTGAGGGTCAAGAGAGTGGGCGTCCAGGAAGTCTCTGAGCAAATAACACTAATGTTATTATTGTATTGTTAAATTTAATTGCGCTTTGATAGAGACACAGAAATTGCTGTGATGACAATTTCCTCATTAGCTCCCCTCCCACAGCGCAGATTGTACTGTAACGTGAGCAGAAACCGATTAGTTGATCCAATCAATAAATTGCTTAAGGAGTTTTTAAAGCAAAAATACCAAAACATTTCAGCTGACAGTTTTCTGTTTATTTGTTTTTCTTTCGATTGTGTTTGATGGTCTTAATCTTAGCAAGTGTTTTGTGGTCCTTGATGAAAAAGATAATGTTTGTGTCATTGTGTGTCACCGCCGCTCGCAATCACTGTGTTGACAGAATCCACCATCAGTCACTGAGTAACCTTCAGTGTGTGTGCCGAGAGGCTCAGCCTGAGCAGTCAGTACATATTTACTTCATGAATGTTTACCTGCTGATTACGCCCTCTGAATTTGTGACAAAGATTATCCGTCATTCATCCGAGCCTCTGAGTGTTTGTATTTCCACTGACGTTCAAGTGCAGTGAGAAATGACTCTTTTCCTCCTGAACTGAGAGGTCTCTGGAGGTTTGTGGCCAAAGCTGCTCGTCTGTAAACAGCTCGCTGATGGACTCGCAGCCTCTGTGTGTTTTGGTCATGTTTTCATGGCAACCGCTCTCCCGACTCAGTCTTCCCACTTTTAAAAGTGACTGTGCATGAATGCAAGTCAACACCGCAGGGCCCCCAGTGAGCCGGGGCCCTCTTAACAGCAGTCTGGACTCTGATTATGGACTTAGAGCCAAGAAGGTTGTCAGCTACTAGTTAGCCATTAAAGTGAATTATTGAGGAGAACTTCACACACATGCTCCTCATGTGTTGTAGTGCAGCTGTTTTAACAGAAGAGGGGGACAAACAGCGTTGAGCGGCAAGCTCCTGGTCTCTTTAATTGGCCCTTGGCTGTCACAGCTGAAGGTCATAAATCCAGCCATTATCTAGTCACCATATTTTCGGAACCACGAGATTGTAAACACCGTGTGGGCTGATTACGTGTGTTTTTAATGAATGCTCAGGGGAAATGATACTCCCGTTGTAAAAGTGAGTTGGAGTGATCTGCACTTTATAGTTATGGAGAGAAAACAAAGTGTGGGCAGTGCCAGGACAAATCAGAAGGGCAGCATTGTCCAAGAAATGCCTCAGTGTTGTTTCTTTTTGGGTTCGTGGAGTTTTTTTGTCCATCTGCATCTCCCATCTTTTTTCCCCACCGCCTATCAGCACCTGAGTTTGTTTTGAAAAGGAATGAATTCCTCACAGTTATAATAACAGGCATAGCTCTGTCTTATTCTGCGGTAATGCATGCTTTCATGCACTCTTCATTGCCAGCTCAAGGTTGGATCTGCCCCATAATGCCCTGGGGCTTCCATTCCTCTCCTTTCCCATCCAACTTTCATACCATCATCCCTCCATCATAAACCCCATCAGGACCTGCCAGCCAGATGATACGCAGTGTCGGTTAGCATTCCTGTCGTCAGTGGGACTGACATCGCATGCTGTCACTTGCACAGACGAACAGACGGGCAGAGTTTTTCGGGCTCAGGGTGGTGTTATCACAAATAGGCGGCTCCCCCTGTCTGTGAGGAGGGTGGGTGCGCCCTCAGGAGGAATGCATTGACATGCGTGCCTCTCACGGCAGGACTGTCATCGTAAAACTCGTATCAGCTCTCACTGCCGGGCTTTATCGCTGCATGTTATCAGTCAGAGGGAAAGAGAAATGTCCTCACCTTCCTGCACTCTGTGTACCTAACAGCATTTTGTTTATGATGGGTGATAGCTGCACTTTTTTTCCATCATATAATAAGTGTGTCTGCTATTTTGTTACCTACTGAACATTACAGTATACAAAATGTGGTTTTAAGTCAATAAATTAAAGTTAGTCTTGCTTCAGTGTCTGATTGCAGCATGACTTTTTGAAATCAGTGCAAATTAAGGATTTTGCATCTAGTCTTTGGGGAGCGGTGCAGCCGTACTGCGATGTTAAAAATGCAGTTCAGCAAGGAGAAACCAGCTGCACGTGAGTATTTTAAAATTGCAGTTCACAAGACTTTGAACCAACTTTTACTCACATTAAACTCCATTCTAGAGTTACTAAAGAATCTGTCAATTTTGATGTTAATTCTAGGATTAGAGTTTTAGCACACACACAGCCTATAAGGTTGAGTTTAGGTCTGGATGAATGTGTAGTATCAGCAGCTCCCATTTCTCAAGTCCCAACAAGCCCCCTCCCTTTGCAGGCATCCCAGAAATCTCTCCTTTACAGCCATATGTCAGCATCTGCACAGAAAATTGATGCTGTTGAGGGTGGAAGGTGTTGCAGGTATTCAGGTGCTGTGGGACGTGTGTGGAGTGTGGAGGTGGTAGATTTAGAGCACCTGAAAGTGTTGTCAGGGATTGTTTTTGCAGATGAACAGAGCATGTTTGAGGAGTTTTGTTGCATGAAAAAGATTCTCCTTTTCTTTCACCACGCACAGACACACTCTGCTCTGTCAATCCACACAGAGCCACAATAGCTGCTTTGTGTCTGGGATAATGTTCTCCAGAAATGTGGTTACTCTATTAAGAGTTTTCTGAAAGTCTTACTGCCTCTTTTGTGTTTTTTGTCCGTTCGAGTTACTGGCTCAACAGAAGCTTTGCTCAAGGTTGGAAATTCTTCTAAGGAAAATAATCCAAACCAAATGCTTCAGATACAGTAAAGGATTGGTCTCGCGGGTTGTTCTCATTAGAGATCTTAAATGCTTCTATTCTTCCTGCTGCTGGATTCTCTCCTGTAGACAACCCCCCCCCCCCCCCCCCCCCCCCCCAAGAAAAGCGCCCGCTGTCTCCCTCATGTACCGAAACAAAACCGTTGCCGCCAGTTTCTCCCTAATTGTGTCCTGATGGAGGAAGAGCGCTCATGCTCGAGGTTTTCTTGTGATTGTACCATGTCGAGAAATGGCTGATGTTGTTTCCACTGCCTGGCTCTGCTGCCTCCTGGCACGGTCTCCTCAGAAACAGGCTTTTCATTGAGGCTCCGTGTTGTTGTGTGGCACGTCCAGCCCCCGACCACACACCGGTGACTGCTAGCTTGCGTTCAGATGGGGTTAACGGGCTCCAGTGGACCGATCCGGACAGCCTGGGGTAAATGAGGGAATGCCCTCTTTTCTTTTCTGCACAGTCTTTTTGAACGTTCAGTCTCATGCAGTAGTTAGTTGGACACACGCTACATTTTTTGTGCTTTTGTGCTGTCTTCCACAGCAAGGTGAGCTCGGTCCAGGCCATGTTGAAATGTTTCAGCACATCATCTGTGGCTTATTCTGACATCTGACCTTTCTCTGACAATCAAAGTCAACTTTATTGTCAGTTTCACCACAAGCACAGGACACACAGAAGGGTCGAAATGTTGTTTCTCACAGTTTTAGTTAACTTTATTTTTCAGAATACTTTTGTTATTGTTGCAGGAACTACTGCGGGCGGTACATGCTCATAGTGAAATAGAGAGTCTTAAATAGTGTTTGTATTTGTTGTAATTCGTATTTTTGTTGAATTGTTTATCACTCAACAATAAAGCGTGTGGTAAAAATAAAGGCAACATAAAGTCACTGTGATGGACTTCACATTTTAAGGCCTCTTCAGTTAAGTGTAGTTGAGTATATGCAATTTGTAGTCAGTAGGACAAAACATGGAACAAAACCTCTTTGGTCTCTTTAGCAGTTTGCTGCTCATTGTTTCCAAAGTGACTAACAATTACTAAAATAAACTTGGAGACGGATGTTTCTTCACATCTGCATTTTGATTTAGATGTAGTCAGTGCAGTGGTCTCTTTTGGTGCTCAGTGAGGGTCTTTGGTGAGGTGTGGTTTGGTGGGTGTGACCGGGGTGTACATAACACCGCACATAGCAGCGCAGGGCCAGGAGGAGAACCATCCTTCTCTTTCCAAAGACCACTTTGTAGTGAGTGACAGCTTCTGACATTGCAGCCCGCGGGCAGGCATTTTGCAAGAGCTGGTGAAAAAGAAAAAAAAAAAGGAGCATAGAATGTCAGAGACAGCGAAGGGAGAAAGGAAGGAAAAAAAGGGAGTAAGACTTGTGTTCAGGAACTGAATCAGTGGCTTGAACACTCCCACTTAACTACAGGATCCCACACAGTGAAGCAGTGTTTCAGGCAATGAGAAGAAGTCTCATGAAGTAGACAGCATCGCCTCTCAATCTGCAGAGGTTCCCGTTTAGTTTTGGATCACTGACGTAGCTCCAGCACAGCGATGGAGCAGAGGTTCAGAAACTACTCCTCTGACAGCATGGGTAGTGACAGGGTCTTCGTAGAGGAGTCCTACTACCAGGGGAGGCTGAAGGCCACGGACCACAGGAAAGGTAGAGTTTGTCATCACCTGGACGCTGTTTCACTAGTTCTGGCTTTGAGATGTTTTCTGCAACTTAATTAATTTATTTAGAAATAGAACTTTAGACCAATTCAACCATTCATGTATATTGTGAAGAAATTTTTGTTGAAGGTCTAAAACTTTGGACATGCTGTTGTCGGTGGTGGTCTTCTGCCTCTCTTTTATCAAACAGACCACACCCCTTTGCGTGTCACAGCTTTTCCTCTTTTTATTGGTCAAATGTGCTGACACCCATTTTGAAACCCAAAGATGGACGAAGCAGTAAAGATTTCCTAAAAAATAAATAAATAAATAAATAAGGTGTAAGCAGTGTGTCCTAATGCAGCTGTCATGCATTTATTCGACATTCATTCAGCATTTGCCGATATCACGCAGCCATTCTGCCGTGAACAAACAATGATGCTCCTTCAGGAGATATCTCGCACCTCATCTTTTCCCCGAGGATGAAAGGAAACATCCGTCGCTCCGTTTTCAGCTCCAGGCTACAAAACGCAGCCGAGCAAACACATTATTTGTAAAGGGGATCAGCAGAGTTTGCTTTTCTGTACCTTGTAATTCTCTGGTTCGGGTTTTTGGATGTTAAGTGCAGCTTTCAGCCTCTGCCTGACGTTGATCCTTAGCATTGTATTAACGGCTTTAAGAAACAACAGTGTTCTTAGCAGCTGACATAACAGTTAACGTGTCGATTTGAAGGATCCTTTTTCTGTTTTCATCACACTCATTCAACCTGGATGCAGAGTCATGCGCTCATGATCAAATGGTATGATAGAAGTTTATTTCACTTCTCTGAAACCTAAAAGTCACAAGCGTGTTTGTGAGTCATCGACACGATGCCACTCTGAAATGGCCGTTGGCACCACGGGATGTCGTTTTCTTCGGTTTCTCTGTTCCCTTTTCATCTGATCGCTTCTGTTACGTGAGCTTTGATGTCTCAGATAACGTGATTGAGCTCTTTCCACAGCGTGACTGATATGAAAATCACTCTTTCCACTCTCTCATCAGATTTAAAAACGTGCAGCAGTAAGTGATGCTGTGTTGATTCCTGATCACTTTTTTTTTCAAAGACTTGTTTAGTTACGTCATGACTTTTCGTCACTGGTACAAGCTCTGCGGTGAAGAGGTGAAATCATTCTTTTGGCTGTTTTCCCTCCTCCGTCGCTGCATTGCTGATAAGATTTTTGGGGAAACATTGCTCAACATATGCAGTACCTGCTGGTATGTGAGAGCTCTGTGTGGGATAACCAGCCTGTGAAATCAAAACCAAAACAGCAACGACCGTGCAAGGTGGAACATGTTCCCATGGAGGTGCTAATCTGAGAGATGTCAGATGTAATTTACTCTTGTTTCACCTGACAAGTATAACACCCATCTTTCTTTGTTCTGATGGACTGATTTTAAAGCGCCTTAAGAGGGAGCGCAGTTACTTTCTTTGTCACCTCAAGCATCCTCTGCAGCCTCCATTGACGTCGCATGTTCAGCGCTCTGGTTTCTGGCTTTTAGGGGAGCACAAATATTCTGTATATCAGTCTGTAACTGTGGGAAAACAGTGCAACTGATGATTCCCTGTAGGGTCTTATCAGATGTGGGACCAGAACTGTGGTTTTGGATGTTTTAGCTCGTAAAATACAAATTATGTTTACTGCAAACCAGCTTCTAAAGCAGGCGGGTCCTGGAGTAAATCTTACAGGTTATAGGATGGCTGAGGATGAAAAAATATTTCATGACTTCTTCAACCTTAAATTATTTTTTTTTTGTAATGATTTGCTCAAGTTTCTGCTTTTTTCTTGTGTATTAGCAGTTAGTTTTACTCACGCAGGCCTTTAAAAAGTAATAAAATAAAGCTGAGTTGTAAAAGTTACCCTTTGGCTAACTGTTCCAAGCTGGTAGAAATATGAAGCCTGTGATGATCCTTTGAAGATGTCGCAGACCACAGACTTTGGGAATCACTGTAATTAAAACACACCAGCTTTATAGAATTCTATCAGGCAGCCATTGATTTCCATTCATTTAACCATGAGAGCAAATTCAGTTTGCAGAGGCTGGAGCTGTAAATTAATCTCAGTGAACGTTTGAAGTTGTGTTATTCTTGCATGGTAATCAGAAATTTTGATATTGGAGGCCATATAGCATCTTTTTTGAAACACGAAATGACCAAATTAAACAAGCCAAAAGTCTTGCAGTTGATGAAACTGAGCCTCTGATCTGTCCCTCCACAGATGAACGGGACCGAGTTCAGAAGAAGACCTTCACAAAATGGGTCAACAAGCACCTGATGAAGGTAAGATCCCACTTCAACGACACTTCAAACGGTCATAAAATGTTCGCTTTGGTTCATTGGGAGCATATTACTCAAGTTAACTACAGCCATCTTTAAATGACCCAAAGCTTGTTCTGTTTATCTCAAAGTCCAGCAGTTACTTTCATTTCCCACCTGGTTACAGTATCTTCAATTACACAAAGATATTCCCTTTGAAGACACTCGCTGCTGGAAAAAGATACCTGAGAGCACGAACAGATAAACTGGAAAACTGAATGCAAAGTAAAATCAGATTCGACGCCTCGCTTTGAAAAAGATGAAAAACATGACACAAATCGCTCCTCTGCACCATAAAATCCAACTCGCTCTTTGTGTTAAACTGCATGAGTCACGAACACCTGGCCTCGCTTTAGCTGGTGCTCGGGAACAGCGGCATCGTGGCCCGGGCTCGGTCAGGTTTCACATCTGGGCCCCAGACTCGCAGGGCGGCTTCTCAGGGCTCTGCAGGGGAACAGGAAGCTCCGGGGCTGAACGCCTACGCTGAATGTGGAGGCCAGGGACAGATATGTTTGCAGCCATGAAAGCGTTCTGACCCATGACCCTTTTAAAGAAAACGCTTCCTGCTGTATGTGTAATATTCAAGCCCCTGATCTCGGCAGGTGCAACATAAAGGGCTGCAGCTAAAGTGACAGTTAATTTCTGCATCAGTTAATTAGTGCTGAAGTGATCAGTCAATTGACAGATAATCAAGAGGCAAGTGTTTTGACAGTTGATTGATAATTTAAGTGATTTCATCAAGTGGAAAAGCAAAACATTCACTAGTTTCCAGCTTCTTAAATGTAAGGATTTGCTTTCTAATCATAATTAATTGCAAGTCTTTGGATTTTGTAGTTTTGGTTTGACAAAAAACAGCATTTTGAAGACATTTTGAAGACAGACTAGATAATCAAGTAATGAATTCACTAAATCGTCAAGAGATTAATCTGTTTCAGTCAAATTAATGTGTGATGCAGTCTACAACATGTCACAGATCGTAACAGATGCTTTAAGAAAGAGAGTTGAAGCTGGTATCAAAGAATATTTGGTGATTTTACTTAATAATTGTCTTTAAAATCAGCTGTCAGAAAGATAATAAATGTTCTGCTGACTCATTCAGCTCATCAGTGGGGAGGGATCTGTTGTCCACTTGCACTACAGCTAACTTGTAGTTTCAGTATTGATTAATTTGTGGATTGTTTTCTGGATTTTAGTCTATGAAATGTTAGAAAATAGCGATAAACAACCCAAAACTGAAGATGTTCAATTTAATATCATATATAATAAAGGAAACAGCAAATCTTTACATTTGAGAAGCTGGAACCAGAGAATATGTGAGTTGAAAATTTTGAAAAATTACTTAAGTTTTTCATCAATTATCAAAATAGCTGCAGATTCGTTTTCTGCCGATCGCCTAATTGATGAATTGACTAATTACTGCAGCTCCAGTCGTCATTAAAAGTACAGTGTGACAGATATGATCATAATTTTAGGTTAAAACATTCAAAAAATGAACTAATGTCTACGTATTGTGATGCAGAGATATTTACTGAAGCTAGCATGCTAACCAGCTAGCCCCGGCCTGTCCTGTCCTCGTAATACCACTTTCTACCTCAAAAGGTGATGGTCTGATAGTGTAGCTCAGGCCTCCACCCTGGTTAAGTTTCTGCAGGGAGATGAATATTCTTACATCTATTTTCTTTACACATTGTTCCTTTAAATATAACCAGAAGGCAGAATCATACACAGAAACATCAGTGACAAGGTTTCAGTGGTCAAAACGTTCACGTTTTTGGTCAGAATTTAAATAAAAATGAGTTTTCTTTCGTGTGAGAGGGAACATTTCTGTGAGACGCTGTACTTCAGTCCACCCCTGAATGCATTAAACTGCATTTACGCACTGCGGCCATGTCACTGATGATGCTCTCAGGGAGTGTTTTTAGTTAAAAGCACGGCGTAGCTCTACCTGAAGCATCTCTTGCCGCTGCTGAACCGACACGTTCAGGCTGACGACTCCTTGTTTTCACACGGGAACTCAAGTGTGTTAGACTGCGAGGAATGTGCGCCGTCCTCCATCTGCGTCCTGTGACACGAGATGACTCACAGGCTTTTGTCGTCAGTCCTTGTTTCTTTGTCGGAAAATCTCTCAGATTTGGGTCCAAAAGACCGAGGCGGGTCGGCGATCTGGCTGCCCCCGGGCAGTTTGGACTCGTGGTCACAACAGAGTCATGGGATTAAAGTAGGGAGCCAGCCATCTTTGTGGTCAGATGGCTCAAAAGTGCCATCTACTGTTGCGCGTCTTACATCGGAGAATGAAAACCAGACATTATTCTTAAGTTTTATGTATCCCACTGCAATCATGAGATTTCCATTCTTAAATAAACACAGAAAAATCAAATGGTTAAAAACAGAAAACAACCAGCTGTCTTCATCCCTCGAATCAAACCAGCGTCTGCGTGTTTGTCTTCTGTTCTTCTTTTCCCTCACGAGTCCCTGCAGTTTTATATCTTCTCTCATCAAACTGTTTCTTCTTCCCGTCCTTCATCCTGTCCTCCATCCTTTCCCATCAGCACTGGAAGGCAGAGGTAGGTGCTGTCTGTGAGCAGAGTGGACGCACATTCATCCCTGCCTGCATGCTTGCCTCTTCTCACTCCACCTCTCCTCACCTGAGCTCCTTCGCTGCTGACGTCTGACCTTTGTTCCATTCATTTTAACACCTGGACTCTATATTAACAGCTGTCTAAGCCTTTTCTGCAGTGCAACGTGTCTTAATATGTTATGTAATTTAGTTTACAACACCAAAAACTATCTAAATTATCAATAAAGTTTATGAGGTTTTTCATAGTTCCCATATCATTCCTATTGGTTAGAACATATTGCTGCGTGTAGAGGTCACATCAGCGTCATTACGTCCAAGAGGATGATGGGAAATAAGACATCAAATGATCAAAGAGGTTTTTCAGAGAGGAAAATAAATGCAGAAATTAGAATTATTACCTAATCATTCCATTAAAAAAGTGTTTTTTGTAGGCTTTTTCTATACAATGAGGGACTCGCTTTGTTAGATAATCTGGTTAAACCGGGTGTTTGTCATCTGATCATTTATCTACATGCCAGCGTTGATCTAGTGTGTCAAACAATACTTTGCCCAATAGGAATGATGACCAAAACTATGAAAAGAAGACTGAGGTTTCAAAACAAAGAACGTATTTTTAAAAGAACCCCAAAATGTGGACCCAGTTGCCGCTGCTGACCTCCAGTCTCTCATCGTCCTGTCCTCCCCTTTAAGTTGCTTTATTTGTTTTTAGGTGACATTAAAGGATTTAGTCAAATGTGTTTGTGCTGAGTGTGAATTTCTTTCTGTTGGTGTCGAGCTGGTCAGCAGTTCCAGTTTGTCTCATGTGTGAACGCTGAAGCAGTGCTTCACCACCGAAGCTGATGTGATGGGACACTGAACCGATCAGTAATACATATCGCTGAAAAACGTGTCCTCTCCTCTGTCCTCAGGCCCAGAGACACATCACTGACCTCTACGAGGACCTCAGAGATGGACACAACCTCATCTCCCTGCTGGAGGTGCTCTCCGGAGAGACACTGGTGAGCCCCGGTGACCTTTGACCTTCAGATATTAGGACATCGGCTTCTGCTGTAACCCCCTGTCCCGTCCAGACCTTTCTTACTGTCCCCGCTCATCTGTCCCGCGGACTTAATTTGCCATCATATATGTGTTCTATTGTCCAGTCGACTCACTGTAAGCTGACCTGCTCTGAATGTTAAGTCAAACATCACTCTGGTGGGTTTCTTGTCTCCGCTCTCGCATGTGTTGACTTTGATTCCTTCGAGGTTTTGGACATTTCGAACATGCTGAGGTTATGCGCACTCTTTTCCTTTACTTATCTTAAGACTGTTTTTTTTGGGAACACACCTTTTAAAACACTAATTTTCATTCTTTGCTTCCATCTCGTAACCTTTCTGCACTGACTTGTTTGACCCCTGGTTTTTCCTTTCTCTAATTCCTGTCTGCTGACCTTTGCCCTGACCTTTCCCCCTTTGCCTCTGCCTTCCTCTCTCGCGATGCTCTTGCTGTGGTAGCCGAGGGAACGTGACGTTGTGAGGAACGTGCGGTTGGTGAGTGGCGCCTGGACTGTGGCTGGCCGCCTCCTCGGGCGTGGCATGTGTCACCACCCCAGGGGGCTTCTGGGTTGTGCATGATGACAGTCACACTCCCTGTATTGTCCCTTTTCTGTATCAACATCGTCCTCTTCCATTTTATCAGTGAGCGAACGGGTTCAGGCGTCATGTCAGGAGATAAGAGAGTGAACTTAACATTAAAATTTCAGAAACCCCTCAGACCTTCAGGCAGGCTGAACCAGATGTTTGAGGCATAATTAAACAATTTAACAAAAGCTGCCTCTCCGGGCCTTTTAGGTCTGGCCTTAAGAACTGGTCTTAAACGTGTCACACAGATAGGACGGGGACAAGCCAATCAGTGATTTAAAAACCAATAAAAGAATTTTAAAATGAATTCTGTGACAGACAGGAAACCAGGTTCCATGTGTGCATGGAAATCAATCTGTAGTTTTATTATGTTTTATTATGAGGCTGCAGCTTCTAAAAATACAAACTACAGCTCTGATCCTTTAAGTCTGTCAGATTTAGGGTTCAGGTGTCGGGTTCCCTCACTGTGCTGAAAGCAAAGGCCACAGTTTCATCACTGCAAGCCGACATGATGACTAATGCAGCAAAGCTTCATACTGGCTTAAAGCTTGAAATGTGGAGCACCAGTGCATGTCATGGCCATCACTCCTGGGGTAACTCTCCTGTGCAGGTTTAGAAATTGTGGATGCTGCTCGATTCTGCTCGATTGGACTGCGATAACATCTCGGGACTAGTACTACCGCGGGACCTCTACTAGTTTGCAGTAATTGCTGAGGTCATCTGTGACCTTAATTAATATTATTGCAAGTTTTTTTGCTTTCTTTTTTCTACCTCTGTCCCCATCGAAACATGAAGAGGCTGCGTTGGCAATTTGAAATGAAAGTTTTGACAGCATTTTGGTGCAAATTCAAGAGGCTGCTCTTACTGTTCAGGAGTTGGATGTTACGCAGAGCCCTGGCATCGTACTCAGGGGATAATGTCAGTAATTTCGGGTAAAATACTTTGCTTATCCCGCTGCACAAAACACATGAGATCTGCTGGTAATGCTAGTCCCGTGAGAACAGGGCTGAAGACAGTAAAAGAAGTAAAAGGTGCCAGAAAAAGATGAGTGTAGGTGTCAGAGAAAGTGAGGATTGTGACTGCTGAGTGGGGGAATCACTGAGATCGTGTATCATTCATTCTCATGCTTTCACCTGCAGACATCCTGGCTGGTTTGTTAATGCATTTCAGGGTCATTCTGCTGGTCAGACCTGGCGAAGGTCTGGCCAAACGCTTCGATCACAGCCACGCCGAATTTGAATCACGCTTCAAATTTGCTCATTCAGTCTTTTCCATGACTGCAATGATTCTTGAGACAGTAGAATAGATCTTTGTTCTGAACACAAAAGGTGGACACTGACACTTGTTGCTCAGTCATGGGGCTGTTTGTTGGTCATTCACACTTCATGCGTTGCCTCCTCCTGATGTTTGATGTCCTCTCGTCTCTTACAGCCGCGGGAGAAAGGCCGGATGCGCTTCCACAAGCTGCAGAATGTACAGATCGCTTTGGACTTTCTCAAACACAGACAGGTTTGTAAATAATGACATTTTTAATATATCACAGGTCAAACCAGCTATTTACAGTCATTGGTATCCATGCTTTTCTCAGGTCAAACTGGTCAACATCAGGAATGATGACATCGCAGATGGAAACCCCAAGCTGACCCTGGGGCTGATATGGACCATCATCCTTCACTTCCAGGTATTGTAGGACACCTTTAAAGGCTAATTTTGCTAAACTAAACTAGGAGATTTGGAGCAGCTGAATCACATTTCCTGAATGTGGTTTTTAGCTTTTAAACTGCACGTTGGTTAATTGCATAAGAACAGATTCCTCCATTGTGTGAGTAACATGCGTTTCATACAGTTTGAGCACGTTGTGATTAGTTTGCTTCCGCTGCACGGTAAGAAAAACCCGAGTGCTGTTCCCTCTTTGGACTTCAATCATCGGCCTCAGGCTGGTGTTGACACAGCAGTTACAGTACAGCACAGTCCAGCAGCCAATCATTTCCAAATGGACTTTATTGGACATTTGGCACTGCCTAGGCTCTTATACACAACTACCACCGCTCCTGCTGTCCTTGAGTGCACAAAGACTAAACACTGAGAAAAGCCATTCATTCATTTTTAAAGAAGGAGGTTCACGTGTATTTCAGAGCCTCTTTTACTCTACTCTGTCGTCCTGTGCAGCTCTATAATTCGCCGGTAAATCTTCGTTCAAACAGGGGATCCTCATTCTCAGACATAAACAGCTCAAACCGCCAAAGGCCACGCTGGAGGAAAGCGTTCGTCAGAGGGCAGATGTGTCTCTGATGAGGAGGAGGAAAGTTTGGTTGTTCTTTGGGAGACGGTTTGGTAGATTTTTTTCAAAAAAGAGTGGGAGGACATGAAGATTCCTCGATGCTATTATGGGTATGATGGTTATGTTGGGATGTGGATGTGGGATCGTTTTCCCCGTCCCGTGTGACTCAGTGATTCCCTTGAGAAAGCTGGCTGGAGTCGTGGGCGCGACAGCTCAGGACTCAGAAACCACTGAAGTGCAGCGGAAGAGAGAGCAGCCATGTTTTAAAAGTTAAGTGTTTTCTCGTACCTGACTGAACAAAAAATGAATATAATGAGGTGATAAAACAAAAGACCTCCATGTCGATGCACTTAGTCATCAGTCAGCTATTATTTCTTCAAAACCAACCCATAATCTCTTTGTTTTGGCACATGCTAGTCATCACAAACAATAGTGAGCTTCCTGTGGGCTCCCCGGGTGCAGCTCACATTTTACTAATGCACAGGTGACCAGTATGAATAATGGGCCTCCTTCGTGACAGAGGGGGAGTCGGGATCCTCTCAGCACTCTTAAAAAGAGGCTGCGAGGGCGGAGGTCCTGTTTCCATTCAGCTTCTGAGTCACTTTTTGCCCACGTCCACACTGCAGCACCGGGGTTTCCCTTCTGGAGGGAAAATAGCAGAAGGAAGAGACACCTTCTTTTTTCCCTTCTCCACCCTTTCCTGCTAAAAAAAAAAAGAGCCTGTAAGTGAAATTGTTAGTTCTGCTGTGACTCATCATCATACCAAAAAACACTGAAAATAGTCTGTTGTGGTAATAAAGCCGCACTTGTTCCAGTAAGAGACGATGAAATTTATCAGGATTGGAAGTGCAAGCTCCCCTTCATGCATAATGTGCAGCTAATGTACAGAAGGTTTGCCTACTTTTGCACGTTTTTTCTGCTTATTTCTGGATAAAAATGTCCAAGTGGTGACACACAGACAACAGATACTCAAATAGAAGGTGCAGATACTTGGTTGGAGCCCGGAGCAGGTGAAGTTTTCTGCATCAGGAAAAGTCGAATAGTCAAAGTTAAACAAACAAACAAAAAAACAGTAAATTTCAAAGGTTTCCTGTGATTGTTACAACCTTTTACAACGTGTGCAGGTTTTGTGGAGAGCCCCACCCGGCTGGTACGTCAAGCAGACCAAAACAAACACCAAAGACTTTTCATAAGTACAGTTTGTCCCTCTGATTATAGATATGGCACAGACAGCAACTACTGGCTGATGGATTAGTGCGAAATAGCCACAGTGACTCAACCAGCTGCAAAATCAAATTGTAAAATTCATGTTAAGTCCCTCAGCATCAACACAACACACCTTAAAGGACATCTGCTCTGATTGAAGCTGTGGTTTAATTCGCAGTCTGTCTTCTTTCATGCAGAAGAATGAACTGCTGAGGGATTTTCTTGTTGTGTGTTCTTGTGACTCATAGCTTTGCCTCGCCGCTCTTAAAAAAGAGGAATTTGCCTGTGGAGCTTCTGCAGCACAGTCCAGCACTCATTTACAGAGTGTTTATGGAGAACTTTAGTTTGGAACCTACAGTATAACTTTGTAAGATCGGTGACTCATAGACGCTTTAACTTATAATTTCTGTTTTGCTCGCATATAATCACAAAGCTTTTGCGTTTCTCTCCAAAACAGTGAGTTTAATGGATTTCATGCGCCCTTCAAGAAGTGAAAGTGGTGGTTGTTAGCCGAGGTTGTGTGACTCATCTCAAGTCTGGAAGAAATCAGTGGGCAAACTGGAAATTTTTTCCTGAACTTCGACCAACACTTCAATCATATTCAGTACAGAAATATCAAAGGAAACGCTTTTTAACCATGAACACTAAATACAGCAGCAGTTAGAGCTTTACACATGATGGTCAGGAGAAATCTTTACCCTTTTCTTGAAATTCTTAAATGACTGTGTTGTTATCAGAAATTATAAGCACATTAACGCCCTGAACAGCTAAAATGAGCTAGGTGATCATGGATTTTTATGCCTCTGCACCGGCGACAGCTGTGGTTGTAGGTGTGATGTTTTCAGGATGTCCGTCTGTCCCAGAGCCACCTTGTGCAATTTGTAGCATCTTTGCAGCAACACCCAAGGTTGGCAGAGGCATGCAATGGCGAGGCGGTGTTCCTGGTTAACTAAGAAATGAAATGGAAGTAAGTTTGCTGTCTTCTCACTCTGCACCCGATGCTGACGAGCTGCGCCGTCTCCTCCTCCAGATCTCAGACATTCAGGTGAACGGCCAGTCGGACGACATGACGGCCAAAGAGAAGCTGCTGCTTTGGTCTCAGAGGATGGTGGAGGGATACCAGGGCCTGCGCTGCGACAACTTCACCACCAGCTGGAGGGATGGCAAGCTCTTCAACGCCATCATACACAAACACAGGTGAGACGCTGATCCTCGGCAGATCAAGGTCACAGCACGGCCTGCTGAAACACTTTCGGCTCAGAAATGCTTGCCTGGACTTGGGATGCCTTTAACACCTCAGGACATACATTTCACTCATACTTAAAGGTCTTTTCTGTGACCTTTTTCATATTTCATGTTACTGTGTCATTTTGTATTTATTACAATGCGTTCAGAGCCAGGAACGCCGAATTAAGTCAGAGCAGCATACTTAGCAAGTTAGGACAGAAGTTGTTGTCTGGAAGTCAGACAGATGAGTATCAACATAGTCACACTTGAACTCTCCAGTTCATTCATTTCTGACCAGAAATCTCCCTTTTTAACTCCATTTAATATTCATAAGCAGCATATAAAGGGCTGATAGAGCACAAGCAAGTTATAAAGAGACTTTTCTGTTTTATTAATGTGTCGTCTACAACCAGAACATCTCCTGTGAACACTCTTCCATCACATGTACAGGTAATTATTCTGCATCCCATTAAAAAAGGAGTTCAGTAAATTTCCAACACTCTGCACGCACAGTCGCCCATCATGCAGCCCACACGACTGCCAACACTAATGTTTTATCTGAGCCCCGTTAGTTCCTGTCATTGCCCTTAAATTCCTGTCAATTCCCATGGAAAACTTTCACCTTGAACATTAACAGAATTTTGAAACAATATCGAGGACACTACAGCGTTATGAACATATTTATGAAGTGTTTATGTGCTGCTTGCAAATGATGAAGTATTACCAAGCTGTTTCTGAGTGTTCAAAGCCAGCTGTGGTCAGTTTGAATGTATGCTGCTTTCAGTCACTGTGGGAAAACTGTGTCAAGCTTCCTAAACTTGTCCTGCAGCGTGTAGTCTGTTTCTCTGCCGTCCATCTGTTCCAAACATTTGCAGGTGCATCAAAGTAAGAAAAAATGCACTGCAGCTCTGATAATATCAGTTTATTTATCCAGATTTGGACAAAAATATGACTGTTCTGAACCTTCTGAGGAGCACAAATCAGCAGTACAAACAGATTTTGCTGCAGGAGGTCTTTGAAAAGTTTGCTTTCCTACTTTTTCTTGCTGTGAAAACTTTGTAACTCACATGAATCCTCCTCAGCCCTAACAGCCATCTTTCAAGCCTGCTGGAGACGCCCGTTTTGTACTCCAACCATATATTTTGGGTGGAGTACCACTTTAAGCTTGGAGAGAAAAAAAACGAGCCCTGCAGGAATCGCTCACTGCACGACATAAAAATAACATGTAGAACCTGAGTTGGCATCATTCTGTGTGAAAAGCCAGAGCGTTTTCTTTGAAGGAGTGGGTGTATCACGCTAATCTGAGAAATGGTTGCCCTGGAGGTGTGCGCACTGGAGCCTCGGCAGGTCATAGCAAAACACAGGTACGCTCTCCGCTCTGCCACAGATCGCTCCTCGGAGGAGGAAGAGCAGGATGTGCAGCCGCAATGATCGACTGAAAGAAGAAGAGATCTGGATATAATCAGGGATCACCGGTGGACTTGAGCCAGGATGAAATCCACCTCAAAGCTGCTGTAGATTTGATTTTCTTTTAAAAACAAAACTTTCAACCTCACTCACTTGGAAACATTCGGTGTTGTGAACTTGACCGTCGCTACAATGTTGAACCTGAATAGGAAGTTTCACTCGAGAAAGAGGCGTCTGAACAGCGCCTCCAGCAGCACCGCCGGCTCGGTCAGCGACCTGGAGGACCGGGTGGTCATGCTGTGCGAGGACATCCCCGTCGAGAACTCGTTTGACTCGGGCCGGGGCTCCAACAGCATCGGGGCGCGCTCCAGCCGAGGCTCCCAGAGCGAGGAGCACGAAACGGGATCAGAGCCTCACATCATCCACCTGAGCAGGGACAGACGGTCCTACAGACAAGCCTGCTATGTGGAGAAAGAACCACGCCGGCCACACAAAGAATACTACATCCAAAGAGTTGTGCAAGTGTACGAATATTTGTTTCCTTTCATGTTTTGGAAAAGCTTTCTCACACGTGCCGAATTTACTCTGCATTCTGTGTCCTGAACGTATCCTTGTCTTTGGTGTTTGTGGTCCTCAGATGCTCTGTGCTTGTGCCTACATGTTATTAGCCGGCATTTATCTTCCTGGCAAAGTGCACTGAAATGCTATGTGTCTGTCTTCTTTGTGTATAAAATGATGGGGGAATTTTAAGCCCCTCTAGCAGCGAGGACTCTTGTTTTTTCTTGCCCTTTCTGCTATCAAACGCACTACGCTCGATCAAACTGCCTCCGGCAACATGTGAAATATGCGTTTTTTTTTTTAACCTGGCAGCTGTCCACTCAATTATGGCTGGCAGGTAAAAAAGTCAAAGCAACAGCAAAAACCTAGATGTGAGAAGGTAATTAATGACTTTCTTTCACAGTGGCGATTTCAGCTGTCAGACATGATTTAAGAGAAGTCTTGACTGACAGTAATAAGTGTCATTTCCGCCCATTTCTCACCGTTCTCCCTCTGTCCTCCTCAGGCCCACTCTGATTGACATGAGTCAGGTGTACCGACAGAGCAACCAGGAGAATCTGGAGCAGGCCTTCTCCGTGGCAGAGAGAGACCTGGGCGTCACCAGACTGCTGGACCCCGAGGGTGAGACAAGTCACATGGGACCATTTGACATGTTCATCACTTTGAACTCTGCTCAGGCAGTAGACTGTAGAAATACAGCAGAAATAATATATAAGCACATTAAAAAATATGGAATATTGCATTAGAAATTTGCACGGATGCAGTAGATGTTAGCAAATGTTAAACATAAATAACGCAGTAGTGCAAAACAGTAGGTTTGTGCATTGAGATTGTGCACATTCACGTAAGAGTTATTCAGCATAATTTGTTAGTTATAGTGGAGTTCAGTGAAGGAGGTCGAGGCAGCACAGGCGTAGCTTTAGGTGTCATTTTCAGTTTAATGTCTATCAGTACACTCGTCTTTCCTCTTGGACTTCATTTCTTTTAACCTTTTTCTCTGCTCTCTGTACAGACGTGGATGTGCCTCATCCAGATGAGAAATCCATCATCACATACGTCTCCTCCCTGTACGACGTCATGCCCAGGGTGCCAGACGTTCAGGATGGTGTCAAAGCCAATGTGAGTCCTCCTCCTCCTCCTCCTCCTCATCCATTAGCATTTCAGTCGAGGCCTGAATAGTCACCTTGATACTCTGCACAGTCGTGGTAGCGTCCGAGGTGATCACAGCTGACTTGAACTTGAGCATGTTTGCGTCTGTGCTTCAGGAGCTGGAGCTGCGTTGGCAGGAGTATTATGAGCTGGTCACCATGCTGCTGCAGTGGATCAGACACCACATCCTCGTCTTTGAGGAGAGGAAGTTCCCCACCAGCTATGAGGAGATCGAGGTGAGCGGATCGGGGTCCTCAACATAAAGTGTTTTGGAGAATAATGACGAAATGACGATCAGTTTATTCACGCCTTCTCTGATCTGCAGGTTCTTTGGCGTCAGTTCCTGAAGTTTAAGGAAACGGAGCTTCCTGCGAAAGAGGCCGACAAGAACCGTTCCAAGCACATCTTCAAGTCCTTTGAGGTGAGTCTCCTCAGCAGCTCCAATAAATCTGCTTTCTGTCTTTAAAGTCAGATGTTGAGACTGTTTTGAAAGGTACTAAGCTCTAATCTGCTTCTTGTTGTGCAGGGTGCCGTTCAGGCTGGTCACGTCAAAGTGCCGCCGGGTCACCACCCCCTCGATGTGGAGAAGGAGTGGGGTCGTCTGCACGTCGCGATCCTGGAGCGAGAGCGTCTCCTCAGGACAGAATTTGAGAGGCAAGCGGGCCATGATCTGAAAACCTCATCACATGCTCTGTTACCAAAGCAAACTTGACCATTTTTGAAAACTGTCCAGAAAAATCACAGGATATTAAGAAAGAAAAAAAAAAAATCTGGAATGAATCATCGCACTGTGTGACCATGAGGATGACTCATTTCCTAATGATGAAGTCTACTTTGTAATCAAACTGAGTTGGCTTTGTGGGATGGGAAGTAAAAATCATATTAGGGCAAACACATGACAGCCATGCCATCGCAACGGCGACTCCCTCACAATAATATGGTCCATTGGAGAGATAAAGTTTTTCTTTCATCACAAGACTGGCAGGGCGTAGCTTTTGATTTCAGTTCTTCAAGGACTTGAGCAAAGCTCTGCAGAGAGTTTTGAAAAATATCATCTGTACTTTAGCGGAGCACTATCATGGCTTTCATGCATCAGGGATACGAGTTAAGGTTTTTATTCCGCCGGAAGACGGAGTGAGTGTTTCGTTTTTTTTCACTTTTTAGTCTTAATAGTTTAGATTTATGTCATCGGGAAGTTGTTTTGCTTTAGTTTATCACATCAGAAATAGCAAAAAAGTACCCTTGAGGCTATCTTCACTGCTTTTTGACCTTTGACCTCCCCCCTCTCCCTCTGCAGGCTGGAGCGACTTCAGAGGGTCGTCAGTAAGGTCCAGATGGAGTCGGGGGTGTGTGAGGAGCAGCTCAACCAGGTGGAGACTCTGCTGCAGACGGTGAGGCGCCACTTAAAGATCATTTAAAGACCGGATGGTTATCATTTGATCAGAAAGCATCGGGGCCAGGTGAGGCGCTGTAACGTGTTCTGTCTGCCTGTGGCAGGATGTGAGGATGCTGAGCTCAGGGAAACCTGCTCAGCACTCGGCAGAGATGGAGGCTGACCTGGAGAAGGCGGAGGGGATGATCCGCTTCCTCTTCAACGACGTTCAGCTGCTCAAAGATGGACGCCACCTCCAAGCTGAGCAGATGTATCGCAGGTGCAAAACGAATCAAACTCACAGCTAATGATTGTTTTCATTATCATTTTATCTTTAAGTCTTTTTTATTAATTAATGGTTAATTCAGTAAAATTCTTGTTTTGTCCAACCAACAGTTTTTTGAGAAGTTGGAGCCAGTGAATATTTGGCATTTCTTCTTGATTATTTAAACAATTAGCTGATTACAAAATCCTGATTTATTTCCGGTCGAACGCGTCATCACATCAGCACTAACTGATGTTCTGATTCTGGCTCCAGAGTGTATCGTCTGCACGAGAGGCTGGTGAACCTCCGCTCCGAGTACAACCTGCGCCTCAAGTCAGGTGTGACCGCCACCCAGATCCCCATGACCCAGATCCACACCGCCCAGGTCCTGCAGCAGGCTCCCATGAGGGTGCGGCCCGAGCTGGATGAAGTCACCATGCGTTACATCCACGATCTGCTGGGCTGGGTGGAGGAGAACCAGCGCCGGGTGGACGACGGGGAGTGGGGCTCCGACCTGCCCACCGTCGAGTCCCAGCTGGGCAGCCACCGCGGCCTGCACCAGTCTGTGGAGGAGTTCCGCTCCAAGATCGAGAGGGCAAAGGCTGATGAGGTACAAACAGTTGACATGGAGCAGAAATTTTATACTGAAAGGAATATTTGGCTTTTGGCAGAAGCATGAAGGCCTCATTTTCTGTGATGAACATCTCTGTTTTTCATTTATTACCATGAATTCTTGCTTCGCTGACCTGTTTCTTTTTGCCTCTCTGATCTAGAGTCAGATCTCACCTGCCAGTAAAGCTGCCTACCGTGACTACCTGGGAAGACTGGAGCTGCAGTACGGCAAACTGCTGGTACGTTACAAAACACCAAAACAGAAAAACCTGACTCAACAGATTTATTTTTTAAGTTTTGCACGAAGTAGAGACCACGCTGCTGCAACATAAATCTTAAAAATGCATTGTGACATCTTGTCATCTTCTCCTTCGCAGAACGCCTCCAAGGCCCGCCTGCAGTACCTGGACCAGCTTCACGCCTTCGTCATTGCAGCCACCAAAGAGCTGATGTGGCTGAACGACAAAGAGGAAGAGGAGGTCAACTACGACTGGAGTGAACGAAACACCAACATGGCAGCCAAGAAAGAAAACTACTCGGTAGAGTTAACGGCGTGATGTTCTGATAAGGTCTCGGCCACAGCGCTTTGTCGTGGTGATGGTGGTGATGTGACTCTGGTTGTTTCTGGGCTGCAGGGTTTGATGAGGGAGTTGGAGCTCAGGGAGAAGAAGATGAGCACTGTCCAGGCCACAGGAGACAAACTGCTGAGGGATGGACACCCAGCCAGGAAGACGATAGAGGTAAGACTATTTAAAATGACAACTGCAGTCTGTAAACACCACATCAGACTGCAGAGATCAGTCCACCTTTTCCTCCCTCCTCAGGCCTTCACTGCAGCTCTGCAGACTCAGTGGAGCTGGATCCTCCAGCTGTGCTGCTGCATCGAAACCCACCTGAAAGAAAACACCGCCTACTTCCAGGTACGTGCACGTTATCAAAGCGCAGTCTGCCGTCTTCCGTCTTCTCTGCTGCCCTTTTGGTTCAGAACTCTTAAACAACGCTTCATCTCAACTTCTCCTCTTTCCTCCTCGTGCAGTTCTTCTGTGACGTGAAGGAGGCCGAGGAGAGGATCAAAAAGATGCAAGACACGATGAAGAGGAAGTACACCTGCGACCGCTCCATCACAGTCACACGGCTGGAAGATCTACTGCAGGACGCAGCTGTAGGTTTATTCACTGTTCATCTGTTAAGAGTACAACTTGTTCTGATGCAACATCGGATGACTTAAAGCTGCATGAGCCGCGTCTGCTGCAGCTAAGTGTTTCGTATGTGAAGCTTAACGATAAGAATTACGCTTGGAAACCGTAAAACATCATTTTTGAGTATTTAGATTAAATCCTGTGTTCTTCACAGGATGAGAAAGAGCAGCTGGCTGAGTTCAAAACTCACCTGGAGGGCCTGAAGCGAAGGGCCAAGACCATCGTCCAGCTGAAACCACGTAACCCCGCCACGCCTATAAAGGGCAAACTGCCCATCCAGGCCGTCTGCGACTTCAAACAGATGGAGGTAGGCGTCAAATGTTTTCAAATCTCATTATTTCTGTTAAATCTGTTGGAGTCCAACATTTTCAAAGCCCTCTGGTGAAAATAATTCCCGGGTTAGACGTGAAAATATTTAGGCTCCACAGGCTGGTTTCCTCGCTGCCTGATGCCGGCCCTCCGTCTTCCTCCTCTCAAAATATTTTCACATCTAACTCGGTGATTTAAGCTGGTGGTGATTGTTAGGACAGTGGGAAAACAAACGGAGAAGGTTTTGGTGAGTTTCATTTTGTTTCTGTTGAGTTTTAATGAAGTGTGTTTTTACGGTGGTAAAATTACTGTTTGTGTAAATGGAGTCTGGGGGCTGAAACAAAGAGGGGTAAACCTGTTTGGATCCTTTCTATAACATTGTCAAACATTTAAAGTAACAACCTGAGCATCTTTAGTGCACGTACATTGACTGTGTGCTGACTGCAGCGCTCTCATTCCCCATTAGTCACTTGGAAATCTTCCAGGAAACATGTTTTTTTTTTTTTTTTTTAACAGAACCTCTGTGTTAAATATTGTTAAATCTGCCAAATTCTCAATGGAATATCAAGCAGCTCAAAAGCTGTTCACAGCTTTGAGTTCACTTTTCGTAAAGTGAGATCATTTCTTTGTAGACACCACTAAATTACAGGTGTGTCCAGTCCTACATGTAGCCAGCTGACCTGTCAGACATGAGCATCTGTGTTTATCTTCCTCCAGATTACAGTGCACAGAGGAGACGAGTGCGCTCTGATGAACAACTCGCAGCCCTACAAATGGAGGGTGCTGAATGACAAAGGAAGCGAGGCGTCCGTGCCATCGATCTGCTTCCTGGTCACACCCACCAATAAGGACGCTGTGAACAGTGTTGCAGGGTGAGTGAAGAGTTGCTCCAGAGAGTCTTAAAATAGTTCAAATCCAAATTCACATGTGCTAATTTCCACTCGGCCTCCTCAGACTGGATGGAAACCTCCAGAGGCTGCAGACGATGTGGCAGACGATGTTTGTGGACATGAAGAGCCTGCTGTCCTGGCAGTATCTGATGAGAGACATCCACATCATCAAAACCTGGAACGTCACCATGGTAGAGACACACTGGAACAGAGGAACGCTAATGGAATATCAATATATCAGATTTTATCAAGCAGGAACACTTTAACCTACAAATACCAAAACACAGTCATTTTAGTTGCTGCATTAATATCTGCAGCATTTAACCTTAATGTGTAAACAGATCAGATTAGCCAATGACAGTAAATGCTTCTTTTTTTTTGTTAAAGGACAAAAGATTTTTGAATTTTGGCCTGTTTTCATAACATTTAACATCTGCTTTCCTTTCCGTCGTTCACCCACACCCGTGCAGTTTAAGACCCTGAGGGTGGAGGAGTACCGGCTGGCGCTGAGGAACCTGGAGATGCACTACCAGGACTTCCTGAGAGACAGCCAGGACTCCCAGATGTTCGGGGCCGAGGACCGAATGCAGGTGGAGTCCAACTACAACGGTGCCAACCAGCACTACAACACCATGGTCAGCTCTGCAGAGCAAGGTGTGTACCTGCTCATATCTCACGTTCCACTGTGGCTTCTTTCATCACCTCCCAAACAGAAAGCAGCTGCTAATCAAGTTTAAGTTGGACAGAACGTTTTCTCATTGAATCATTGCTCAGACGTTTGTGTTGACATTCAGTCATGGTCATTTGTGTGTAAGCTGACTGTTGGATTCACGTTGCAGGCTATGTGCCACCCAGGGCAGGTAAGGTGCTTCGGTTACAGCGTCAGAGCTTGTGATTGGCTGAACTGGACTGTGTGTGTTGTGTGTGTGTGTCATGTTTCATTCATTAACTCCATCAGCTTCATCATCCCCACTGGTTTTGGTGTTCCCCCTCACTTCACTCATCATTGCATTCTTGTCTCTGTGCATGTGATTAATGCCAGCTGATTTCCAATCGTCAGTCAATCAATCAACTGATACATGAACCGCTGTGACGGATAATCAACATGGAACCAATCAAGCATGAAGCAGTGAATTTATTGTGTGCAACAGAAGTTTATTAATATTTTTTCAACATTATTTGAAATACAAAGTACAAAAATACTGCACCAAGATACAAATGATTCTACAAAATGTCCCTGTTCAGTAACACCTATCCTCTAACTAATACGGGTATGCCACCTTTGTATGCAGATGTTTGATATTACATGCTGTCCTGCACACGATGCAAAATCTGACTTGAACTAACAACCAGCCCATTTATCCCGAGTTTGTGTTCTCTGCAAAATAATAACATCTCTACGTTTTCTTCAATCCAACCAGGAGAGCAGGACGAGTCGGTGTGCAGGACCTACCTGACGCAGATCAAGGACCTTCGTCTGAGGCTGGAGGGCTGCGAGAATCGAACGGTGACGCGCCTCCGGCAGCCTGTGGACAAGGAGCCACTCAAAGCCTGCGCCATGAAGACTGCAGAGCAAATGGTAACGACATGAGGAGGAGTTTAAAGTGTTCCTAGCATGCAACATTTGTGGCATAGCAGTGCTTCATTCAGGTGCACTGTACTTATGTGTTTAAAGCTCAGGTAACATTTCCCTCTCAATTTGATTTTCCTGCCACGACATCTGCTGAACCAGCTCCTCTTTTCAATGACAGAAAGTCCAGTCCGAGTTGGAGGGCTTAAAGAAAGACCTGAACTCCATCAGTGAGAAGACGGAGGAGGTTCTGGCGTCTCCTCAGCAGTCCAGCTCGGCCCCGATGCTGCGCTCCGAACTGGACGTCACTCTGAAGAAGATGGACCACGTCTACGGCCTGTCCTCCGTCTACCTGGACAAGTGAGGTTTTAGGACTCTCTGAGCGCCTTCTGATGAACCTCCAGCTGTTATTGTGCTTTTTATAAAGTGTAAATCTGCGCGGTTTCAGGCTGAAGACCATAGATGTTGTGATCAGAAACACTAAAGACGCAGAGGACACGCTGAAGAATTATGAGACTCGTCTGCGGGACGTTAGCAAAGTGCCAGCTGAGGAGAAGGAGGTGGAGGAGCAGCGTAGTCAGCTGAAGGTATTCCTCTTTTTGCTAACAGTTCATACCTACAATCAGTGTGTTTTATTTTTTGCTATGAAGGAACCTTTAGCCTGTTGCCTGATGACTTTGCTCTTTCGTCTCACAGTCCATGCATGCCGAAGCAGAGGCCGACCAGGTGGTGTTTGACCGCCTGCAGGACGAGCTGAGGAGGGCGACGGCCATCAACGACAAGATGACGAGGATCCACAGCGAGCGTGACGCTGAGCTGGAGCATTACCGTCAGCTGGTCAACAGCCTCCTGGATCGCTGGCAGGCCGTGTTCGCTCAGATCGACCTGAGGCAGCGCGAGCTCGACCTCCTCGGGCGCCACATGAGCTCCTACCGCGGAAGCTACGAGTGGCTGATCCGCTGGCTCGGAGAGGCGAGGCAGAGGCAGGAGAAGATTCAAGCTGTGCCCATCAGCAACAGCAAGGCTCTCAAGGAGCAGCTGGCAGAGGAGAAGGTACGGTAGAAGAAGGATAATCTGTGTGGGGGTAAAGGGAGGAAAAGCCACGGTGCCCCCTAGTGGTCACTCTGGTGGTACAGCTGTAGCAGGAGTGCACTGAATTCTCGTGAAAAGATAAACTTTATTAATCCTATGCTGAGGAAATTAAATTGTTACAGCCAGCAAAGAACAAAAGAGACAGAGAAGCATCCAAGTGAAAGTGAAAATGTAAAAAAACCATTTTGATTCGTGACATATTGTCTGTTTTGATGTTCTCATTTACAGAAACTCCTGGAAGAGATTGAGAACAACAAGGACAGGATTGAAAACTGCCAGAAAAATGCAAAGGCGTACATTGATTCAGTCAAGGTTTGTGGTTATAATCAACTTTACGACAACGGGAAGTTTAATTTCTGGCTTTATTTAACATTATTTCCTTTTCTTTTTTAGGATTACGAGCTCCAGATTTTGACTTACAAAGCCCTCCAGGATCCCATTGCATCTCCTTTGAAGAAACCCAAAATGGAGTGTGCATCTGATAATATCATTCAGGAGGTAGGTTTTAAAAGCATGTGACCAGCTCTGGTGGTGGATTCTGCTTCCTGTTTTATCACCGCTGTGATGCCTTGAACCGAATCGTGGGAGCTGATAGAAAATGTGTTTTTAACGTTAAGTAAATATTAACTCCTCTGTGCGTTTATTACAGTATGTTACTCTGAGAACCCGCTACAGTGAACTGATGACTCTCACCAGCCAGTACATTAAGTTCATCACGGAGACGCAGCGTCGCCTGGAGGATGACGAGGTAATTACACACAAACTGAAGAGCAGCAGCAGGTTTCTGTTGAAAACCCACTAACACAAACAAACCTACAGCTACCTGTTAACTGACTGATGTATGGGAAATCTTTTGTCATCAGTAGCTTCAAAAGTGTTGGCACGAAAAACTCTGTTTCTCTGAGCCTAATCCTGTTGAGATTACAGTACAGTGGTGAAGCAAATGGTTTCATCCAAGTGTTTCAGACATCACATCCCCACTGCAGTATACGTCTCTCATTCCCCTACACTGTGTATTTAGTCAAATCATGTCACATAATCTGCACATTAGACTCTGAATTCAGTCACGTTTTCCAACTGCTTGACTGCTTTGATTTAGTATTTGCTTCTTTATTTCCTCTTGAAATCACCCACACTTGTGATTTGAAGGCTTCGGTTTGGCTACCTGCCTTCTCAGATACTCTTTTCAATCTTACCTTTACTTTCTCCCTTTTCTTCTTTTCTAACTTTCTATTGTGTTTGATCCTTTTGACCTGCTCGCCAGTGCTTTGTCATGACGAATATTAATCACACGCTTAAGAGATGAATTAACCCCAAAGCACCAGGTATTTAAAAAAGACCCTCTCAGTTCATGTCATTCCTGTCTACATCAGACCCTTGTCTGCAGTGAAGGGGAGGTTCAGGGTGTTTTGGAGACCTTTCATAATTGAGCCTTTTCATAGTTAAGTTCTCAGTTCATTGAGAACTGAGCAGCAGCTTCCTGTGAGCACTTTTTGCTTTGCTTTTTAATTCAATTTTCAAGGAACTGTATGTTTTTCTATTCTAGTCTCAATATGATAATGTGAAATACGAGTATTTATACTTTTTTAAAGGACTTGAAGGATTTTTGACAATACTATTCAGAGCTGCAACTAATAGTTATTTTCATTATCGAGTAATCTGCTGATTTTTTAAATTAATCTATTAGTCTTTTAATCTATGAAACGTCAATAAATTGCAACATCACAGAATCGAGGGTAATGTGTTCAAATGTTTTGTTTTCTTTAACCAAAAGTCCAAACCCCAAAGATACTCACTTTAAAATAATATATAACAGAGAAAAGCAGCAAATCATATCATTTAAGAAGCTGGAATCAGAAACTATTTGACATTTTTCACTATTTTTGCAGGTGAAATGACTAAAAAAAATGAATCAAAGTTGTTACCAATTATTTTGCGGTGCTGTTTTTCCCCCTGCTGATCTGCAGAAGCAAATAAAAACAGGATGCTGGTTCCAATGTACCAGACATAACTGTGTCCTAAACCACAGCTTAATCAGAGATCAATATGAAAGGTTTCTAAAGTTTTGGACCTCCCTTTTAGGTGTCACTCACCTGTACAATTACACACGACGCATCGCCCATTCTTACTAAAGAGACGAGCTCGTCTCTTGATGTTGTCAGATTTACTGCACCTTGATCTTGGATTTCTAGTCTTGTCACTTCCATTTTAATCCAAGAGGACTTCTGTGTTACATCAAGTCATGCTGTGTTTGCTGCATCACTATGCTCTCTTCATAGTGAGGGTATTCTGGTTGAATTCTGACTTGCTGTGACACAATTTCATGTCATCCTTTTTATTTAAAATGATCGGGCTGTTAAAGGTATCGTTCCCACTGTGGTTCGCGCTTTGCATGCTGCTTATTATTTATTCCCTGCCTATTTCCTCAAAGTTACTTTACACATTTTACAAAAAGCTGCTTCATTTTGAGAACGTAAGAGGCACAACTCTCAACATCAAATGGTGACTGAATTATTCAACAATGTTCTTTTAGAAATCCAAATATTAAATATGTAAGTGGAAATATACACTTACAACATACTTATCATACCTTGACAATACTTCTACTAAGTTTGCTGTTATCAACCGATCGAGCCGTATTACACAGATTAAACACTGGTCAATTAAAATACCTCAGCTGCATGAAAGTACAGTGTAGTGTCGTGCTGTGTTGTGAAGTAAAGTGTCATTCTGTGTGCCATACATTCAATAAACACGACAAGCATTTCCCAATACAGTATCTCCCCTGTAGTTAAAATAACTGCCTATTTGTTGTAGTTTATTAGCTGTAACATATTCTCATGTATTTACATTTTCATGTACCTACATGTTTTAGAACTGCTTTCATAATGGAGTTTTATTTTGTAGTCTAACACCTTTGACATTCTCTCAATTCCCTTTACTCCCTCTTTACTTCTACTAATACAGAAAGCTTCTGAGAAACTTAAAGAAGAGGAGAGGAGAAGGATGGCAGAGATACAAGCTGAGTTAGATAAACAGAAACAGCTGGCTGAGGCTCATGCTAAATCTGTGGCCAAAGCAGAACAAGAGGCCCAAGAGCTGAAGCTGAAGATGAAAGAGGAAGCCAGCAAGAGGCAAGATGTTGCTGTGGACTCAGAGAAACAGAAGCAGAACATACAGCAGGAGCTGCATCATCTGAAGAGTCTGTCTGAGCAGGAGATCAAGTCCAAGAATCAGCAGCTGGAAGAGGCGTTAATGAGTCGTACCAAAATTGAGGAGGAAATCCACATAATTAGAGTCCAGTTAGAGACGACAATAAAACAAAAGGCCACAGCTGAGACTGAGTTACAGACTCTCAGAAACAAGGCTGATGAGGCTGAGAAGCTCAGGAAAGGTGCTCAGGAGGAGGCAGAAAGGCTTCGCAAGCAGGTGTCTGAAGAGACTCAGAAAAAGAAAAACGCAGAAGATGAGCTGAAACGTAAATCTGAGGCAGAAAAAGAGGCTGCCAAGCAGAAGCAGAAAGCAATGGATGAGCTGCAGAAATTCAAAATGCAAGCTGAAGAGGCTGAGAGGCGCATGAAACAGGCGGAGGAGGAGAAACTGAGGCAGATCAAGGTAGTAGAAGAAGTGGCACAAAAGTCTGCTGTCACACAGCTGCAAACCCAAACCGTGTCTTTCACCGAGAAGGCAACAAAACTGGAGGAATCCCTCAAGAAAGAGCAGGGTACTGTCCTTCAGTTGCAGGAGGAAGCCGAAAAACTCAGGAAACAACAGGAGGAAGCTAACAAAGCCAGGGAGCAAGCAGAGAAAGAGCTTGAAACATGGAGACAGAAAGCCAATGAGGCTCTCCGCTTGAGGCTACAAGCTGAAGAGGAAGCTCAAAAGAAGAGCCAGGCTCAAGAGGAAGCAGAGAGGCAGAAAGTTGAGGCCGAGCGCGATGCCAAGAAAAGGGCTAAAGCTGAAGAAGCTGCTCACAAACAGAAGGAGAACGCAGAGAAAGAGCTGGAAAAACAGAGGAAATTTGCAGAACAAATTGCCCAACAAAAGCTGTCTGCGGAACAGGAATGCATACGACTGAAGTCTGACTTTGATCATGCCGAACAACAGAGGGGCCTGTTGGATAATGAGCTCCAGCGGCTGAAAAATGAGGTGAATGCTGCTGAAAACCAAAGGAAACAACTGGAAGATGAGCTGGCTAAAGTCAGAAGTGAAATGGACGCTCTTCTGCAGATGAAGACTGAAGCTGAGAAACAGACGCTGTCGACCACAGAAAAGAGCAAGCAGCTCCTTGAGTCTGAAGCGCTGAAAATGAAACAACTCGCCGAGGAAGCAACTAGACTGAGATCAGTTGCTGAAGAGGCGAAGAAGCACAGGCAGATCGCAGAGGATGAGGCGGCCCAGCAGAGAGCTGAGGCTGAAAAGATACTTAAAGAAAAACTGGCTGCTATCAACGAGGCAACTCGTCTGAAGACCGAAGCTGAGATCGCTCTGAAAGCTAAAGAAGCAGAAAATGAGAGGCTGAAAAGACAAGCTGAGGATGAAGCTTATCAGAGAAAGCTGCTGGAGGATCAAGCTGCTCAGCACAAACAAGACATAGAAGAGAAGATCACACATCTGAAGAGCTCATCTGATTCTGAGTTACAGAGACAAAAAAACATGGTGGAAGAAACTCTGAGGCAAAAGAAGGTGGTTGAAGAAGAAATTCACATCATTAAGATCAACTTTGAGAAAGCATCAAAAGGCAAGTCGGATTTGGAGGTGGAATTAAAGAAACTGAAGGGGATTGCAGACGAGACGCAGAAGAGCAAACTCAAAGCTGAAGAAGAGGCTGAGAAACTGAAAAAGCTTGTTGCAGAGGAGGAGAAGAAAAGAAAAGAGTCTGAGGAGAAGGTGAAGAGGATCACTGCAGCAGAGGAAGAGGCAGCTCGACAGTGCAAAGCCGCTCAGGAGGAAGTTGAACGCCTCAAAAAGAAAGCTGCCGAAGCAAATAAACAGAAAGACAAGGCTGCGAAAGAGGCAGAAAAGCAGGTTCTTCTGGCCAAAGACGCAGCACAGAGATGCAGTGCTGCAGAGCAGAAGGCCCAAGATGTTCTCAGTAAGAATAAAGAGGACATTCTCGCTCAGGAAAAGCTGAAAGATGAGTTTGAAAATGCTAAGAAACTTGCACAAGCAGCCGAGAAGGCCAAAGAGAAAGCAGAGAAAGAGGCCGCCCTGCTCCGTCAAAAAGCGGAGGAGGCTGAAAAACAGAAAAAGGCTGCAGAGGATGAAGCTGCAAAACAGGCCAAAGCTCAGAAAGATGCAGAGAGACTGAAGAAAGAAGCAGAGGAGGAGGCCTCCAAGCGAGCGGCAGCCGAGGCAGCAGCTCTAAAGCAGAAAAAGCAGGCTGATGCAGAGATGGCCAAGCACAAAAAAGAAGCAGAACAAGCACTGAAGCAGAAATCTCAGGTTGAGAAGGAACTTACCGTGGTTAAACTGCAGCTGGATGAGACTGATAAGCAGAAAGCTGTGTTGGATGAGGAGCTTCAGCGAGTTAAAGGTGAAGTAAATGATGCCATCAAGCAAAAGGCACAAGTGGAAGATGAGCTGTCCAAAGTTAAGATCCAGATGGATGAGCTCCTGAAACTTAAGCTTCAGATTGAGAAAGAAAACCGCCGCCTCATGCAGAAAGACAAAGATAGTACACAGAAATTACTCGCAGAGGAAGCAGAGAAAATGAAGAGCCTGGCAGAAGAGGCAGCGAGACTTAGCGTCGAAGCCGAGGAAGCAGCCAGACAGCGACAGATCGCTGAGTCTGACTTGGCTGAACAGAGGTCACTTGCAGAGAAAATGCTAAAGGAGAAAATGCAGGCCATCCAAGAGGCTACAAAACTGAAAGCTGAAGCAGAGGAGCTCCAGAAACAGAAAAACCAGGCACAGGAAAAGGCTAAAAAACTACAGGAGGACAAACAACAGATCCAGCAGCGCCTGGATAAGGAGACAGAGGGCTTCCAAAAATCATTAGAGGCTGAGCGCAAGAGGCAGCTTGAAGTTTCAGCTGAAGCAGAGAAACTGAAATTGAGGGTGAAAGAGCTCAGTGACGCTCAGGCCAAAGCCGAACAGGAGGCTAAGAAATTCAAGAAACAAGCCGATGAAGCAAAACTGCGTCTTCAAGAGACAGAAAAACAAACCACAGAAACCATTGTGCAAAAGCTGGAGACACAGAGGCTACAGAGCACCAGAGAGGCTGATGATTTGAAGGAAGCCATGGCTCACCTTGAAAAGGAGAAGGAGAAACTGAGAAAAGAGGCAGAGGATCTCCAGAAGAAATCTAAAGAGGTATTTCGACATGAATTAACATTGTCAGTCAGTTCACACATCCCTTGCAATTAACATAATCCTGTTAAAGACACTAACTACTGTATGTGTGAAAACATGTAACATTTCATGTAAATTGCAGAGATTTAAAGTAACATTCAGCAATTTACATGAAAATACTATACTGCAGAGTTAAAATGATCACTAGTAAAACACTGACTTTGGGAAATATTCTCATTCACATTCTTGCCAAGAAAAGATAACAAAAGATTGATATCTGTCTCATGTCTGTGTGCTACATATGACGCTACTGTGAGGAGACTGTTAGCTTAGGGAACCGCAAACAGGAAAGAGCAGCTAGCCTGGCTCTGTCCAGTTAGTGAGTTTTACTGATGCTGGCAGTTGATTTTGTTGCCTTTTGACAGAGCCAGATGCTGGCTGTAGCTTTAGACAGCATACAGTCATGAGTGTGGCGTCAATCCTTTCATATAACTCTCAGCAAGAACATGTATTTCCAAATTTATTCAACTGTAACTTAAAACATCCCTTTATGTTACATGTAGTAATGACTCGTATTTAATTGACATTTTACTGATTTTTTTTCTTCTTTTTCTCCACAAATAGATGGCAAATGCCCAACAAGAACAAATTGAGCAACAAAAGGCCATTCTCCAGCAGTCCTTCCTCACAGAGAAGGAACTGCTGCTGAAAAGAGAAAAGGCTGTCGAAGATGAGAAAAACAAGCTTCAGAAACAGTTTGAGGATGAAGTGAACAAGGCCAAAGCTCTCAAAGATGAACAAGAACGTCAGCGGAAGCTAATGGAAGAGGAGAAGAAGAAACTTCAGGCCATTATGGATGAAGCTGTAAAGAAACAACAGGGGGCAGAAGCAGAGATGATCAACAAGCAGAAAGAAATGGAAGTGCTGGAAAAGAAACGGCTCGAACAAGAAAAACTCCTGGGAGAGGAAAACAAAAAGCTCAGAGAGAAACTTCAGAGTCTTGAGGTTGCCTCCAAGCAGGGAGCATCCAAAATGAAGGAAATTCAAGTCCAGACTGATGAAGTGCCTGAGGAGCAGTTAGTTGCCATGACAATGGTGGGAACAACAAAGAAGGTTTTCAATGGCTCTGTTGAAGTGGATACAGTGAAGAAAGGTGAAGAATCACCGTTAGCGTTTGACGGAATTAGAGAGAAAGTTCCTGCTGCAAGGCTTCTTGACATTGGTGTCCTGACCAAAAAGGAATTTGACAAATTGAAAAAGGGCAAAGTCTCTGTGCAAGAACTCGGAAAGACTGATAAAGTTAAATCATGTCTTAAAGGTCAGAACTGTGTTGGAGGTGTCTTGACTCCATCCAAGGAGAAAATGAGCATTTATCAGGCTATGATAGAGAACAAGATTACTCCTAACGCTGCCACAATGCTCCTGGAAGCTCAAGCAGCTTCCGGTTACATTGTAGACCCAGTGAAAAACAAACTCCTCTCCGTAGATGAGGCCGTTAAAGAGGAGTTAATAGGCCCTGAGCTCCATGACAAGATGCTCTCTGCAGAGCGAGCAGCCACTGGCTTCAAAGATCCCTATACTGGAGCCAAAATCTCTCTCTTCGAAGCCATGAAGAAGGGACTGATTGAAAAGGAGCCGGCCACCAAATTCCTTGACGCACAGCTTGCAACAGGTGGCATCATTGACCCCATCAATAGCCATAGAGCACCACTTCAGACTGCCTACAAGCAGGGTCAGTTCGATGCAGACATGAACAAGAAACTCACTGATCCAAGTGATGATTGCAAATTATTCATTGACCCCAGCACTCAAGAGCAACTCACTTACAAACAGTTACTGGAGAAATGCACCCAGGATGCAGAAACAGGACTGCTGATTTTACCAGTAACAGAACAAGCTGCTCAAGGCAAGAGAACATACACAGATCTGGAGACTAAAGAAGTGTTCAGTAAATCAACCGTTGATGTGCCTTTTGGAAGGTTTAAAGGCAAAATTGTCACCATTTGGGAAGTCATAAATTCAGAATATTTCAATGAAGACCAAAGAAGGGAATTGATTCGCCAGTACAAGACAGGCAAGATCACAGTAGAGAAGATAATTAAAATTGTCATCACTGTTGTGGAAGACAAGGAGAAGAATAATGGAAATATGTTTAATGGCTTGAAGGCTCCAGTCTCTGCCAGTGAACTGTTAGAGTCGAAGATCATAAACAAAGACTTGTTCAACAAGTTGAGTAATGGCAAAATAACAGTTAAAGAGATCTCTGAGATGGAGCCTGTGAAGAAGGCACTACAAGGAACACCAAGCATTGCAGGACTGTTGAACGAACCAACCAAGGAGAAAATGTCTTTCTATCAAGCTATGAAGAAAGAATTACTTTCACCAGAAACTGTGGTGAACCTTCTTGAAGCGCAAGCAGCAACTGGGTTTGTAATTGATCCTGTCAAAAATGAGAGGGTCCCTGTCGATGAAGCTGTTAAGTCTGGTCTTGTGGGGCCAGAACTGCATGAACGACTTCTGTCTGCAGAGAGAGCCGTCAGTGGCTACAGTGATCCATACACAGGAAAGAACGTGTCTCTGTTTGAAGCCATGAACAAAGGCCTTATTAAGAAAGACCACGGCATTCGTCTGCTTGAGGCACAACTCTCAACAGGTGGAATTATTGACCCCTTTAAAAGCTATCGCATCCCACATGAGATTGCCTGCAAGCGTGGATATTTTGATGAGGAAATCAGTAAGACCTTGAACAAAAACACAGATGACACAAAGGTCTTTTATGATCCTAACTCACAAGAGGATTCAACCTATGCTCAGCTCTTGAATAAATGTATCACAGACAAAGACACTGGACTCCCATTGCTTCCTCTTTCAAAGAAGGCTGCAAAGCCAAAAGGAGACAAACAGATTACAGAGGCTAAGACAAAAGAGGCTCTGAACCAGACAACTATGGAGCTGGAGTATGGCCCTTTCAAAGGAAGAAAAGTCACTATTTGGGAGATAATACACTCTGAATACATCACTGAGGAACAAAGAATAGAGCTGATTCGCCAGTACAGAATTGGGCAGGTGACAATTGAAAAGTTGATAAAAATTGTGATAACAATGGTCGACGAAAAAGAGGACAAAACAAAGGAAGAGGCCTGTTTTGAAGGCCTTCGGGCACCAGTCACTGCCCGCTCTTTGCTTGATTCCAACATCATTGATAAGGCTACATTTGACCAACTCCAGCAGGGTAAGAAGACACCTAAAGAAGTTAGTGAAACTGATAAGGTACAGAAGTACTTGCAGGGCACAGACCGCATTGATGGTATCACCATGGGAGATTCAAATGAGAAGTTAAGCATATATCAAGCAATGAAAAAGAATGTTTTGCAACAGAACACTGGACTTGCACTACTTGAGGCCCAAGCTGGAACTGGTTTCATAACTGATCCGGTCAAAAATCTGAAATACTCTGTGGATGATGCTGTGAAGGATGGAGTTGTCGGCCCTGAACTTCACGAGAAACTTCTCTCAGCTGAAAAAGCAGTGACAGGATACAAAGATCCGTATACAGGCAATAAGATTTCTCTATTCCAAGCCATGAAGAAAGAGCTGGTTCTGAGGGAGCATGCTATTCCTCTCCTTGAGGCTCAGTTTACTACAGGAGGGATCATTGATCCAGTCAGCAGCCATCGTGTTCCCAATGATGTGGCCATTCAGCGTGGCTATTTCAGTAAGCAAATGTCCAAGTCCTTCAATGAACCCTCAGGTGACGTCAAAGGCTTCACCAATCCCAACACCAATGAAAGTGTTACTTACAAGCAGTTGGTGGAGAAAAGTGTGAGAGATCCAAACTCTGGTCTGTGCTACCTGCCTCTGTCAAAGGTCGAAGCTCCTGCTCCTGTTGAGAAATCCTATCAGTACACAGAGGAGCAAGCCCAAGCAGATCTAGCCGACACTCAAATGGAGATCCCTCACAAGAACTTTGCAGGAAAGACTATGACCATTTGGGAAGTCATGAACTCAAATATGCTTCCAGTAGAGGAGAGACGCCGCCTCATGGAGCAGTATCGCTTGGGACAAATCACAAAGGAAAGAATGCTAATCATCATCATTGAAATCATTGAACAAAGGGAGACTCTAAAGGCAGAGCAGAGTATGTCATGTGATGTAATCAGACGAAGAGTTACTATTGAGGAGCTATACAGCGCTCGAATTATTGACTTGCACACGTACAACCTCCTGAAACAAGAAAAGATGACTGTTCGGGAGGTAATGGAGATGCCATCAGTAAGACAGTACTTATTTGGCACTGGTTGCATTGCTGGAATCATGTCAGACAGTCCTCCAAAGATCAGCATTTACCAGGCTATGAAGAGCGGACTGATTAAGCCTGAAGTTGCTCTGAATCTCCTTGAAGCCCAAGCAGCAACAGGATTCATGATTGATCCAGTGAAAGATGAACTTCTAACAGTTGATGAAGCTGTGCGCAAGGGGCTTGTGGGCCCTGAGCTTCATGACAAACTTCTCTCTGCAGAAAGAGCAGTTACAGGTTACAAGGATCCATACAGTGGAAAAGTGATTTCTCTCTTCCAGGCAATGAAAAAAGACCTTGTTCCTGAGGATTATGCCTTGAGGCTTTTGGAAGCCCAGAATGCCACTGGTGGATTAATGGATCCTGAGTACTACTTCCGCCTCCCCACTGATGTTGCCATGCAGCGTGGATACATCAACAATGAGACACTTGACAGACTGTCTGAGCCTACTGGGGATGTGCGAGGTTACATTGATCCAACGACAGATGAAAAACAGTCCTATGCCCAGCTACTGAAAAGATGCAGAGTTGATAAAGAAAGTGGTTTGCGGCTACTTTCATTGTCAGATAGAAGACTTCTCTTCAAGGGTCTCAGAAAGCAAATCACTGTGGATGAGCTGCTTCGTTCACAGATTATCAACCAAAAGACATACAACGAACTCACTGAAGGTTCCATTACAGTGGAGGAGGTCAGCAGAGACCTTAAGAAATACCTTGAGGGTACCAGCTGTATTGCTGGTGTGTATGTAGAATCCAGCAAAGACCGTCTGTCTATTTACCAAGCAATGAAGAAGAACATGATCAGACCAGGGACTGCCTTTGAGCTCCTTGAGGCTCAAGCTGCCACAGGATATGTAATTGATCCTATAAAGAACCTGAAGCTAAATGTTAGTGAAGCTGTTAAGATGGGTGTTGTTGGCCCAGAGTTTAAAGATAAACTCCATTCAGCTGAAAGAGCTGTCACTGGCTACAAGGACCCTTATTCTGGCAAGGTCATCTCACTGTTCCAGGCCATGAAAAAGGGCCTCATTCTGAAAGACCACGGCATCCGTCTGCTTGAGGCTCAAATTGCCACTGGTGGAATCATTGATCCACAGGAGAGCCATCGCTTGCCAGTTGAAACAGCATATGAACGTGGCCTCTTTGATCAGGAAATGAATGAAATCCTCACTGACCCATCTGATGACACAAAGGGCTTCTTTGACCCCAATACGGAGGAAAATCTCACCTACCTGCAGCTGATGGAGAGATGTATGATAGACCCAGAAACAGGCCTTGCACTTCTTCTGCTGAAAGAAAAGAAGCGTGAGAGGAAGACATCATCCAAGTCTTCTGTTCGCAAACGTAGGGTCGTTATCGTCGACCCAGAGACGGGCAAAGAGATGTCTGTGTATGAGGCGTACCAGAAAGGGCTCATTGACCACCAGACCTATCTTGAGCTAGCAGAGCAGGAATGTGAATGGGAGGAAATTACCATCACCTCATCTGATGGAGTTGTGAAGTCCATGATCATTGACAGAAGGTCTGGTCGGCAGTATGACATTGATGATGCAATCTCGAGGGGCCTGATTGACAAGTCAGCTCTGGATCAGTACCGTGCAGGATCTCTGTCCATCACAGAGTTTGCAGACATGCTGTCTGGAAACATGAGTGGTGTCAGATCACGTTCATCCTCCTTTGGCTCCTCTTCTTCTTACCCCATGAGCCCAATACCCTCTATAAAAACACCAGCAACTACATGGAATGACCCAACAGAGGAAACTGGCCCTGTGGCTGGAATCTTAGACACAGAAACACTTGAGAAGGTGTCCGTGACAGAAGCCATACACAGAAACCTTGTGGACAATATAACAGGTCAAAGGCTGCTGGAAGCACAGGCCTGCACAGGAGGTATTATCGACCCAAATACAGGAGAGAAATTCTCTGTTACAGATGCGATGAACAAAGGACTTGTGGATAAGATCATGGTGGACCGCATCAGTCTAGCCCAGAAGGCCTGCAATGGATTCGAGGATCCCAGAACCAAAACCAAAATGTCAGCGGCTCAAGCTCTAAAGAAAGGCTGGCTCTACTATGAGGCTGGGCAGCGATTCCTTGAGGTGCAGTATCTCACTGGTGGTTTAATTGAACCAGATGCTACCAGCAGAGTCTCCATAGATGAGGCTGTGAAGAAGGGCACCTTAGATGCACGCACTGCACAGAAGTTAAGAGATGTTAGTGCATACTCAAAATACCTCACATGCCCTAAAACCAAGCTTAAAATCTCTTACAAGGACGCTATGGAGAGAAGCATGATAGAGGAGGGGACTGGTCTGCGACTACTTGAAGCATCATCTCAATCAAGCAAAGGTCTCTACAGTCCCTATAGCATGAGCGGGTCAGGCTCTGCTACTGGGTCACGGTCTGGTTCAAGAAGTGGTTCCAGGTCAGGCTCCAGAAGAGGCAGCTTTGACGCCACAGGATCAAGCTTCACAACAACCTTCTCTTCCTCTTCCTACAGTTCACCAACCTATGGCCGCCGATACTGATGAGTTTGAAAGTTACAGAATGATTTTCTAAGGGAAGGATACACTATAAAACCACAGTGTTCACCAGATGCCTAATTCTCAGTGGAATAAGGACTACCTTTATTCTGCTCTGCATGTGGTTGTTACAGGACTTTTAATATTTAATTTTATACAAGTTGAATCATTTTGTTTATTGTATATTTCACATTTAGTTTTAGTTATGTTAAAGCTATCTTATCAGACTTTCTGATAACTGTACTGTAAACAGCATATGCAAGAGCTGTTTATTATTTCCAATATCTATCACAAACGTTTCAAGCGTACGTGATATTCTTTTGTTTTTTTAAAGTTTAATATCATAAGCATTTACTGTTCCACAAGAAAGATTCTATTTACAATATTATGTGTGTTACACTATAACCGAAACCGTTCATTACCATTAGTCTGCTTGTTAAGGAGAACCAAATTGGGTGTACAAACAAAAGTTTCTGTACATGTGTATATTTCTGAATTTTCTGAATATAACAAAGTTAGCTAAAGCGAGATAAATACCACTCTGCAGAGCAGAATAAGAAGTCTCCCGAACGCTAAGAGTGTCTGCTTTAAGAATGCCAAGCTTCAAGATCTTTTCTCTCCAGGGCTACACTGCCGCATACTCTGCCAGTACATGCTTCATTCCCACTGTCTGTCATAAAACCTGGGACTTACAGCAACATGCTAACCTTGTAAAACGAACTTCAAGAGCAAGATCCCACAAATGGAAGGATTATGTAGTCTATTATAACTATTAACACCATCTGACAGTTCTCGACTCTACCCATCCAACCATGACCAACACATGCAAGTCCCTGCCTTTCTGGACACTTTAAAAAGGTACGTTAAAAGATTTACATTCAATTACTTCACAATTTAGTGAATTTTCCTGTTATGTTTGTGTAATTTAGTGTCTGTTAGGTCCTACAGTGTAAAGTTCCTGCTCAATGTTGAATTTTTCTCTTTTCAGATATTGCCTTCATGGTTCTTCTTGTCTCCAGCGCTCTGCTCAGATGTCTTCCAAACCCTGTGACATTGATTTGGACTATGACCTTCACTGTAATCAATGGTTTTATGCAACAGAAACACACTTGCTCATCCGATGTTACATCCGATGTTACATCAGATTCTTTTGATGGTGGACCATTTTGAAACTGGCATTTAATCTTATCTCATTTAAAGGCCTAAACCATGCTTTGTAAGTGCCTGCAAAATACTCTTGAACACTTAGACGAGATGTTGAGTATTATAAGACGGTGCAGTGGTTACACTGCAGATTCACTGATGCATGACTTAAGTGTAATGTGACCCATAATGGTATGATTACTGTGATCAGGTAAGCCTTTTTACAGTCCACCTACAGTATGTCACAGTCTAACTTTGAAGTTCATTTCATTGTCAAAAATGATTGAAAAGATTTCCACTATTTGAATATTTTTCCTTCACAGACAAGTGATGTATGTATTGTATTTTGATGATTATGTTGAGCACTGTTGCTAAAAGCCATTAACATTTCTTTGGGAAAGATCTTCAAGCTTTGCCACCAAACCCAGTATTTGTATTTTCCACCACATATACTTGTGTGTTTTTTTTTATTCTCCTTTGTAAAGCAACACATTCAATCTATATCGTTTTATTTTCATACTCTATATTTCTGCTTTGCATGATTTACTAACATTTAAAAGGTGCAAAACTGAAATAGATGTAACCATTAAAGCATTTGTTTTATTAGTATGTTTCAAAAGGTTTGAAGGATGTATTTTAATGAGGGTTGTCAAGCCTTGGTTAAAATGGTGTATTTATAATAAAATGGTGACAATGAGTTTTATTGTAACACCTTACGCAATGTAAATAAACATGGAAATGAAAAGTTTTCTGTCTAGATTATTTGTACTTTTGACAAATTGTATTGGCTTTAAATCTAGTGAAAATTGGTCTTCTAGATTATATCAGACAGCAGGTTATTTTGAATTAACTTGGGTTACTAAAGACAAACTTGGGGTGTTTTTTTTTACCTTGTAGAGCTAGACTCATTAAAGGGGAAAAAAACTATCTTACAGTGTCGAATATGGGGGACTGATTGCAAGAGTCATAGTAGTTATAATGTTCAGTTAGCTATGACATATATATGTGTGTGTGTGTGTGTGTGAGAGTGAATTAAAGCCCTGCACAACAAATAGCATTATCTAAGAATGGCTCTCCTTTTTCAGTCTCGATTATTGATAATTGTGAGTTAATTATTGTTTCTGTGCAATTACAGCCATTTTAGCTTTGAAGCACTATGTTTCCTTGCATTATTTCACCATCAGCAAAGATGCTACCTTCAAAGCTTACCTGTATTGGGATTCTGTATTTGGCAGCACATATTCAGGCACAGAGGAAACCATGTCTGTCTCTGTTGATGAGTGTCTGCCTCAGTCCCTCAGACCTGGCAGTAGAAGACTGACATCTAGTGGCTGTGCAGTCCAACTTCACCCAGACAGCCTGTAAACACACACAGCAGCACAGGTGTATGTGCCAGCATGACGCCAATGAGCAGTGGTGGAATAAGTGTTCAGACTTAAGTAAAGGTTGTAATGCAATTTAATGAAAATGCAACCTTATAATTAGTAGTACTAATAAAAGTACAGAAGTATTGGCAAATTTACTCAAAGTATTAAAAGTAAAAGTACTCATTAGGCAGAATAGAGTCTGTCAGTAGATCACCTTATATACTGTATTATTAAAATGGTCTTTTATAGCTGATGTGTTACTGTGTAAGCAGTAATTGAATGCTGACTTACAGGTAGTCGAGGTGGAGGTTTTTTATTAAATGTGGAGCAGATTATTATAAGTAGTGAAACAAAAACCATATTAGACTGAAATGAAGAAACTGCTTCCAAGATGCCACTGTTTTCAATGATATACTGTTAACCTGCAGTCCTCACTCAGCCGTGCCGTTGACCACCAACTGCATTCAACAGGGGTGACTTCTACTAACACACTGAAACCTACGGAGATAGAAATCTGTTCAAAATAAACGCAAAAAGTGTGATCAACAAGTGTTTTACTATCCACACGCAAACACCAATCATGATTTGAATGAATGCAAAAAGAATATTTCCAATATTTACAGCTTTGCTTGGGAACTGGAAAAAATCTACACTTGTGGGTCGAAGGACAAGTTTCATATACCTCTGTAATTCATTCAAATGATGATTTCCAAACAGAAACGAGATGTGTTTGTGTGTGGACAGTAAAATATTTGTGATTATACTTTCTGAGTTTGGTTTTGATAGACACCTTCCCATCACCTATTCTGGGTCTGAATCTGCACAGCAACCTGCCCCTCAGGCCTAAACTCGACCAGCCAATCCAATCAGAGGCAGAGCAGAAGTATAAATCAAATCTAATGCGGGTAAGAAAAAAAATATATATACACAGTAAAATGATTCTTGATTGGTCTCCTATTTGTCCCCAAGGACCAATAATGTCCTCAATGCCAGTTTCCCACGCCTGAAATGTTACATTTTAAACAAAGTTCAGACTGGGTCACGGCCCCCACACATGTGAGGAGGGGGCATCTTTATTACTCAGGCGGTTCATACCTGATCATAGCCGGGTCAAAGAGCATTTTTAGTCCTAAAACAACTGGCTGGCACCATGTCCTTATCCAAACCCGGGCGACCACGAGAGCTGAAATGCAGCCGGTGCCGACACCATGGAGTCATCGTCCCGCTGAAGGGCCACATGCGGTACTGTCCCTTTCTGGGATGCAACTGCTGGAAGTGCTATCTCAACACCCAGCGGGCACGGACCGCGGCCCTCATGCGAGGTCTGAAGAAAGGCCAAGATAAGGAGCAGCGACCCTGCGCCCACACCGGTGTCATCGCGGTGAAACCAGCGGCCGAGCGGTCCACCAGCACCTCGGCCGCGGACGGAGACGCTCACCAGGCGGCCACATCTGCACCAATGATTCCCCCCGCGGAAGACGGCCCGGTGCGTGCCGCCTTCACCGCCCAGCGCCCGCTTGACCTCCGGAGGACCCCCGCCGCGAGAGGAGAGGCTGTGCCTGCTCTGGACAGCGGAAAGGCGATGCTCTTAGCTTCCAGTGAGGAAGACTCGTGTCCAGCTTTAAGTAAGTTAACGTTATATTATTCAAATTAACTAATTATAATATGTTTGAGATGTGGACCTCAGTGGATCGAAACAGCTCCAAGTTAGCTACGCCGACAAACTTTAGACAAATATTTACATTTAGCAGAACTGTTATGACTTAATGCAGCTAACTTTATAAGATAAGATAAGATAAGATAAGATAAGCTAAGCTAAGATAAGATAGGACTTCATTGATCCCACACCGGGGAAATTTAGTACTAGAATTTAGCACAAGATGGTCCACATAGGGCAGAAAAGAAATAAATGGCTGACGGGACATATGAACCTTATGTTGCCTTCTTGAGCGGGGATGTGAGTAAAACCACACCATTTTGTATTTTCTGTGTAATTGAGCAGTTTGGTAATTTGCAGTTAAATATTAAACTTTATCGAGGCCGGATTCACACAGCATGAGACGAAATAACTGCGCTTTATTTAAAGAAAAAACTCCAAAGGCCGAACGTTCAGTGTGGATGAGCGGCCATGTATCTGGCACGCGACACCTGCAGATCGATCGAACGGAACAGCGCGTGCTGCAAGCTGCGCAGCTGGCACAGGACGCGCGCGCACGCACGCGATAGTGTTGGCGGAGAGTGGCGCGATAAAGGAGCAAGCGTTTGCGGCATAAAGTCTTTTTTTGTTATTATTTCGTTATTTTTAAATAAGTGTCTGTTAATCACATGCTGTCATTACATGTTCAAAACTTAAGTCTTTTTTCTATAGTAATTATTCATAATTATGTCTGTCTAATAATATAAGAATTTAATATAATATTTGGCATCACAAGTCAGGCATTGGGTGCAGCTCATTTTAGTGTGTGTGTGTGTGTGTGTGTGTGTATATATATATATATATACATATACATATATATTTTATTTTTTTACTTTTTAATTTTTTACTGTTGCTGTCATAACAAGTACATTTCCCAAGCGTGGGATCAATAGTCTTATCTGATATATAAAAACCTGATATTTAATATAATTAAAATATAACTGAATATTTTAAGGTGAAACAATTGCTTTAATATCTGATTAGGTTATCAACTGAAAATTAATCAGTACCTATGATAAACATTAATTGTAAAAGAAAGCTATCACTAAACATCCTCTGGGTATCGCCTCTTAAATGTGATGATTCGCTGCTTTACTTTGTCATAAGACTTTATTGATCCAACACCGGGGAAATTCAGTCGTTACAGCCAGCAAGTATTAGAAAGAGCAAAAACATAAAGGGGCATAAAGGGGTCAAAATTTAAGTGTATTTCTAGTATATCTGATCATTAAATTGTTTGGGGTTTTGGACGATTGTATTTTTCCTTCATATACAAAACATTTAACAATTGATGAATGAATAATGAAAGCAATCATTCGTTACAGCCCTGATAATCATGCATATATTTTTTGCCAAGATTGAATTAAGGCTTGAATGTAAATGGTTGGAGGTCTGGAAGTCTGGAACTACATAAATGAATCTTAAAGATGATTTTAATGTTCAGATGTAGTGTATAATGTCTCATCTTTCTTTTCAGATGCCCCTTACTTCGGTACATCTGGCCAGACTCCACCTCTGCCTGTCATTCACGTTCCATTTAGGGTGTCAGGTCATCCGCCCAGCAGCTACACACCATGTCCTAGCCTCCTGCTCAACATGCCCTGGTATCCACCTGCACCTGCTGGGTTTTACAACAGTGGCTTCTGTAGACCCCTAATGCTGCCCCACCTCCATGCAGATGCTGTGTATCACCCACCCCTACCAGAGCCTCCACCTCCGGCTGTAAGTGACTTCTCTCTGAGGCCAGGTGTACTGAAAAAACTCACTGCTAAACTGTGACCCAGTAAAAATGTATTTGTTCAATGTGTCAGGACTGCTGGAAGGTCTTCTTCACTCTCCAACCACACCCACTCCCTGAGCCCGTCCAAGACAAGCGGACATCAGCGCCGTCCCTTCAGCCTCCTCCGCCCACCATAGACTTGAGAGACCTGGATTAAAGCACCGTGAGCAAGATAACAAGAGGACCTAGATTAGAAGAACTGAGCTTTTACCTCCAGGTTTTCCCTTTGAAGGTTGAGAGGATTTCAGTCATTTCTTCTGTTCAGAATGCGTTTTCTGTGCCAACCTGCTGGTGGTTTTGTAGTCTTGTTCAGACGACTGCTGGCAGGATCGTTTCTGCACACTGTTGGTTGTTAATATATTAATGCAGACTCAAGTTGTGGCCTTGTTGATGAAAGTTTGATCAAAGCAAAGCATGTCTAATTATTTGGTATCTATAGTTTTGGAATTATAATAAACTCAATTTGATTGCAGTTGTTTTTACATCAATAAATCAGTTTAAAAAGCAATGCTAACTATTTACAAAGCAGCACTGTGTAGCACTGTGCTGGTGGACTTACATGAGAGTTGGCATGTTATTTTTGTATTGCCATTGTGTTGGTTTACAAAGAAAAATAAAAGTTGGTTCGGTTTATCTTTCCACCTCTATCTATTTTTTTTGTCACTTTCTTTCATATCTAACTTTATTAGTATTTACCAGCCATGACAGTGAATATTGATATTTCTGTTTTCATTTGTGTATAATCACCTGAAACTAAGAACCATTGTGTTTTTGTTCCTTTGGAAAGAGCTCTTTAATTCAGCTGTTTCCAATCTGTAACCTCACCACTAGATGCCACTGAAGCCTGCGTACCGATCCTTCAGGTATCTGAGATACCATTAACAGATTATGTCATAAAATGGTTTTACAAGAGAAAACTCTGAGATTACACGTTTGTTCAAATAAGAAACTATGGTAACTATCTGGAATTAACACAGACAGTTACCATAAATTAAAATACCTTAGTTAAATCATTCGTAATGTGCACATTAATTGAATTTTAAGGTAAAAAAATGAAAGGACTTGGTGTTACAGTGACTTCCCATCTCCACTCTTTTCCTCTACTTCCATCATCCCTCTTTCACACATTTTGACCAAAAAGCAACACAATACACAGTTCTGTTTTAATGATCATCATTTTAATTTTGTCTCATGATTTCAGTTAAATTCACTTTCACTTAGGATTTTGAATGCAGGACTTTTACATTGTTGTACTGACCCTTTAACTCGAGTAAAAGACCTTAATTCTTCTTCCACCATCGCATTAAACATAATTGCAGACATGGAGCTGATGATACGGAACAACACAGTCTGTCAAACTGACTCTGTGCTGCTTCATTGCTGATATTTCTCACCGGAGTGTTGGAGCTTAATGAAGAAATTCCTGGAGGAGGCGTACAGAGTCACACCGCGCCCCTCTGGCTTCTCCATGCAGGTGGAATTTTCATCACATTGATTTATGTTGACATCCACAACTTCACTCAGTGCAGCTACCGAGAGGTGAGGACTGTGTGGCTGCGCCCGTGTGCGCCTCTGAATTCCTGAGAATACTTCAACCAAATGAATCAGTTCAGCTCTCTTCCTCTGCCATTGTTTCTCTTCCTCTTACTCCGTCTCTACATCCCTGGTGGGTTTTTATCCGCAGTGAATACGTGTGATAGTTTTCGCAGACACTGTCATCACTTTTCAGGAGCATCGTCAGTTTGAAGGACGACAAGAAAAGGGTGAGTGACGTGTGAACAAACATCACGGCGTAAGGCCAAAGTGAACTGCTTGCTGCCTTCTGGCTGCTTACAGTGTCCACAGACAAACAATCTGTAGCCTGCTAACAGACGCTCTGTAACAAAAGCTGCAACAATGGTGAGAAATGGCATCCACTTCCTGTCTGATGAGTGGGCGTGGTCGCCTCAGGACCCCCATCTCCCATTGGGCATTTTTAACACTAACACATTACTGATGGACTATTGCTTGTCCACGTCAAATCAGTGCAACACTATTTTAATAGAAATCTAATTTATTTTTGCTGTTCATTTTTATCTGCTAGTTTCTCTAACTCACCAGCGTCGGTGAAAGGATTGGCTGTAACAATGAGACCTCCAGCACACAAAAAACCCACACACAACCACTGACTTTAAAAAAATTAATATAAAATACATTTTAGGGGTCTTCTGTTTCACATCATCTCTCTGGTACACTTCCCTTTTCTTTAACTCAAAGTTTACAGTTTCTCATAACTTTTATCATTTCCACTTGATTCAAATTTAGCTTGGAAATACAGGAAAAAACGTTCAACCAAAGAAATACATATAATAACAGACGAATCGAAACATGAAGTAAAAACTTGCTATCAGCTGTAAAGGAAAATAAATATACCCTCTGTTCAATCCAAACTGGTTCCCTTATCAGCCCTTACTAGTCTTTGCTCTTACTTCTTTAAGATTTTCAGTTTTGAGTTTCTCTCTTTTAAAAGTTCCTCGAAAGCTGCCAATCAACCACGGGCCTCTTCAAAATACCCAAATATTGAAAGGAAAAATCTCAGAAAAAAAGTGCAAATAAATATGACTCCATCTTGGTCAAGTTTTCTTTGATTTGGTTCCTACCGCCACTTGGGATCGGTGCATCATCCAGATGTTCAGGGTGAAGCGGCTCCATGAGGTCAACAGACAGCAAGAAAACAGCCTGTACACAAATATGCAGAAGTTATTATATTGTCCAATTTTCCTGTTTCACTGCCCATCATTAGAATCAACACAACCAATTCTTAACTTTCTTAACTAAACTGTCTCTTCTTGTTAACTCGGATTCAAAATAATACACACCTGACCTTACTCCATTTTACAGGACACAGATTAGCTTCACCCTTTTACTACCCTTTAACTCAATGAACAAGCTAAGCACTTAGCTTACAGGCCGCAACTAACACTACAGTGAGGCAGCTAAACAGCCCATTTCAACAACCATACAAACTTCACACCGCACAAAATGTTATGTACTGCCTGCTTTTACTTAACCATCGTTCCGAGAGGAAAGTAACACAAGTAAAATAACTCCTACTTCAACTTTATTACAACGAAATCTTAATGCTAACAAGCTCGTTGGCTAACTCACCAGGATAAGCTACTTAGCTAATGGTAGAAAACGCCCGGACGATAACTTCTTTTCGGCGGCCTCTCTACAGGTGAGCAGGTTCTCTCTTTACAAATACTGCCGGCTACACTCAATTTAACATTTTTGGAAATCTTAGGTTTGAAATTTAAGTGTTGAACTGAGCTTCCGGCTGACACACCTGTAAGAATTACGTGTTCTCCGGTAGCAACGTGGGGGCGGGTCTAAGGCTTGTGTAAAGTCGCTTTGGGGGTGCCCGCCAATAGCCTGCTTGCGATGCGTTTGAGGGACATCTGTAATTGGGGCTACAGGAAATAAGCTGGGCTACATTAACTTTTGTTAATTAGTCCGGAAAATAAATACAACTGTCAGTATTTTTCAGGTATTTGGTCATAAACCAAAGTACTGGACAAATTGAAAGTTTTTAAATGATGATGGTGCCAGAAGAGAAATCAGATAACCAACGTCATTACAGTTCATCCCGAGGGGCACATGAACACCTGCACCAAATTTTATGGCTTCCAACCAATAGCTGTTGGGACGTTCCGAGAGTCAACGGCCATCATGGTGGCACTAGAGGGAAAGTCACGGTATTATCAAAATCAATAGTATACATCATCTTGGGACCTTAATTGTACAAAATTAAGCATCAGCATTTGCACAACTGTCCTATTCTGACATGCCAACCATGTCTCAGTAGGTCTCAGCACCTCTGCCTCTGTGCTGCAGCCAACTTTAGAGACTTCTGAAGTGTAAGAAATCTAAGTAACTTTTATCCTTTAAAAGTAAAAGTAAAGGATTTGTACATTTTCTGTCCAAACTTTCACTTTTCACAGTTTGATAAATACCAGGACCTCACTGGGAGAAAACAAAGAGCCAGGGCGTCAGAATAGGCACAGCAGGTACAAAACAGCAGTGTTTGATGCATATTTATATCTTTAAATCTAAAATTTCACATCTGGGTAGCAGATTCACTGGTCACATAGTTTCTGAGGTTGAACTCAAGATGAAAAGAGAAAGAAAAGAACTCATATCAGTCAGCACAAAATAGAGACAGCATACAGCAGGCCGGCACTGGCATTTGTATGAATGTACATACAGTATGTGTATGTGCAGAACAAGTTCCAAAGTTCAACGTTGCTGACATAAGGTACTGCTTTGTTGAATTGGTGATGAAAGCATCAACACCTCCCTCATCACCTGCCTCAGCCCTGACCTTCAGATGGGAGTTTCTGTGTGGGATATGGATTACAGTCACATTAAGATTTACTGAAACAAGCCACACAAGCGAGGACAAATGCTTGACTGGTTTCCAGCACATGCAGCTTGAGGGTTACATTAAGTTATATCCAGATTCAAGGAGAAAAACTCATGAATTTAATATAAAAATACCGGATACGTCTGGCTCCAGAGGCCAGAGAACTAAACCTCCTGACTACAAGACATTATGCACCTATTGCAGTCTCCTTTAACCATTTACAAAGTAGTACAGACACTGTCTGCACAGTCTTATCAATCAATTATCATAGGCCTAATTCTGAATTCCATTTAATGACTGATAACGAAATGTCAACAGAGCCGTTACGTGCCTGCTTTCTTTATGGAGCCCTAATCAAAGCACAATACCTGATTGTAGAGGCACACATGGTATGCTCATCTGGCTCATTGCATGCAGTTCTGAGGAAATTCTTTCCTCTGAACCGCTTCCATTCCATTCCTCCAGGCCACCATGTCAAGAAGTTATGTAACTGTGTAACAGTGAACACATAAGCAGCTCAGAGGAACTGTTTGATCTTACCGATGGCTGAAACTACGGTGATAAGAAAAATCTTTATTTCTGCAGCTTTAGTCCTCACAGGCCCCTGTTTACCCATAAAGTCTGTCTTTCCAGAACAGATCAGAGGTATTCAGATCCTTTACTTTCCTTTACTATTGTTGGCAAATTTAGGATACTTGAAGTATCAAAAGTAAAGTAGGTCATGCATTAACATAAGCAGTAAGCAGTGTTTTAAAGGAGCCTTGTGGAGTTTTCTTGTAAACAAATTTATGTTTACATTCTGTGTTATTCACCAAAACAAACTGCTGCCGTGGGCCTAACAAACAAGCTGAATGCATGTCCTGACTCATTTGCAAAACTCCTTTTTTTTTTTTTTTTTTTTTTTAAATTTACATTGTTCACGTCCACATTTGCTCGCAAACAGTCTTCTTCTTCGCTGCTTTTGCTGGTGCATTGACATGTTTGTTGCCACCACCTTGCACACAAACAAAATGAAGACATTCATTAAAATGAAAAATGGATTTTCCAAGTTGCCTATGAAGATTCTCATACATCCAGGTGATGGCACTTCTCAGTGTGTTACAAAGGCAGCTGGACCTCCTTGAAGCGCTACGAGGCGTCTTCAGTTACGAACGGACTGGTTTGGATTTCCTCGGAAGAAATCACATCACACGCCAACAGCAATCTACGTGATTAGAAAACTAATTTAGTGTGTAGATCCTCTTTAATCTGCAAACCAAAGTGCAGCGCTGTGTAAGATGTGGCTTGACAGTTTGCTAAAACACTTAAAAATGACCTTTTTGATACACACCTAAGAGAAGCAAGTCAAGACAAGAGCAACAATGTGAGTTTGTGGGAAAGGGTTTTGTTTTTCTTCAGAATCTCCACCCTTCTGACTTTACCTGCACTGTGCAGTGGATGTGCTGATAACAGACACGACAGGTGTCATGAACACTGTCTCGTTTATGCTATATGACAACAGATTATGTACATGAGCTAACAAAGAGCAGTGTTTTGTTGTCTCTGCTCTCTTGATCAGTGCAAATATGACAACCTTTTTGCAAGAAGCTTTTCCTCTGAAGATGTTTTTTCACAGACAAAACTAACAAGTGTTATTTTGTTGACGTTCTGGCAGGAAGTAGGTTGTGATTTGAGGATATCAGACACACATATAGGGGAAGATCTGTTTCCTGAACCAGGAGCTGTTGTGCATTCTCACAATAAAAGCTCTTTTATGTTAATTCCCTCCAGTAACAGCCTTCCTGGCTCAAACCTAAAAAAAAAAAAAGAAGCTCTCATTTCCAGAAGATTGTGGTAAACTAGCATTTCACCCTTTTTCTCTTCTGTCAAACAGAATCTGAGTTTGATCTGAATTATTACATAAACAAACACGAAGAAGAGGTTAGTTAAGGTTAAGAGCCATTCTCGTATTTAGCATTTAAAACCGCTGTTGTTGAAGGCTTAACGGCGACCTGAGTCAGCGTCTTTGTGGCTGGGTTGCTGGGTTTCGTAACACTGAGATTCAGTTTGATTATGCCAACATAAAGGCTTGTTTTGAATTACTGGTGAAAAAGAAAGTGAGGTGAAGAAAGTTATCTCAGCTGATTAGGCTCATTAGATTTCACAGAATCAGGCATCTTCCACAGAACCTGACAGGACATGCGTGATTTCATTTGAACAATAGTTGTCTTGTTTACCACAGAGGACACACCTCAAGTGGGAAACGCATCCATTCATACCTCTTTAAATCTATGCATGCATCTTTGACAGGGGCTGCCAATTACATTTGTCCAAGGAAATTAAAAACAATATATATTCAAGCCTAATTAGCACATTATTGTTTAATATTTTCACTTTCTTAGAGAATTGTTATTTTTATTAGCCTCCATAATCATGTCTAGATACAAAATCCAGCATAAATGAGTCCACCCTTTCTTAAAGTTAACAAATTCAGTGATTACTCTTTATAAATAAGACCTATTTGGGGTCCCCGTATGATGGTCCTGCTACTCTCCCTTATCAGTTACTGATGATTTATGTCAACACTAACAGGAAAATATAATTTTCTTGTCAAAATGATAAAAGGCCATGTTGCAAAAATGGAACAGAACACTTATACGATGGTTTTTGTGCTTGTCAAGAGCAACTGATCACCAGATGAGTCTGTCAAAATATGTCAATCAAACAGGTGTAATTAGTTAACAAAGTGGTTCTTATCCCACTGAATCACTTTCAGACTTAATGCTGACAACCATTGCACCACATGGGGAAGAATTAACTGGAGGCTTGAGAGAATTATTTTGTTGCAGAGAAAGAGACGTGGATTCAGCAGGATTATGGGATCACTGTTATGAAGTCAGATCAAAGTAGAGAAATGATGCAGAAATGAAACATCCAGGGCGCTCCCTCAAGCTCTCACCTCACGAAGGGCGAGTTTTGCTGAGAAAGCTGCAGCAGAACCAGCAAACATGTGGCTCAGAGCTGGCGAAGGTGTGGAAAACCAAACTGTAAGATGCAGCCTGCAGAGAAGTGGAACACATGCATCCCCACAGGAAGCCAAAGCTCAAGAACGCCGGTTTCGCCTTTGTCAAGGCCCATATTGACGAAGGGGAAGACTTTGAGAATCCATACCCGGTCTGAGGAGACCAAAGTCAGTCTTTTTGGATCTGATGGCCATAACAGTAAATTACTGCCAGCAGGGATGCCAGTATTTTGCATACACTGTGTGTTGACAGTACATTACTGTATATTGGATTACAGCACATGATAACTGTGGGTTTTACAGTAATATTAGACTACATATCTTTATGTTTCTGTTTATTTACAAAAGGTAACCAAATCTGCTCCTTTTGCATTCAATTCCTGCAAATCCCCACAAATTTAACAGTGAATATACATCAAATGAAATTTGGCTGGACTTTATTACAAGTCCTCAATCATTTGTACAGCTGTCTTTGTAAGACTCATATTTGGAACATTTGCTCTCTACATAGAATCATTAATGACAGGCTTTACTGAACTCATGAGATGCTCATACAAGTGTGATGTTATATCCTTGGTTGAACTCTGCACAGGCGGCTCACGTTAGGATGATGACAAAGACAATTGAAGCTCTGCCGTCCGAAGTCACGCTCAGGAACAGCCGGTCAAGAATGATTAGCAGGACTGTCTTGAAGGGGAACAGCATATAACTGTCAGAAGTCGGCTGCTGTCTGACAGTAATTTGCCTCAGACGCTTGTAAAACACGATGAACTGCCAGAATCTGTTTCCGACAGCGAGAGGATTTGTTTTTTCACCTTTTTGGGGCCTGGAGGGCAGAACTGAGCACTCGGCTGTAAACTGCAGTGAATTCAGATGTTATCTAAGAAACACTGGCAGACTTTTCAGTCAATCTGCACTCCCCATGCAGACCCTTGAGAGATGAAACTGACACGCATGTGCTGGAGAATTTCCTGCTTGGGTGTCTTCTATTCAACCAAAATGTTGAACTATTCCTTTAAATAAAGCTTTTTTAAGGCTTTTTCAATCACTGCATTTCAGCCCTTCACATCCTCAGATCTATTTGTATGCTCTTCTGTTGAGCACTGACATGTGTAATGAAGTGGTGAGCAGGCAGCTTACAGGAAAGCTGCCAGGGTTCACTATTGATGCAATGGAAGAGAAAGGCTGGGTGCGCCTGAGATAACACATGCGGATGGAACCTGTATAGCGTGGTCCTGGAATGCAGAACATGCTACCTGCTTGATGACGTGTTGCTCTGAATAGAATGATTTCAGCAGTTAACAGATAATAAGGGTTCCTGCTGATCAATACAGTAAACTAGATTCCTCAGTGGAAAATAAGGAATAACTGCGTGATGTCAAAGCCGTTCATGGACAGAAGATACTGAACGTTGATACTGGTTTCAAACAAATGTGCTGTTGTATGTGCATGAATGTGTCTCAGATGGGGTCACATTTCCGTGCTGCCAGACCTCGACTTGTTGTCACTTGTTCAAGGGGTGAGTTTCGGATTAGAAATTGGATTTAGGATTAAAGTGACAGGGTAAGGAATAGGTTTGCATATAAGCAGTAAGTAAGTGAAGTGAAGTGTGTAAATAGAGCCTTTATGATTTTAAATCCAACAAGAACCAGAACAAAAACACATAATCTTGGCAATTTGTTTTTAGATGCTCCTGAAGAAAAGTGGATGTATATGGATGACGTGAGGCAGCCTGGGGCTCTCACAGCAGAGCGAGCTGGGCGTGGTGCTGACAAGAAGGAACAATGGAAACGCTTAAAAAACATTCCTGGCCCGGTGCTTTGGTTTCAGGAAGACTGAGAACAGAGCGAGCAATATCCTGCTCGACCCTCAGCTTTGTGGAGAGCTCAGGGACGAAATCTTTTGCTCTTAAGTGGGCGATGAAAGACTTACGACAGGAGTTATACTGAGTACGATGACATGAAAGGAGCCACTTTCAAAAAACTCTCCTGTGTCTCGATTTTGAACAATGGGGAGATTTTGTTTCTTCAGCTAATGGCGATAACAAGCATTGGTGTGTGAATTTAGCATTTTTTTTAAATAGTGCAGGTAGATTTGTCCAATCCACCTCCAAGTTAATCACTGTGCAGCAGTCACTCACTCCTATTCCACACAACAGAAGCACTGCAGCGATGCAGCCAGGACTTCAGCGTAAAGCTTCAAGCTTCAGAAATGTGATGTTAATGTATCAAAGGCACAATCTGAGGGGGAGGGGAGACCCAAACGGAGCTAAAATGAGAGCAAATGCCAGAGTTGCATTCACCAGGTTGCCAGAAACACAACTCCCAATGAATGCTAATGTTGCTCCATGTCTGCTGAATGCGTGAACAGGAAACTGTCTGCGTCACATATTAACTAGACATCAGTGTTGGACAGAACCATATCTTGGTTTATTCCAGATGCTGCTGTTTACATTCTGTCCTCAGCTCAGGGTTGTGACGCCCACTCACTCACAGCCAGGCGCTGATCTCTGGAGACTTGACCCACGTGACTCCGGCCAACACCCTGACAAACTTCACAGTTTGTGAAATGCCGCACCAGAGACAATGAAACACTGGTTTTACTGAATGCTGTTCAGAAGAAGTCTACAGCTCCACGGCCCTTCCCCCACTTCGCAGCTCTGATTACCACATGAGCCTCCTGTCCAGCAGCAACATGCGACCAGCAGGACAGTCAGGAAGTGGTTGCAGGAGGCACATGAGATGTTGAGGGTATGCTTTGAGGCCATGAACAAGGAAGTGCTTAGAGATCCATATGGATAGGATACATCAATGTCTGTGTGGACAAAGTTCACACTTCTCCTCTCTCCCTGCAACCACCCTCCACTCCTCCTCTGCCATTGTGTGGTTTATCAACAGGAAGAGGAATACAGGGACCTGGACTTTGTTGGGTGCTGCAGACTGAACTATCTGCAGCTGAACCTAAGCAAGACGAAGGAGCTGATTGTGGACTTGTCCAGAGCCCCTGACCTCTGACCTCTGAGTCCATCCAGGTGCAGGATAGTGAGGTGGTTTACTCTGTAATTACCTGGGAGTGCACGAAGATGATCGGATTAGAGTTGGCTGGGAACACAAAGAAACACCTTCAAGAATACTAGAATAACCTACCATTATCTGTTTGTGTCTTTTGGCCTGAAGATGGCATTAATCTACACTCTGCACAGTTCATTATTAGCCTGAAACAAATGCCCTATTCAATGCCTGCCCAAACCTGCGTTTTGGCAGGCACTGAATCGGTTCAGTTCAAGTATGCAGGGTGCTGGCAAAAGTGAAAGAATTTTCGTTCACTGGCAAGTGTAACTGAAGTGGCACAAGCCTATTTAGGCTTCTTGAGAAGAGCTGTAATGGTGTAATATAACACAGAGATCATGACAACATTAGACAAAGCTTGTGTAGCTCAGCACTTTGAAGTTTTATTATTTTATGATTTCTTAGAAGCAATTACTCAACCGCTACACCATGTCAAACGGCAGCCTGTGTGATTCATGCTGGTTTAACCAGCATGTGATGAGGAGTAAAGCAAGGCGATTAAGTCGATGAGTTCAGTAGGCAGACGTTGAGTGAGATAAAAAAAATAAATAAATAAAAGATCCAACTCCTCCTCAGCCTTTGAGGCACACAGGCCTGCTCTTGGCCTGGAGTTTGTCAGGTCAGAGGGAGGAGACGCACAAAATATGATCCAAAATCCCAGAGAAAAACAGATAGTATTGCACAATAAGGCCAAAACATCAGAGCAGATGGGAAAATCATCATTATGATGCATTGTTCCAGATTAGCCCAGCAAAATATACAAATATCAAGTCTTTATTTAGCTGCACCTTGATGAGCTACAACATTACAAAAACTGCTTATTAAACAAGGAAGCCGTCGACAAGATAACACCATTCCAGTGCTGCAAACCACATACAGGCAAACACTGAAAGCTGCACAAAGCCACTGAACTCTGGCCTGTAGGGTGCAATGTTGAGAGAGAGCTTTGCAGCCTGAGACAAACCTCAGACCGTATGAAGCTGATGCTAGCAGTAAAAACCTAGATACCATGACCGTATTTCACTGTCTGTGCAGTAGAAAGGTGCAAGTTGTTAGTAGAAAAAATACAGCAACCAGAATGTCCTGGGCTTACTGCCTTCAAAGGCCGTTCCCAAGCCACTCCCATTGGATCAGCTCCACCAGGGCCTCCAGACCACACCAGCATCATCACTTGCCCTGGCCTGCCCTGCACCACCTGCCAACATCACACCGATGCCCAAACGCTCAAAGGGAGCTGCAGCAACCCATTTCCAAAGCTGCTCCTGAAGCAGACAGTCTTCTGGGTGTGAGGGTGGACTGTGGAATAATCACTGATTTTGCTGATTCTGATTAAAATATCCCCACTGACACACTTCTAGTCTGATTTTAAATTGATAGATTAATAGAGACAACAAAGCTGTTGCACTTGCAAACAGAAGCAGGGGGGATAGATTACCAAATGAAGTACCTTTGGGATGATAACTCCAGCATCATTTAACAGACATATCACAGCGTGTCCCTGCTGAAGAGACATGGAGTCAGTGGAGAATGTAAATATTCCCTAAATTAGAAAAACAAATATAATTGTTTCAAACAAAAGTTTGATAAAGTTTGAAGTTTGATGATGTTTTGCTGCTTTTCTCAAGGCATCACAACACTCACTTTCCATAAATGAAATGTGTTTTTCCTGTTTGCTGGTCCTTTTGGGTGGGGATTAAACTATGTGTTTCAGATAATTTCAGATAATGTGTCGTGCTGTGGCAGCTGAAGCGTAAACTTCCTCAACTCCTAAAAGCAGCCACGCACTCAGAGCTGCTAACGTTGTAAACTCTGATAGCATGGGTATTGCAGATTTTATTGCATGATTTCACACTGTCACACTGCTGTTAGCAACAAAACAGTCACTGCTGTGCTACGCTCAGACTTCCGTTTCACCCACTGACCTCGGCTGTTTTCTCCATTTGATTTCCGGGATCCTGAAATATGCCTCCAGCACTCTGCGGCCCATTTGGCCCAAAGCTTTGCTTTAACGTTACACATGCTTCTGTGCCTTCCTCTGTAACCTTAGATTCAGCAACTTCATTTACTGCAGCAGCACCAGCAGTCATCATTAAAACCAGCCCAGTTTGGAAATGCAAGTTTGTTCTCATCTCCATCAGCATTTGCCATCTTTTCTGTGCTAGCTGGAAAAGCAAAGCAGTTTATCCACTGTTGTCATTCATTTGTTTCCCTCAAAGCAAAAAGGAAAATGTCAGAGTGGGATTAGCCATTCTTCTACGACTTCTTGAAAATCAAGTCAATCTGTCACGCAAAGGTGTGTTGCTACATGTTTACAAACTCCCACCTTCCTGTGATTTTCACAATTCCTCGCTGTCACGCCCAGATTTAACTACCGCATGATTCTGGAAGACGAATGTGTGAAGGCAGTTTACAGGTGAGAGTTTGGCACAGGTGAGGATATAAGATGCTAAAAATGCACTGACCTGATTGGGTCTTTGGTTGTGTAATGTTCATATTTTCTCCCCCAGGGAGGAAATTAATCACTTGAACGTCATTTAACTTTTTAGTGTCTGCCGTCATAAGTCAAGATGTTCTTGACTCACAGTTTCAACTTCAGTGAGGAAACATGTCGTGCCATTTCCAATAAAGTTGCAAATGTGATCTTTATTTTTTGATTGCAAACTTAATTTGTTTAAAGTTAACTCATTAAAACACAAAATCACGGCCCAGAAAACATCTTTGATTGGTGCTGAACCAGCTAATGAGTTACTTTAAGAACAGTCTTGGAGCACGAATCTATAGAAAATCAGACTTGAAAAAAAAAGTGACTTCCGCTGATCTTTTGAGAAATGACTTTGTTCTCACGCTTCACTGAGTAAAACGTCATCGTCACCTGCGGGAACTTTCACCTGGGCAAAATGTCTCCAAGCTGTCTCACCTGCACATTAGTCATAAGACTTAAGCGTCATTATTACAATGTGACTAATGTCTTAGCATCTGGTTTCTGCCACCAGAAACAGCTGTGGATGAATTATTCAGATCCTTTACTACTTATACTACAATGTTTAAATACTCTGTTACTGAAAGACTTCATGTATTGAAAATGTTACTTGATTACGACCCCGATTCTAAAAAAGTTGTGACGCGGTGAAAAACACAAATAAAACAGGATGTGATTTGCTGATCCTTTGTGACAACTGAAAACAGCACAAAGACAATATATCTAATGTTAATATATGCTTATTCTGAATTTGATGCCAGCAGCACCTTTCATTGGTAACAGGTGACAGTATCATGATTGGGTATGAAGGGGGCATCCTGGAAAGGCTCAGCCGTTCACAAACGAGGATGAACGAGGTTCACCACTTTGTGAACACATGACTGGATAAAACAGATTACTACATGAGCTCAGGAACACTTTGAAGAACTGCTGTAAGTAAGTTTTTATTTACTTTTCCCCACATCCGAATCTTTTTGGAAGCCCCCTCCCCAACCTGTTGATTCTCTGCTGTTTACGATGAAAAACCTGCCAAACCTGAGGGACGTTCACACATGAAGACAAAGCTCTCTGTAATGGAGGGGCCCTGGGCTCCGCTTGTCAATCTCCGGCTGATTAGATAAGGAAGATAAGCGTTTGCATCACCGCTCACTTTAAGTGTGCACATTATGGAAAGAGGAATCATTTACTGTACATCAATAAAAGACAAAGAGGGTTTAAGACCCCCGTGTTGGACCAGAATAATCTTTAATACTTGAATGCTCACCTTAGATTGTCAAATCTGCTGATCTAGAGTACAGTTACAAAGGCTCTGCTTGCTGTGATTGTTATGAGCACAATGGACACGCTCTGAGGAACTTGGCAGGAATTCCTGGCATCCTGAGCATAGTGCAAAGGGATCACCAGCCGTTACTCCCTCACAGTCTGAGCAGAGGAGGACGTTCCTCCGGAGTGGGAGGGACTCAACAGCTGGAGCTGCTGTATATCTGACCAGTGAGCACAGAGGAGTACGTCTGAGATGTTGAGAGCACCTTAAAATCCCATAGCAGTTCAGACCGACTGCTAACCAGGGTGGGACCTCACTCCAGAAACGCCAGGTAAGAGGAGATTTTCTTTTTTTTTAACCACTGATGATTTAAAGTTCAGTCATTTACTTCATTTGTTTCTGAGTTCTGAAGGAAAAGAACCCGGCGTCTCGAGGAAAAGCCCACTCTTTCAGTCAAAGTGTTGTTTTAACCCAAAGTAAAAGCACATCCAGGCTGTAGCTTTGTCTTCTGTGTGGGACGAGTTGAGCTGAGATAATGGTGTAAAAGTCACAAGTGAAGAAATAACTGTGTCCTGCACTGTCAGCCGCCACCCCATCTGATAAAAAGGGAAAAGCAAACATTCCTCGCTGATTACCTTTGACCACGCTCGTTAAAATGAGGTTTTGCACAAACTGGCGCTGAAAGTCTTATGACAAGTCTGAACACTTTGTCTACACCATCCTCTGAGGTGTTGACACACATAATGACAATCCTGCAGTTTCCACAGTCATAGAAACTGTTATGCAACTCTACACTATACTCCATGGCCTCATTCATTCCAGTGTTTCTATGGCTGAGATGGTGTCAAGAAAGCACCACAACGATAGACCTGAGTGATCAATCTCAGTTTACAACCTTTTCTTCAAGGCACAAAGGTAGCAGGTTCACTGGCTTGTCAACTATAAAATCCTCCTGTCATTCAGACGGATTCTTGGCTGAGATGAAGCTGCAGTTTGAAACCTTATAACTCATCCAGACAAGTAGGCGCAATGTTAATTTGCTTTAAAGACATGTCAAAGTCAGAGAAGCTTCTCCCTTTCCAGTAAATCGATGTCAGTGAATCAGTTTTACTTCGTAACTGATACAAAAATATATTATATATTGAACTAAAATGCACTTTTAAAAAGCTGTAAGTCACGTATGTAATGAAACATCGAGTCAAAGCTGAACTCAAAGCTAGATGCTTTGTAGGCTGAAAAAATGAATGAAATGATGCTATCTCATGTCCCCTTAAAGTCATGCTGCTGTCATTAGAGTTAGAGCTGTAATGAGTCCTTCATTAACTGCCTCATTGATTGACAGCAAATTAACTGACAGCCATTGTGACAATAGAATTTTCAAGCAAAGATGCCAAACATGACCTCACCACAGCCTCTCAAAGTTGCTGCTTTCCCTTATTTAAGATTATTGTAGATTAAATATCTCTGGACTGTTGGTCGGACAGAATAAGACGTGAAGACGTCACCTAGAGCTCTAAAAACAGGCAGTTTCCACAGTTTCCTGATATTTTATAAACTCATAAAGGACAGATTAATCATGCAGCTCCAATTCATCAGTAACAGAGTCCAAACAGATAATGAGGGTCATTATCTTTGTGTCCTCCTTTGCAAGTGTCCACTTTATTAGGTACACCTGTACAGTCTAATGCAGACTTATAATGCTGTTAGTCATGAAGTCTACTTTTTTGAAGCCTATGATGTTCAGTTTTTTCATAGAGGTGCTACATTATGTTTCAGCATTGAGGTTATAGTTAGTGATGGCGCTGTGTTGGAATGCATTGTATTCAGAGGTGTTTCTGACATCCTGCCCCTGTTCATGTATGTAAAGGACAAAAAAATCAAATAAAATCAAGTGGAAAGACCTCTCAATATAATCCAGTCCAGTGCAACATCAGCTTAACTATAACCCCAATAATAAACCTGTAATTCAATGTACACACTTCGATAAGTCATCAATGCGGAGCATGAGCCTCTCAGACACACACGTTAGAGCAGGGCTGTTGTACTGCATTGCACAGTTGTGCGTAATACACTGACAACTGAGTGTGCAATTACTGTAGGTGCTTAGAGTTCTTCTTGTTACAAAAACAGGAGGAAAAACTTCATTTTTTCCCAATATTAAACATCACAGGTGTCTTTCAAATGAAGTGCAGGCTCCCAAAACTGCACTCTTGTATTTACTGTTTCCCCTTTTGCATTTGCCTTTACGATAAAGCGATTAAGCAAACTTTTGCATTTGCCTTTACGATAAAACGTTCAAGCAAACTTTTGCATTTGCCTTTACGATAAAACGATCAAGCAAACGGTGCAATAAGTGACCGTTCAACACCTTCAAAATATTAACAAAGTGGGTGTTGGTCTGAGACATCAAACACTGCAAACAGAGGTACGCTGCATGAGCGCTGCTGTTGCACAGTGTTCAGTGTGCTCCGCATGAGCAGAAGTTCGTGTTTCTTGGCCTGTATGCTCTCACAGCTATGATGCCGTGACTGACACATAGTGACCTTGCAGGTTTTGCATTGCATGTTGTGAAAAACAACACACACCTTTAGCCCCCTCTGATTACAAATGGCTATTTTTAACTGTGTGGTGGTAACAAGCTATTGTGAGAAAATGCTTGAATGACAGCTGCTGATTTCTGTCTCATGCAGTAAAGCTAATTATTATAATTTCCTGACAAAACCCCCACAGTGGAAAACATACGGAAAGAGTAATGTACAGAACAGAGCTATTCACTATTCACTTCTACTGGTAGGAATGACATCATCTATCACATAAAACCCAGCCATTAACCAATCAACAGAAGGGGTGGAAAAAGCCACTGGTTTATAGAAAGAATTTTCCTTACTGGTTATTTGTATGAGGCCTTTAACAGTGTTCAAACTTGAGTCTATCTTCTTTTCTTTTGACTTAAATGGCTGACTTACATGTTTAAAATACAGACAATTGTTCCCAAGCTGTTCTCCTCAGCTCCAAGGAGCATTTTAGCATCGTTCAGCTCATTGCTCTGGTTCACTTTCACTACTCACTATTTATGTTTCAGCTGCAGCAGGAAGCTGATTTCAGACAAAAAGCTAAAATAAACACACTGTACAATTCCTGCTCAGAAGTAAACAGCAGACAGACCAAGCAAGCGACCAGCAGGTGAACATGGTGCCGCATTTGGCATCTAAAGAACCAGATATTTCCTTCTGGAGAACAGGGTTGCGTGGTATTTGTGTTTCAAGTGTTTCACTGCCAGTTGTTACAACACTCAGCATCTGGCTGTTCCAGTTTTGAAGCATTACGTCTTGTCTTGAGAAAACACATAGATGATGGTTGTGAAACATGTCCATGACCTAACAGAGAGTTAATGCCTGATGTGAAAAGGGACATGAAGAACTGTTTAGCGTAAATTACAATTTTTTATGTGCTCCGTGTACTAATGCATGAATTATGTATGAAAAGTCAGTTGGACTATGCAGTCAAAAAATATTTGCATCAAGGTGCTGAAATTCTGTATACAGACAGAATGCCTCAGCTGACATGTAATTACAGTTACTGGAAGGTGCTCACGAGGTAGACCTCTTTTTGCTTGTTGCTTATTGAATCAAAAATATTCTTAATTCTTTTAAACTGTTGTGCTTTTATTCATGTATCCTTACATACATTACCTGTTAAACATCTGTACTGACAAACCGGAAATAGTCTAGTAATTTACTTTTTAAGCAAAAAAGCATACGAACTGGATTGAGTGTAGTATATATACCAGGTCAGTGTTATCAATATCACCCTTGTTTGATCTTGCTGATTTTGCCTATAACTAATCTGATGTCTAGCGTGTGACTATCAATCATATTTTATTGTATACAGCGTTTAGAGTGCATGATAAAAAAAAAGCATCATAAAATATCAAATCATAAGATCAAATCATAAACATGGTAGAAAGGAAGACACTCAATAAACGATGCATTTTGCTTGGCTTATCTCTACAGGGACGGAGTTTCAAAGCTCCAGGGCTCTGACCAAAACAGCCCGGATACCTTTGGCCTTTTTCCGGTGAGTCATCCGAGCGTCTGAGGCCTACAGACTCAGAGTGAAACTGAAAGCTGAAGGACAAACCACATATTGTGAAATTTATCTAACTGCCATTAAAGTTCAGTTCTCTGAGTTCAAAGGAAACAAAGATTACCTTCTGTTATCAATATATAAAGGTTTAATTAGGGCCCTGCCTGACCGACATTTTCAGTTTCAATGTGGTCACAATACCATGAGAGAGGCTTATTTCCTATGTATTTCACTGCCACACGGCTCTGTTAGTGTTTATTTGGTTAAAACAATGTCATGTATTTCTTGTCATAACTTTAGCAAATGGTACAAAGAGGCTGGTATTAGTTAAATCTGCACTGGCGCAAAAGCCCTGTTCTGCAGTAGAGGTTGCATCGGTTGGACCCACCCTATAGCTTTCCAGTAGCTAGTTGACCAGGTTGTGCACTCAGGTTGTGATCCTTCAAGGTCCTGGATATCATTTCTGGGTCCCAATCTTTTATAGCATTCCATGTCTGAGTTCCAAAACAAAAACGTGGGGTTTGCCCCCAGGGTATAAGGTCTCCTACAATTCTCTAAGCTTCTAATATTTGAGGAAATCATAGGGAATTTGGATGGAATAAAAGTTTCAGTCTAATGATTTCTAAGTTTTTACAATAACATTTAATACAATTAAAAATCACATCTTCAAAATTTAGTGGTGGACACACTATTTTTTTTTTTTAATATTACAGACAATACATACAATGATTAATCCAATTTAAGATAATGTTTATTTTTATGTCACACAGCTCTTTAGGCCAAGATGGACTCCAATCAAGACACTGAGGTGAGGCAAAATGGCCACACAAAAGTCCAGAGACCTGTGGCTGGCATAATTCTGGAGAAGACAAAGGAGAAGATAACCATATACCAAGCCATGAAAAAACGTCTTCTTAAGCCAGGAACAGCATTAGCCCTGCTTGAAGCACAAGCAGCCACAGTGGGCATCATAGACCCAATAAACAATCGAGTACTTCCTGTTGCAGATGCTGTTAAAGAGGGAATAGTTGGACCTGAGATGAAAGAGAAGCTCCTCACAGCAGAGAAAGCTGTTAATGGCTATGTAGACCCCTACACCAACCAAATGATATCTGTATTCCAATCTATGCAAAAAGATTTAGTCCCAAGAGATTATGGATTGAGGCTGCTGGAAGCACAGATAGCTACGCGTGGCCTGTTTGATCCTGTTGAGAAGACATACATTTCAGTTGAAGCAGCGATTCAAAAGGGCTACTATGAAAAAGGTTTGCTCAATAACCAGATGTCTGAGCTCAAAGTGTTCTACAATCCAAGCTCACAAGAAAATCTTAACTACCAAAATCTCCTAGAGACATGCACAATGGATGCAGACACAGGCCTGTTGCTCCTTCCCGTTTGCATCACCTTCAAAGGTCTGCGAAGAGGTATTTCCTCCACTGAACTCCTTGAATCAAAGATCATTGACAAAGAAACATATGATGAACTACAGAAAGGAAAGGCCTCAACACAGGATGTGATGTTGATGGAAACAGTGAAAGAGTACCTGGAGGGCAAAGGCAGTATTGCAGGCATTGCTGTACTCTCGTCAAATCAGCGAATGAGCATTTATGAAGCCATGAAGCAAGGCATATTGATGCCTGGAACAGCACTAGTTCTACTGGAGGCACAAGCTGCGACTGGATTCATGATTGATCCTGTAGAAAATAAAAAGTTCACTGTGGATGAGGCCATCAAAAACAAGCTTTTTGGCCCAGAATGTCATGCAAAGCTGCGTTCTGCTGAGCGGGCAGTAACTGGATACAAAGACCCATACTCAGGTGAAACTATATCTTTGTTTCAAGCAATGTCAAAAGATCTCATCGTTAAGGAACATGGGATCCGCTTACTTGAGGCGCAAATTGCTACAGGTGGAATAATAGACCCAATCAACAGTCACAGACTTCCCACAGAAGTGGCCTTCAAGAGAGGTTACTTTAATGACGAAATGAACAAAATACTAGAGGATTCAGGGGATGACACAAAAGGTTTTTTTGATCCAAACACAGAAGACAATCTAACCTATCTTCAACTGATGGAAAGGTGTGTCACTGATCCCATCACTGGACTATGCCTTCTCCCTCTACTCGTTAAGTCAGACAGGCCAAATTTTAATTTCATTGACAACCAAACTAAAACGACCTTCAAAGAGGAGAAGGTGAAGGTGACATATGGCAAGTACATGGGAATGACAGTATCTCTGTGGGAACTCCTGATGTCAGAGTACTTTGATGAACATCAGAGGAGGGACATCTTTCAAAAATACAGAGAAGGGAAGCTCAATATCAAGATGATCGTCACAACAGTTTTGGAAGTCATAGAAACGTCTGTGAAAACAACTCAAGTCATTTTTGAAGGGATCAGAGACAATGTCACAGCCAAACAGCTTGTGGAGGCAGATATCATTACAGAGGAGGTCCTGGAGGATCTGAAAAAGGGAAAGAAGTCAGTGAAGGAAGTGATAGAAGACGAAAATGTAAACATGTACCTACAGGGCAAAGACAGTATTGCAGGTATTCTGCTTCCTGATTCTCAAATCATGACCATTTACCAGGCCAGACAAAAAGGAAAGCTGATGCCGGGAACTGCTCTGATTCTACTGGAGGCACAGGCAGCAACAGGGCACATTATTGACCCAATTGGAAACAGGAAGTTTTCAGTGGATGATGCTGTCAAAGCAAAAATTGTGGGGCCTGATGTCTGTCAAAAGCTGCGCTCAGCAGAGAAAGCGGTTACTGGGTACAAAGATCCATATGATGGCAAAATAATCTCTTTGTTCCAAGCCATGCAAAAAGATCTCATCCTAAAGGACCATGGAATTCGACTCCTGGAGGCACAAATTGCCACTGGTGGGATCATTGATCCAGTGAACAGCCATCGCATTCCTGTCCATGTGGCCTATAAGAGGGAATACTTTAATGAAGAAATGAATCAGATCCTGGATGATCCAAGTGATGACACCAAAGGATTCTTTGACCCCAACACCCATGAGAACCTGACATACTTGCAGCTCATGGCCAGATGTGTCACGGATCCCAGTACAGGTCTGTGTCTCTTGCCACTCAAAAGCAAAAGCAAAAACATTAACATAGATGATAACATGAGGGAAACATTCAAAACAACAACAGTTACTGTTAAGTATGGCAGGTTCAAGGGCAAGCACACAACACTGTGGGATCTTATCAATTCAGAGTATCTGTCTGAGGACAAAAGACAGGAGCTTTTTAAGCTCTTCAAGTCAAGGAAAGTCACAATTGAGCAACTCACTGTCACCATTTTAGAGATCATTGAGACCAAGGAGATAAAACAGCAAGCAGGGCTGAACTTTGAAGGTCTCAGAGGAGAGATCTCTGTTGTGGATCTTTTAGAGCTTGAAATTGTGGATGAAAAAACATACAGCAGTTTGATAGATGGAAAGGTGACAAGCACTGATGTGATGAAAATTGACAGTGTGCGAGCCTACCTACAAGGGAAAAGCTGTGTGGCTGGGGTGATACTGCAACCCTCCAATCAGAAGCTAAGCATCTATGAGGCACAGAGAATTGGCATTCTCACACCTGGCACTGCCCTTTGCCTCCTTGAAGCACAAGCAGCCACAGGGTTCATTGTTGATCCTCTGAAAAACAAAAAACTTACAGTGGAAAAAGCTCTCAAAGAAAAGCTAATTGGTCCACAGATGTATGAAAAACTTTTGTCTGCAGAGAGGGCTGTCACTGGTTACAGAGATCCATACACTGGTCAAAAGATCTCACTTTTTCAAGCCTTGAAAAAAGATCTAATTGTCAAGCAGCATGGCATCCGCTTACTTGAGGCCCAGATTGCTACAGGTGGAATCATTGATCCCTTGAAATGTCTTCACTTACCCCTTGAGGTTGCATACAGGAAAGGATATTTTGATGCAGAGCTTAATCAAATCTTATCAGACCCAACTGATGACACAAAGGGCTTTTTTGACCCAAAGACACAGGACAATCTGACATACATGGAGATGCTGGGTAGATGTGTCAAAGATAAGGAAACAGGCCTGTTTCTCCTGCCACTGAATGAAACACCAAAAGCTACAGGAATAAAGGCAAAAATGTGTACTGACACAGAGATAAAGCAACAGTTTGAAAAGACAGCTGTGAGCATATCAGTAGGACGCTACTCAGGGAAATCAGTTTCTCTGTGGGACTTGATTCACTCCAGGTACTTCACTGACGATCAGCGGCTTGAGTTCACTGAAATGTACAAAACAAAGAAGACTAGTATAGAAACCATAATCACATCAGTGATTTCTACCATTGAAAAACTGGAGGAGAGTGAAACTCCCAAAATGATAATGGGCCTGCGAAAGCCTGTCTCTGCACAACAGCTACGGGATTCTGACATCATTGATGCAGATACATTCAAACAGGTGAAAGAAGGAAAACTCACTCTTGAAGCAGTAACCCAACATGAACCTGTGAGAGGATACCTGAAGGGAACTGGAAGCATTGCTGGAATTAAGGTTCATGCGTCCCAGGAAGTAATGAGCATATATGAAGCAAAAAAGAAAGATCTGTTGACTCCTGGCCTTGCACTTGTACTGCTTGAAGCACAGGCTGCATCCGGATGGATCATTGATCCTTTCAAAAACAAATTCCATGCTGTTGATCAGGCAGCAAGAGAGAAAGTTATTGGACCAGATGTACTTGAGCAACTTCTCTCAGCTGAACGAGCTGTTACTGGCTATAAAGACCCATACACAGATGCAACAATATCACTCTTTGAAGCCATGAATGAACAACTGATTCCAAGAAGTGATGGCATTCGTCTTCTTGAGGTACAGATAGCAACTGGAGGAATAATTGACCCGAACCAAAGTCACAGACTACCTGTTCATGTTGCCGTTAAAATGGGGTGTCTTGATGAAGAAATTAGCAAAATTTTGTTAAACCCCACTGATGATGCAAAGGGATTCTTTGACCCAAATACAAAAGAAAACCTCTCTTACCATCAGCTCATAAAGCGATGTGAGAAAGATCCTGAAACTGGGCTACTTCTTTTACCTCTGTATGACGAGGCGTCCCATGCATTTCACACAGATGAGAAAATAGAGCTTGCATTCAAAAACAAAATGATTGTCATGAATGCAGGAAAATTTAAAAACAAGGAGGTGACACTGTGGGAAGTGTTGTTCTCTGAATACATATCACAACAAAAAAGGGAGCAGCTCATGCAACAATACAAGACACGAGCCATGAAAATAGAGGAGATCATTGAAATACTCACTGTTATTATTACAGAGGTATCATCCAAAGAAAAAAAGTTCAAAGGGCTAAGAAAACAGGTCTCAGCCAGTGAGTTGTATGAGTCAAAAATTATCTCAAAGGAACTTTTCACGCAGATTATAGAAGGGGAAGTAACTGAAGAGAAAGTTAACAAAATGGAATCGATTCAAAAGTACCTTGGAGCTACAAACTGCATAGCAGGTGTCAAAGATGAATCTACAAAGAAAGTTATGAGCATCTACGAAGCCAAAAGCAAGGGCCTGCTGACTCCTGGCACATCTCTGGTTCTGCTGGAGGCCCAAGCTGCCACTGGCTTTATCATCGACCCAGTGAACAACAAGAAACTTTCAGTAGAGGACGCTGTGGCTCAAAGAGTAGTTGGCAGTGAGTGGAAAAATAAACTGCTTTCAGCAGAAAGAGCAGTTACTGGATACAAAGATCCTTACACTGGAAGCACAATTTCACTGTTCCAGGCCTTGAAAAAAGATCTCATTGTCAAAGATCATGGAATTCGTCTCCTCGAAGCACAAATTGCCACAGGAGGCATAATTGACCCTGTGTACAGTCACAGAGTACCAGTGCAGGTGGCATACCAAAGAGGTTACTTTGATGAAGAGATGAATCAGATACTGTTGGACCCTGATGATGACACCAAGGGCTTTTTTGACCCAAACACTCAAGAGAACCTCACCTATCTCCAGCTAGTCGAAAGGTGTGTTACAGATCCCATCACAGGCCTTAGCTTATTGGTCACTGTGAAGAAAGGCGAGTTTTATTTCTTTGTTGATGAGGCAACAAAACTCATTCTGAAATCAACAACAACAACCAGAGCGGGAGGGAAATACCATGGAACAACAGTGTCTCTGTGGGATCTGCTCTACTCCAAATACATCACCGAGGAGAAGAGGAGGGAGCTTGTGCAACAGTTCAAGTCTGGATCAATCACAGTTGAACGCTTTTTGGAAATCGTCCTGACAATCATTCAGCAGCAGACCACTACAACCTCATCGTCATCAGTCGTTACATGCCAACCACCAGAAACAAAAGTGGACAGCAGCACAACAACTACCACGACCACTACAATCACAGAGACAACTGATGTTCAAACGTTCCATGGAATCAGAAAGGATGTCACTGCAACTGAGCTGCTTGAATCAAAAATCATCACTGAGGATCTCTACAAAGATCTCAGTGCTGGAAAAGTCACAGTGACAGAAGTAAGTGAAATAGACTCAGTACGCAAATACTTAGAGGGAACCAACAGCATTGCTGGGGTGTACCTGCAGTCCACCAAAGAGACCATGAGCATCTACGAAGCCAAAAGCAAGGGCCTGCTGACTCCTGGCACATCTCTGGTTCTGCTGGAGGCCCAAGCTGCCACTGGCTTTATCATCGACCCAGTGAACAACAAGAAACTTTCAGTAGAGGACGCTGTGGCTCAAAGAGTAGTTGGCGGTGAGTGGAAAAATAAACTGCTTTCAGCAGAAAGAGCAGTTACCGGATACAAAGATCCTTACACTGGAAACACAATTTCACTGTTCCAGGCCTTGAAAAAAGATCTCATTGTCAAAGATCATGGAATTCGTCTCCTCGAAGCACAAATTGCCACAGGAGGCATAATTGACCCTGTGTACAGTCACAGAGTACCAGTGCAGGTGGCATACCAAAGAGGTTACTTTGATGAAGAAATGAATCAGATACTGTCGGACCCTGATGATGACACTAAGGGCTTTTTTGACCCAAACACTCAAGAGAACCTCACCTATCTCCAGCTAGTCGAAAGGTGTGTTACAGATCCCATCACAGGCCTTAGCTTATTGGTCATTGTGAAGAAAGGCGAGTTTTATTTCTTTGTTGATGAGGCAACAAAACTCATTCTGAAATCAACAACAACAACCAGAGCGGGAGGGAAATACCATGGAACAACAGTGTCTCTGTGGGATCTGCTCTACTCCAAATACATCACCGAGGAGAAGAGGAGGGAGCTTGTGCAACAGTTCAAGTCTGGATCAATCACAGTTGAACGCTTTTTGGAAATCGTCCTGACAATCATTCAGCGGCAGACCACTACAACCTCATCGTCATCAGTCGTTACATGCCAACCACCAGAAACAAAAGTGGACAGCAGCACAACAACTACCACGACCACTACAATCACAGAGACAACTGAAGTTCAAACGTTCCATGGAATCAGAAAGGATGTCACTGCAACTGAGCTGCTTGAATCAAAAATCATCACTGAGGACCTCTACAAAGATCTCAGCGCTGGAAAAGTCACAGTGACAGAAGTAAGTGAAATAGACTCAGTACGCAAATACTTAGAGGGAACCAACAGCATTGCTGGGGTGTATCTGCAGTCCACCAAAGAGACCATGAGTATCTACGAAGCCAAAAGCAAGGGCCTGCTGACTCCTGGCACATCTCTGGTTCTGCTGGAGGCCCAAGCTGCCACTGGCTTTATCATCGACCCAGTGAACAACGAGAAACTTTCAGTAGAGGACGCTGTGGCTCAAAGAGTAGTTGGCAGTGAGTGGAAAAATAAACTGCTTTCAGCAGAAAGAGCAGTTACCGGATACAAAGATCCTTACACTGGAAACACAATTTCACTGTTCCAGGCCTTGAAAAAAGATCTCATTGTCAAAGATCATGGAATTCGTCTCCTCGAAGCACAAATTGCCACAGGAGGCATAATTGACCCTGTGTACAGTCACAGAGTACCAGTGCAGGTGGCATACCAAAGAGGTTACTTTGATGAAGAAATGAATCAGATACTGTCGGACCCTGATGATGACACCAAGGGCTTTTTTGACCCAAACACTCAAGAGAACCTCACCTATCTCCAGCTAGTCGAGAGGTGTGTTACAGATCCCATCACAGGCCTTAGCTTATTGGTCATTGTGAAGAAAGGCGAGTTTTATTTCTTTGTTGATGAGGCAACAAAACTCATTCTGAAATCAACAACAACAACCAGAGCGGGAGGGAAATACCATGGAACAACAGTGTCTCTGTGGGATCTGCTCTACTCCAAATACATCACCGAGGAGAAGAGGAGGGAGCTTGTGCAACAGTTCAAGTCTGGATCAATCACAGTTGAACGCTTTTTGGAAATCGTCCTGACAATCATTCAGCGGCAGACCACTACAACCTCATCGTCATCAGTCGTTACATGCCAACCACCAGAAACAAAAGTGGACAGCAACACAACAACTACCACGACCACTACAATCACAGAGGCAACTGAAGTTCAAACGTTCCATGGAATCAGAAAGGATGTCACTGCAACTGAGCTGCTTGAATCAAAAATCATCACTGAGGACCTCTACAAAGATCTCAGCGCTGGAAAAGTCACAGTGACAGAAGTAAGTGAAATAGACTCAGTACGCAAATACTTAGAGGGAACCAACAGCATTGCTGGGGTGTATCTGCAGTCCACCAAAGAGACCATGAGCATCTACGAAGCCAAAAGCAAGGGCCTGCTGACTCCTGGCACATCTCTGGTTCTGCTGGAGGCCCAAGCTGCCACTGGCTTTATCATCGACCCAGTGAACAACGAGAAACTTTCAGTAGAGGACGCTGTGGCTCAAAGAGTAGTTGGCAGTGAGTGGAAAAATAAACTGCTTTCAGCAGAAAGAGCAGTTACCGGATACAAAGATCCTTACACTGGAAACACAATTTCACTGTTCCAGGCCTTGAAAAAAGATCTCATTGTCAAAGATCATGGAATTCGTCTCCTCGAAGCACAAATTGCCACAGGAGGCATAATTGACCCTGTGTACAGTCACAGAGTACCAGTGCAGGTGGCATACCAAAGAGGTTACTTTGATGAAGAAATGAATCAGATACTGTCGGACCCTGATGATGACACCAAGGGCTTTTTTGACCCAAACACTCAAGAGAACCTCACCTATCTCCAGCTAGTCGAAAGGTGTGTTACAGATCCCATCACAGGCCTTAGCTTATTGGTCATTGTGAAGAAAGGCGAGTTTTATTTCTTTGTTGATGAGGCAACAAAACTCATTCTGAAATCAACAACAACTACCAGAGCGGGAGGGAAATACCATGGAACAACAGTGTCTCTGTGGGATCTGCTCTACTCCAAATACATCACCGAGGAGAAGAGGAGGGAGCTTGTGCAACAGTTCAAGTCTGGATCAATCACAGTTGAACGCTTTTTGGAAATCGTCCTGACAATCATTCAGCGGCAGACCACTACAACCTCATCATCATCAGTCGTTACATGCCAACCACCAGAAACAAAAGTGGACAGCAGCGCAACAACTACCACGACCACTACAATCACAGAGACAACTGAAGTTCAAACGTTCCATGGAATCAGAAAGGATGTCACTGCAACTGAGCTGCTTGAATCAAAAATCATCACTGAGGACCTCTACAAAGATCTCAGCGCTGGAAAAGTCACAGTGACAGAAGTAAGTGAAATAGACTCAGTACGCAAATACTTAGAGGGAACCAACAGCATTGCTGGGGTGTATCTGCAGTCCACCAAAGAGACCATGAGTATCTACAAAGCCAAAAGCAAGGGCCTGCTGACTCCTGGCACATCTCTGGTTCTGCTGGAGGCCCAAGCTGCCACTGGCTTTATCATCGACCCAGTGAACAACAAGAAACTTTCAGTAGAGGACGCTGTGGCTCAAAGAGTAGTTGGCAGTGAGTGGAAAAATAAACTGCTTTCAGCAGAAAGAGCAGTTACCGGATACAAAGATCCTTACACTGGAAACACAATTTCACTGTTCCAGGCCTTGAAAAAAGATCTCATTGTCAAAGATCATGGAATTCGTCTCCTCGAAGCACAAATTGCCACAGGAGGCATAATTGACCCTGTGTACAGTCACAGAGTACCAGTGCAGGTGGCATACCAAAGAGGTTACTTTGATGAAGAAATGAATCAGATACTGTCGGACCCTGATGATGACACCAAGGGCTTTTTTGACCCAAACACTCAAGAGAACCTCACCTATCTCCAGCTAGTCGAGAGGTGTATCACAGATCCCATTACAGGCATGAGTTTACTTCCCTTACACAAATGAAGGAAGGAAAACCTTTCTACAAGCATTTATCCTTGTGTCTTGCTTGTATTGTCAGATTTTTTTTTTTTACTGTTGTCAAATCAAATTTGCTCTATTATTACATTTTTTTTTAGATGCACTGTTAGTTGTCCTTAAAAAATCTGGAGAGAAAAATACATGCATACTCTCCTGATCTAAATATCATGGTTGAAACAAGAACAAGGAATTCATTATAGAAAAGTTCCTATGGTATTATAGGGAGATGTGTTTTGATTACAGTTTTTGATCACCATGAGCACTGCAGACTGTTTGGGCCAGCATGCAAAAAACAAGACTACGGTTTTGACACACAAAACTGGAATTCTGCCATTATCAAAACCCTCAAATGAACCCATCATAAGGACATTGAGAATAAATGGCCTTAAAAACTCCCATTGATTGCAGAAATCTAATTTTAAGTCAATATAATAATCATATTAAAATTCTACACATAGGGACATTAATGGTCTTAGTTACCTTTGTTTGATACATCAAATGTCTGCTTTGACAAAAGCCCTCTGGTCACATTTAAAAGTATCATATGAATCTGTGGCCTCAGTGGCCTTATTTTAAGTCTCTAAGTAATTCCCTTCCTCCATGAACACGGCAGCAGATGCCGTAACATTTTGGATTTGTAATACTCATTTTCCGTTTTAACATTGTTTCATGTTGTTTGTGGGATCTATGGATTTGATTGTTTTAACACTGATGTAACTGGATGAAATTTAGCAGAGCCTATTTTTACATCACCTGTAAAAGTTGGATTATGTATTTTGCTTAAATTTAATACTTCACAGCTTTTCTTACTGAAACCTGTTTTTTCCAAGTTGAATGTGAACACAGTGAATATTGTTTTGCCAGGCCTGCTTTGATCACACCTGGAAACCAGCCATGCACTTCCTGTTTGTTGTGTTATTGTGAAACCTTTCTTGCTCAAACTTTTTATTGTGTTGCTCAATAAATATGAATACATTATCTCTTGAGCATCTTTATATTTTGGATCTATCATGTTGATCTATTAACGCAGCACAGCACACTGCACTGCAAGAACTTTGTAGCTAGAGAGAACCTCATACAGGTTGGAAAATGTTAAGAGCCCTTGTAGCACCCATAATATTTCCAATTAAACAACAATAAAGCATATCAAACATCTGTGCTTTCAAACAAGGGGTTGAAATAGGTCTCTCACTTATAAACGCTCGAATGTTTTCACCCACTGTGTACAGCAAGACCCAGTTGCTCATTCTATAAATCTAGCTTGATAGTACAGCACCCTCTAGTGGAAAGAAGCTATGTAACCAACTTCACAGTAATGTGTTGAACATTTATTTGTAAACTTCAAATATTGCTTTACAAATGTTTGTCTAGAATTGTTGCAACTTGGTATAAAAAAATGTTAAGAATTACATCAAGAAATCCTGGTATACACAACTGAATGTCCCTGTAGGTTTACAACTGAGGTGACAAATGTATCCAAATCCAACATGTCGCTCCACATGTAGATATGCAAATGAACATTGTTGACAGTGTTCTTACCTGATATTAAAACAGCAGCAGTAGGTTTTCCCTCTGAATTCAAACCCCTTGGTTTCTGCTCTCTAGCAACAGTGAGGAGTGATTTTGTCTTTTTTCTATGAACACTATACATATAAAATGACATTTACAGAAACGACATAATCCACAAACACGCATGCTTTAAGACATTATGTGTGCCTCAGAAACTGAATATACAAGTTTTATGATTTCTGGAACCAAATGAACATGAGAACTAGTCCAGTTTGTCCAGCAGTTGGCGAATTTCGTCTTGGCCACGGTAGATTTTCTTCACTCCTCTGGGAAGGTAACGACAGGATGACAGATTGAGGTAGCTAAGAGCAGTCATTTGGCCGATGATTGACCTGCAAAATAAAGCACAGATAAAAAGTTATTACTTGTGAAATCAAACCTGCAATACTCAGATTTACAAAAGTGAATACCAGATTCATGATTAATTCTGTATGCCTGCAGATCGTGGCTTAAAAGGGTTGCTTCCTAGTTTACTGGAATATTTGGAGAGGTAGAGTTCAGAGGGTAAATGGTACATTGTGTACCTGAGGGCAGGTGGTGTGATCCTGGTACCACTGAGGTTGAGTGAACGCAGGGTATCTGCCTCTGTTGCCTGAGCAAGGTGACTCATAGCAATCTCCAAGTCCTCTGCACTGAAGAGCTGGTTTGCAATGTCAAGCTGTTGGAGTGTTTGACTCCATTTCTGGGTCACCATGTGAAGCCCTGCCTTCGGTGATGACAACCCAACATGGCTGCTGAAATACTGTCCCCAGAACAGACACTCAAGCTCTGCCAAATCACACACGGAAGAAGAAGGTAGCATAGATTAATAAATCTTTAATACATAATTTTACCAACCATCTAACACAAAAACCTTTATCTACTGCCTAATCCCACTCGTGGTCTTACTCAGAGAATGAATCCCATTACATTTAAGAATTAATCTACATTATGGAGCAGGCTACTCCTTCTAAAACACATGAGCCTATACCTCATTTTCATTCCTATTTGGATCCAATAAACACATCAATTTTCAATGTTATTTTTTCTTACGATATGTTCCCTTACCCTGTTACGGAGGGAAACTTGGTTCTATTATAAATCACTCTGTCTGATGTCCATTAAGAACCCAAAATTTACCACAGTTAACCGAAGTATAAATCTCATGACTTAGTCCTACCAAGACAGGGGAGTGTTGCGAGACCAGATGGTGTGATTCGTGAACAGCCTCGCAGGTCCAGCACCCGTAGCCTGGTGGATCCAAAGAGAATGTCCCACAAATCTTTGTCGGTCATGTAGGAACAAGACGTGGTTGCGATACATAGCTCCTCCAGTAACGGGAAGCCAAATGTTGAATCGGCACCATTACGCATTGTCTTATGCAGAGGTCTGACATTCAGCATCCGGAAGGTCTGATGAGAGGTACAGTAAATGTAGAAGTTTTATGGGTATAGTTTTGTGGGTATTGGGGTACAAAGTGGTATTGCAAGACAGGACGGGCCAGGGCTAGCTGGTTAGCATGCTAACTTCAGTAGTTATTGCTGCCAAACAATACAGCGACGTCTTAGACGTATAGTCAAAACTGTCTTTCTTCACATTCTGTTGTAGATTGCAGTTCATTTTGTAATGTTTAAAACTGAAATTCTTACATATTGCACCTTTATGTTTGGCATTTTGCTTGAAAAATTAGTGAAACAATTTAATTATCACAACAGTTGCTGATTAATTTTTTTGTTGACCAAATAATTCATTAATTGTTTCAGCTCTAATATAATTACAGTTAATATGTAAATTTCAGCTGCGAGATTTATTACTATTTATTTATGAGCAGTTTCTTCAGTCAGCAATTTCATGCTTCCCAAGCAAATCTATATTTTTTACCTTGAGTTTAGGGCATGCCATTTGTAGTGCCTTGATGCAAACCGGAAGTTCACAATCTTTACTGTCAAGCTTAGTGTTGACCTCCAATAACTCCAAATCAGGACAGAATCCCCTCTGAAAAAACAAATACAATGTGTTGTGTGTCCCAAGTTCATCTTCACACGTCATAGGGGACATCACGCCAATACGACATGCTGCAGGCATCTTGAGCACTATTACAGCTTGAAACATGCTAAACTGGATGAGCTGTGAGGACGAATGCGCTTGGATGAAGCTGATGTTCTTCGGTGGAGTTTTGATGCCAACAAGCAGCCTTCAGACCACATTCTGACAGTGTTAAGCAGGCAAGTTTTGCAGTGAGAGAGCTAACAGCTAAGAAGCTGAAACCTCATTCAGAAGCAGAATTTGTGAAGGAGTGCCCGACAAAGCAAAACTGCTCCAAAGTGGCAGTTAATCTGGAATAATTAATGGAGATGAAGGAAACTGGATGTGGAAATTCAGTGACAGCAGTGAAGTGTGGTTTGTCCTTCATGGTGGACATCACCAAGCATGTCTCAGAGCTGAACCTCAAGCTCCAGTCAGCTTCTCAGCTCTCTGCTTTCTAATGTGAAATCATCTGAAGTGAAATTAAACCTGTGGCAAGTGCAGCTGAAAAAAGGCTAACACTGCGTTTTCCTCCTCTGCAAGAACAAAAACCTGCTATGACATCTGAATGTGCTGGGGAGGGTAAAAACCCCTTCGAGCGTTTGACACATGGTTTCAGGGTAGGAAAAGTAAACAAAAGGAAATAACATATTTGCTAACCTGTTTAATGTGATGTGCCTGGTAACCTATAACACGAGTCAATTGAGCTGCTAAGCAACAGCACACTACCGTGAGCGGCTCTTTTCCATTTTCCCCTTTATAGGAGAAGAGTTCTTCACTGCTAGTATAAGGCACACATGAAAAGAACATGGAGAAAAAAGGTGGGTGGGCTTACAGTGATGCACGTCAGAAGTCTGTCATTCTTTATTCCATGTGTGAACAAAATTTGCTTGATCTGGCTCCCATGATTTTCAAGGTACTCGAGAAGTCCCTCAACCTGAAACTAGAGCAAAAACAAAAAATGGGAAATGAACACATGCTGGGAATTGCTAGTTGTGGCAGTTTTATTAAATAACTAGACAATAACTATCCATAATCCGATTAAGTCACGTAACTTTTGTTTGTCTAAGGGTTGGATGAGACTAGGCACCCATGCAAAAGAGAGACAACTGCTCTCATTGGAAACACCCTTCATAAATAAAGGTTGACTGAATTAATTAAGATTCTTAGCCTGACACAGTCACATTTTCTACAGCAAATAGTACTGAGCCGGTTCTTGGTGTACCTCTGAATACTGGAGATTTATGCTCTGCAGAGACCGGCTGTGCAGACCAAGGCTGTGGAAGGCCCCCACTGTCAGGCCTGTACAGTAGGAGAGCGTGAGGGAGCGAAGGTGAGGGCAGAACTGTGCCACAACCTAAATGTAATCACCACATAACAAGAAACATAGTAGAATGAACATTTTTGGATGCAAAAGAACTGTAACAATGACCAGCTAAACTTTTCTGTCCAGGAGCAGCAGGTGAAAAGGGTAAAGGGGCAAATCTCTAGTCTTGATGACTTACCTCAACTGCATAGCTAACATTCTTTGTCCAGTGATAGAGGGAGAAGTCTCGTAGCTGAGAGAATCTAAAAGACAAATAAAACAGTCTGTGAGTTTCTTTTCAAGATGACACCGGTATTAAAAATAGAAGATATCAAAGGGTGTCTAGTTATGAGACTAATAAAACAGACCTGTTCTGTGCCAGCCAGTTAAAAGTGTCCTTGATCTTCTTCTCTGTTTTAGGTAGCTGGCTTTTCCCCGGTGCAATCCAGCAGTAACCTATGGTCACCTTACGCCACAGGACCGGACTGGAGGCAGCAGCGTTCCACAGACGACAAACTCTGCCCACCCTACACCAGAAACACAGGAGGAAAAAAGGATTTAGTTCAGTGTGAAATTTATGGTTCCCAAATAACGCAGTACTCCTGCTGGATGATACAGCCGAAATCAATATCATATTTACAAAGTGATTACTGGCATTAATAACTATAGCAATGTTTGTATCTCTATATAACATGGTGGTAAATTGAGTATATTTGGATTTTGGACTGTTGATCAGACAAAATTGCTTCTTCAGGACAGTTTTAAAACATCACTTTGAGCTCTGTCAAACTGTGATCATTGTGTTTGGCCATGTTATGGACTGAGTGATTAATGCAGAAAATAATCAGCAGTTCGAACAAAGATGAAAACAGACATTATTTGGCGTCATTATCATGTTGTAGTAAATTACAGAATTAAATTGTGACAGTAATGAAATGTGTTAAACTGTTCTGAATCAAAACAGACAAAACTCATCCTGTCTCTACATTTATCTTCGCTCATACTTAATTACAATTTTGGAATCATGAATTTGGACATCATCATTTGTAAAACCATAAAATAATACATGATAAACATGATATATTTGCATATCTCAAGGATCTCCCAGACTTAGATGCTGTATCTCAGTCGGGTCATGGTATAAATCTTAGATTTTTGTGGATTCACTCATCCCAGTTACATCAAATATGTGTTTATTACCTGCATAGAAATGGTACAGCACCATCTTGGATGACCACCATCTGAAAAATATTGATTAGCACCTCCTCAGGAAGACTCTGACCCCATCTGTGGTCTGTTGCTGTCTGTGGCACGAACAAATCAGTGTCCTCTTTTTCCTTGGCAACTGGATTATTTTCCAGTTTAGGTTTGGCACGGGCTGTCTTTTTCTTCTTCATCGGAGCAGCTTTCACTTTCCCTTTAGTTAGCTTCTTCTTCTTCTTGGTTCCCTTCTTCGGGGGAGTCCAGGCTGAACCATCATACTGAGAAGTTGTACTCGATATGACCAGAAGCATATCCTCCCCTTGATGGACAGTGTAGCCAAGCTGGGCAGGCCGGGACACTCTGGCCTTTTTTTGCTTCTTGGCTTTTGCATTTGTAGGCTTACTAGAGGTCCTCTTCAGAGGAGAAACCTTCTTTGGCTTTGGTCCATCTTCTCCTAGAGCTGGTGTGTTTGATGTGCTTGGGGCTGTGTCTTCACTTCTTTCACTGTGGGTTAAAGCCTCTGCTTCAGAGGAATCCATCGTGTGCTGCTAACTGGTCTTCATTCCAAGAAAAACAGACATTAGCTGGTGAGTGACATGGCAGCACCTGAAAACAGAGTCGCAGCACAGTAGATAAATATGATAAATATGACAGAATAACTCATGGCATCGTAATCATATCTACATCTACAGTACATCAATAAAAGGTTTGACATTGTTCAAAACTCCTGAATCTCATTTGAAGTTAGAGATACAGAGGATGGTACAATATCAAGAGCATCTGTACAATCTCATGCAATCAAAATCTGGAGATGGAAACGTTCACTCCAACACCTTCACCTCCATCACATTTGGATGATGACGGTGAACAACAAATGCTTTGCTTGCACAATGGATGGCTTTCACTGAAGAAAACACAAAGCAAAACGGTTTTTCTATATTTAGTGATTCACAGGTGTGAAGTTAGTTTGAAATTTCCTATTTTACGGTTGTACACGGTTGTATGGTTGCATTACTCTACGTTAACGATACGTAAAAATAGTGTAATATATTATACAATGGAAATCTCATACAATCTGTCAGTATTGAGGGTGAGGGGTCTCTCCTTGGTCTTAGTCTCTGATGGCCATTCGTGGTCCAGCAACTGCAAGACTCCGTGGGTACAGCTGGGTACGAAGGGCCGTTAGTTGTCTATCAGCGTGTAAGTTTTACAAATATGCGTCTCGGGCAACTTTACTTCAGATAAATTGACAGATTAATTCCATCGTTTTCCATCTCGAAGCTGCGTGCGCATCCTGATTGTTTGTAAACGGTAAACCCAAAATCACATCCATCCATCAGTTGTTGCCGACTATTTAGTAAGTTATAGAACAATCTCACTACATACAGATAACTTTACAACAATGTTGTCTGTGGCATCAAATATAAACCAACCATTCACCCGTCACAGCATCCTAGCGGCGTTATTTATTTATTTTTTAGCTAACATTAAATGAAGCACAGGCTGTCCGGTTACACGTTAACTGAGCTAGCTAACGTTGCTGTGCTAAGTAGTTAACAGGCCGCCATTCACCATAAGGTAGCATAACATCGGCATAGCCACTGTTGCTACATTGACAACAAATACTATTAACAGGGATACTTTCTAAAATAAACAATGACTATTTCGTACACTGTATTACTACTTTAAATTACCTGCTGCTAGCCCAATTCACGAAAACAGCAAGCAGCGTCCAGCATAGTAGACCCATAATGCATTTCACATCCCTTCTGTGATTGGTGAAAATCTCGTCGGAAGCCCGCCTTCTATGAAGCTATCCAATCAGTGAGCAGCCTAATGTTTTCACTCCTCCTCCTCCTCGTTTTGTGGGGTAGAGATGTAGTGAAGATGAGGCTGGGGTACGTGTAGCTACGGGGTAAGCGTTTATGCGTTTAAATGTTCATTTGCAACTGCTTTTACTTCTGAAATTCTGTGTAAGTGCTATAGAATGCAGCACAACTATTATGCACTGGTATTACTCACGAATTACTGCGATATAGTATGTTGTGAAGTTGGTGCTAACACTAGCAAGTTGCTCACAATGCTAACAGCGTGCAGAGGTTGCTCTCGGGCAGCATTAACACTTATTTCCAGATGTAGCGTGAAGGTTTTTATTCTGTTCTGCTCATAATAAGGGCCACTAAACCACAGAGATCCCATTGGCTTGTTGTGTATGTCTTAATTAAGTGGGAAAGAAAGACAACCGAGTATTGTTCTTGCATGTTTACAACGAGTGTAGAGTATACAGGAGTGGTGGGTGGTAGGAGGGAATCCCTGCACAGCCTGGACCCCCAGCTCGCACAGAATACCACAACATAACGTAATTTACGATCATTTTCCACTTGACTAGGACTGATGTAATGTAAAAGAACGATTCTTGCTTGTGTTGCGTTTTTTTAGTGCAACATCAACCCGAAGAGGCTCATAGTACAACATTACATGATTTAACAGCCTCTTGACGTGGTTATGCTTTTCGAAGCTGAAGTGTGAAACATGTCTCTCTTTTAAAACAGGACACAATGGAGGAAGGCCAAAGTTTCTCCCTCTGTGGTAAAGCTGTTGTTACTGAAGCTAATCTGAGTAAGTCACAAGCATTTCAAGTAAAATGTTTACATAACATGACTGTTATTAAGGTAACTATATGAGCTAATTCTCTATACGATAACTTTATTGCTTAACATTTTTCAAGCAGTTAATTAATTTATTGTATTTTTATAGCATAATACAGATTTCTAGAAAACTGCATCTCTCATGGTTACCTTGCCATTTACCAGAAAACATGAATGAATACATTTCATCCAGTACAGTTTGCAACCCCACCTTTTTGTCAACCACTTCATTTCTGCTCAATTGCCGACTTTTCTGTTTTTCAGGAGATGAGTACTATTGGAAGCTTGTTGCCGACTTCATTGGTGCTCAATCGGGAGAAGGATTAGAGCTTGAAATGGGGCCATGCAAGAACAGACTATTGATTCAAGTCGGACTTCTGAGAGAGGACAATAACTTTCCGTGGATTGCCATCGTGGATTGGCTCAAGAAAATATTCCGCAGTCATCAGTCAGCTGACTTTCGTTGTCTGATTGAAAGAGGCATCGCAACAACACTGAGTCTGGGAAGTGATGCGAGGCTGACCTTCCTGGAATCAGACGTCAACTTTAACTTCGTTGGTCCGATATGTGACAGCATCGGAGTCGAACGACAACATCTTTTGGAAATGAGGGATTTTGCAGAGCGAGCACAGTCGATTGAAGTCACGAATGGGTTGATTCTCGAGTTGAGCAACTTTGTCACCAGGGAGAAAATTGCGCCGATCGTTTTAGTTACTTGGCTTAGAAACTTCAACCCAGAGTTTTGTAAGAACGGGGATATTCAAAAGGCATATAAAGTCCTAAGAGCCAAAATAAAAAAGTTAAAAATGCATTACCACAATTATGAAACAAGAAGCCACCGGAGGAATGCAGCAATGGAAAATCTGCTTCAGAGTCCATTTGAACTGGTGAAGAATCGAACGCCTCGATTCATAGTGAAGAAACGAATGAGAAGAGATGATACCATAAATTATGAAAAAGTTACAATCAAGGAGGAGTATGAGAGCTGTGAAATCATGCAAGGTGGAGGGTCTGAGATGAACAGAGGGGTTGATGGTGAGCATGACGACGATTTGGATGTGTCCAACAGCGGAGACGAAACCTCAGATAAAAAAGGAGAGGCGCCGACTCTGCTCGACATCGCAATGCTGTCAGTCCAAAAGCTCACGAGTATGTATGGCGGGAACACCGCAGCATGCAAGCAAGTTTCCTTAGGTCTCCTCAGAAACCAGTATGCTCTGACATGCAAGGAGCATCCAGCCATGGCAGAGTTTGAGAAAAAACTCAACTCACTCTCTGAGGACGTCTCACTTGTCTCTCCTGTGGTGTTTTTAAGCTACAACGCCAATTTCCTTGTTGACGTGCACGATGCCATCGAGCGGCAGATTATGACCTTTGAAAAAGAGATCACTCTATCGACGGGGGAGAAACTAGGCCGGGACAAGCTTCCAATGTTCAGGAACTTCGTGAATTTGTCGGAAAGCGCCACTTCGCGTTACATTCACATGGCTTGTGATATCTTAAGCCCTTGCAGCTCTGGTTCGCAGAACTACAGAAAGCACTGGGTGGCTTTCTGTGAGGAAAAAAGAAATCCTTCTAGACTTACTGTCAATCAGTCAAACCGATTCAGTGGCTACTTTGAAGCTGCAGCGGGCCTTATTCACCACCACAAAGAGATCCCTCTCTTCTTCTCTGATTTGCTGTCACTGAACAACAACGAATGCCCAAACGTTATTCTGGAGAGTGTTGCCGCCGATGCCGACGACGCCATGATACAGAGCCTTGTGTGTGTTCTGGCCATCATTTACTGCAAAATCCTCGGCCCTTACTGGCAGCTTCTGAAAAGTGGAGGAGAGTACTTGCTCTTCAGTAAGTACCTACTCTTTCTCTACCAAAAGTTCCTCGATTGGTCCAAAGACCCTTCAACACTGCTGGAACCTGAAGGGGCCACGAATGCTTTTCTGCAGTTCCCATTGCAGGAGAAAACCTTTGGTGGAGTGTTTCATTACTGTGGTCAGTGGCACACGAATAGGGACCTAATCAGAGCTTGCTTGAAGAGGATGGTAAAGGCGATTGCTGCTGTCACTGAGGAGCACCTGAAGGATTTCCTGCCAGGAGGAACGTTTTCTCAAGTCCCTCCACCAGATTTATGCTTACGACTGGTGAGCTGCACATTCTCTGTCTTGATGGCGGAATATCCCTTCGGGCATGTGTACCCTTACAAGAGGAAAAGACCTGACAAGTCCTCCAAGCGTCCCTCACACAAGAACACGGCATCGGATAGCTCTGAAGAAGACAACGACCGATTTGGTTCATCTGACAGCAGCTCCGATGACTCCTCCAATTGGCAAGCTAAAGGGAATACCTACGCTGACTACAGTCCGCAGTTGAAGAAAGGCTATAAAACTAAAAGAGAAAATGCTGGAAGGGTGCATCAAGAAGAGCTTGAGGAGAACATGGATAGGGACTACATAGTAGCAACAGTAAGCAGAAATGGAGGGCCATGCAAGACACAGCAGGATGTCGACAAAATGCTCGTGCGTTTCGATGGAAAATCCAGAGCGGAGAAACGAGAAGCAATGCGATGTGAGATATTGTACCAGAAAATGATCCTGAACAACACAGACCCAAACTTGGATGGTGTTTTCCACAACAGCACACAAATGGTGTTGAAGCTGAAGCTCGCGCTTCCTCGTGTCAAACCTGGGTACTCTCTTGTTTGGGCTCCCAGAAAGACAAAACCAAGACCTGTGGTCAAAGACAAAACGGACGCCCCAACCAATCAGTGAAAGCAGAGGATGAAAATGCCTCGGAACGACAGGGAAGGAAACTGGGTTAACATGTGACTTCCTCATATGATTCTATGTTCACAAACGAAGCAGAAATATTCACAATGACCTCAATCTTTCCACATAAATATTATATCATTTGTGATTCTGTATATGGAAGATGGAGCTAATGTGTTTATTACAGACTGTATTTTCAGTGCCAGTAGTTGAAATGACAAGGCTTGATTTTGCAGTGTAAACTTTCGATTTGACACAGTTCTTTAATTTTCATGGTGCTGTATTGTAACATTGCTTTTCTAGAAAGATGACTTTTGTGTTGCTGAGAGGGAAACTTATTTTTTATACAAGGTTGTACCCACTGTGATTATGCAGAGGTCAGTCAATAAAAGCTGCCTGCTTAAAATATAAGAATTACTGACAAAATAAACCTCTTTGTTTATATTTTCTTCATATTTACGTTGTCAACCTGTATTATAAACTAGAAAGGGTTCAGGAAATGTGTAGTCATTGAGACAAGAGTTAAGTATTGTGAAATCAACCCAGCTTTAGTTCAAGTTCATGACTGTTTTCAGTAAGGATTTTCAGCTACATAACAACCCTTGTTTTTCTCAGATTTGAAGGGCATTTGTGGTTGTATCACAAGCATCAGCAGAGTCAATGAGTGCATTCTTATAAAACGTCGACTGGGAGGTGTCAAGAAAATAGGGAGGCCGGTAATGAGAGAGGGGCTCATCTGGGTCACTGTGTCAAATGTGAAGTCCTTAAGTTTTTTTTTTTTCCTCACATATATATAGGCGAAGAAGATGATTGAGACCCCAAGCCGTATTATGAACACTCACCAATTGGTTTTGATATTTTCGTATTGGCTTTTGCAGCTGTGTTTAAGAAATGTAACTTAATACCACATACATCGTATTTACCGCTTCTCAGATACGCACATACATTATATAGAAAAAGAATAATCAAATAAGAGCTCCTAAGTCTAAACTTTTTAGGGAAAGCTTTGCTTTTGAATGAGCTGTGATGAGCCGCTCGCGTCAGTTGTCACCGGGATGGAAAATAAACGTACCCCTCTTATCGACCAGCGGGGCAAAATGGTGCCTTCAGGAAAACTCATTTCTGAAATGTCTCTCATAAACAACGCCGTTGCTATGGACCCACAGCAACAACTGGTAAGGCCGTTGTCGCACATGTAATTGGATTGTTTCAGGCAAGCAATTAGTGTTATCTTTACATATTACCTTTCAGTTACGTTTAGCGACTGCTTTTGCGCCCAACTATCATACAAATAAAAAGATGACTAACTGCAATTGCTTCATACGACCAAGAAGGTGGTAAACGCTCTACGTTGGTACACAGTTTGTACGATTCTGGAGTAAAACAGACGTCCGTGGAAGCTGCACTTGCATAAGCGAACAATTAACTGAAACATAAACATACGAGGGGGGAGTGAAGGCAACCCGAGGGGCGAGTGAAGGCAACCCGAGGGGCGGGAACTTTGCGTAAGAGTCCACCATTCTTCAGGTTAAGGCAGCGTGTTGTTTGTGTTTACCGCAAACAAAGTCAAACGGTTGTCCGGCATTTCCTCTCCTCTTAGCCGGACTAAGCGGAACCATGTGCGGTAGCTGGTGGAGCAGTGCAGCGGTGACCCATGGGCTAATAGCTCTGTTCGCCATGGGCTCCTGGATTTCCGTCAACAGTCTGTGGGTCGAGCTCCCGGTGGTTGTGAACGTGCTGCCCGAAGGTCAGTGGTCCATCTTTAAAGAGATAACATGTGTTCGCTTTACCCGGCCTTTGGACTATTAGACTAAAGCCTTTATTAAAACATGTCGTCCGGCATGTATCACTCACCGTTTGGATCCACTTGCTTTATTATTCAAGCTTCGGTGGCCTCAGTTATCCCAAACCGGGCGATGCTAGCTTGTGCCAAATGATCCCAGCTAGCTTCACATTGACACAGCAGTGAGCTATTGAGATGGTTTCTAGACTCAGAATGACCAAATATTTAATGGAAATAAATACAGTACAACGTAGTTACATGTGTAACAGTGCCAATGAATAAACCACTAATACACACAATTTCCCTCTCTCCAGTGGTGAACTAACGTTAAATATGTAGATTTAAGTACTACCAACCCACACTGCACTTATTACTCCACTTCATCCATTTACCAGTTACAGGTAATTAACAGATTCAGGTGTTACATATAAAATAAACTTAGACTTTTTATTGATCCCAATTTGGGAAATTCTTTTGTTCCAGCAGCAGGTTAAACATACACAGAAACATGAAATATATACAATAAAGAAGAATAAGAATGTTTTCAAAAAATACAACTAAGCATATAAACATGGAAAAACAGCAATTCTTAAAATATGACTAAGTATATAAATTATGTGATCACTTCTGAAGTGTGATGTATTGTCAAAGTACCTGCAGAATAACTAGTTAATAGTAAATTCACCTCCACCAGCTACAAAAGGAAAATGTGGTTGACACAGTAATCCATCCTGAATAATAATTTACTAATATATTTTTAATGTGGAGAGGTGCCAATCTGTCGCTTAATGGTTACTTTTACTTTTCATACTTTAACTTCATTCAGCTGTTACTGCTTTAATGTAAAATTTTGTCATAGCATTTCTACGTCTACTTTAGTAAAAGATCTGAATACCGGCTTCTTTCATACTGACAGTTGTATTGATATGTCTGGCAAACAGGTTCCTTAATTTTTCTTTATTGTTGATATAATGAAATATTTATGGGACTTTGGTTAGATTGAAACTACAGTGCAGCTTTAAATGAGCCGTTTCCTGGTCTAAAAGGCTCAATATCTGAATATATTTGATAGAACTGATCAAGAACTTCCCCCAGTCTAAAGAAGCATTTAGTTTAAAGGGTTGTAAAAGGCTTTAATTCTCAAAAGTCTTCAGTGTCTTCTCTTGCCTGCTGTAGGTAAACTGACAGTTTAGTGTACAGTTAATTAACTAACTGTAAACTAACAGTGGGATTGTTTGGACAGTGGCTTGAGCTGCAGGAGGCTGCTCAGTCCTGTTTTGTGGAGTTTCAGTCAGAAACATCAGACTTGTAGAAAACAACAGATGTTAGAAAGCTCATCAGCTCACTCTGAGCAAAAGCTTCAGTGAATCTGAGTTAATAAATGATGTTTAATTGGGTAATTCATTCACCAATTTTATGGTCGTTAATTTAAGTTATGATATCATGAGTGTATTGTTGTATTCCATCATATTGTTGCACCAGTATGGTAGCGAAACAGCTATTACATTTTATTCTGTGTGGTACTAAGAAGCTGTTAAAAGTCTTACCTTTAATTTGGCCTGCAGAAACCATGTAAGACAATTATCATGTTAACACCTGAGAAAAATACACACATAAAATGAGACCAAGATCGACAGAATACTACAAGTGCCTGAAAATAAATTTTTATCAACAAGAGGGGTTCAAGTTTGGAAGTATTTGTGTTTTTATCTATACCTCATTACCCTAACTGGTAACTGGCGTTTCTTGTTTTAGAATGGAACCTGCCCGCCTACCTCTCAGTGCTGATAGCCTTTGGGAACCTTGGTCCGATAGTAGTGACCATCATACACCACTGTGCTCCAGGACGTTTGAAAGAGCGCCTCAGCATCCACTGCATCCAGGTGCTGGCTGTGGCAGCGTCCGGTCTGCTGGCTGTCTTCTGGTCACACACGGTCGTCATCGCTGGAGAGAAAAGGTCACTGCCGTTCCTGCTCTTCACCTTCGTGTTGGCGTTGGTTTGCTGCACATCCAACGTCACCTTCCTGCCTTTCATGTTTCGTTACCCCCCTCAGTACATTCGTACTTTCTTCATTGGTCAAGGCTTCAGCGCCTTGTTCCCTTGTGTTGTGGCTTTAGGGCAAGGCGTTGGCAAGCTGGAGTGTAAAATGAATGCGAATGGCACAGTGGAGCCAGAGTATTTGAAAGAGAACTTTCCTGCGCAGAACTTCTTCTGGTTCCTCTGTGTTATGCTGTCAATATCGTCTCTGAGCTTCTGGGCTTTAACACGAAGAACGACAGAGTCGCCGGAAGATGCATCGCCACAGGAGGCTGACAAAGCCGCGGAGGCAAAATACGGGGAGGAAACACACCCGCTACACAACGGAGGGACGCCGGTGTCTGAGGAGCAGACGCAGGTGGAGGAACAGGCGCCTGCTCAGACATTTTGGACACGGCGGAACATCTACCTGCTGTCGCTGCTCGCTGTCTGCAACGCCCTCACCAACGGGGTCCTGCCGTCTGTGCAGAGTTTCTCCTGTTTGCCCTATGGCACCATGGCCTATCACCTCTCTGTGGTCCTCGGCAACATAGCGAACCCCCTGGGCTGCTTTCTAGCTATGTTTGTTGTCCTGAGGTGAGAAACTATAAGTGTGATTGAACACATGTAGTTCTTTTTGTGCTCTTTTTTTAAGCTGAAGAACTTTGACGGTTTGGTCTTTTTACAGTTGTACGGTTGTGTGGCTGCAGTGTTTTGATTGGACCCGTTTTTGTCCTCCAGGTCCTCCACTGGTCTGGGCTTCTTGTCTTTAGGAGGGGGAGTTTTTGCTGCATATCTCATGGCGTTAGCAGCACTCAGTCCCTGTCCTCCACTCCTGGGACACCCTGGTATAGCCTTAGTGGTGAGTGAGGACACATGTTTCTAGAGCTGATATCATTTAAAATGTATTGTCCTGATAAAAAATCCTAAAAAAAAAAAAAAAAGAAGATTGAAAAATGGATGTTTATTGGATCTAACAGGTATTAAAATGAGGTATAGGCTCACATGTGTTTTGAAAGGAGTTGCCTGCTCCATAGTGTAGGTTAATCATTAAATGTAATGTGATTCATTCTCTTAGTTAGATAAGGGGTAAGATTAGGCATCTTAACAGCACTTATTTGGCAGAAAAGCCAAAGCATGTAAGTACAGCAGTCAGCGTACCACGGGGCATGTCTATGGAGTACATTTACATACAACAGACACACATACTGATGCAGCACACACATGCAAGAAGACACAAAAAGCAACGTGAAAAAACAGCTTCCAATGCCCAACTCTGGTTATTAAATTGGCTTCGAATGAGGCTTAACGTTCACAGTTTCTCTCAACTGTCCCTAAATATTAAATACACCAACATTGCTCCAGCGTGTGCGTCTACAATAGAGCTGATCGCGACCATTCCAGATGCGCCGCAGAGCGTTTCACGGGCAGCTCTTCGCTCTGTAGAAAATATGCTTTGAGTCTGTTCATGAAGGAAGCCACATCAAGCCAAGCAGGAAGTCAGACACAGGAATGGCATAGAGAGTCCGATCAGTTTTCAAAATAAAACACCCTGTGTGGATCCCTGATGGTATATCAAGAATAAACACATTTTAAACAGACACCAAAGACGCCATTTAGCTCCAGCCTCGTCTGTTTTTGCCTCCATGTCTGTCACTGATTGCAGCTACGTGCTTGTGCCCCCTACAGGTCATCTCGTGGATTGCTTTCACTGCCATCTTCTCCTATGTGAAAGTGGTGATTGGGACTTTGCTTCACGAGGCCGGTCACGCTGCTCTGCTGTGGTGCGGCATCGCTATCCAGGCCGGCTCCCTTATCGGAGCCCTCACCATGTTCCCTCTGGTCAGCGTCTATCACGTGTTTGCCCGGGCTCAAGAATGCGTGGATAACTGCAGTTAACAGGAGTGAGATATGTAAAGGTTTTTCTGAAGTCTGTTTTCATAGACACAGTTACCATTCATTCGCCGCAGGAAATGACTGTTTGAACCGTGTTTTGGGGTTCCTGCTCCTGACTGGAGCACCAGATCTGTCTTGGCCTCATCTTTCATCCCACCAATGAGGCCTTCTCTCCTGATTCAGAGGCCTCTGAGCCTGTGAAAGTAAAAACATTCCCAGATAATGGGAGCATTGTGTTGCTGCACGTTGACCAAGGTCTTGTAAAATGTGATGATGCAGTAATACCACAAGCGCTTTGTGTGGTATTTCATAATAGGTCTCAGTAGTTGAAGTTGTTTACGGTTGCACAAACAGCAGCTGATGAATTTTGTTTTTCCTCACTTCAACAAAACACATGAAAACTAGTTTACTCAGGGACACAAGCTTTAAATTATTCATCCACATCTGTTGCTCCTGAATTAGAAATTGATTAGAAATATGTTGAAAAAAACATCCACAATTTTGCAAAAAAATGTTTTTACGCTCGCTTGAAGTGTTTTTTTGCCTTTTTGGAAAAGACTAATGGGAGATGGAAGCACCTTTTTGGAGGAAGGTCTGATGTAGGGAACATTTAACTCACATGAAAGATCAGCTGTTTCCGCTCTGCGTCAGCAGACTGAAACGTGTCCTCATCACTCCACACAGATCTCATGTGACCTCGAAACAAACAGAAATGTCATATTTCCGCCATGTTTTCTACTTTGTGTTTTCACCATTTAAGTTTTTACTGATGCTCCTTTCAATTACGTCTTTTTGTTGCGCCTTCATCTGCAACGGTATGGTTTTCCGACTGGAGAACTGGCGCCACCTACTGCTTATCTCCATGAACCAACTCGGTCAAAATTAGCTACTTTTAAATCGTTTTGCTACCTCTTCCCTTTGATTCATGTCACTAAATCATGATTGTATTTACAGTTTCATCAGAGTCGATATGAATTTCGGTTGTGCTGTAAGTCAGTGTTAAGAGAATTGTCTAATTTATAACGCAGTAACTTTACACAGCTCGTAGATGCCGTGACATTCCTTGATTCAATGCCAAAATTATTTCTCTGTGCCTGAAAAATGTGTGACTTCGCAGATTTCAGTTTCCTTTAGATTTGACTGTGTTTCTCTTCATGTTTTATACAAACATTTGGTGCAGTTTACTGTCATTTGGGGTTTTTACTTATTCCAAATACACAGTAATGTCATGTTACCTTGAGGGAACAATATCTGGGCTTGATGAGTGCTAATGGAAGAGTAGTTTTGGTAAACAAGGGATTGTGTCATCTCAGTCTTTGAAGTAATGATGAATATCTGTGATGTGCCCGAAAACCTTGTCAGGTAACTTTATTAACCATGCTGCTACAATACAATTAAACTCTAAAGAAGTTTACAGAGCAGAAGCGTCCGTTAACGTTGCCTTTACTTTGTGGTGGTGATCCTGCTTTTTAAATTAATCTGTTAAACTCTGTGCTGGTTTTAAATGGACTAATAAACGTTTGAATGGTTTTTCCTTTTTTTCGTGACTTTTAAATGGATTGTCGTCCATTCAGTAACACATGAAATCAAACGGTTGATAAGTGCAATTCTGAAATGACTTCAATAAAGATTTGTTGAAAAAGTCCTGAAGTTTTTTCTTTGTCATTAAACATGAATGTCGGGGATATTTCAGCTGTCCTCTGCATAATTTATAAACCCTATGGGACAAACGCTGATATTAGCTCTTGTGTTAAGGTACAGTGGCAAATTAACTGAGCTACAACAGACGACACTTCATCAAATAAGAATTATTTCTACAGAACTTTACATATTTTATGTTTACTTCTAGTTGGTACTGACGCTTCATTTCTTGATGTAGTTTGTGGTATTAAGGATACTCAGTATAAGAACACTGCTGCTTGAGTCATCACTGATCATCAGATATAAAGTTACCTGATCTGCTGAAGAATCTTGGACCAGTGTCCGTTAATGAGTGTGGAAAATCAAGAAGTATTGAAATTTACAGAAGGCCTTTGAATTAGAATCCCAGACTGATATTAAAGGAATAGTTCAACATTTAGGGGAAACAATTTTTTTGCCAAGTTAGATGAGAAGTTTGATACCACACACGTCTGTACGCTAAATATGAAGCTAGAGCTAACGGCCATTAGCTTAGCTTAGCATAAGGACCCCGAGTGAGGGGAAAGAGCTAAGCTGGCTCTGTCTGAAGGTAACTAAATCCAACTACCAGCACCTCTTCAGCTCACCAATTAACACGTTTTATCTCATTTGTTGCATTTATATGAAATCCATATGTGCAGCTTCCCATTGTTTCCAGCCTTTATGCTAAGCTAAATGGCTAACTTTTGATCCCATGATCCCCTTATGCAGAATTCATGAATTCTGTCTGAATGTGTCTCACTCATTCAGAAAAGGCCTCAAGGCAAAGCGATGGCAGTGTTGGGGCTGCAGATCACAACATGTGATGTTTATTGATCGTCCTGACAGTGAAGGTATTTAAGGTTGAGGCAGTGATCGGTTAACTAAACGTGTCATGGTTGGCTATGTGCTCTCACACCCACTCACCCCAAGGAGGGTTTAATCCCGCACACACACAGTTCACCACACAGGACTTTGGCTTTGTTGTTCTCTCCAGAAATCTCCAAACTCTCCAGCAAACAGCATGTGAGTATCTGCAGGCATGCCTACAGTCATCCATTTCATTTTGATACGCTTGAAATTTGTGAACAACGGCGAAAAAAGTTAGTTTTCATGTATTATGCCCAGAGCTGCTGATGGAAATGTCATGTTATTTAGAATGTCTTATTAATCCTCTAATGTTCATTAATTAGAAATCCACTCTGTCAGTGATTTAACTGTAACTCAGCTTTTTAAGGAGAAAAAAGTGCTTCCATATTTAACAGACAATTTTTTTTTTTAAGTTAAAATTGTGTTTTGAGGTCTCGCTGCATGGATTATTTTCTAAAGATTAAAGACTCCACTGCATGCTGTTTCTTTTGCCAATAAACAATGTGCCGGTCGGATGTTTTGTGTAACAGTCAGCAGTGCAGTAGGTGGTCATGTTTCCTTTGCCGTATGCTTGGTGTTTTAAGCGGGTTTGACTTACACCCTCCCTGCGATCAAATGAAAATAACTGCCCTGGATGAAGTCTGGCACTTTGCATGCAACGTTCTAACCATGTCACATGTCTCGGCTCATATGATGGAAAGTCTGGAAGAAATAAAAACATTTCAGAGCTAACGAGACGTCAGGAAAACAGCAAACATTAACCACATGTAAGAATAAGTCATACATGTCACTGCACCTTTAGCGAGTGTTGGCAGAGGGGTTCTTCCTCATGGTCACACATTAATCTGAGATGGTTCTGAGTTCACCTTTGACGTTCTGTAAAGGCTTTTCTCAACTAGTTTTACTCATTGTAATTATTTCTCATTCTCTGCTGCTGCTGCAATGATGCAGCTAACCCGAGGATTCTTATCATCTTATCTCCTCAGTAATAAAGGAACCAGCCAAACAAACACACTTTACTCTGACTACTACACGCCTAACCCTGACACTTAACTATAACCCAATATTAACCCTAACCTTCACCTAAAACCATGTCTTAACTCTCAAACTTTATGGTTAACCTTGTGTCGACCAGGTTTTAGGCCCCTCAGCTTTTGCATTAATCAGGAATGATATTTTTCCTTATAGACTAATTTGGTAAAATCTGAGATTTGAAGATATTGGCAACAAAATGGAGCCTAGATGCTTTTAGTTTGTGGTGTTTTAATGCAGAAATCTTTCCCTGAAAGAGCTGTGTAACCTGACATACTCATCTGATTCATAGTACTCTGATACTAATTAAAAGGCAGTTTGGTTTTTCCTTGAAATTCATTCATTATCTATTTATTTTTGGAAACTTTTTAAAACTTGCCTGTTGACAAATTTCACCTTCTACATGTTCAGTTGACCTGCTGTAACTAAAAGCTGAGACAGCCAGCTCATCTGAATTAACCAAACTGAACACAGTGATGAATTCTAGTTTTTTTTTTCCAGAAACGTTGGATGAAAAAAACCCCGAAATTGTCTATTTACTCCAGTGAACAATGAACAATGCAGTCGGTTTTCTTCCCTCTGCGTGGAGACACTGAGTTCCTCAACAAAAATAGTTTTCAGTTCTGCTGCTGAGAACAAAGTCCGAGGATTTTCACAGTTAATTGTGTTTCTTTAGCATTTTGAGGTCAAAGGCTAACAGACTGAACTCCAGTGAGCAACAGCCAGTAGCTCCTAAATGCAATAAATTTTACTGAAACAGTATGCATGGAATAATAAATAATAATATTTATCTGATTTTTGGGGAACTGTCCCTTCATACATCATGGATCTATTGTCTGCAGCCACTGTGCCTGAAATGACACCTTAATTTCATTATTTAGTTTTTAAAAAAGTCTGTTAGATTGTTGACAAGAGTCCACGACCATCCTAGCAGCTCTGTGACGTTGTACAAAGACGTAGCAGTCAGTCATTTTAAGCTAAATGCTAACACCGGCATGCTAACATAGCTAAAAATGACAACAGCGGGTTTCAAATTCAGGAGTGACTCAAAGGTCAGAGTTCAGCTGATAAGCGGGTTTGGAATCAAAGTTGCTCGCTGATGTTCGGTGTCATGACGTTCACAGACCCCTTTCTGTCCATTTCTAGAGAAAAACACCTCCAGCATGTCCCTTCTCACCCACTTGTTGGCATGCCTGCTCGGGATGGGCTCCTGGGTCTCCATCAACGGCCTGTGGGTGGAGCTGCCCCTGATTGTCCCCCGGATCCCTGAGGGCTGGTACCTGCCCTCTTACCTCTCCGTGATCATCCAGATGGCCAACGTTGGGCCTCTCTTCGTCACCCTGATGCATCGCTTCCGGCCAGGCGCCCTCAACGAGACGGCTGTCATATATGTGATCATCAGCCTGGGTACCATGGCGACCTTCCTGCTGGGTTTCTTCTGGAAGGAGACTGTTGTTGTAGCCGGTGTTCCTCGCAGTGTAGCCCTCCTCGTCTTAACTTTCTTCCTCTCTGTTGTTGACTGCACCTCCTCCGTCACCTTCCTGCCTTTCATGATGCGTCTCAAGCCTCAGTACCTGACTACCTACTACATTGGGGAGGGTGTGAGCGGCCTGCTGCCTGCTCTAGTGGCTCTGATCCAGGGGGTTGGGGTGGTCCACTGCATAAACAACACCCACTCTCTGAATCACACACTGAACTCCACCAACAGCTCCGTGACCTTTGACCTCCTGGCCCAGTATCAGCCAGCCATCTTCTCAGCTGAGGTGTTTTTCTTCTTCCTCAGTGCCATGATGCTGGTGTGTCTGGTGGCATTCCTGCTGCTGAACTACCACCCATCTGTGGCCAAGGAACGCACCGACGGTCGATACACCAACGGGGTAAAAGAGAAATCTCAGACAAAAAGGAAGTGTGTCGAGGAGAGGCCTATGATGGATCCCTTCAGACGCGTGAACCAGAAGCGCAGAAGCAGCTTTGGCACTGGCTCTTACAGCTGGATGCAGGTGTTTTATATCTTTGTGATCCTGGCCTGGGTGAACGCTCTGAGCAACGTGGTGCTTCCCTCGGTGCAGTCCTACTCATGCCTGCCGTACGGGAACAACGCCTATCACCTGTCAGCCACCCTGGCTGCCGTGTCAAACCCTCTGGCCTGCTTCATCGCCATGTTCTTCCCTATAAGGTCAGTGTGCGGAGTGTAATGATGTTCTGATCGTGGTTCAAGGCGAGACGGGGGCTCACAGATAGATATGCATTTATAGCAAAGTCAGTTTTATTTCTGCAGACCAAACTCTGCGCTCTGACTATGTGTAAAGAAGAGAGGGTCTGTTTGTCCACACTGATGAAGGCCTGGAATGTTTTCTGTGTAAGACAGATGACTGAGTGAACTTATTTAACAGTGCGTTGCTGAGTGCAACCCCCCGTCTTATAAATAGGCCAAACTCATACATTTGTATTTCAGCTGTAGTTTTTTTATCTACATAAACCTTAGTGACAAGAATATGTTCATCAAGGTGAGGTGAAAACTGTTTGGAGCATCATTCTACGAACACACAAGCAGGCCTGCAGCAACTGTCTACTATCAATTAACCTGCCTTTTTTCTAGATTAATGTTTTCTGAGAGCCTCGGGTGACATATTTACACCACTTGTTTGTGCAACCAACAGTCTAAAACCTGAAGTCATTTAGCTTACAGTTACAGCTAAAAGGCGAGCAAAAGCAGCGAATCCAAACAATGGAAAAGCTGGAGCAAGCAAAGCTCCTGCTGCTTAAGAAATAACGAATGCTGAGTTAACTGAAGTAAGACAAACGTTTTTTAAAGACGGCCTTTTTCAAACCTCAGTTGGCTGATGGATGACTTCTAATTTTTCTCTCTGTTTTGATCTTTGAACGCAAACATGAATGAATCCTTTCAAACCCCGAAACAGCCACTGATTTAAAAGTATGCCGTCATTTCACAGATCTCTGCTGCTGATGGGAGCTCTGACACTGACAGGCAGCGGGATTGGAGCTTATATAATGGGCATAGCAGCAGTGAGTCCATGTCCGCCGCTGGTGAATGAAACCTCAGGCAGAGTCATCATTGTGAGTCAGGCTTCGTTCACCCAAATTATCTTTCTATTGTGTAAACATGAATGAACATACTGAAACACTACACAGGCGTCCAATATAGAAATACATAGCAAGTTTCAAACTCACCTCCCTCTGCTCCACAGGTGTTGGCCTGGGTCCTCTTTATTCTCTCTCTGTCCTATGTGAAGGTGATCATCGGGGTGATCCTGCGTGACGAGGGCCACAGCGCGCTCGTGTGGTGTGGAGCCGTAGTGCAGCTGGGCTCCCTGCTGGGAGCTGTGACCATGTTTCCACTGGTCAGTGTGTACAGCTACTTTTCATCAGGGGACCCCTGCAACACAAAATGCCCCTGAATGAAGAGCTCCCCCCGACGAGAATGGGGGCAGATACGGCAAAGGCCTGATGGGTTTCAGGAGCAGGAAGATATTCATTCTTATTTTCTATCTCGATTTATTTACATAATTTTCACTTGTTACATGAAAAGCAAACCACAAAGACATGAAATATAACAGACAAGCTAGTTATAATGCAGCCCTCCTGGCCATGCTGCTTCACACAGGATAAAACTGGGAATGCTGTCGATAGATGACCCAGTCTTGGGTCCTTTAAACCCTGACAGCAGCATGTGCATGCTATATATGCAGAGGGTCAACTATCAGGGATAAAACAGCTCATCGCCTTTATGTTACATCTTTTTTTTTTAGCTTCAGCCAGGAACAAAAGTCAGCTGCACTGGCAAATAGGCAAGGCAAGCACTAACAACATCACCAGCTAATGAAAATAAAAATGCAAAAGGAAAATGTATAAAAGTGAACTTACTCCAAAAATATTAGATTCAACTTTGTTGTCATTGCATGTTCAAGTAGTGAGACAATGAAAAGTAGTTGAACATCTAAAGAGAAGTGCAAACTGCAGGAAAGTGCAGAGGGATGTGCATATGTTTAGAGAAATATAAATAACAAATACAATATGAACAGTATTAACAGTGTGAGCAGGGTGCAGTGAATAGACATTGTACACACAGCAGTTACATTAGGCACTTGCAGGTATGAGTGCATGTAATGCAGGTTTGATAATGAGCAAAAATAGACATAATATACAGAATAAACAGCTGGATATGAATATGGTGCATACACTAAAGGTCTGTGTAGACAGCAGTATAATATTCATTAGTATGTGAGAGCATAAACAAAGCAGTGAGTGGAGCCAGTAAGAGACAGTCGCAGTGCAAATGTCTGGAGGCGGGAAGATAAGTTCAGTCCGTGGGTGTGTGGATTTGGGTGTGTGTGCCACCTTTGGGCTTTCTGTAGTCCACGATTGTGGTGTTGGGTGTCAGGTTGGACCTCCTCCCTGTAGGCCGATTCCTCATTGAGGTCCTGACGAGGTCGACCACCTTTGTGTCATAATGTCGTTGGAACCACATACAGGTGTGCAGTCGCAGGTGAAGAGGGAGCCATTAAGGCTGGCTGCCATGGAGTTTTTTTGGCACTGATGTGATGGAGGTGGTGTTAAAGCTGCTTGGACCAGTTGGTTCAAGCTTGAAGTTTCACTCTACTAAACGTCACTCATTTGTGAGTCTAATTTTAGGTTCAACCTGCTGTATTTTGCTCAAAGTGTCACGTATCTTTCTGTTCATACGGTCTAGAAACTCAGAGTGAAAGCATCTGGTACATCTGAGCAGCTTGTAGAAAAACACGTGTGTGTGTTGAAATAAATGATTTGTAAAATAACAATCCTGCAATCACATGGTTGTTTCTTTATTTACATGTCCTTTAATCATGTTGCTTGCTGTATGATATGACATTACGCGATAAAGATATAATCCCAGCAGATGGCCAAAAGTATGTGGACGCTCAAATATTACACCTACATGTAACTGTTGAGCGTCTCACTCTAAAACCGTGGGCATTACTCTGCTGCCAAAACAGCCTCCACTCCTCTTGGCTGCAGGGATTTGATTAAATTCAGCCACAAGAGCACTAATGACACAATGTTGGGCGACAACATGTCTGGGCCTGGCTTTGTCACAGGACATCATATTTAAACACAGGAGGGCCGTCACCAAGCTGTTGCCACAAATTTAGAAGCAAACTATTGTCTTAAGATGTAATTGGGTGCTGTGCCAACAAGATTTTCTTTAATTGTAGAGAAAGGACTCAAACATAAGGCAGCCTCATGATTAATGGTATACACAAAAGTATGAAGAAGCACATAGTCCATAGTCCACATAGTTATGGCCGCATGGTGAATATTAAACCTGAGGACAAAGTCTGGTGTCGTGTTTGCAGCTCAGCCTGAAACCATCAAATTCTCTTCTTTTCTGACAGTAAAATGTAAGATTTTCTAACTTATAAATCACCCAAATAAAACATTATTTCAGTATTTCCATCACCACAGACAGACAGTACAATACAAAAAAATAAATAAATTTACATAACATTTTCATGTTATCATATGATCGTATCATGCTTTGGCCTATTTCCATACTAATTTCCATTCTGGCATTGGAGACAGAAACCTGTCTGATGAATAATTCGGTCATGAAGGTACCATGACTCCTTATTTTAAGGTTTCCCACAAACAACGAGATTATTTCTCCATCACAGAATTGTTATGGCTAAATCTCCACCTTACATTTCTCCAGGTAACTAAAGTTTGCTCCAAAGTCTAGATTACCAGATTTCTACCATCTACCATGATTGTTGTTTCTTAGCCATGCTTTTCTGTAAGTTTGCACAGTTTGCATGCAGGTAAATTAGTTTAACTCTGCTAAGAAAATCAAATCTTTCTCTCTCACTTTAAGCAGGTAAACAACTTTCCATGGGTGGAGAGGTATAACAGTGGATGCACAACGCTTGCAACAGACATCAGCAGTATACACAGAGGCGTAACTAGACAGTCAAACATATATTCATCCAGAAACTTGAACATTTGCATTGACGAAACCGGAAAGTAAAAAATAAAAACGACGGCTGAGGTGGCACAGACGGTTTTAAAGGCTCTCCTCTTGACAGGATGCATCTTGTCTCTCCCTGGGCTGGACCTCCTCAGCGCCAAAGCAATGGTGACGCTGGACCGCACCATCATTGCAGTCATGACCACCAACATGAAGCATGGGACGCTTTTTGCCGCTGCCTTTCTGATAGGGGAGAGAGCCTCCAGAACCAAACTCAGGAAAGCAAGGGGCACAGAAAACAGCCACACTGAGGCAACACAAACCTCCCTGAACCTGTATTTCTTCAGCAGAGGATATGATGTGGGGTGCATCACTGCAACATATCTCTCCATGCAGATGAAAGACAAGCTCATCGGCCCTCCGGTTTGTGCGTACACGAGCAAAAACCTGAGTACATTTCTCTGAACCGTTTGCTGCAAAAAAAGCACAATCAAATGCATGAGGGAAATCAAGTACTGCAAGTTGTGGAAGAGAGCCAAGTTAAAATTCAGGATATCTGTCGCCTTCTTGGATGCGAAGGTGATCGACAAAAGTCTGATGATCACAGGTTGTCCCAGGACGAGAGGAATGACATCCAACAGCGAGAGAACCGTGACGTAGAGCTGTCCAAACGCGCAGAGCTCAAGTTCGCTGGAGTTGAAAGAGACGTTGCTGAATGAATTCTCCATCTTATTCCAGACTGCTGTGCAGAGCTGAAAGGAACGAACCATCAGAGAGAAGCTGCTGATGGAGATTTAAAAAAACAAATATTATCTGATTTTCCATAAATAACATTCATCAGCATCGTCTGATTCCTTCATGCCTCAAGCTGTTCGACCTGTTTTATTACTACAGTGTATTTTATGCAATTTGACTCCTTCTATTCTAGAATGCAATAAAAACACACCTGTGCAGTTCGATTCAACCTACCATTGCAAATAAAGTTCTTCAAAGACAAATCTATGTACTAGTATCACAAAACTGTACAGAATAAGGCGGATCACTGCATTAGAATTCAGAAAAATGGTTCAAAACAATTTATTTTGAGTTGAAAAGTCAAATTAGCTTCACTGAATCAGCAGATTTCTCTGTTTGTTTTTATTTTTTATGACTTGATATCTTATAACTTGATATTTTATTTTTTTTATTATTTAATTTTGAGAACTTGATATTAACCATCTTCATCAATTCTGTCTAAATCAGGTCAATTATGCCTACAATCATATATAATTTAACAGTCATGAAGTCAGCACTTACCAGGTGTATTCAGACCAGGTGTTATCAAAGAATGACCAGCAGAATAATCCACTGATTGAATAAAATTAACACCTGATTTTCCTAAAAGACCTACGACAGGCGCGAGGCAGCCAAGCAAAAACAACAAACTGTCAGCCCTGATTTTCATACCAGGAGGCGTCAGTGAAGGTGAGGCTGACACACAACTATCTGAACTGTTTGTCGGCGCTGAGATTCACGCATCCACGTGTGAAATCCGGCAGAAATCGTGCAGACCACACGGTGTCAGTGCAACACAGCGAACAAACCCTGCAGAGCCGCCTGCAAGGGCAACATTACATAACCCGAAAAAAGAGCCGTGAAGCAGCAGATGTTCTGCTTCTGATGCAATTATCGATCATGAAGATGTGTGACAGCGTTTCAGCTGTGAGGTGGGCTTTTTTTTTTTTTTTTTTTGTTCAGCTGTAATGAAACACTGATGTGGACCCACAGTGTGAGAGTGTGACCCCTGTGGATGCAGGGAAGAAGCTGTTTGTGCTTTTAATGGATGTGAGGTTGATTTCTGCTTCACGGCCACGGTGGAAACACACGCGTGCAAAATGTAGAGGAGGAGTTTTTCTCCTGGTGAAATATTACATTTTGGAGCGGTGCTTCTCTTTTTGCTGTTGTTGCTTAGTGTATGTTTGCACCACATGTACATTTTTGTGATCACTGTTGTATTTAGAGATTCCTGCTGCTCTCTGCACACTGTTTCCTCATGTCTTTCTTTTCTTACATGATATTGTGCAACAAGCTTTGAATTCTGAAGGCTGGACTTAAACATCGAGCACACTTGTATACAAAATCCAAAGCTCTATTTGACATCTGTCTCGTGGTGTGAATAACTAACAATAGCATTCAGTCGACTTAAATTAAGGTTTAAGCTGCGCCGACGCTGCAGCAGCTCCAAACAGCTGAAAATATCCCATAACATCACGTTAGTAAACAGCAGAATTGTCTGTAATCCAGATTTCTCTTAAGAAAAAAGCCCACAAACCGCTTTGGTGAACACTTTCAAAAGCCTGTTTTATATGTTTTGATGTATTTTTACTGCAGTACTACCTCATTCTGGCTTTTGGTTTCCATTTATTTATGCAGGATAAGAAGATCAATCAGCCGACTCACTTGTATGTGACATCATAAAATGCAAAACTACTGGTATTAACAGTAAAATCATGCTACTCGTCCACGAAAAGTGTCTTATCACTGCTCCTGTCCATATGAATCTAATCTGACACGGTACACATGGACTGATTTCATGTCCCATGAGACACAGATCATTCAGATGGAAGAGATGAAGGCTTATTTATTGACAAATGCACAACATAGGTCATAAAGCAGAAATATGAGTCGTGGACTAACAATAACCTCCTCAGTAAACATTTCAGTATGGCTTGTGTCATGCCTTTCAGTTACAAGGATTAAGACTCATAAATACACATAAAACTGGGAACAAGTGTGTGTAAGCCCGCTCAGCTTGGCTATAAGAGCGCAAACAAGCTAGCAGATAAACCACAGTATGTAGGTAAGCGTGTAAAAAGAAGCTGTATGATAAACATGAGTAAACAGAGCACATGCTACGAGAATAAATATGAAAATACAAAAACATTAAAGAAGTTGTATATTTGTATTGCTGTTCACCGTCGTTACCTGTCGGATTAGAGATCTCAGCTACGACGGCGAATGTTTACATTCTTTGGGAGACTAATGCTGCCTGCGTGTTGCATAGCTTCCAGGGAATAATAAAAGTCAAGCTTTGTCAAGACTGAGATGATTTCTCCTTCGATACAACTCAAACCTGCAGCCAACGGCTCACCCCAAAGTTATTTTCAAGTCTTTAGCGTTTATATTTCAAAAAGGACTATTCTGTGGCAGAGAGTGCCTGAAGACATCTGAGGCTTGGGTGATTTATCTGGAAGGTTTGTTGTTTGACTTCAGCTGACGATTGTCTTGATGGAATAACTACATTAACGCCACAGGTTCAGTGGTTAATGCTTATTGGTGGACGCATTCATTTTGATTAACCTTTATTTGTCTGAAAAAATTCCCATACAGATGCTAACCAAATCTAAAGTGAGACTTTCAAAAACACTCCTGATCGATTCAATACACTTTCATTGCTTCGGCCTTACCTGCTCAGGTATGACCAGTGATGTTGGCAAACATATTGATGGTTATAACGGACGCTGCTCTGTCAGTTTACTGACTTTACGGCAATTCTCTATTTGTGCTACACTGTCTTTTAACATTCAACATTGTCCCATTTTTGCCACTTGTGGCTACATTATTCATTATCACGCTTTAAATGTTGAATTTTGAACGCGTGAAGCCACATTTTTCTGCTTCCAGTCAAAAAGGCACTTCTCATCTGAACTGTCTCTCTGTAAAGCCAGATATGCAAACTGAAGCGCTGCAGATACTGTATATACAAATGACATAACTCATAGGCACTGAATCATTTACAAACTGCAGCAAAAAAGACATAAAAAACGATTTTTGGTCCTCTAAAAGCATACTTAGTCGTGGGAGTTGGTGGTGGCAGGTTTGGTTGCTACATACTCAATTTACATGTCTTAAAAAAGTCAGTCATGTGATGTCTTCATTGGATAATTTCTGTGTAAAGGCATTATATATGAAAAAACAAGGCACACGTTGGACCCTGGTCATCTGGACAATAAATTTACATTTGTTCTCCTTGCACTTCCTTTTCCTGCTTCCTGCATGCTGTAGTCCGAGCATGAAAAGCATAAAGTCAAATTCTGTTTGGTGTTTCCCTTTCTTTTGGTTTCCTGTGTCAGTTTTGGTGTCGACGGGAAACTACGCATGGCTGTGGACGGAGATGCTTGACAGGTCGTTCCTGATGATCTCATTAACTGCAAAGGAAAGGAGAGGAGAGGACGGTCAGAGTGTCAGGTGACCACCATGCAGAGTGTGTGCATGTACAGTGTAATGTTACATGTAGTTTCTTTAAAGACCCTGAAAACCTGTTTTCTCGATTAGCTTCTTGCTCGTAATCTGACATTTTCTGCTGATGTTGGAACAGTTTCAGCTGCGTCACATAACAGATTTCTGTATCTTTTTCTCACAGGTTTGACGAGGGCGGGACTCCGGTGATGTCACACTTTCTTGCACCAATCAGAATTGAGAAACATTTTAATCAAAATCTGATGACCACACCCGCACAGTCCTGCAGAAGTTCAGCTTATTATGCATGAATATTTAATGTTGTGCTTCAAGCAAACCAGTTTTCAGGGCCTTTAAAAACTTGCACATGTTGATATTTTGGCAGAGGAACAAGCTGTAACACAACACCGACCAAACCCTGCAAAGCTGATTGGCTAAAACGTTAGCAAACAGTTGCTAATCTACACATGTAGCAGACACGTAGAGCAGAATTAGCGTCTGAAGCCCAACATTCACTCTTCTTTTGTCTCTGTTTTGGTCTCCTGAGGGAAACTTCTGGCTCTTTAGTTGCTAAATGCTCCACTGTGTTCACCTGCTAGCCGCTAAGTGTGTCTGCTCACCATTTGGCGCTGGGCACGCAGCATTTAGTGGGATTTTTTGGCTGAAAATAGCTTGCTGAATGCTGCTGATGAACGTGGTGAGAGTGAACCAAAACAGGAAAAGACTGAAGATGGAAGATGGTAAAATGCTCCATGGAGCTGAGGGGAACAGCAGCGTTCAGTGTGTTAGCATAAGCATAGCTATTAGTGCAGCTTTAAGGTGCCATTTCCAGCCCCTGTGAAGACAATTCACTGAGCTCTGCAGCACCTGTTATTTCCTCTGAGTCAACCTAATAGAATCACTCTATATCTGAGATCCCCAGACCTTTTTATTTTATCAAGAGAGATGATGCAACCTCTTGCTGTCTCTGAAGGATCCAGGTGCACTTGTTTATCTGTTTTTATCAGCTGTGTACTTTGGCTGACGGCGGGGGGATGATCCTGGAGCAACGCAGCCGGCTAACTGAAGCTAAAGCAGGAAAACATGCAGATATCGATGTGCCGATAACAGAGGAAAGGACAAATCACTCATTTTTTCCCCTCGCTTACAGGGGATTTAGATGAGTTCATTTTTCACCAGCGTTTACGGTTCTTATCTGCGAGCTCATTTGTCGTCTCCACAGTTCTTCGCTCTCTAATCAGCTTCTCGCTTTTTCCAATCAGCCTCCGGGTTCAGGATCAGGCCCCGCTCTGAGCTCTCACAAGGATGAAAAATGTGTGAGGGGAAGGGGAACACCCTTGGAGCCGGCCCCCGAGAACCCGAGCCAGCAGGCCGGGGGAGGAATTCCCTTTGACTGACTGGATGCTGGAAAAGCAGCCTGGAAACCTGAGATTCCCCTCCACACAATGGAATTATTATTATTATTTTTTTTTATAAAAGAACATTTATTTTCATCACAAGGCAGCAGAGCAGCCCCTCCCTTGGTGACCCAGCGCTGGCACAGCCACTTCCTACCAGAACTACCACTCACTTCCTATCACGAGAGAGATGACGGGATGTAACGTGCCTCCCAACAGTTCTGCACAAAGAATAGTCTTCAGCTGTTTGGAAGCAGATGGCGGCCATGATAAAAATAAAAAATACAGCATATAAATGTGTCATAATCACCTTAAAGTCATAAAACCCTAAATTCTGACTGAGTCTGTTTACAATTACGGAGCACAGAGCGATACGTTGCTCTCGTCTAGACGTGAGGTTAATGTGCTTGGCTCGCTGATTGACTGGGATTAATAAAGGAACGGGAAGATCTCATGAGAGGTTTGATAACTGCAGAACGGCAGCGCTCTCACAGGAGCGTGTCACAGGAACACATGGACACACTGAAGCTATTAAACCGCGATGAGGACGCGGTGAGAGTCGAGGCAGCTCGGCTCTGAGAGGAACCTGGCAGCGTGGAAGGTACTCGTCGAGACATTCAGGTGCTCTAAATCACTTCCTCTTGATTTAGCAGAAGGCCGAAAAAGGACAAGCTCAGAGGTCTATTCTTAAAGGGACGATGCACCAATTTTACACATACAGCTCAGTTTACTCGTCATGAGGACGTCTCAGCCTGTGAAAACAGTTGTATAAAGTCCTCTGCGGTCCTGGATGGAGCTTTCTCGGGTCTGAGCAAATAACCCTGATGATGTCGCTTGTTTACTGAAACGTAAGATGTTTGGAAAGTAGGAAAATGAACCCAAAAACTTGCCATTTTAATGGGTTAATGCATGCTAGGCCACTGTTTTTGACCTTTATTTTAGCTGTGTAATACACCATGGATAAACGAGTAGACCCATCTGTTCAATATTCATAGAAAGAATGAACTCTCCTCCCTAAATGAGGCTTGATTTGCGTGAATTAAACCTGAACTGCCCAGACTTCAGCTTCACTCCCATCCGGATCGGCAGTAACTCCGTTACGCTACCAGTCGATTACAATGGCCTATTTTTCTGTGTGTACGGTAATGCAAGATGCTTTCTGACATAGCTCATCATCATGACAGCATGCTGCCACCAGCCATGTGAATATGAGAATATGACCAATATTACCAAAAGGCATAGCTGAACCAGAAGAAATAAACACTCAAACCTCATCTCCACCCTCCTACAGCGTGTCGTTCCGCTGCCATGTGTGCTCTTCCCGGCCCAGACTGAACTGACTGACCTCCTCTCTTCTATTTGATCTGGCTTTGACCTTCTGCGCATCTGGAGGTGGAAGGATATAATCTTTGAGTTCAAACCTCAAGGGGAGGTTACTGCACCGACACATCGAGCCTGGACGCCGACATCAAGACACCGTCAGACCTCCACATCGCGTCAAACTATCAGAATCGCAGGTGAATTATGGCGTTCAGACATTTTTCCTTAGGCGCCATCATGTGCCATATGTGGTGGAATAGCTTTCACCTGATAATGAAAAGGTTAACAGACATAATTCAGTAGTTTATTATGATATAAAACAAAAAAGGCCGGGCTGTAAAACTTTATCTTTTGCCCCACAGAGGCCACAACATTTACTGTTTATGTGTCGGTTGCCATGGCCCACTTTTCATTGTGCTGTCACATTTGATGTGGAGGATCTAATTGAAAAAGAAAAAAAAAGTCAATCTATTGATCTCTAAGTGTGTTTACAACAAAGTCCTAAAAATAGGCCCAGCACCAGTGTGACATCTGTGTCATGCACTCTCTGGCCGCATCGATTTCGATGAGCTAACATCAGCAGACGGTGAAAAGCTCTGCGCTCGCCGTTCTCATTCAGGAAAACTGAACTGAAATTTGAGGAAATAAAAGACGTTTTTTACATTATACATGACGCTGAGGATGTTCAGGCATGGCAGGGATCAATATTTTTGCAAAATAAATAAATACTGATTTGAAGGAAAAGTAGGAAAAACAGTTGAGAAAGCCTCGAGGTCCATTCAGTAGCTGTTCTGGAGGTTTCCGTCATGTGACATGGTCTTCATCAGCAGGTGGAGTTGGCCCGGTTGTGATGAGATTGTCCGTTGGCTCAGAGGCTGAAGTTCATTACTGATATGATCAAAATAAATACCTGCACATTGTAAACCTCATTGTATATATTGTTTATTGCAACATTATTCTTCATCTAAACTGTTAATTTCATATTTTAGCACGACTTCTTGTTCAGTCAGGGTTTTTTCTTTTGTTTAAACTGGAGTCAAATTCCTTGTCTGTGCACACATACTTGGCCAGTGAAGCCAAGTCTGATTCTGATTCTGAGCAAAAAATCCAGAACAGCGACTAAATGGACCTTGTGGTGAAACTGTTTCCTCAGCTGCTGTTTTCAACGCCAAGGATGGACTTCAGCTTTTAAGTCAAGTCTTTGAAAAGCTCAGAAAAGTTGAAATTTGAACATCTCTGATCCCATCTGCTGAGGAAGATCATGTGATAGGACTGAAAGCTTCAGAACTTCGCCACATGGACCTTGTGGTTTCTCAACTGCTGGTTCCAAAGTCGAGAATGAAGTCATGAAGCAACATAGGCTGAGTGGAAAAACTCTGAATATGCAGTACACTGTTCGTACATCCTTCATGGTCATTCATATAACAGGATTACTCTGCATTAATATGCATGTAATGCAGTGACATAAAACAGACAAAGCTCTCTGATTAACCTCACCGCACTGCCGTTAATGTAACACAAAGCACTGCAATGTTAGTGAGTTAATTTGTCTCAAACACTTTGGTTATCCAAGAGCGAGGAAGGTGGGGTTTGATATGAAGAAATCCAGGAACTGCTTTCCTGTCCCATGGAGGTCCACGGCAGCTGGAGCTGACTGATACAGCCCAGCTCTCTGACCAGGAAACCCCCCAACCAGCGAGGAACTCCCAAACAATTAGCAGGACAGCACTGTTTGCCTCATTAAGGGCTGAAACGCGTCAACGCGATCCGGCCTGTAATAACACAACGCTACAGTGGAACCGATCAGCCGGCCAGATATTCAAATAAATTAGCCGAGGGACCAGAGCTGAGACAATGAGAGAAAAAATATGGGAGGGGGGCAGAAAACACCACAAATCCCACCCCCGTTCACTGCCACGTCAAGCCCAGGCCACAAGCCACGAGATGTTCTTGGCCCACATGATGAGGCTCCTACTGGGTTACTGTTGGTCCCACAGAGCGGCTCTGTAGTTCAGCACAGACTCTGCCAATTTCTGTTTGACCCCAGGTATTATTTAAAAAGTAAATGTCTGGACAAAAGCAGTTTGTAGGCCTCAAGAAAATAAAATAATAGAAAGAGAGAAGACGTCAGCGAAATAGCAACACAGTGCCATTGTTCTCTCAAACACTGAGGAGCAGAAAAATGGAGACTTCTGTGCAGAAGACGTTCTCACATGTTCACATACAAGCTGTTCACATACACACTCTCTGTACACCTGGATGCACACGCACACACGCACACACACTCTTTTATCTGCTCTGTTGTTTTATCTTAGATATCCATTTGTTTGTCAGTTGCTTTAACATGAATTTAAATGCAAATCAGCTCCAGCTGGACGCCCTGTGCATATACATTACATCAGCTGCATCGCCTCTGCCTCTGTTACGCTGCTTATCTGCAGTTTGATGAAGTTAAACTGGTCGTTGTATTGGATTTCATTATGCTGTAAAGCCTTTCTAATACTTACGCTCCTCCATATATTCAGGTGGACAGAATATTAGAAACACTACATTACTTATAATGCAGTTGTCAACAAGACCACCACAAAGTCAGCACACCAACACCTGAAGGAGGAAAGTGGAGGAAAGTGGTTTTCACACAAACTTTTTAAGTAAGCGTGTTTTTAATTACAGGGCTGTTGCGTTGCATTACATCACTTTTTTCTCTTTTCTGGCCACTGTGTGCATTTAGAAATGCATCAGTAACTGTAACTGGCAACGAGTAATACACAGCAGATGTGGATGTTGATGGATATGCGATAAAGCAGTGATGCGTTTCCTCCGAATGTACTGTGCAAAGCTTAAGTTAATAAAAAAAAAGAGTGAAAATGCTTCATATAAACTAATGATAAATATTGCTTCTTTCTGCAAGCTGTGGCTGCAAGTGATTTGAAGGAGTTTACAGTTAAAATCAGACAGAGTCTTCAGTCAGATATTAGTCACACGTTCACTCTCAAATACTTTTCCTATGATCATCAAATGTCTCTGGTCATCAATTGTGCAGTTCTGACATCTAACAAGGCCACAACACGCCATAAAAAAGCATTTCGTAATGCTATTTGGCTCAGATCTGACTTCAAAATGCACGTTTTACTCATGTTACCTCACCGCTGACAAAGGTCTTCGGCACACTACTGTGCAGCATAACGTATGGCTTTGGCCGCTTCTTCCAGACTCTCACTGAGCCAAAGGGAAGCATGCAAACCTCTCAGTCAGCAAGTTTTATGGCAGCGTGGCCGGCCTCCATCTCCCTCGGCCTCAGCAGCGCCGGAGTTCAGACTGCGCACCCTGCAGCCTATAGCCCCGGCTCGGGGCCAGACAGCATGATTCAGACTTTCCATGAGCAGACATGTTTGTGACCTCTCAGGGGACGGTGCAAGCGAAAAAAAAAGTCTAACAGGGGGATCCTGATGAATACGAGAGGGCTGAACAAACAGGGAAAAGATATCAGCTCTGATTGCAGACACGAAGGCAACAACAAAGCTCGGCTGGGAGATCAAAAACACCTGACTGTGTTACTTTCATGTAGGAGTGAAGTGTACTGTGGCTGTTCAACAGGAAAAGTGGTTAAAGATTCATGTGTTTAAACTATTCACTTAAATCACTTCTGAAATTAAATCAAACTGCTCTACATTAAATGAATAATGAGTGATCTTGACTTCTGGCCGTAATGTACAGATCAAACACACTCTGGATCCTATTTTCACTGAATGCCTGCAGAGACAGTCGGTGTCTCAGCTCCCTAACAGTCTCAGATGTCGTAGTTTGAGTTTTAACGAGCACGGCTGACATGAAATTACAGTAACACCACACCTGAGCGAGGCCATAAAGCGAGAAGTCGTATCAAAGTCTGCCAAAGGTTTTAATGAAGTGAGAAGCCACATTAACTTTGGAATGCTTAGTAAAATTTCCTTCAATTTGCCAGTGAAAACAAGTGTAATTGGATTCCCGGCTCCTCAGAAACATCCATTACAGTTACGGTGAAACTCTGATTTTATTTAAAAACTTTAACTACACCTGGTTTGAAACTAGAAATCCTCAGGAGACACGAGCAGCGGTGGCACCAGAGAGAGCGTAATTACAAATCAAGTCTTCAGCTCCAGCCAGCCAAGTATCCCCGCAGACAGGGTTAACAAGTGTTAATGTATTTACCCAGACTGCTCGGAGGAAGTGGCATGGGAGCAGTCTGAGTCCTGCAGTCTGCAGCAGCGTTTCAGCCACCACCGCCAGGAAGCTCGGCCAGACCGTTCAGCAGGCGCTCTGGTGACGGATCAAAGGCCGCTGCTCTGTCCGCTGATAGCTGCTGCTTAGTGTTTCTCCATCCTCTGCAGGGCTAGCGCACAGCCAGTTTCTTTTTGCCTCGAGGAAGCCCATTTATCCAATTTATTTCCAATCACCGCAGCCGAGAGCGCGCGGCCTCCTGAACCTCAGCGGTGAGCGCAGAGGGCCAGAGCAGTGAGATCATGAAGTTTGTGCTCCTAAACCCTGCTCTCTCCGAGATAAATAAAGTGGGTCACAAAAACTGTATTTATTACATCAGCGAGCTTCAGGCGGGCTTGTCTTGTTCAACGCTTAAAGCCATATATATCAAACACTAGACCACCGGGCTTCTTTGATCTAATTACCTCAGAAGTTAGATGATGAAGAAAGCTGACAGATATTAAAAAATGCAGGTCTTTTAGCAGCCGCTAGTCAAGTACAGTAAGCCTTGCAGCAGCTTTTGGTGAAGTCACCACTCCCCAATCTACTCCTCCTACAGTGGTCAGCATGCTACCCAATGCTCCCTGAAGAGGCTAAATAACTTGGGAATTTTTAGCTTGAAAACACGTTTATTTTTCATCCTTTCCAGGTAAAATGTGTTGCAATGTTTGCTTGTCCTGCATTCAGAATAACATTTGGGAAAAATGCTTGTTGGTTTCTTGCTGATAGTTGGAAGAAATTGTCCGGCACACGACCCTCCATCACTTTTAGTACAGCTTAAGTAAAGGAGGTATAATGTGTTAATGAATGAGCTTTAGAGGTGCTCGTAGGCCGATTGTTTTTACCTTCGGTCAGAGCCAGGCTAGCTGTTTCCCCTTGTTTCCAGTCTTTATGCTAAGCTAAGCTAATCGGCAGCTTGCGGTAGCTTTATATTTACTGTACAGGCTTGAAAGCGGTATCGAGGTTCTCTTCTATCCACAAGAAAGCAAATGAGTCTTTTCCCAAAATGTTGAACTGTTCCTTTAAATGACAACCTCTGAGGAGATCCAAAACAAACGGACAGAAGGCCAAAACATTCAGCTGCTGGCGAAGTGATCGGTGAGTCATACGATATTGATCTGAAATCCTATCTGCACCTGCAGATATATTATGGTCATTATATGTTGGAGGACCATAAAAACCTTTTTGTTTAGTTAATTAGGGGGTTGGACGGGTTGCTCGCTTTATAATTTTTTCCATGCACTGGATTAGAAAGCATCATTTGGTATAATAATAAAACTTTTCCCTCACCATCATCAAGGTACATCTGGTCCAGCTCCTGTGGTTCTTGTTTGATGCTGACAGCAAGCGTCGGGGGGCTGCCGTCCTCCTGAAGGGAGGCGCGCCCCCTCTCTGGCGGCTTGGGGTGCTGCTGGGCTCCCGGGCTGGCGCTGCCGCTGACCGGCGGCGCTGGTGTCATGCAGTGGCTCGGAGAGAAGGGGGCGTCAGTCGGGGTGGAGGGCTGCGAGGTCGGGGAGGAGGAGGAGCTACTGGGTGGATAGAGGCCAGGCTGGTAGCGCCCAGGCGTCTCCTGGATGATGGAGACATGCGGGATGGGGGACTGCTGGCCCGGGTGTTGGACCGCTGGGCCGGCAGGGAGGCACTTGGAGAAGGGCGACGGCGACAGGTCGTGCAGTTTGGGGCTGGTGCTCGGAGAGGACGAGGAGGGCAGCGAGGAGGGCTTGGCTGCCAATCTTTGCTGGCTGACAGAGTAAGCCCCGCCCACCACGCACGGCCTGAGGTCAGAGGTCATCATCGGGGTCATGACCTGAGGGGGGAAGTACGGCTTCGGGTGCAAGGACAGGCCGGGGCCGTGCTGGCTGCACACCAGAGGGGCGTCGTAGTCGTCATGTGGCTCCGTCTTTATTGTTGGAACTGAGAGAAGAAGAAGGAGAAGCTAAATGAGTAAACACACATTCCAACCGTCCTGAAAGTGTGTGTGAGTGAGTGGGTTTGTGGCTAGGATACCCGCTGCCAAACAAACACTCTCATCAATGAGACTCTGTGTCTGGGCCCGAGCTCTCCCACCCCACCGAAAATATTCACAAAAAAGCAGGAAAAAAGGGATGACTCATCAACACGAGAAACATCCAGCTGCTCTATAATAAAATGCCTATTTTCTTTGGACCCTGCTCTGGTGCTAATATCCACTAAATGTGCGATATGAAATATGTTGCTGTAACAGCAGCTCCGTACTCAGCAGGGTTCAGCAATTTAAAATAAATCACCGCTCGCTCATTGAGACAAAGACAAGAAATTTAAGTGAACGTGAAAGCTGAAGAAGACAAAATGGAGGCTTTGGGGGGTTTGAGGATTGTGGTTGTTGCACTAGAGAGAACCGACGCTGAGTTCAAATGAGGCAGGACTTGTTCTCAGTCGCCGGCGTCTTGGCCACCCGTCCAGATTCCAGCGCAAAAACATGTTGGACACCGGGTTCTGAAATGTGGGCCGTCAATCTGCTGCAGCTCCTGACACGACATCAATCTTATATAACAAGCGATTGGGTCCAGTTACAAGCGAACGACAGCACGGCTCTGGCCCTGAGCTCCACCGCTGCATCACCAAACTGGATCTATTCCTTCTTTGTACTGAAGCTGTTTCAGATTAAAACACGAAGCTTGACGTCGCAGCTGAAGCAGGAAACTGCTTCTCTTCTTCCTCCTGCGATTCTCATTCTTGTATTTTACTGTTCGTTTTTCGTGATTTCGCTTGCTTAGAAACCCCTTGAAAAAGATATTTTTAGTCTCGCGGGCTAAATAAAGGGCCAATTAGACTGAAAAGAGTGAAACTAGGACGCGTCATGCCTCACTGAAGCCTCCACTGTCAACAACTGTAAAAGAGGAACTGCGATGAGATGGTTAAGTCAACCGCGGCACTAAAATAGCACACGCGCCCCTATTTTGGGCCCGTTTGGAGGAAGTGCGTCTGTCTGCCTGCGGAGGATAAGATGCACAGAAAGCAGCAGAAGAAGTGCCAATGTTTGTGTTGCCACAAAACAGAGCGTGGCCCCGGGTTTCCGGAGCGTGTACTGTAGGCCCCAAAAATAAATCTGTTTGTGTACGAGCTGAGCGAACACCTGCTGCAAAGACTGAGTCTCGTCACAGAAGAACTCCCCATTTCTTGGAGACTTTCTTGCAGACTTGCAGGACATATTGTCCACCCCGGCTCCACAGACCTCAGGAGACACTGACCAGACGAGCTGTCCCCCAGACTCTCCCCTCCCTCGCGCTCTCCGCGTCCCGAGGACAATGCTCCACTTTCACGGCGGGGCACTCCGTCGCCCACGTTCAGGGCTGGGCCAGTCCGCTTGAATCGCAGCTTTGAACCACCCACTGGCTTTGCGCTCCAAGCCCGGAGTGCAATTAGCAGCGGTTTTTACATTTCAGTTGGTGGGTCAGTGTTTATATTTAGCTTGGCAATAGCTTCTCTATTCAAATAACACACTTTTCCCATGCCCCCTTCCCCACCCTTGTGTGTCCAGTCACCGCAGGGTTCATGTAGCTACAGGTATGGAAAAGAACAGATTTTATAGATTTTTTTTACAATGAGGGAATAACAGGGTTGCTTTGTTCCTCCCTAGCAAACCGCCAGACAAGGGGGAAAACAAACTGTTTGTTCTCGTCTTCAGATGTACGATGCTGGCAAAAATGTTTCTAATTAGTCTGGCATATGAAAGAGAGCGAGCAGACGGAGGACGGGGAAGTGCTGTGGTGATGACAGGAAAACAGCAGAAAGGCGGAATAAGCAAGGATGTGCTGAGGGCTTAATAAGGAGGCATTTTGCTATTTTGGTGATGCCTTTCTGTGATATCTGAATGTCTGTGAAGCTCTCTGGTGACAGGTTTTTTCACCAAATGTCAGCCAGACACCAAACTCCCCTGACAGAAGCTGTTAATCATCACTCAAAAAATCAACAAAAAATCTAAGGCGAAGTATCTTAAATCAAGGCAGTGTGTGCTTGTTTTGTGTCTGACAGGATTGATCTTCTCTTGTTTTAAGCTTTTTCCTGTGCTTAATTATCTGAATTTAGTGCTGAGTCTCTTCATGCTTGAAGCAGGAATTTCCAGAAGTCTGAAGATGTTTGATCAACGTTGACGATACAAAACGGCTCATAGATATAGATGTTTTTATTTGTTTTAAAAACGCTCTGTTGACAGATAACTTAGCTTATTTTTTACCACTTCATTGCTTTACTCCATCTTTAAGGATGTGAATGTGCATGAGGAGCAGAGCTTTACCGCTGGCGGGGACGTAGGTGAAGCGCTGGTACTGGCTTCTTTTCCTCTTGCCGTTGCAGACGTAGAAGTTGACGTGGACCGGAGCGGAGATTCTTTGGTTGCGATAGGGAGGGATCTCAACGAGGATTGAATTCTGCAACGGAGAAAAACATGAAATGAAGTCGTGCATTCATGTAGTTTGGCCCTCGAGGATCAATGAAGTGTTATTTTATCTTGTATTAGATACAAAAAAGGTGATTTTTGTTAATCACTTTTGAATGAAACGGCACTTTCATTCATAAAGATGCCACACTGAGAGCAGAAAATGAGCAAAAAAAGGAGGAAACTGAGCTTCTCGAGGACGATGTGAGTGGTTTTTACTCATCACTTGTACTGATGAATGAATGTTTGCCACATATGCACACTAACCCTTGAGATTTTTGCGGTTTAAGATATTGTTGCCGTTTGTTTTTGTTTCTTTGTCTCATTCTTGTGTTCACTTAGTCGTCCTCCCTTTGAATCCACAGCCTGGAGTTGTGTGTGTTTTTCTGGGCGGCGGATAATATCTGAAAATCTGGTAGTAATCCAAACGAGGGAGCCACAAAGAGACCCTGAAGTGAGGTTACAGAGAGCCGTGGCTGTTTGCACAGCGAATAACTCAGCTCAATGTGTATAAATTGAACTCGGGATTGTCCGGATAGTTTATTTCCCCAGCAGAGCTTCCTGCTGTCTGAGAAGAGAGTGACGGCCAGGAGCGACAACGTTCACGAGTTCAGCCTTTGGCCATACGAGCCCCATCTGTGTGTGTGTGTTTCTGTGCATGTGTGTGTGGACAGACAAGTCTAAGGTGCTGCTCAGTAGCCACACAGGAAGTCATCTGTCTACCAAACTGTGCTTCGGAGGACGGCTGGCCCTGACATGCACAGGTGAGAGCTGACACCCGTTATATTAAATCACTACAGTCGTAAAGACAAGCGAAGCCAGATGAGGCTCTTCGACTTCTCTTATTCGCCGCCGTCCATCTGTCCTTCAGAGAATTAGCTGCTAAAAAGTTTGGAAACGCTTCACAATTTGCACCGCGCACGGGAACATTTGCAGCATTTCACTCGTGTCGCCGCTTGTCAATTTACACACACTGATAAGAAACAGGCTCGATTCTTCATCCAAAACACGCATGAGTGACATCATCCTCTTACTTTTCTGAGAGCTTTATGTGCACATGTGCCGTGTTGTGAAAACAACCCGCCGAGGACCGAACGAGACCTTCAATTTGTGCGGAAAGCAAGAAAAACTAGCGCTGACATGTTTTTACCTGACAAAACTAATTTCTCTCATGTGGACGGGAGGAAGAAAGACGTGACAAATTGAGCATGAAGGAGCATTTTTGGACTGCTCGCGCGAGCGTTTCAGGACCATTTATCTAAGTTTATATGAGCAATGTGATGTATCTAATTGTAAATAGTTCGTGAAATCAAAGCAGAATCATCCCTCGTCTCCCTCATCTGCGTGGAAGGTCAGCGTGTGCAGGTGACGGCAGCGCTGAGGTATTCTCAGTCTGCGGTTTGGTCTGCGTTGTGGTGGAACAGCAGAGGTTAAACCTGGCCAAGGCAGCGTCAGTGTTTAAAATGGGACCAGTCCAAGCAGACTGGGCTGAGAGGGGAGGGAGGCGGGGAGGCCCTTTGTCTATTCAAGCAGACAGATGTGTCCCAACAGTCAATGTGTGTGTGTGTGTGTGTGTGTGTGTGTGTGTGTGTGAAAGAGAGCGAAAGTGTGTATGTTTTGCAATAGGAAGACACTGGGAGCAGGTGCAGCGCCTCACATATAGACACCCTCTAATCCCCTCGTCTATCTCCCAGACTCCCACCACTGCATCGCTCTCTCTCTCTTTCTCTGTCACAGGCCAAGACAGGACACGCTGCCAAGCACGAACTCCCACAGGTTGAAGGCTGAACTTTTGAAAACCTTTTCCACACATTTCAAACACAACGCTGCTGTTAACCCAACCCCCACCCCCCGAAAATCTGCACTCATACTCTGCACTAGTTTGTGTGTGTGTGTGTGTGTGTGTGTGTGTGTGTGTGTGTGTGTGCATCCCATGTTCATTTTAACTGTGTGTTAGGAATGCATGGTTTAAAGGAATAGTTCAACATTTTGGGAAGCCATCGTCTGATTAGCCTAGCTTAGCACAAAGACTGAAAACCGGGGGAAACAGCTAGCCTGGCTCTGTCTGGAGATAACAAATACAACTGCAATGTGATATTTATACAATTCAGTTTGCGTAGGGATGGAGCAAGATATAATGTATTAATTAATTAACTTTAGAGCGCCTGGTAGGAAGATTGATTGTGTTATGTTAGGACAGAGCCAGGCTAGCTGTTTCCAGTCTTTATGCTAAGCTAACTACAGATAGCTGCTCATATTACCGCACAGTATTTCTTGTTACAAGTGAAAGCGAATAGGGGTATTTCCCTAAGTGAGGAACTACTCCTTTAGAGTAACTTTACACAAAAACACCCTCAAAAAAACCCAATTTTTCTATTATAGCTTTGAAGTGTAGCTGTAATCCTCCAGTATTTGACTCTAACTTCAGGTGCACAAGTAGCACTTTAGCTAACATCTGCACATTTACATTGCTGTTATCAAAATGTCATCGTTCAGTTAAGTCATTGTTTTCCAGGAGTGTTTAGCCATGCAGGTTATGAGTTTGAGATGTAACTGGAATTCTATTTGTGCTCACAATGGAAAACATTGACACTTACTGGGGCGAAAGCAGAATATTCATGGATGGATACCTCAACGTTAGGGCAAATAAAACCCAAATATATCTGCACGTTTGGCTACCATTACAGATATGAGTGTCTAGTTTTGCATTTACGGCGAACAGGCCCTTTAAAGTAGTGAAAATCCAGATTTGTGATGCTGAATTCAACAGGCTCAACAGAAAATGTTTTGCCACTTAGTTTGAGGTTTAGAGCAGCTGCTTCATCCTCAGAGCTTTAATCCTAAATCAGACTGCATTGGTCACAGATAACAGGGTCACATGTATCACTTACAGACTTTGAGGCGTCTCTATCAACCTTGGCCTCGGTCTCCCAGAGGTGGTGACCATCTGAAAGAAACAGGAAAAGAGAAAAAAGGAGTTTTTTAATGACAGATCGGAAAATAACCCACCTACTTGGCTCCCAGCAGAAATGAAGAAATGGAATGAGCTTTGTTATTATCATCTGTTACATCAGTGATATATAAAACAGGTCCAGAGAGCCGAGGGTATCGCACACGTCATACCGTCTGACCCGCCGCTCATGAGCTCATATCCTCAGTCTAACAAACCTGAGACAGAAAGAGACGACAGAGAGAGCGAAATCTGATGCAATCCTAAAAAAAAAAAACCCCCAGTCATACCAAAGAGATGAGCGACATCTTTGGTGGTTGAGAGAAACCTTGACTTCATCGCTGTGTGGAATCCCAACATGCTCGAGCAGCTGCTCGGCTCGTTAATACGCAACGACTGGAAACTGACAACTTGCCTCAACTCTCAAACTTCTGATTTCTTGTGTTCTCATAGGAATCCTTCTGTTATCCCCATATAACGATGGTTAAATGGTATTGGTATTTGCTCTTTTTCTGGTAATGCTTCGCCACAATAAAGAGGTTTTCCCATCAGCCAATAAAACGGGGCATCATGTGAGCTGTCGGAAAACACGGGCAAGTTTGATTTGTCACTCTGCCCAGCGAGATGTGAGTAAAACTATAATTTTAACAACTTATTAGGCACAGAGGGAAACATTTGCAGTTTCTTTAGACCCCTGACTCATTAACAAGGCCCTAAAAAGACACAGAATGACTGTGAAAACGACTTTACGTGGAAAGGAAACTGCCGCTTAAAGAGAAAAGGTCAGCTGTGGCCAATCTTTCTGGAAGAAAATGAAGTGAGATATGCGCCGTGTTGCTCAACAGGCCGTCTGCAGTTTGATAAGTGGAGGGTTTGAATCGAGCAGACGGCGCGGTGCAGATGGATGGGGTAGCACTAGGAGTTGTGAGGTGGCAGAGATGGAGGAGGTGCAGCTTGGCACTGACAGCTTCTATTATGTCTGGGAAGACACTGGAAACCTGTTTACCTCTGCTCCGATCGCACTCTCCCTTTGCTTTCTCTGGTGGATCTGAGCTTTAGCTGCTGCTCTTCAGCAAGAATTAATATCAGATGCATCCCCTAAAAGAGAGGGACCCCTTTACTTCCAAAGGTAAAACAAACTACAGAGAACTGTCCATGCACCAATGACCAAAACTACAGGAATGGAATGACCAACTGGAGGAGGAGAAGCACTGAGCTGTTGATTCTGGAGACATGTTTTCAAACTCATGACCACTCAGCTTTAAAAACGCATGCTGACGTTTTGGAGTGCACTTCTTTGGGTCACTTTTCCAGTGCACCTGCTGGTAATTAGTCTGTGGAGCTGGGACACAGTTATGGTTTTAACATCCTAATTGTCTGGCAAGATTTTCTGCAGACCTCTGTGTCTGAGTATTTCAAATAGCACCTGGAGACAGAGGCTTCAGATCGTGATGTCCCTCATTCAAACCTGCTTCACATTATTTATACACACTATCCATAATCACTGCTGCCATGCCAACTTGGAAGCTGTAAGTTTTGCCATGTTTTATATTGTTTTGCTGTTTATTTTGTAGGCTAGCCTGTTGACCTTGGCGTTAGCATGTTGCTTGGCTAATGTAGCTAGTGTCTGCTCCTACAGTCTGGGGTGATTTTGGACTAATTTTGTAAATTGAGGGACAATCAACTGAAACATTGTGAATGTTAAACCTCATTTGAAGCCAACTAATGATGAGAGTAGTAGGTAATGCCTATTCAGGTCTGTGAGAGCTGACCAATCAGAGAAGCCTGGGCTTTTTGGGAGGCGGGCCTTAAAGAGACAGGAGCTAAACTGGAGTGACTCAGACAGTCATGTGCAGTATGTGAGAAATAATGTGTTTTTTGAACATTAAAGTATGGAAAACTAGTAGACGCTCAAAATAAACATATGAGCCTGACAGTGAGGAGACAAAAGGCTAATAGTTGAGAGCATTTCCCCTCGTCTTCCTCAGACATGTAAGCGTGGATGCCTGGTGACAGACGAGCTTAAAACCTGCAGCCTAAAACCTCACAATAACAAAAGCACTGCATTTTCTGGACGCCATGTTAAGAATCGTGGCGGGTGCAAAGCAAGGTGCAGACATCTGGTGAAGGAGAAAACACACCAGTGTGTGTTCCCCTGAATCAAATACAACATTTGCAAACCATGTTGCAAGGAAGCCGACGTGTAAACAATAGAAATGAAACCAGTCTGTCATACAGGAAGTTGTACAGGATCTCTGCTCGCACACAGTGTCCAGTGGATGCTTTAGTTTTATGTTGTAAAGGCATATTTTATGGGTTTTTACGTTTTTAAATCAGTATGATGATTTACTGAATCCTGTTCTGACTCAAACATCTTATCATCAGTGTTCAAACTTTAACTTCTCCCACTCAATTTCAGCTCCAGCGCTGAGATGACTTCTTCCTCCATGAAACCGATTCTGTCTCTAAGACATGTTTGTTTGACTAAACTTCACTCTGCCAGCGCGTCTCTGTCGTTGTTTTCCCTGTTTCTCCTCTCCACTTTGGGAACCTCTCCAGAAGGGAAGCCTTTGCAGCCGATGTCGGTCCGCAGGAGGTAAACATGTTTTTCAGATCTCCCTCTACGTCTCTCTCTGCGCCTCCCCGTCTGCTTTCCTCTCCCTCTCTCCCTCTCTCTCCCTCTGATTCACATCATTCTTCAAATCAATGCAGAGATAGAAAAATTAAATTTAGCACTTTGTGTTTGGTGCCCAGCCACCTTTTGCCAGGAAACTTCTCAAGAGCCGAAAAAATAAGAGCTTTGAAAAGTTGAATGCGTGGGATGCCTTTGTTTGAAAAGAGTGTACCGGATAATTGATAACCACAGAATGTAATTGATAACCACAGAATGTTCCAGAGTTATAGGGCAACATCTGCACAACGCCTGCACCGATCCAATGAAAGACTTCAGCAGCACTCACTCTCCAATTCCCCTCCTACCAAATTTCAACGAGCACAATATGGTTTCTAACTCCCTGGCCCACTGTGCTGGATAATATCCAATATTATCTAAGTTAAACAACTCAGCCTAAAACCTCTCCCCCAAAACCACCCCGACCATATAAACCCAGTACCCCTCTCCAGCTCTCACAACGCCCAGGCTTCGCTCGCCTTGGCTGCGTCCCAGCCTCGCAGAAGTCTTACAATTCACATTTCGTTAGCAATGGTCTATACAAATCATTACTTTCTCAGAAGAGACATAACACAGAGCAGTCGACGGCGCAGCGGCGGTGTGCTGTACAGAGTCATGGCAGCTGAGGGGGATCAAACAATATACAGTACAGTTATTTGTCATGTTGGGTTTAGAAAGGGAATCAAACAGCTCCTTGTGCTCCTTAATTGGAGTTGGGTGGAGTGAAACTTTGGTGCCCAGAGTGAAACAGCATGGTGGCATGTGCCCAAGCCCTCATAACGTACAGTAAATATAAACACATGCTCTACCCAGGCCCATGTGGCACGCTGAAAGAGTTCCCTTGTCCTCGCGCTGATGACTGAAACTTCTTCCTTCCTGCTGCCCGAAAAGCACGTGGATTTCCGAGGTTGCACGCAAGCCGCTGCGGTGTGGAAGGGGCGGCTGATAAATGGCAGCAGTGGAGGAGGACATGCTCGACAACCGCTCTTCGACAGCGCGACTCGCAGCTACGGCGGCGACTGTCGCTGCACAGAGTCATCTGGACATGAGGCAGAGCTTTTCATCTAGAAATCAATCTAGAGTTTCTGAAACGGGCCTGTGAGTTTTATGAATCATACACTGTAATTTATGAAAACATAATCCCTGCTGTTTATGTGGCTGTAATTGATTTGTTTATGAAAACAGCCATTGTTCTCAGAAGTGTCAGAGGCAGCCAAACCGCTGAGCGGCTTCGAGTGAAAGTCATTGTTTTATGAATGCGATGAAACCGAAGCCTACTGGCCACCCCTCCCTCAAAACAAAACCACCGCTCACAGCTAGCAAAGCTAACTGAGCCACCACAGGGTTCATGTTAAAAATCATTCCCCCGGCTGCCGCGCTGCCGTCGTCTTGCTCACGGCTCTCCTGGGCTTAGACCAGGATGGTTATCTGTAATTTTCTACAGGTAACTCCAGACACCATCTGGCAGCCTGGCAGCATGATAATCCTCTCACAGTTCAATTTTCAGGCCCTCGTACTCGCCAAGAACAATTAGACACGTCAGGCATTGAAAGCTGGTCCAGGTCTCTACCTGTCTGAAGTGCTCATTGGCCCTCTTAAAGACCAACAGGTGATGAAGACAACAGTAACACAGCTACCGCGAAGCTGAGGAGTTTGATGGATCAGGGAAATCGGGTATTCGCAGCGATACTGACTGCAGCAGACCGGGCAGCTGTCCAGTGCAACGGGCCAGATGTGAAAACGCTCTTTTCACTGGAGGGTTTCTCCTCTGCAAGGATTTCCTTCAGGATCTCTCGCTCAGATTAAGCTATTATCAATCATGGCGGGGAAACACTGAGCAGAAAACCACACATTATTAAAAACGACTGAAAGGGAGGAGAAAAGAAAATCAGTGAAAGAGAGAAGAAAGAGGAAGACGAAATACGCAAAACTGGAGCCGCTCAGGACATATAACACACTTTATATAATGGCCATGTCATAAAGTATTGGCCAGAGCTGGATTCTGATTGGCCGGTGACTGAAAGGCCATCACTTTTCTAACACTAGGATATAAATTCTCCTACTTCCTGACTTAAAAGTCAGGAGTGCCGGTACAAAATATTTATCTAACCCCTTCAAATCCTGCGTCTGCTGTGGTGGATATCATGTGTTTATTGGTTTCAACCAATGATAAGTTCTCTGTATCTCTTTAAAATTTTGAAATCTGCCTAGCGACCGATAGACTCTAACTAATCAATTATTGATTATCTTCTTCAGCTGAACGGCCCATCAGAGGATCTGATAAACGTGTTGTCACGAAGCTGAAAGCGGGTCCGTTTTTCTGAGCTGACATTTTGGAGCTACATGCTTTGCACAGGACAGTAATGGCTTCTCTCTCACTCACACTGCTGCTCTCTTCTTGGCCTGCATGTGAGCTTTTACCATCAATTTGTATTTGAATGCTCTGAAGAAAACAAAACCGGACTCCCTCTCTCTTCAGCTTCCACCCTGTGCTCAATCTTTCGCTCGGTCTTTGATTGCTGTTTGGATTTTTGCACTTTCAGCCTTTAGTAACAGACGATAAATTACACAGGAGAACTCCTCCGGCAGGAAACTGAACCATAATAATAATAAAAAAAAAAAAAATCAGAGGTGAATAAAGGACAGCGAGGCCTAATTTTCCAAATGGAGTGACTGTGACTTATCAGAGACAGCATCTGCAGGGCAGGCCGGGGCAAATGAAGGCAAGGTGAGATCCAGTCAGGTTTAGATTACACGCCGATGTCTGCGGCGCTCGGGCCGTACAGTAATCTCTTGTGACTGATTGGCTGTAACCAGGAGTGACAACTGAACCGATGCTATCTCGGTTATTTCTGCCGAGGAGGGCGTGATGGAGCGAAGCTGCCATGCAGTTACTGTTTTCAGATGTTGTGCTCTGACTGAGGAACAGGTGACAGAGTGCGTCTCTCTGGGGGAAACAAGGGATTTCCTCCTGCGTGAGTCATGGGTAGCAACAACAACAGACTTAAAAACATGAATCTGAAACTGCACATAAAAACATAGCCCTCTCTTTCTCTCTCTCTCTCTCTCTCACACACACACACACACACACACACACACAGCAGAATCTCATTTGTCAGCAGAGTGGAAACATCATTTCAACCATCGGACACTAAAACAGAAACCAAAACAAATGAAACTTTTAGTTCGTTTGGCAGCCTCTTAAGGCAGGGTGACCCGTCCTGCCTATAATGACAGGGGAAACTCTGACACACACACACACACAGACACAGACACACACACACATGCCTTGTAAGCAGAGGATGCATGAAAACACACATCATGTCAATGAGCACATGTTCTGTTACCGCAGCTTTGCAAACTGCATTTTGTAAGTGTGCTTCATTGGAAAATTTGCAGGAAAATTGTCCACCGGTAAAATTAGATGCTTAAGCTCTTTATGGCAGCGAAATCCACCACTTTGGATTTGTGAGTTTGATCGTTAAACTGTTTCTCAGAGCTCTGCTTTGGCACGAGTTAAATAACAATAATATAACTTCCAGACTCTGCCAGGATACGAGTTTTTTAAATATACAAATGAGCAGTATTGCATATTTCTTAGCATCATTATCTCATTATACCAATGCTGCCATTTCACCCCAGAGATTACTGGTGTCTCTACTTGTCTCCTGAATCTATTTGCCTGTCTATTTATACAGAGAGCAGCTGTAAAGAAGACCCATACGATCCGTAGGGAGCCCACAGCTCGCAGCTAATGAACTGAGAGCCGGTGGCACAGAGGCAGCTTGGACAGAGAGGTGGAAGGATGGAGGGAAGCGGAGGGAGGGCAGTGTTGTGGAAGCCTGGCTTAAGGGTGTTTCCATGGTAGGATTGCCCAGGAATCTAATGCTGGTGCCAGACGCGGGGAAACCCTCATCAAAAACAAGGGAGCACACCCATCAACACCGGTCCAGAGCCTGCACATGGCCCTAAAGACAGTTGGATTCAGAGCTCGGTCAGAACCGGAGCAGCTGCTGACCAGAACACGAGCGTGAAGCTGAAGATCTGCTCATTTGTTTCTCTTCGTTGCTACAACACAAACCGTCCACTTCCCCGTCTTTTACGCCGGAGTTGTAGTTACATTTTTCAAACTCGCTGCTGTGTGACAGTTTATTCTTGGAAACGGGGAATCTTAACTTAAAGTGCGCTAAAAGGCTTTTCTCTAGCTTTCATAGCATCTAAGAGTCTTCATCAGGGAGAGGAATGAAGAGTAAGATTGACAGGACATTCAGTTATAGATCATGAATATTTGGAAATGTCTTAATTACTTTGTACTGCTTTAAGGAACTATTTTACTTTGCTCATGTATCCTGTAGCAGAGTGACGCACCCCAAAAACTATATATTAACTTTATACTTTACTCATTATTTTAAATTTAGAAGAAAAATTTAATTCAAAATCTCCAAAAAACAATTTAACTGAAAAAGTAGTTAGTTAGCATTAAAGCATTAAATTAGTTAGCATTAAGATCAAAGTTCAAACTTCTACACATAGCTAGCTAGTTAAGCTAATGAGCTAGCCTCCAAGTTTTAGAAAAAAATAGACATAATTTTAGACATAGACATAATTAAGTATTTTAATTATTTAATTTTATTTCACAAGAACTTCATCGTTGCTTGTTGGCTAACTCATGGAACCCGTCAGCTTTGGCCTGAAACATTCGCCTCTGGTTGTTTCCGTTCTTCCTGTGCAGCTAGCAGCTAGCGGATATATATATATGGTGGTCGAGTACAGCCCGATTAGCAACATTTTGGCTAATCTCTGCAAGATCTAGATATGATATCTGAATGCACTTTGATTTAAAATAAGCTAATAAAAAGCTAAATTGTCATGATTTTGCATTCTGCCTCCATTGTTCTCCACGCAGTTTGTTTACCAAAGTCCACTCAAAGGTGATTGGTCAACGATATTCGGACTACAAATGGAAATCGATGCTTCCGATACCGAACTCTCGTCTCTTGCTGACAGATTCTGCGTTCATGAGCAGATATGTCTGTTTATAGAGATTAAGTGAGGTTAAATCCAACGTTAAATCCAACGTTATTGTCTTCAAAGCAGCTCTGCCTTTGCCCCCCCCCCCCCCCCCCAGGAAGACGAGAACAAGGCCTACACTCATTCAATCACTTCTTGTTTTCATAAACAGTCTCACTCCTCCATTGTACAGGGCCGGGGGGGAGGGAGGGGGCTGCCTGTGTGCTCGGCGGCCTTGAATTCTTCCTTTCACAGGTGGAACAATGAAAGGCTTCCCTCTTTTTCAATGAGTCACAGACTGATAGGATCACATGTGTTTACACGGCTCAGCCTTGGCCCAAACTGTACCTCACGTTGCTTTGCTGAAGCTAATCAAGGAAATTGCTGTTTGTAAACCTCCTCGTATCAACATCTGGGAGCAGTCCCCTCTCCCTCCGAAGCAACTCGGCTTAAAGTAAGAAAAAGAGAAACAAATACTGAGGCATGGCACACACACACAAAAGTGCATGCATCCACACCACGTGCACAGCCACCCACACACACGCATGCACGCACACACACGCGGCACATGCTGCATTTGTGATCCATTCCTCTGCTGAACAGGCAATGGAAACTTCTGCAAATGTAAATCTGCTGGGTTAAAAATACAGCGCATTAATGTGCACCACATGTGGCACTCTGGCAGGACGGAGGATATTTTGACGGCGGGGGGAGAGGAGGGAGGGCGAGGGGGAGGGAGGAGGGCTGCAGTCCTGGGATTTCTCCAACAACGGAGAGGGACACACACACACACACACACACACACACACGCACACACACGCAGCTGCGCAGAGACGCCGCCGCTCTCGCTCCAGAACTCCTCCTTTTTTACCTTGAGCCTTTTCCACGAACACCACCTTGGAGTCGTGCTGGAAGTTGTGTCCGTCGAGGAGCATCCTCTCCCCTCCGGGGGCGGGACACGTCTCCAGGCTCTGCTTATCCACCAGCGGCAGCTCCTGGGCCGATCTCTGGGCTGTGGGAGGGAGAGGAGAAGCCGGCCTCATCGTTCAGCTAATACACACCCACTCCCCATGCAGACCTGAGCATCCAGACTGAGGCTGAATCACTACCTAGACCGCTCTCACAGAGCAGCCGGTGAAAGCTGTAAACCTCCACTTCTATATGTTAGAATTAAGCTGCCTGTTTGCCAGTAAGTAGAAAGAGGCTCTGTTTTGTGTTTATTTGTGTTTTCCTCAAATTAGGGTGGATGTTTTGTCTGAAATATTTGGTTGAAGTCTCTCCTCTCCTGTCTTTTCTTACTCCTCTCTCCCACCTTTTGGCTTGGCCCTCTCATTCCTCGCTTGCTTTCAGCTTTTCTGAAATGATATACTACTCGCCGTGAAATATTTGCAAACCTTTTCTGTCTAAATGCAACGCTGATGTCCTGGCCGGGCCTCTCTTGTGAAAGATGTCTGTAATTTCATTGTGATTGACTGGGATACATAAAATAGAGGTTCACTAAAACCTGAAGAGCTCTCATATGAGGATCATCTTTTTGTAATTCGATGCTCCTGCTTTCTGATTTTGATAAAACTCTAATTCTCCGTCTTTGGAAACCATCAATCTTTCCCACATTTCTCTGTTTCTCTCCCTCCGTCTGTCTGTCGTTCTGCTTCACTCACACACAAAGTGAATTTTGGTCAAAAACAATTGCTTTGTGGCAGTCGTTCAGAAACTAACAATGGTCTATTTCAAGGGGCTGAGATCATGGTTTAACTACTGTCTTTCATTTACCTCATAAGACTTAATCTCTATGGCATCTTTCACTGCCAGAACCACATGAAGTGGTTGATCTGCTCGACTTTATCCCGGTCCAGTGAAAGGTCAACTCCAGTGCACTGCAGGGAGTCGGCGGGGTTTATCGAGCTTCCACACAGACGAATACCGTCACATTGAAATGTAGCTCGATCACATGCAGCAGCTCCGCAGCGGCAGTGATCTTTATCGGTTAATCTAATGCTCATCCTCTGATTAATCAATTAATGGTTTAGTCTATTGACTTTTAGAAACTGGTGAAAGCAGTCACATTTCCCACGGTCCAGGGCGATGTCAGAAAAGCAGCCCAAAAACCCAAAATATTCAACTCACAATGACAAAAAACAGAGAAAAGCAGCAAATCGTCTCATCTGAGAGGCCTGAACCAGTGACTGTTTGACATTTTTGCTCCATAAATAACTTTAAGGGTGAATCAATCATCAAATTTCTTCCTATTGACTAATTGATTAATCCAGTGGCTTTGAACCTTTCTATCTTGTGACATTTTTAAATGGTTCAGGTGAATATTAGAGACCTGAAGTGGTAAAGCTATCCAGCTAAATGCTAACATGTTCACAAGGACAATGCTAACAGGCTTATGTTAAGATGGTGGCGCTAAAGAAAAGTGATTACAGTTCATCCTAAGGGGAACATGCACGTCTGTACCAAACCAATCGTGGCTAAAAAGTAAAGATTATCTAACAATCTTAAAACCAAGAGAATACATCCTCTGAGCTTTCAGAGGGGTCCTGGCCACAATGTTTGTAGTCACCAATATATAATCTGACCATTTAAGTGCTGTCTAAGAGACATAAAGGGACTGGGGGGGTTCAGGCTGAGATGTACTCACAGCACTCAATGGGGTTGGATGCAGCCTGCAGGGACACCGTTCTGCCTGTGGCCTGGTTGATGTGAACCCGGAACACCATCCGCACACGCGTGTTCTTGCGTCCGATGTCGGTCTCCCCCTTCCTCAGCTCAATGTCTGAGTTCCGCAGCTTCAAGATCCCAGCGCAGTCGATCCTGTTTGTGGAGACATGAGATGAAGAGTTTGAGCTGTGCCAAAGCCCGTCTGTCCACACGGCGAACCATCATGTGCGCTGAGGATGTAGTTTATACTCTCACAGTTAATCAGGCTGTGACTTATGCAGCACAGCAGCCAAATCAAAAATGATCTTTTTCTCTGGGCTCCATCAACACGGTCCTGAAGGAGGCAGCAGTCATGTCAACAGAAGATTAACACCACCACCCCCCAACAGAGCTTTTCCACCTCAACGCACCCACTCCTTCATATTCAGCAGAAACGAACGGCTACGAACCTTCATTACGTCTTTGTTACGATCCACAAGAGATGCTTCCTAAAAAACAGTTCAGCTTCCACAAATCTTACAACCAAGAGTATGCTGTCATGATTTCCTTTCACGGTGTCAAAGTCTTCATCAGACACATAATAAAAGCCCCCCTCATCTCTGGCTGCACTGCACTGACTTTTTCATACCTAAATACCTCGAGCCTCTCCAAACGGTTTCTGGCACTTCCATCGCCGTGCTACTTGATGCCGCATTCCTCAAAGCCTAGTTAATGTCAACTTTTACACACTTTTGAACACTCCCTAACATTCTTCTCGCCAGACACCAGGGTCGGCTTCGCTGGCGAACTAATCAGGTGTTGATGCTAAGGACCCCAGCTGTTCAGCTCTCCGCCTACGCAGACAAGCCGAGCGCAGAACCACAGACTGAGGCGTCCGTTCAGTGCCTGAGGAAAAGTTCTGAAACAAAAGCAACAAACCAAGAAGAGGGGCGGTAACTGCTTTAATGCCGTCACTGAATTTATTAAGAGTTAATTGGAGTCATACCAAGTTGACCGACGCCATTTGCGGCTTCATATTAGCTGACAAAAAACAATGCTGATTAATGATTTCATTTAATATATGCGCCCTTAAATCATCACGTCAGCATATTTATTTCAGAGCTATAATAATGCCTGTATTCCATACCGCATAATAAAACATCTACTGTATGTCACACTGCAGTACATGTCAAAATGAATAAATCTCCCACAAATCTCTGGCCTGCGCTGTAAGTACTCCGAGGCGTGTCCTCCACGAGAAACCAGAAACCATATCCTGAGGTGAAGTCGTTGTATAAGAGGAGCTTATGTGTTACATCCATTAAAGCGCAGAGAAAGTGCTGATGCTAGCAGGCTGCTACTGCCTGCAGCTCAGACAGAAACCCCACGTCCCTGTTAGCGGCCCAGAGCTTCCCCAGTAATCTGATCCCTGAGGCTTATAAAATGTGTGCAGAGGGCAACACTTTCACAACCCAAACACACACAAGGCCCACGCGCTCATGGACACACGCAGAAGGCTGTGCATCAAACCTCGTATCTCCAGACTGCTGGCTTTTTAAGAAGCAGCGATGTTGCATGTTTTGGTAGAGTTTCACTTGCCCAACAACACTCCCTCCCTGCAGAGGACTGGAAGGGTCCCTCAGCTGAGTTCAACTCAGAGGTTTTTATGAGAAAACAGTTTGCAGAGCAGATGGTGCTCACTGGGTGTCAGATGTTCACTATATATGGTTATTTTTAGGACATTTTTGGGAAGTTAAAGTCAAGTCTCAAGGCAGTTTATACAAGACTAACTTGATTTAGTTTTGACTCGGTTAGGACTGAAGCACACAGCTTTGAAAGGCAGATTACGGATCAGTATTTACACATGAAAAACTTGCTTATTGACTCGCGGTTTACTTACAGAGAGTTTTGACTTGACTGGCTTTGGTCCATAAGGACTTTCACAACTTGACATGGACTACTTTTAAATGACTCCAAACTCGACATGGACTCGTCTCAAATGACATAAAACTACACTCAGACTTATCTTGAATAGTTTGAGACTTGACTTGGACTTGCCCTGAGAGTCTTGAATATGACTCTAGATGTCTAAAAAATTCACTATTGAACCAGATTTAACAAAATTTTTCATACACATCTTGAATTTGAAAGTCCAAGTTTTAAAGGTCATTTTAGACAAGTCCATGTTGATTCTTGAATGATTCAAGACTCGAGGTTCATGACAGGTCTTAAATTACTTGGATTTTCCAAATGTCACTGTATGGGTACAGTCCCTGTACTCACAGGGCCCGCATGTTGTTCTCTGGCAGCAGTGGGATCTCCAGGACTTTGGTGTTGTTGTGCAGGGCCTCGTGGCTCGGGGTGGACACCGTCTTCCCGGTGATGCGGTGGACCTGGTAGAAGGCGTGGGGCCTCAGCAGCCTGTCGTCGGCTGTGCCAATGAACAGCTGCAGGGTCAGAGGCTCGCTCTCCATGTAACCGTGTAGCTGTATGAGGAGAAAGAACATGGTTGTGGTTAAACCTTCATGTACTTTCCCAAAAAAAAAAAGAAAAAAAAAAAAGCATCCACGTGCATGCTGTTAAAACAAATGCGGGTCTTTCAGAGGTCAGCCTCTCAGCATGATGGGTTTCAAACAAAGTACCCATTTAGGATCTTGTAATCACCCTTTTCATCTTCTTTAATTTACTACCAGTGGCCTGTATACACTTCCTCAATCAGTTCACGTCAAGCCTGCCAAGCCGTTGATCCCACAGTAGCAGAATCTCAGGGGCAGCCGCTGCCAGAGAGCAGTAAAACCACCTACAGCGAGCAGCGTCGTGATTTGTGAGCGCCGCGTTCGCCTTGTGACAAGACTAAGCTAGTGTTTCAGAAAAGTCAAGGTCACGTCAATCCCACCAAACCCCAGCCAATCAGGGTAAAAGAAAAAAACCCTCTCAGTAGTGACCCTGCTCTGATTTTTATCAGTAAAACGATGCCGATGGAGTCGGAGACAGCAAAGAAGTGCTTCTCCCTGTAGCTGGTGGGCTCGACCCACAGCTTCCAAAGTACTCCCAGACCTCCATAGGTGTTGCTTGACAGGAGGCCTCCTGCCAGGATGACCTCAACCACCCAAACTGCAGGCAAGAAGCCCAAAGCTGCAGGCCGAAATCTGAGAACAGCGGCTACTACTGACACACTGTCTGAGAGTTATGTATGTTACCCATACAGTGTGACGGGGAGGAACTACAGCAGAACAGTAGACATTTTGACTTCTAAACAACTGAAAGAAACACAGCTAATGACAGGGGTCCCAATGTAGGATTGTACTAAATAATATGATGCATTAAATGTATAGATTACGAACGACTAGTTCATGTTTAATGTTGTTTGACAGGTTAAGGCTGCAGTCCATTACTGCAGCTTTCCTCATTCAAACTGCAGCAAAAATGAACAATTTGTGTTGCATCTGTGAAGCAGCTTCACATCGTTCCAGCTGGATTACGGTGAAAATCTCATAAATCAATCGCGTATGTGAACATAAATATCTATATTTTCATCTTCCAGTGCAATAAATATGTAGTTTTTAGTGTTTTAGCACATTCTGCACATATATCATTAATAGGAAATAACACTTCATGTACAGTATTTTAGCTTTAAATTAATGGATTTTCATAAATCCCTTCATTTTTTCAGCTAAAGCATCACAACTGGGCGCAGAACAGGCTAAAATCTTTCCATTCTTTTCATTAAAATTGAGAAATTTTGCTTCACTTGAGAAGCAGCCAATAATCAGGGAAGTTTAAGGAAGTAGTGGTGTTGGTTGGTTGTATAAGGAGTTTAACTAAACTACACTTTGCTGCAGAACTTAAGGGAGTACTGTTCTTATCTTTGGCCTAAAAACTGGAATAATGAGACCTAATGAGCAAAAACTTGCGTGAGTGGGCAAGAAAAATGGACAATATGTGCACATCACCATGCACAGACCCTGTCAGTGTGCTACAGAGGCGGACACTGAACCCCGCCTCATTATACGCCGCTGTGGATGGGATTATCTGCTTAAACGACCAGCAGGGAAATGCTGAAATGAAGACCACAGTTTTTACTTACATAAGAAGAGCACTCTGCGCGAGGAGCGCCCACAACGAGAGTGAAAGGCTCAGACTGGGGAGGCACAACATGTGATTTGGAGGAGGATCCCTGTCAGGTTTAAGAGCCTGCAAAAGCCCTGTATATTTGTGTAAGGAAATGGGTTGCTGCCTAGCAATGCTGTTTATTTAGGCAGCAGGAAGGAGTGTGATGAAGTGAGGTAGCCCGCTCTCGAGGTTACTTTCAAACTGTAATTACTGACAGATTACTGATTATCTGCTTTGGATTATTATCAGCATCAAATCTGGGCGAAAAAAAAAGAAAGAAAAAATCTAACTTCATAATGTCAGCTGAGCCATATCAGCTGTTTCTGACTGTTTCCAAAAAACACGCCTCCGTCGAGCCATTTGTGCTCATCTAACATTTAAAGAAGTGAAATTATCGAAGTGGCCATCTTAAAATCAAGAAATCTGAATCATCCGTTTCATAACGCAGCTGACAACAGTTGTGATTTGTTGATGCAATTAAATCACTGTGATACCACTCCTTGTAAACCCTCCACCCTGTCAGCTTGACACTGGCAATGCAGCCACCCCTCCCTAGTTCATATTATCACCCACAGGAGGAATGCCGAGACTCCGGCTGCTCAAGGCACCAGAGAGGAGGAGAAAGGGGCGAGGGCGGCCGGGGCTTCCTCTCCATTCCTATCATAGATCCCCCGAGCTGTGAAAGCACGATCACACACCCAAACACACACATACGGACTCCTGTGTTTCAGTTTTGTCCAGGCCGGGACGGCTCAGCGTGTCCGGCAGGTTCATCCCGTCACGCCTTTTGCCGCCCCATGATATTTGTTAAATAGCCTGTTTAGAAATCTGAATTCCATCACAAGGATCAAGGCCAAGAAAAGGCACATGACTTCCAAATAATAACAAAAATGCACTTCAGAGCAGCTCGTTGGGTGTGTTTTTCAAGCAGGAGGCAGATCATGAAAGCTGACAGGGAAAAAAAGAGACCTCACAGACTTGAATAGGGGGTATTTCCTCTCCACCAAAGTGCAGCATGAAACCCTGAGCATTAACTGCGGTGAGGACTGCACACAGCACTTCAGAGGGGCATTCTTCAGCCTGCTGCTGGTGTAAGGGCGGGTGTGGTTGAGGCAGGCAGCGGCGATGGCATTGAAAAAGAACAGAAAATAGCTGGCTTAGCAGGGCTGAATGCTGGACGTGGAGAAAAGGCGCACCGCACAGAAACGGGACCGTCCAGAATAAACTCTCGGTAAAGTCTGGGCAGGGTTTGAGGCAGAGGAGTGACGGGACGAGCCGCAGAGGCTTCGTCAGCCAGCGTCCACAGCAGAGGCTGCAGCGCCGTGGGTAACATGTAATCAGGAAGTCGCAGAGAAGGGGCTGCCTTTTCTGAGGCTCCCTCCAACAGCTCCGTCAGAGGCTGCCAGAAACGTGTGTGGTTTAGCCGCTGCCGCCTCCGCAGGACGCAGCGCGCAATGATGTCAGCCGTACACACGGGAACTTTCCTAAACAAAGGGAAGTCTGTGTGGTTGGGGTGGTAGCTGGCGGAAAAGTAAGGGGGAGGTTTGGGTTTTAGTTTAAAGAGAACACACACTCTCTTTTTCAGCTGGGGTGAACCCAGAGCCCCTGTCATTAAATCATTAGCACCTTCTCATGGACAAACACGCGCGTCCTGCACAGATGTGTGGCTGAAGCTGCGACTCGCTGGATGGTACAACGAGTTCTGGCCTCCAAATATCTGTTTCCACTGCAGCACACAAATGCAGAATCTCTGTTTCCTTATTCTGATGCTGTTTTCTCAGTGAAAAATGTATCACGAGACCGTCGAAGTTAACTTTAAATCATTCTGTGGGACGAAACTCAAGCAATGTGCCAATTCCCAATAACACACAGTCTGTGCTTACTGTCGAAGTATGTTGTTTTTGCAGTTAGCACACAAAGGATCAGTGTAATTAATCCTTTGATGTATTTACACTTATTGTACTGTTTCTCGAGATCTTCCTGGAGCTCTCCCAACAAGCTGAGGCAACAAGCTGAACACACACATCGACATGTTATCAAGTTGATAAAGTGCACACACATTTACAGAGCAGCATTAGCATAATTCGTTGTTGTGTTTTGGTGTCTCTTTTTGCTCTGTTTTTGGTCTCTACCGACTCCCGAGGGAACATCTGTGCCTTTAGCTGCTATCAATGCACCACTATGTTCACTAGATAGTCACTAACTTTGTCAATCTGGTATAGGGATGGTATGAGTGTACTGTGAGTATACTTCGTTTAGTTAGTTTGTAGTGTGGAATTAGGACACTGATGCTTAGCCATGTTAGCATTACTCATTCAAACTAAAGGGCACGTTTAGCCAGCTGCTCCACTGTGGCTCCACTTTATCGAAACTGAAAGTCAAACACAGAAAACTCTGCCCCATATTTGATGAATGTCTGGCAAACTTGTGGATTTATTGCAAAGTGTTAACAAAATGTCAAAAGCTATTGATTAACCCGACAGCCCGGCTCACCACTCACTTTGCCCGACTCCTTGCTGCAGACCCTTTATTTATTCAGAGGCTGAGGTCAGCGGTGTGGAGTAATGGTTGGGGGACCAGATGGGTTTATAACCAAAACATACAGTATCTGCATTTGTCCACATTTTCTTCTTCAGACTCGACCACCAGAGCTACTGTGGTTAAAGCTCATGACTAAGCTCTTACTGGCCATGCTACATCACTTTGTAACTGTCTGTGCTGCACTCGAGAACGCAATGGAAAAGTCTGAGTCACCCGTGTCTGGACAGGAACTGACTGAGTGGACTGCTTTGTCTAATAGCATACCTTGGTATTCCATTCAGAAATGCGACATCTTTGAATAACATAACAGCCGGACCATGAAACACATGCTGCCCGAATCTATTTTAACACATGAGGTAAAAGGCAGGGAGGGAAAGTGTTGAGGCGAGAAGTGACGAGGTAAGGAGCAGCAGTGAAAATGAGTCTAATGGCTGCACCGTGTGTTGGTGTAATCATCACAGGAAACCAAACAGTCTAGCTCAGTGGTTCCCAACATATGGTTTGGGCGTCTGGGGGGGGGGGGGGGGTCGCGAGTCAGATCTGAGAGGCCACGAGATGACGAATGTGAAAATGTTTGGTTTTTTTTAAAGGATTTTTGCTTGTGTCTTGTGAAATACTGGATTATTTTACCTATAAAAAATGCTCAGATGACACACTCTAAAGAAGGGGAATCAGGCTTTGCTTTAAGTGCTCACAGCTTGTAGAAATATGCAATCTGTGGGCAGATAATGACGTCACGAGACAGAGAAAGTGAAGCAGCACCTACCTGAACGACAGGGTGTCCTCCTGCCAGGGCCTTCACCGCTCCCCTGCTGCCCTCCGTCTCGTAGTGGGCTCGGTGGTGGGACTTGGGCTGCACGTCGATCTGCAGGCTGTACGGCCCGGAGCTGGACGGCAGCTGCCAGTCGAGAGCTGGCAGGGATGGGCTGTCGGGGCGAACACATGTCCAACATGTCAACTTAACAGGGAGGGAGGAGGGCTTATTTTAGATGCACTTATCAAGGTAGAATGTGCAGAATGTGAACAGTGTGATACGCCAAACCTGGAGATAAACCTCTTATGACACTACAAACATCATTAAACTTAGCAAATATTGTTATATTAAGTGCCTGTATGGACAACTTCTCACATAACTGCTCAGTTAGCAAAATACTGAAACATTTCTGAAATTTATTTGCACTTTGATGCTTTAATAAATCAGAGCAGACAAAAAGTTTTTCCCCTGGAGGCTTTTTTTCAGGTTTGGACAGACATTTTTCAGAACTCAGACCTTCAGCTGTAACTCAGTCGTTCCCGGTTTACCTGATGTATTGCTTTGGCTTGGACCAGGAGTACGGGTGTTGTGGCACATCCAGAAACCCACCACAGTAGCCCTCCTTCTTCAGTGGCAGGCGGTTTGAGGGGTGCTCGTCCAGACAGAGCTCCCCTGGACTCAGCTCCTCACCCCCAGGCTCCACCTTCAGGCTGACTGTGGGCTCCTGGCTGGTTTTCCGGGCCTTCATGGGGATTCCCTCCCCAAGGTCAGCCATTCCATCAGTGGTCAAAGCATTGATGGCTGCCAGGATGGCTGAGTTGGTGTACTGGTTGGTGTTTGGCAGCCAGGTCTCCTCGGTGACGCTGAGGCGAGGGGACGTCTGAGGGGACGGTCCAGGGGAGTGGTTGGGCGAGTACGGGAAGTGCTTATGCGATGCCCCGCTGCCGTTGAAGCTGTACTTCCGCTTCGCACCACAAGGGGAGTTGGGCCTGGAGCCACGCTGACCAATCCAGCTGTCATCTGTCACGCTGGTGCGAGGGGAGGTGGAGGGGGAGTGGCGAGGGGAACCACCAGAGTGGCAACCATCACCTGGCAGGGCGAGGGTGGAGCCCTTGGGGGACACAGAGGGTGACTGCCAGGGGGAGTTCTGGGGTGAGTTGTCATAGTTGTAGGAGAAGCCCGATTCGTAGGAGGAGGCGTCGGAGTGGCAGCTGCGAGATGAGATGCTGCTGGCTGGACTCAGGCAGCTGGGGTCACGGTAACCATCTGCACTGGGGAGGGTCAGCGTCACTATGGAGTTGACTCGCTTGGCTACAGGAAGGTTGTTCTCCTCCACCTCATCCTCAGGAAACTGACCGTAGGCTGTGATCTCGATGCGGGGGCTCTCCAGGGTCGGGGCTCCATTTGGGCGGACGTTCGAGGAGGAGTAGTAGCCCGCCACCCTCATATCGTCCTGGGTGTCGTAACTGTGAGGCTCGCTGACAGACACAGATATAGTGGGGCTGGACTGGAGGCTGTGGTACTGGGAGGGAGGACAAGGGTTGCCCAGTGGGAGGGAGAGGCTGACATTTGGCGTGTAGCCATATGCATCTGGAAAGCAAACACACTGAGTTTGTTACCATGATAATCAAACACACATTCACTGGCTGCCTTACTGAGAGGCAGAGAGTTGCCAAGTTGAGTCTTATGAGAGCTGTTGCCTATAATGGCAAAAGAACAGCTTGCCTACCAGATTTGGCCTTGGATATTTCTTGTTGCAGAAGGTACATAATGTAAAACGTGGCGCCTCTGCTGATGGGGATCCCCAAACACATTCACCGACATTCAGCCATCTCTGACTGGCTCAGCTTATACAAAGGTGAGACACGCGAATAAAGGAGCCAAAAATAACTCCAGTCCAAAAATAACCAAAGGCAAGGTGTTTTTTTTCCACTTCACGCTGCCACATTTATGCCACCTAACGCACACGCTGCAGCCCATAAACTGTAACATGATGAAAACACACACTGATGCTTTTGTTGGCCTGTTTCATGTCCCAGCAGCCATCGAAAATAAACACAGGAGGGACATGTTGGCTTTATTTGCATGCTGCAAAGGTGCACGCTGTACCCAGCCTGGGGAAGCTCACGGTGTCGTGCCAAAGCTCCTGCTGGGTCATATGAAACTCTGCCTGTCTGTGGCGAAGGCTGAGGTCACAGCCGGGGGCAGAGGAGGGGGAACATGGGAACGGGAGTTGTGGTTATATGGTGCATGAGGCTGGCTGAATGCGACCACAGAGGAGCGCACTGATACGGATGGAGGCGACTGCTGCAGACAGACAGCCTGCAGTCACCACAGCTCCTGTCTGCTGTAAATTAAAGAGAATTAGGGGCCCCACCATAAAGAGTATGACATCAGTGCAGCACCATATGACTCCTTGTAATAAAAGAAAATGATGCTTACATTTAATGCCGCTTGCGGTGTGTGACACAGTAGCACTGAAATGTTTGCTTTCTATAATTAGACTGCTGTGAATTAGCTGACATCCTGACAGGTAGCCTGAGGGGCTGCCATCAGATGAACGCTGCCATCTGAACCACCCACAATACCATGTCAGTCATTAGCACAGGTTCAATTCTGACTATTTTGGGAGCACTTTCTAGTCAAGAGAGGCTCACAGGAGCAGAACCACTCCCACTCTGCCCAAATCAGCAGGGAGGGGCGCAAACTGCCTGTCTACTGCTTCAGCACGGCCACTGACTGCGATCCGCTGAGGCTGAATGCAGGCATTCAACTGGGAGGAAAGTGCTGCCAAGACCCTAATCCAACAGAACATCCCAGTTTACTGTGACGCAAAGTTTCAAACAGTGAAGAAAAGTTGAATAAATCCCACTTTAAGAGCGTTACTGCGCTATGGGGACAAAAAGTCATTACTAAAAGTCAAACTCACCCTCTTCGGCGGATTTCATCTTCTTTGCGCAGAGAGCAACGTCTGAGTTCAAACTCTGAGTACAGCTGCAGATGGGAGCGATTCCGTATCCATATAGCGGAGTTTATATAGTCCCCAGCTGTTGCCCTGGATCCTCTTCTCGATGTGTGTCGCCGCAAACAAACAACGAGAATGAGAAATAACAAAAAACAAAGACAAAATAAATGATGCGTTGGAAAAAAAAACAGCTGCTACTTCAAAATGGGGAAAAGTCGCTTTGAAGTGGGGAAAAAAAATCAGAGAAATATTAAAACACGTGGAATAAGATCATGACTGAGCGGTGCGCTCTTGGAAAAGCTGTTCTCGTCGCTGTGTGCAGATATCGGGGGATCCTGGCTCTGCTGGGTCGCCGTGACGCACTGCTCCGGCGCACTCAGGACTTCTGCGCTTTTAAACTCGGGGATCACCTCGGCGGCGACGCACCGCCCCTCCGCGCTGTGACGCATCTGCACGGCCGACCACCAGATGGGTCCAATGGAGATCCTCTCTCACAATGGGGCTTCCAGAGGCATCGGAGGCCAATTAGCGAGGCTCGCACCGAAGCTCCGAAGACGGATAAAATAAGCCTCGTTACGGGAGAGCCTCGTTCAAAGCTCCAGTGATTGGAAAGAAAACATCTTCCACAGCGCCTGCTGCACCTAATCCAGCAGAATGTGAGGCAGGGTGAGCATCCTCCTGCATACAAACAGTGGAATAACTGGAGTTAAAATGACACAGCACAGCATAAAACACTGTGATTTGTTGGGTGACAGATGTTAAAAGAAACCTGTGAACCTGTCCCCGTGATCTATGACTGAGCATTAATCTACGGTTTCCACCCATTTTATCTACACTATCTGTTCCCCTTGGCACCATTTACAAAGGAGTCATCAATGTGCTTCTGCAAGACTCTGCACATGGACTCTCCTAAATCAAGATTTATGAGCAGACTAATTCTCACGAGCATTTTACATTAAACTGCTGTCATTTTCACCCTGAAAGAGCCATTCGTCAACCGCTTACAGCAGACGGATGTTCGGTTAAAGGCTGCTGGGCTTTTGGATCGCAGCTGGAGCAGCGGCAGCAGCAGATACAGGGACAGGTGAGCTGAGGGAGGCGAACATGCCAGGACGTATACGTAGCTGCTGCTTCATGAGACATATAGAAGACACAGAGCTTCCTTCAGATGCTGCACTGGACGTCCCGTGGGGATTTGAAGTTATTGCAAAGGCAAATAATTGCTTTCCACTTCCTCCTGACAGACTGCACGTCTGTGCGGCACAAAACACATAATTATCCATACTTGCATAGAAGCACTATATAAAAATCAAGTCTTATACCCAGTCATTTGACATGCTGAACTGATTTGTTCATAGAGCTTTTCAGAGGCCGCTCTCTGCGGTCGGTGTATACTTATTCGGCCTCTCTCTCCCCAGTGCATCCAGTCCCATGCAGGCAGGGTTGTTACTATCTTTGGCAGGTCTGGACCTTTCAGCAGCTGGCAGCAGACCCATGGTTTCTGTGATGACAATAGTCACATGGTGGCTCTCTAACAGTCTGTCCATCCCTGGAGGTGGAAAGCTACATTACTGCTGCACAACGTCTTATCAGCTGGCCCTAGTTGGTGTGATCCTCGGCGGCGGTGGGGTGTCATGCCAGCGCCGCTCTCAGCCAGGGACTGTTCAGACGTGTCTTCGTTTGAAGGTCATAAGTGTTTGTTGTCTTATAACTCAAGTGTGCACAGTAACACATTTGCAACAAGGTGTTTGCCCCCCTGTGTGGTCACCCTGTAATGCGCTTTCAGGGATTCTCTTCTGTGTAATTTCCAAAACTCTGTGAATTTGGAAAATGATTTGCACATCCAGCATTTGGTATGCAGGTGCTTTTCAAGAGGTTCAATATGTTTGAACCAAGGAGAATCCTGCAGACTGTGCTAGAGGAATTATTCGTTTGGGGGACGCGAATGTGCACGCCAAAGTCCACCACAATGCATCCAGTAGTTATTAAGAAATTTCAGTTAAACGCACAAACCCTTAGTTTGATGTCTCTCAGTGGATGACAAATTAAAGAAAGAAAAAACCTGCAACAGACCATGAAACACGAGAATGAGTGTAGTAATGTGTGTGTAGTGCAGACACGTCTTTTGAAGCTACAGCGTGCACTGCTTCAGATCTTTTTGACAGCGTGCACGTTTTGACGCATCACTCTGTAACCTGAGCGTCCAAGTGCACGATTATCTTCAAAGTACAGCTCTACCTCCTTCTTCGCCTTTCAGAAAGCGGCTCTTCATCCACATTTCGTCTCCATTGTGCAACAACATGGCATGTATGCCCCACATCCAAAGCAATATTCCCTCCTCACCCACTGGGATCTCATTTTGGCAGAGCTCTCTCTGCAGCAGCGTTGGTGAGGGAGTGATGGCACTTGTGAAATCCTAGCTCTCTGTTTCATCATGGGGACGTGGCTCGGTGGCTCCCCAGTCATTTGAAGAACCCCACTCGTTTCTTTGACCTCATGGAAATCTCTCATGGGGCTGGGGGGGATTTAACTGGGGCAAAAGGGGTGGGGGGTGTTGCCACTGCACAGTTAAGTGTAACTGAAACATGTGCTGCAGTAAACACTTCCACCCGTCTGCAGTTAATAAATAGCTCTGCTGCTGATTGACTCGTGGACCCTTCTACGTCAAGGCGGTGCTGGGGCTCGTAGTTTTTCCAGCCGGGCCTGGTGCTGGTTAGCGGACGCCTTGGTAACAGGCCGCTACAGACCGGATCTAGTGAAAGAGGAGAACATTAGATGATGAGAAACACCACCGACGTCCTGCGTTGATAATGTAGACACGGCAGAGTGAACAGAAGACTCGCTTTGATATTGACAAGCTGCAGACGCCGAATTTATTTGATACTACAGCTGTCTCCTGGGACGAGTCTAAATCAGGTCTCAGGTCAGTTGAGACACGGCAAGTCTCAGCCCAGTGTGTTTGAGAGGAAGTCATGGCTCGGGAGTCTTTATAAGCAAACTGCCTATGAAATCTTTCAAGTCTGTGGCTAATGACACAGCATTTGAACATTTTTCTGTCAGAGCACTTTCCAAGTTCCTGTGTTTGTCTCACGGAGTCTTTTTAATCTGTAGTGCCAACAGTTAAACATCTGTCTCTTTAAGTCCTGCTCGTTGCTTTCAAAACTGGAGACTTCAGCGATTTTACTCGCAAGTTTCAATATTTAGGGGGTCAGCTCTCACAGCAGTCACGTCACTGTTTTGGTTTCATGGCCTGAAACTTGACTATTTTGGCTCAATCAAACAGTTAAAGCTCTGATGAACCTACTGTACGCCACCACTACCTCACAGCATTAGAGCCAGGCCAGTGAACAGAGTGGAGCAGCTAAAGAGATCAGTATTTCCCTCAGGAGGAGGAGGTGCAGAGGAAAACCGAGCCTAAATATAGTGAATATTGGACTTTAATTAACCAGGAAAAATGAATGCTAAAAGGTAAACAAACAACTGTAGTCACCACCTTGAAAAGTGATCATATGTCAATCCACTGACGGGGCTTTAAAGAGGAGCAGCACACCGGGCTGCAGAGCAGTGTTTCAGTTTCACTTTTCAACGCACCGACACGCCCTGGAGGACACGTCTACATCACTGAAGCATGGCGAGAAGTTCAACCACTGGAGGAAATCCAAAAGAAGACTTTGAGCTGCTGTTCAGTCACTCTTTCACACAAGGACTGCTTCCACCTACAGTATTGAGGGTTTAAGGCAGTGACACACAGGGCAACAGTTGGGCAACGATGAACTGGCTCAGAGTTGTCACTTTAATCCCACAGGGACATCTTAGCACCAGGAGACAAGCGAGCACACACTGTGGCTTACTTTAATGCTCGTCATTATTGCCCAAGTGCATCGATTTCAACTAAATGTCAGGTGTGTACGTGTGATCACGAGGATGTCGCATTACATCTGTCGCAGGTTTCAATCTTTAAACCCAAACTGTGTTTATTTACCTTCGCTGTGAGCTAACGGTGCAGCTTAGCGAGGACGACACAAGCCAACACGCTGCACAGAACACCCTGCATGTCGCAATCTCTCTGGCCAGTGAGTGACACAATCACATTGCTAAATTAATCACGCTGTAAATCATTTGTGTCCGGGAAACATTCAGATAAATGTTTCATCTCTCTGTGATCTCCACTGCCAGCAGCGTTGCCCAACTGTGTTTCCCGAAGTTTTATCTGATGTATCATTATTTTAAGAGTCTGGGAGGGGTTAAGCATCAGGGTTGGGGGGTGGTCTCGCTGTCACAAGCCCACACATTTTTGTCGTCTGCCATCCCATATGCGGCCACTGCCAAACTTTGTGAATACTCTGCCTGGTATGACGTGGTTTGGCCGCAACGAGGTGGAAAAGACCTCAACTCGCTTTTCTTTCCACAGTTCTAACCCTCAAAATCCAGTGCCTGGCTTTATTTGTGTCTGAACAAAAACACGATGGAACATTGGACGGCGCTGCAAGTTATTCATAAACTAAGAAACAACCGGCCCCAAACGCTGGCTTTCCCACCGCTGAATCACCTGTTTGTTTTGGAAAAATGAATTGGAAGAGAAATTTATTACTGCACTTCTTTGTGCTTTTGAGGCCGCTCACACACCCCTCTCACCATATGTGCGCTCATAATTGCTATTTTATAAAGTGTTTCTTGATGTAGAATAATAAAACATTAAAAATAGTCTCTATGACCACAAGTTGAGTTCAGACTGTGACCAGAAAACTGGTTTCAGGGGACATTAAGTAATCTGCAACCTCCACTGACGAGCAGAGACTTCAAAGGGTCTTTGGCTCGGCCGAGCGAGGCCTGAGAAGACTCAGGAGAGCAAAGCAGAGGAAGTTAGAGCTGAAGTCAATCACCGACGTGTGAGGAAGACCCAGCACGTCAACATGCATGAACACGGCATGAAGAATGCTGCTTTTGTCACAGCTTGAGAACGAGACGTTTCGGAAGCCAGAAGTCTCACCTCCGGGTGTCGTGACTCGTATTGATCAACCCTCATATTATGGTCTGTTTGAGCTATTTGGGAATAAACATCTTTATTTTGGCCTGTTTTTCACTTATATGAGGACATTTTGACGTTCTTCGGGCTGTCAGAGGAGGAGGGGTGGCCCCCCCTCTCCACGCCACACCCCACCACCGTCCCCGCTCTCTCTTACAGTCAGACTTCCTGTCTCCCATGAATGTTCTCCTTTTTTCTCGGCCGCTGTGACGGAATCCCCTGCTCTGTTTCCTGTTGTGCGCGCCCGTTGCCTGGTTACAGCCAAGGGAGGAGTTTTCATAGCCGAGGGAGCGTTTGAAGAAGGCCGGGAGCTTCATTTTCTCTCCCTAACGGTCGCAAAGCTGGCGTGAAGCTGCAGCACAACAGTGAGCGACAGCTCCCCGAGGCACACAGCATTTTACTATCTCTCAGCTGTTGGTCATGGCTGCACAGGCTCCACGTGCCCGAGGTCGTTTACATAAATCCAAGAACGGAGCTCGTGTAACTGCAGGGAAGTGTGGTTACCACAGACCGGTCTGCTGCTGTGGAACACACAGAGGTGGGCCTGTGAGGCAGCCTGTCGACGTGGGGAAGTTTGGGGAAGCCTGACCTAAAAAACATCCTAACAAGTGTCCTAACAACTGACTGTAACAAGCCCAGTGAGTGTGAAGGTACCTCTGGATTAAGCTTTTTGAACATATTTCTTCACTGCGGTGAGAAAAACTCATTTAGATTGCAGGTGAAACTGAGAAAAGAAGGCAAAAACAAACAAAAGAAGTGCATGAACAGGATGTTTAGGTGAAGACACAAGTTTATACATTATGATAATGACAGAAAATTAGTGCCTTTGGTGGTTTCACTGTGAGCCGTGCAGCTTTTTTTCAGGAACACTCTGCTGCACACAAAACTAACCAGACTTGAGGTCACAGCTCCACTCCTCAAATTCATCAACCCAAAATCATACAGCGACAACGTGTGTACGCACAAAATATTCCAGTTTTCACCAGAAACAGACAATATTCCTACGAAGCCATTTACATGACCACAGAAAGTTAATATCTGCACAAAGCTGAATGTAAACAGGTAAAAACATATAGTGCGAATGTGCTGTATGCATGTCCAAAGAATGCTCCCAAAAACTGAATAATATCGGCATATTGCTCATCTTAATTGGAAAATACTCCATTTAGGATAAGGCCTAATTCATTAAATCTAACAAGAATATGCTGTTTACAGCACCTGTATGAAATTCTGAATATTGCCCAATCGTGTGCATGTAAGCATAGTCAATGTTTGAAAAGTTGCAGCTAATACTGCAGCTCTAACGTACTTTGTATCTGCATGGATACTGGAGCGTTGGACCCCTGGAATGAGGAATATTCTGGTCTTCTTCAAAACATCTCAACTCTTCTCCCCCATCAAGCCAGTCAGGGAATATCATTACCAGTAACTGTATCTCTACTGGTTGTTGTTTCTTAATTCAAACAGGGTGCTGTGGAATTCTATAACGAGCTCAGTCAGACCGAATATGGCTGCAGAAGCCACTTAGCTGCTTAGTAACAAGATAGCATAATGGCATAATGGCAGGTCTCTCTGCAGCATATAAAAAAGCAGCAAAAATGTAAAAAAAAAATACACTAATTTGACAAATGCTCCATGCATCTGAAATTTCTGCTGCATAAGTGTTTTGTATCCCACTTATGGGTTGGATAAAATCTAGTTTAGATGAGAAGTGTTTTTCATCCCGGAGGGCTTCAAATGAAGTTATGGAGTCCGTTTTTATGACAGACGACAATTTGTCGAACAAGAGGTGAAACATTAGATTGTTAACTTCCATCCTGGCAATGCAGCAGCTCCACCGTTTCTGCTCAGGCACCATTAAATGCGAGCGTGCAGCTGTTTCAGCAGCAGCTTCTCGTGCAGGAGAGCAGCTCGCTGGCTTTGCAGTGGAGGTTTGTGTAGGTTTTACATAAAGTGTGCGCTGAATGTATGTAAACACATTTGACTGTCAAAGTGCTGCAGCGACTGAAAAGAGAAAAATTCTGCTCGGAGCTCTGGAAATGATTCGTATTCTTCATGGCGAGACCTACAGCTCAGCCTGGCTCAGGAACACAAACATAAATTTGATGATTTTATGGTGAAACACAGGCAGTTTCACACCATCTCGGAATAATGATTTAACCAAATGTCAGACATCTCAAATGTTTCTTACGATCTAATATTCTCATGGACAGAAGTTTGTTAATTGGCCCGTCCTGCTCCGTGTGTGAACTGCATCCTGTTTCCAGTTCATTTTAGAGCCTTTTCATAACTTATTGGTGGAAGTGCATCATTCTGAGTCTCATGATTTGTGTTGTGGGTATTTCCTGTATTTTTATAACATTAACATTCTGATAGTTTTTTCTCTGTATCTGACATTTTCTTTTACGTGTCCCTTTCATCTTAAGAAGCACCGAACGTTTCCCTGGAATCAGAGCGCTCGGCCTTTTCATTCTTCTTCTGGGCTTCCGGGCATCTGCTGGTAAGCCTGTATTTAACGTCACAATGCAATGAACTGTGGGTAATTCCTGCAGGTAAAGTCTGCAGAAATGTGGGCTCAATATGTCTGTGAGGGAGCCCAACAGAGGGACAACCTAACTCACCTAAAAGAACATGAGTCCATGACGGTGGGCGCTGGGAACGGGCCTGACTGCAGCTCTGTTCTGTCCTGCCTCACTCTGGTGTTTTTCCCTTCATTTGGACTTACAGGCTGCGGCAGCGTGGAACAATGACGGTCTCACTGTTGTCCAGTGACTCCATCAATTTGAATAATCTCATTAAATTCCTAAAATTTCATAACGAACATGACAATAAGACCCAGACTGATGTCAACACTGCAGCGTTCCATCAGGAAACCATGAATTAACCCACAGAATCTACATGAGAAGAAGGTCATTCCAACAAAGACAAACTGTCCTCTGCTAGCACAATAAAGCATTAGTCAAATGAACATTATCCGCTCCATCAAAGCCCCTCGCGCAGCACATTAACTGCAGCTGCTTTGGAAAACACACCACAGAGATCTCCCATAGACATCCACACTGCAGGAACCGTTAAACAAACCTACAGCACAGCAGCTCCTTCCCTCCCGCGGACGCTACGAGGCGAAAACGAGCGGATGAAAGAGAGCATTTCTTCACATGTCGAAGCCATCGGACCATCACATTCATCACTGGGTCACAAAGAGCTTCCTCCTCCTCTGCGGGGAGAAAATGATAACACATTGTTTGCTCACTGAGCGCCTTTGATTACACAGGAAAACATACCTTTTGTTCTGTATACATTAGATGTTGCATTTAAAGGCACAGTCTGTGATTACTGCACGGCTGAGCCTGTTTTCTGACTGAGGCTCTCTTCAGACACATGCTCCGCCCTGATTAATTATCTGTTTCTGACACGGTTCAATTACCTACTTAAAGACACAGTATATCATTTCTGCCGCTCGGGGTCTCTCAATCAAAACAAAGAAAACAAAAGATGGAGTTTGACGCAGCGTGGCATCATGGGAGTTCTCTTAGCAACCAAAGCTGATGAACAGACTCAGGCAGGAGAGTTCACTGCATGTTGAACATTACCTTGAATGAAATTATGGATTTTGGTTTGAACAGTGGTGCAAAAAGTTTGGATAATGCAACTACACCTGTGGAAATGTTAGATATTGTGCATTTGAAATGATTTTAAGTTACATCCACTCTTCCTTTCATCATTGAAAATCCACAATCTATTGAGTCTACGTATATTTTCAGGAGTTTTAACGGCTGCACAAGTCGTCTCAGGTTCTCACGTCACACTTGTGTGAAGTTCATACTGGACCACGACTGTCTTCCCAGTCCGGCTGTTAAACTGTGATTTAAGGTGCGAGCAGGGAAACTTTCTTTCTGCAGCAGATGAACATGAAAACAAACTCTGCTCATACATCATCCTGCGCAGCGAAGCTCCAACATCCAAGAGACGGAACGATAAGCAAAACACATTTTGATTTAGAAGCCGCCGTTGCATGATGTTATAAATGTGTGTAAGGAGTACTTCAAAGCCTCAGGGAGAAGCACGAAGCAGTCATTTTTAAAACTGAATACTTGTTTTTTTTGCAGGTTTTAAAATGTTGCGTACGCCAAATGCAGCTTGTCAACTGTATTTTTAGTGACACTTCAAGACACATAGTAACACACTTGCTCTTCATCAGTCATTAAAAGCTGCAAAACAACATTAACAAACCTCCTAATTACTGCTTATTGAGAGTAAAGACGGAAGCCGTTGTACATAAATATGATCCTAATCTTTACCATTAATAAGCTTAACCCCCAGAGTGAGGCATGAGTCAGTGCTTTATAATAATCAACAAAGAGCCAGTTTGCTAATAGGCAACAAGTTCATGGTGAATATGTGAACTCAGCTGTACAGTGTGACCAAACTTTTCATTAAATTGCCTTAAAGTTTATCTTTATGAAGTAAACTTGGAGCGACACCTCTGAAGGTCAGTAAAACTGTACGTTACTGTAAAGCTCCTTCACTCTGACGCCTCCTGTCATGTGTTTGGTCTCTATCTCCATCCAGTGGCCACACGATGAACTACACGATGGATAAAACCTCGATAATGTCCAGTTACTGTCCACAAGGAGAAAATCTGTTGTTTCTTTTTATTATCCATTAATCAATGATATTATAAATAACAGACTTACTGTTAGAAATCGCAGTGTCGGACACGGAAAGCAAGTTCACGAGAAAGAAAAGTTTACACACATTCACGTACACAGAACAAAGATCTCGACAGGAAAACACGGGAATCAACATCTGGAATTGTTTCTCGTTAGAATGTAAATCAGGAATTTAAAGCCTAAATTCAATTTGCATTAAAACACCTCAGCCACACCAACTTCTCCCCAAACATCTGCATCCACCATCTGCCTTCTGTCTTACAGTGTAGCTACATTTTACAGTGTGTTTGCCACAATTTACACAAATGAATAAACATAACCATGTTTAGGATTAATTGACCTGAGTTTAACTCAATTATGATTCAGGAAAGATTGAAAACCTCACTGATAAACTCAACCTAGAACAGTTTAACGTTCTTCCATCTGATTTTTCCCTCTGTGCTCAACACTAACAGCACATGGAGCGAATGATAAAACTCATTCCTCCTTAAAAAGAGCTGAATGTCATCGTCTGCTACAGGCCAAAGTCACAAAGAGACCCAGGGGAGTCGTTTTGTCAATAAAGGCCTAAAAATATACAGCCGACGGTGTTTCGGGGTCCTTCGTTGTGACTTTTAGAGTAGTTTTACCATCAGAAAAATGCTTTCAGAGAAGAGCAGCAGGATTCGAGCTCCTGGAAGTTCATTTCTGGCTGCAGAGGTAACGAAAACAAACGCTCACCTCTTGCTTAACATCCAATGCTGTGAGACTCGGCTTCAGTACATTAAAATACATCATAATGAGGCACGAATCGAGCGGCCGTGTCCCGACAGGAGGACGGGTGGCTGCCGACAGACATCATAAATGTAAAATTACGCAGTATAATCAAGGCCAAATATGCTGATTATACAACATTTAACGTGGCTATGGAGTGCTGGTTTTATACTACGGCGATAACGATGTCATTCACGGTCTTAAAAATGTAAAAGACATAAAGCAGCAAACGCACAGAAATTCAGATCGAAGCAAGTTCCAGCATTTTCTTTGTGAATGTCATCGGAAATGGTCTTTTTTTTTTTTCGTAATGCACGAGAGTTAAACGCAGTGCGGTTTACATTGACAGCAGCAGATATCCAAGCTGCAAGTAAAGGCTGTATTTACAACGTAATGTAGGAAAACATTTGAATAAATTATCTTTTTTTTTTTTATCCCGTAATGCAACTCAACACTGTCCACAGATGCCGGCCAGCAACTGTGCTTAATACCAGGAATAAAAAATAACACTTAAAAAAAATTCCACATATAAAAATTCAAACATTGAAAGTAAGTGTATAAAATGACAGTTGAAGCTGATTTGTTTAAAATGCTGTAAAGCAAAAGAAGGCAGATTGACCCTTTTCCAACAAAATCAGGTCAAGTGTTTCAGGCCTTCGAAGTCACTGACTCCGTCGCTCTTCTTCTACCCGAGAAAATCCACCTTTTTATAGTCTCTTTTTATGTGCTCTGTTTTTTTTTCAAGTCATCCCAAGTTTCAGTGACATAATCCAAAGAGGAATTACTTCATTTCTCTCCATTTCCCATAGTTCCAGTGGTTCCTCGACCTCCGCGGGTCACCTGTCCGTCACCGAGGATCAGCGAGTAAAAAAAGTGCTGAAAAAAGCTCAAACAAGCACGAAACTACAAAACAAACACAAGTAATCCAACTCATGAGGACAGTTTGGAGTAGCTCGGAGGTGAAAACTTGCGCTTCAGGTATTTGATGATGTAGAGAGGAAGACAGCTGACCAACGTGATGGCGGACACCTTCCACAGGAAAGGCCAAGTCGTGATGAACGACAAGTCTGGGAGAGCAAACAGAAGAAAAACGGCTCAGGTGCAAACGTCTCAGTGTTGTGTCGTGATTGCACGGGAGGATGGGATTCAATCAAGCAATGCGAGAGTCAGAAGCAACGGGTACAGATGTGTTGAATCACAGAAGCACAAAAACGAAAACTTAACGGTGTAATGAATGACGTGACACGAGATAACAAAGACCTGCAGTGCATACCATGGAAAGAAAAACCTCAAATGAAACAAAACGACGACAGGGTGGAACATCACAGGAACATCACAGGAACGTACAGACAGAAGAAATGCAGGGGGACGGATGCAGGAGTGAGGAGATTAATTTACAGGCTGCACACCTACCAAGGAAAGCTCCAAAAGACACCCTGCCTATGCCTGTTGCCAACATACAGAAGCAAAAGAAATGCAGCAGAAAGAGAGTGAGTGCGGTACAAAGATTAGCAGTGAGGAGAGAAACAGAGAGAGAGAGAGAGGCAGGAAGCAATAAAAGCACAGAGCTGAGGGCCGAGCTGCTGCATGGCGCTCCGGCGCCCGGCGGCGTCACATCAGAGTCAACACAGAGCAGGTGAAGCGAAGAAGGAGGAGTCCGCCTGATACGGGACTGAACGGACAGAGAGGAGCGCTCCTCTGCTACCGACCGACGGCTAACACGAGAGACAGTCAGAGCTACGGGCTGCAGGAGCAGAGCTGAAACAAGTAGTCAGTGAGTCCATCAGCTGCTTGACAGAGACACGAATGGCGACTTATTTGAATTAAAAATTTAATGTCAAACTTTTCTTGGTCCCGTCTTCTCAAATGTGAGGACTTCCTGTTTCTCTTTGTCACGTGTGACAGTAAACTGAACAGGACAAAATAATCTGAATATTCCACCTTTTGTGGAATTAAAGGTATGCTCTGCTGGTTTCTGTTTGTCATCAAACTGTTTTAAACACCGTCTCCGCCTGTACCTGCTCGCCTGACCTCACCTGCGGGCTGTTATTGGATGGCGGCTACACACCCACTGCCTGAAGGCTGCAGCCCAGAAACATCCAAACCACAACAAAATGAGAAGAAAAAATACAGCAGAGAGCAGAGTCTCTGCAGATAAATACACCACTGAATGGGTCATCAGTGATGATGTATGAATCCATACATTGTTTTTGTTTTTTAAAGAAAATCCTGCATAGCACACCTTTAATTTAGAGAATAATCAAAAGCAAACAGGAAGTGAAGCGCTGTTGTGCTTTCAAAAACCCTGCCTTGTGTTACTTTTCTGATATTTGTCCCTTTTCATTAAGCTCTTACACACGAAAACATTTAGAACAAATTTCATAAATGCATTTTTAACGTTTTCAAAGCTACATGGACGATATGTAAGAATCAGAAACAGGAAAAAAAACCTACCAAAGTACTCGTTGAGGAAGGCCAGCGAGGCCAGGTAGCAGCCCAGGCTGAAGAACTCGGCCACCACCATGAGCCAGTGCCAGGTCCGAACCGTCAGCGCCACCATCAGCAGCTCGGTCAGGATGAGCGCCGTGAAGGAGATGGCGACCACGTGCACGAACTCCGACTCAAACAGCACCAGCGCGCCGTACATGAGGATGCCACCTGGTGGCGCCAAAGGAAACAAATCGACCACGTGACGTTACCAGACCGGGTTTCGCTGAGGAGAGGTCGCGTCTGAGGTTCTCCTCATGCATTCTTTCTTTCTTAACATTTCTTCTCGGGTCCGCTCATCACAGAACAAACTGCTGACATTTAAGGATTAATGTGTCTGGAGATAAGGACTGATTCAATAACATTATTTATGAGGGGAAAAGATGCACAATGTGCTCCAGTGTGTCTCACTCTGGTTCAAATCGTCGAGTGTCCAGACACCCACTCATCTCTGGGCGCCTTCTGTATCTTGATAGCCTTTCATTTCATCATAACACGACACAAATTGAGCTTAACAGCCTATCACTGATCGCATAATTGCTTTTTCATACAGTCTTCATACAGCGCATTCCAGCGAGTCAAACTCTGTAATAAATTAAGCTGGATTGGCGCCTAATATTTTCCTCCTCCGCTGTCGTCGTCTTGGTGTTCCTTTTTTTTTTTTTTTTTGCCACAGACCAGGTACTGGCCTTTAATTAAAAACCTCGAGCTGTCAGGAAGTCACGCTCGAGCAGGAACATAGATCTTTCTCACACGCTGCATGGCTTAGCGATTACAGAAATATCGATTTACCGGACAGACAAAAGCCTGCATGTAAAAAGCGGATGGCGGCTGGAAACCTAAGATACTGAGAAACGGACCGTCTGAGAGTTTGAGGGGGCCCGGGGACCCTGGCATTAGACACAGCAGAGATGATGAAATGGTGGTTGAGGAGTTGCTTTGACAGTCTACAACACCAGCCTGGTCCTTCCTCACAGATACGGTCATGTTGTCGCTGGTTTTGTTAAGAATGTGCTCTTTATTTTCATGAAGCTGCTGCATTAATCCGCCAGATACAGTGACTGAGTCTGTGTGTGTGTGTGTGTGTGTGTGTGTGTGTGTGTGTGTTACCTTGATACACACTGATCAGAACCCAAATGAGGAAAGTCTTGAACGATAATGAACGTCCCTGAAAGAGAAACAGAAGACGTTAGGGGACGAAAATGCAGATAAAGGGATTTTATTCTGTCAAACACACACATTTAAAAACAGGGCGCTGCACCTTGGTGAGGTCTTTATAAAGCTCTGGGTACAGAAGAGCCATCTCTGGCTTCACATCTTGGTCCAGAACCAAGGAGAACACAGGAAACATGGTGTAGATGGTGGCATACCTGGCATAGAGAGAAATGAAGGACGGGCAATAAAACTGCATTCTTACATGGTCAAACATCCACATACATGTGAGATATTAGCAGGTTGCATCTGAGAAATTAACTTCATGATGCTAACACACAACTAAGAGACTCAGCATAGCTGGAGAGGTAGCTGTACTGGACAGACTTCTGGTAATGCTTCCTCTTTTTTTTAGCCAAATTAAGCTTCACACTCAGAAAAGGTACGTACCCAACCATGAGGAAACCCTGGTACAAGGGCACAGAGGCAAAGTAAAATATAGAGGAGAAGACGGCCTGCAGGCAGAAAACAAAGGGCATAGAGTTCGTTAGCTGAGGGCTTTATTGTCCACGATGTGCAAAATGATCTTTGGCTTCACCACAGCAGAAATTAAAAACAGGCATCGAGAACAAATCCAACAAACATCTTTACAAGACACGGATGCAGACTTTCATAATAATAATAATAATCACTGCTTTGATCATGACTGTACCTGCATGGTGGAGATGATCATCCCTCTGTGCATGACGAACTGGCCCAGCGCCGCCGAGCGCTTGTAGCTGTTCCTGCCGTGAACCATGAGCAGGCGGCCGATGTGTTTGAACTGGGTGATGGAGAAGTCTGCGGCCAGCGACGCCTGCTTCCCTTCCTGTGGACACACAGGTGGAAAGATGCGATGCGCTACTTTTCAAGTTCCATCAGCTTCTAGAAAAACTTCCAAACTGACAATAAAGGCAGATTCTTCACACTTTAGTAAGACGTGTGGCCTTCAGGGAACATAGATAATACAGATATCACCAGTGCTTCATTGTTTTTTCAAGATTAACACTAATAGCTGAGGTCTGCAGTCCCTGTTTGAGGAGTTCATGGGGGTCTTTACCTTCCCTTCAATCCCGATGCCGCAGTCTGCAGCCTGGATCATACTGACGTCGTTTCCTCCATCGCCTGCCACCACAATGAACAAACACATTTTAAGAAAAGCTTCACATTATTTGGCATCGTATGCTTGAGCAGAGAGAGCAGCAGCTGTCTTAGTGAGCTCTGACTGCCATCTTGTGGACAGATGGAGTAACATGTATATTTGGTCTGGGGTGTTGCAGTAACATCCTTCCTGAGCTTGAACACGTTTTCAGCTCGACATCAGCACATTTAAATAGTCGCAGCTGGGATGTGGCTGAATCTTCTCAGTCCACTGGACTGGTTATTTAATCTGTCTAAGGTTTTCCTCCCTCAGGGACTGAGCTGACGTTCTCCCCCCTGACAGAATTTCCCAGGCTGCCTGTGGACCGGAGCCAAAGCCCGTCCGGGCTCATAATGCTGCTGCCACGTAATCTGTCCACACTCGCCTATGGCGCAGGTTCTGTTGGCCGTGTGCTGCTGGAGGAGCGTGACGATCTGGGCCTTCTGAGTCGGGGAGCAGCGACAGCACACCACCGCCGGACACTGACACGCCAGCTCCACAAACTCGTGCTCGTAATACCGCAAACACACCTGCGACACGACAGAGACGGAGACGCAGAACACAGTTAACTGGACACGGAAAGCTCCAGATGTATTTGCGTGTTTTGACTTGGAGACCGCTGCCAAAGTGCAAACACTGATCTGTTTCACTTCCAACAGAATGTAAAAACTCCTGCTTCGCTGTTACAAACAAGTTCCAATTGTTCTGCCACATAACAAAATGACCTGTATGTTTTGGTGATTTGCTTCCCTCTCCAAATCCTCAAGGCCTGGTTGAACTCCAACGCATTAGTTTTGGATGAGAAGTACTTTTTATTCTCTCATTGCCTGTTTGGCTGCATGCTCAGCATCATCTGCTGTGCAAGGAAATGTCGCTGTGCGCTGTGCTGAGCTGTAGTACCTCTAAGGAGTCTCCAGAGATGACCAGGGCGCAGTCATGTTTCCTTCTGAAGGCGTTGAGCTCCAGATGGGCCTCTCCTCTGTTAGAGACCTGTTCAAGAGCCACACAACGCAATTAGTCCTGAGGATATTGATGCCTTTTGCCGTCTCCCGTTAATTAGGCGCATTATGATTACATCAATGCACCGGCGCACAGGGCAAGTAAAAACAGCATACCGGTCTGAAGACGTGGATGTCTTGGTTTCTGGAGACCAAGTGGGAGCTTTTGGCGATGCATGTAGCCGTCTCAAGCTTGTCCCCCGTCAGCATCCAGATCTGAGCAGAAAATAAGACCAACGAGCAAATTTTCACAATTTTCCTGCTTTTTGTCTGATTACAACCGTGAACCACTGCTGAGGTGAGTGTTGAGCAGCTTTAATCTGGTACAAGTGGTTATTTCCTCGCCGACCTTGATGCCAGCGTTCCTGAGCAGCTCCAGCGTGGGCCTGACGTCCGCTTGCAGTTGGTCCTCCACACCGGTCAGACACAGAAGCTCCATCTCCCTCTCTAAGCTCTCGACCACTGCTGCGACCTTCAGGGCTCGGTCATGGATGCTCAGCTTCGCCTGGTTGTAGCGGTTCTGCAGAGAGAGGAGCGAAACGGGGATAAACGAGGGGGAAATTATGGGCTTAAAAACCCTTCGAAAGACCAGAAAAGGAGTCAAAGGCAAACACTGATAAAGATAAAAACACTGCATTATGACGATGAGCATCTGTGTGTGAGTCCGGGAAATTAAAACAAACAAACAAACAAACAGAAATGTGAATATGATGACCGAAGCTGCTGATGGGTTAAATGTTCATTTCAGAGGGCTGACAGACTCTCATACTCATACTATAGTGTAGTAATGCAAACAGTAAGAAAAGACAACATTGAAGCTACATATCAAAAGTAAATCATGACAGTAAGAAAAATCTAATATTACATTTACACTGTTCTAGAGACAATGTATAAATAAAAACATTAGAGGAGAACTGAAGGGCTGCATGGAGAGCAGCACATACAGTCGTATTCATCCATACCTCAAAGTCCTGATACTGCTCCTCGGACAGAGACTTCTTGGCCACCACCAGCGTCCTCAGGCCTTCTCTGGCCATGTTCCCACACTGACACAAAGGAGCCAATGATGTTAGGAAATGATGATGCACACGGGGACAATTTTCCATCTCAGATACTTTCCTAAATCTGTATTTCAAGGCTGAATTTGAAGCTTTATGTGAAGTTAAATAAATGTTTCCCGATGTTTAATTATTATCTTTCCCCCTGTGAATGATGATTATAAACCTGTATGAATTCATGAATATGAATCGAGGGCAGATGATGTGTTTTATTAGAGCAGCTGCTGTTTAAGCACGCCGTGTGCAGAGCTGTCGATAGCGGCATATTGTGACCAACACCAAAGAAATCAATGGTGAATAACATGGCCTCTGGTGCGATCCAGAGGACACAGTAAAACAAAGGGATGCACGGCGGTTTATTTTTGATATGAAACACCAATGGGGCGAATCTGTCCTGTTGATTGGTTATTGACAAGCAGAGCAACCATAGCGCCGGCTGATTTGACAGCGGGATATTACAGCCAACAGGACATCATTAGCACCATTGTTCATGAATATGACATACTGTAATTACTTCAACTTTATGTAGGTCACTAATTAAATCAAACGCTGCCCCCAGTGCTAAATGACTCAATAATGCCAATATAATTATGAACATACGCACACAAGACCTTCAGCCACCAAACTGGTGCAGACACGGCGGGCTGATCTCTTGATGAATGTCCTGGTTAAGAGAGGCGACTGGACCGACAAATGATGTGTGACAAGGCGAACGTTCGTCTGTTGTTTATACTCAATAACATCTTTACAGCTAATGGTCGCGTCCACACTTTAAATGAGCACATAAAAGGTTTTACGGTGTTGCTAAAAGACACTTTAAGATGAGATACGGCTTCTGGGTCCATTTTATTTTTTGTTTCTGAGGTGTTTCTGGAGCTCTTTTATTATTCTATAAGCTGCTGGCAGCACCTCATTTTCTGTGTCCATCGTGTCCACATAATAAACAAACTAAAAAAAAAGTGTTTTTTAGTTATCTGTACTGACTGTATGCCCTGCTGCTAAGATCACAACCTATAATTTAGAACATAAATAAAAGCCACGTCAGCTCCAGATTTGCATTTCCCAGTTTGAGATATCTCCTGGTGAAAAGAACATAAGATGTGCCAACATCTTAATAAAATCCAATATTTTCACAAATGAACTAAAGGAGCTGCCCTTTCACACCTGTAACACACAACAGGAGAGTGTCAGACACATTCTGACTTCCTGGAAATACTCTGCTTGGTTTAGGCGAGGGGTGGCCTGGGTATCGTGTCATGTGTGAAAGGAGCTCGAAACAGGCGCCGCTCAGCGAACTTTAAAGGAGTTTAACACAGTTTGTAGAAATCTGTTCCACTTTTCCAACAAAACGCTCCACATGTGTGAAACTGCACAAGACGCTAATTCAGGCGATTTAAGTGATGTGACCTCAAGGCTAACAGTGAGGGTAACCAATGTATGAACACATGCACGACTTCCCGTTCTGCCAGCATACAGTGAATGCACCCTTTTACCTCTTCTTCCAACCAGTCGTTATACTGGACGATGCTCGCCATGGCAACATCAGCACCCTTCATGTAGAAGGTGATGTCTCCCGTCGACTCCTCCTAAATCAAAGTACAATGAGTACATTTCCTGTGTACAACTGCACAAGTCTGAACAAACTGGAAGTCCTCTACATTTACTGTAAGCAGAGTCGGACTCAGAACACACAGAAAAACATGATTCAGCGACCAAAACACCACACAGGAAGGAGCATCCACACATCATGTTGTTATATACAAGCTCCACACCCTGACGATGATGCCCATCCTTTTGCTCTCGGAGGTGAAGGGGAAGATCTGCAGGATGTAGAAGGAGAGAATCTGTCCAGAGGGAGTCTTCAGCTGCAGGGAGGTCAGGTCTCTGTTCACCAGGGTCAGGCCGACGCTCTCCGTCCACCGCACCAGCTCCACCTGAGGAAGCCGTGAAAGTAAGATGCTCACAGACATGTAGAAGACCACAAAATCTGATATTCTGACACCATTAAACGTCTGCGCTAACTTCACCAAAAATTAGCAGGGTGATTAGTTTAGCCATTTTTACACTGACTGGATTGATGAGGAACATGTACTTTGAAGTGAAAGTGAATTTAAATTCCAGGATGATCGCTCTTTACCGAATATAAACCAGGTTCACAAGGACAAGAAGAAAATCCGTGACCAACGCAGACCATAAGCCGATGGGATCCAGTTTCACTTGCAGTTGAGAGACGAGGCATCAGAGAGTTACGGCATCTCCAGAGCTGCTGAGCTCTCCTCATTCAGCTCCAGATAAGAGTTTTTCTGTTTCTCTTTCCTCTTTTTCTCCTCAGCAGGAACTGCGGCCCCCGAGTGAGCGTTCAGCTGCACACGACTCAATCCTCAATGGGTTCATTTTCAATTTGCTCACTCAAAGGTTGTTATTATACTCTGACCTACAAATTGGAACTTCCTGTTAATACCCCATCATTTCTCCTGCTCCCCCTTTGAGCTCCGTAAAAAGGGCTGCCTATATTTACTTAACACACATCTGTGTGTCATTATCCTGGTGTGTGTGTGTGTGTGTGTGTACGCAGCCACACACAAATGGACACATGCACCATGTGCTGAGGATCCTACACCAGCTCTCTGATCTACTTAATCAGCTCTACAGAAACTATTAAAGCTTTGTCAACTTTGATATAAACTACATGTGAGTGATGGAAAGCACTGCTGTGTAACAGGCAGACTGGCTTAAACAGCCCGATCAATCATTTCAGCTGTGTTCACAATGTGTTCACAATGTTCCAGTGATCATGTAAATCACAACGGCAGCGCTGCCTCTAAAATTAACAGCAACTAAAGCATGCTGGGATGAACACTATGAGGTAAACTCTCCTCCTGTAATGTCACCGGCTATATAAAGGCTAGAATGGATTCACTGTAATTTCAATTTGTTTGCTGCATCTCCAGATCAGAATTGACTCCTGTTCAACACAATTGATCTGATCTGGTTATGCTCATAGGAAGTCATTATTCCATCTCTATGCTCCAAAATTTTACCTTAAAAATGCTCAACTCTAAACAGTCTGTGTGTGCACGTGTATCACTGTATGAGATTATGACTTTAAACATTCTTGATGTCAAGCTTTTACTATTGAAATATGGGTCTAAACGCACAGAACCATTATAACTTTGAGTAAAAATGATTAAAACATTTAACATGATTACATCCTTTGCTGACGCCTGGCTGCTCGCCTGGCTTCCACTTATAAAAGTGACTGCCCAGCCTGACAAAATCATACTTTATTTGCATATTTCAGAAATATGGTACGTTTGCGTCGTCCGCTCACTGGGGCTGCCTGTTACATCCAATTGGAAATGACAGAGGACCTACTTTCCTGGAAATGGCAGCCGTTAAAGGCTACAGTCAAATGCTTTTGTCTGATATTACAGGGGTCAAAGGTTACAGGAGGACTCTGCTCACAGCACGGCTGACCAGCAGGTCAGAAGACCCCCGTTCTGACCTCGGCGGCCCGCCCACTTCATCTCCTTAATGACGGCTCATTACATTAGAGAGGCTGAGCAGAGAGCCAGGGCCAAACAAACTATCACTAACAGAGGTGCGGTGGCCAAGATCTCATGCTGCAGTCAATGGGGGGGTGCGGGGGGAATGAAAGGACAGAGAAAGAACAAAGAACATAGTAGGAGGGGAAGGGAGAGCTCGACCAACAATCACAGACCTCCACCTCTCATCGTCTCTGAGAGAAAATTAAATATTGATCAATCCAAGCAGTGTGAGACAATGGAGAGAGGAGAGATAGAGCAGAGTGAGCAGGGATATAAATAAATATATACATCAACCGAAAAGGAAACCTGAGAATTTATCTTTGGCCACCTTTTTATCTTCATTTTCTTTGTCGGAGTTGGCTGCAAGTCTCACAAAGGCTCTGCGAAGCCTCGTGTGTCATGGGTGATAAACATGCCAACGGTCTTGAACTGGATGTGTATGGGAAGATTAACTACCCTTCAATATACATTACACGCATCCCCATCAACAAACACTGACTAACTTTTACAGATCAAAAATCCCCACAGCATTTAATGATCATCAGCGTTTCTCTGCTGATTAATTCTGTTGAAATAACGTATGAAGGGCTTAGTAGCACCCTCAGTCATAAAAGCTCCACCTCGTGGGTGACATGGAGAGACGGTCAGAGAAAAGGAAGCTGAAGTATGGAGATGCCTTTGGGGATCATTTTTGTGCTGCATTCCTCCTTCAGCTGAAGCAGTAAATTCTCAGGAAGCAAATACAGACGATTAAATGGCTTCACCTCTGCGAGGAGTTCACGACCTCTGACTTTCTGATCATGAAATGACTATCAAGACAAACCAGGGTTATTTAGGATCACCAATAAAACACACAGAGAGAGGAGGGAGGAGCTCGCAGGGTTTGCTCCTCGTAATCTCCCGTGTTTATTCTTACCAGAAGGGCGAACGCTATAAAATCAGATCTGGATTTAATCCGGATATGAGACGCTTTAAATGAAAGTGTAAATGGGGCCTCCGAGAGCAAAACCATTTGTCAACATTTGACGACAATCAACATCGTGTGACCTCCATGTGGGTTCTGGTTGTTTATGGTTCGTCATTGAAGTAAATAAAAACACAGCATCCACAAATTCTCAACAAAACTGATTTGAAGCATTTTGAAATATGTCAGATGTAAAAAGCAAATGTTCTGGGAGCATATTGACCTCATCCGGGCTGGACGCCTGGTACGTGCGGTTGTCATCGCTGAAGTCCTGGTCGGCCTCAGCAGACTCCGTCTCCCCGTTGACGCTGGCGTGCGACTCGTAGACGGGCGTGACATTGTGGCACAGGGCGATGGCCTTCACGGCCTCATGGATGCGACTGCTGACACTCTTGCGGACTTTCGGGCCCGACGTCTGAGTCTTCCTCGATGGAGTGGAGCCACCGGTGCTCCCGGTGGAGGGCTGGGGGGGCACCTGACATCACGATAAATAATGTGAGCAGACAAAAGGCTGCAGTGTTTGACTCATTTATATCTGGAGCAAGCAGTTATGAAGGGTGTGAATCAAAATTTGTCAGCACAAAAATCACATTTCATTGCTGACTAATGGCTCATTTTCATGGTTTGCACCGAGAATGAAATGAAATTAATGAAAAAAGCTGCCGAATTACCGACTAAAACATATATCAGCTAATTAAATGCATGTGAAATACAGTAAAATGGTCTTTTCAGACCTAGAAAATGTATGTTCATCACACAGATGTTACAACATTGCTGTAATTTCCTCACTATGGGATCCCTGCACATAACACACATCTAGATCTGATCCTACACAACACGCCAAAATCGCTCCGACAGCTCTTTTCAGGCTAAATGACACAGCGAGGGGAAGCGGTGTATCACCATCTTTATCATGTCATATCTGGTTTGAGGGTCCTTTATGCGTTCCGCCGGTTTGACATCGACCATCAGTTTAACTGGGCGGTGACTAGTGAGCGGGCAGACGGCCCACTGTGCCAGCTGCGTTTGACAGGGCCGATGCGCTCTACTGAAGCATTTCATTTTGGCTTATTATTAACCTTCAATCCTGCCAGGCAGGACAGGAGGGGCAGTGGGCAGTACAGTAAGGACGCAAGACGACAACCTTCATCAAGAGTGACGGAAAGATCAATGGAGAGGTTTTGTTGTCAGACAAATTCAGTGTTTGAGTGACATGATGAAGATGTTGCTGGACGCACGACACATGAATAAAAAAAGCATGTGTAAATTGTAATTAATTCTTATCTAATGTTAATGTATCCTGGAACGTTTGACCGATGATTAAAGATGCACTAATCTGGATTGGAGCTGATACAATTAATTGATTTGGAAATCAACTACTTTGATAATCACAATCGTCATTTTTAAAGTAAAAAAAATGCCAAATATTTGCTGGTTCCAGCACTGAAATGTGAGAAGCTGCTGCTTTCCTTTGTTATATATGATAGTAAATGAAACTTCTTTATATTTTTTCCATTGTTAGTTAAACAAAAGCAGAATTCAACACACTGGCTCTGTATGATGGTATTTCTCACCATTTCTAAGATTTACAGGAGTAAATTGATTTGTCATGAAAATACTGAAAATGAGAATCGTTAGTTGCTGCCCTTATCTGGAATAATAATAATGCTTCAAGCAATAACAGCACTTTGTAATCATGTCACCGTGACAGTAAAGAAACTGCTGCTCTGCCCTGCTTCGGCTGCGCAGCTCTAAAAGAACCAGTCATTTTTCATTAGCTGAAATTACACATAAGGGTGCGGGGCAGATGGTTTCGGTGTCGACCAGCTGTTCAGAGCTGGCTGAGAACGAACAATATCATCCTGTCAAGACCGCAGCCAGATCTGAGCCACCCAGCGAGGAAAACACTTGCTTACAGTACGAGGAGTCGCTCAGGGACACTCCATGATGAATGAACAATATGGGCTTCTTTCCTGGAAAACTTATCCTTAGCTAAATATAAAAATTGATTAAACTGACCTGCAGGGAGAGGCGGGAATAAGCAGGAACAACGTGGAGTGAAATATGGTACATATTTGTATTTCAGTGTATCCACTTGCCCATTGGAGGCACAGTGTAATCTTGTATGTGGCATGTTTTGATTTGTTTTGGTTGATTCTGTCCAGTGTTACATACTGGATCTATATTTTACATAATTCAATGGAAATTCATAACTTAACTGTATTGCTAAATGGCATAAAAGAAAGAGTTGCACCATTGCCAAATTAGCATTAAAAACACTTTGCTATAACTTTTTTGAATCATCTGTTTTTAAGAGCATTTACTGGGCTTGAATTCAGTCACAAGAAACAAGACATTTGGAAATATCACCTTTCTTCACTTCTTTATCAATGAATCATCAAGGACATAATCGGTGGACTCATCGATAATGAAAATAGTTCTTGGCTGCAGCCCAGTGATGAACCTCACCTGTGCATATGACTGGACTATGAGGCTCTGGATCTCATCCATGGTGTCGGTGCCGTAGGATACTGTTCCCAGGTGCAGCCGCTTGAAGACCATTTCGTTCTGTGTCAGAGTGCCTGCAGTTCAAAAGAGCAGTTTTGATCATAAAGAAACTCAGACATCAATCCTCAGTTACGGCTTTTCACATGGTCATTATTGCTCTTTATATCTTATCATCTATTTTGCTATTGTCAGCATCAGAAGTATAGCCCGACTGATTCTGGATTTTCAATGCAGATGCTGACTAACCCTAACATTAACACTGCATAATGAACAACTTGAAGTCAAAGTAAAACAACATTTCAGCATCTTCTGTTCTGAGAACACAAACATGTGGAGTTAGATGTAAAAAAAAAAAAAACGCAGCTGTTTTAAAGCATCAAACTCAACTCAAACACACTGACACCACTTTAGACAGCAGAAAAAATACACGATATTCAAAGATATTCAACATGCCTGAAAGCACAGAAACACACAGAAACTACAGCATTTGTCCTCAGTGCATCATGGGACCTGCAGAGTGGTGTGACTGCCTTCTCACTGACCTAATCTCATTACCAATATGGACTGAATGTCCTCTCTAACCGACAGACAAGACACAACATTGCATACAAAAAGACTGAGTGAATGTTCAGACGCTAAAAAAACAAAAAACAAACAAACTGAAAACGAGGGCACTGCTCTTGTTTAATGGATGTCGGTTGCCAGAATGAGTGCTGATAGAGCATAAAGCTGATTAGAGGGCATCTAACTCCCAAAAACATTAGGGCCACAGGGTTAACCAGTTCTATTGAATTGATTGTTTGTTCTTCTTTCCATGTGCTTTAACTATCAACCTGGATAAATAGGCTCTTCAGCTAATCTATTCCTACCTAGATCAGCAGGGTAAGACAAAGGAGCATGTTAGGACCGCCGCAAGAGTTCATCACTCTGACACTGTCCGGCATTAGCAAAGAGCAGCAATGTGTTAGGAAAGACTCATGTCATGATTGTGAAATGAGAGAGAGAGGCTGAAATAATATCTGGAAATTCAGAAGATTTGCTGAAACTTTTATCTTCATTTTTTCTTTAACTCAGCAATGTTGACAGTCTTAGATCAGATTAGATCAAACCGCACTTAAATGGTTTAATTTCCACATGAAACAATGCATCAATTCGTCATGTTTTGTATTTTTTCACTGTATTTTCCATGATGACCAGCTGACTCTCAGCCTTGTCTTGCAGGAAATGTGAGTCCCTGAAGTGTTCTGGTGATTTATTGAGCGTTTTATTAAGTTATTTTGTGTTATCAGGTGCTTCTTTTTTAATACCCGTCAGTGGGACATTAGGTTCCACTTCTTACTACATTCTTTCGAGTGTTACTGAGCTCCAAAAAATGATTTCCACACAACATTTGATATTCATTCATGTCGCGCACAAGGTAACATATTGTGTGTGCTTGCTAACGCAGCGATGATCAACGATTAAATGTGTGCTACACCTCTTGGAAAGGGCAGAGCCTGATGGAGCGTCAAACTGGGCAATGAGTTTGGTTTTTTTGAGAATTATTGTTGAACATAAAACCAATAAAGTTGCAGTATACTGTGCACATACAATATTCCCACCCTGTGCATTCAAGGACAGGGGTCTGTGCTGATGCCAACTGAACGTGCACAGCTTGTACTTGCAAACCAATGAATTATAATTTTGAATTAGAATTTTACTTCAACTTAAATACCAAAAATCTACTGTAAATGTGATATTTCTTCAGTACGCTTGGACACCCACCAGTCTTGTCTGTCAGCAGGTACACTAGCCGGCCCAGTTCTTCTGGGATGGTGCTGGTTCTCACAACAGTGCCGGGGATATTTTCATCTTTCATGATCATCCAGCCGTAGGCTGACTTTCCCATGTCCAGGTTTACACGCAAGCTACACATGGGAAAAACAAAGCTGTAATCTACAATAACAATGAGAGCATGAAGAATAAAACAGAAGCAAAACTCCAACTCAAAGTGCACACCAAAAAGCACTGATCTGATGCCTTAAAAAATGTCTGTAGAGTGTAAAACGACGAGCATGAAGCAGATGGCGAGCTTTGGGTTTCAAAGCTAATTTAATTTTTGCATTAATTTTTTTTCCCACTGTGAGACCAAATGTTCTGCTTGGAAAGAAACATGTCACTGTACAGCCATGGTTATTTGGTCGTGGTCACAAAATAACAGCTTTTACACCACAGTCTGGGGGAATACTCAATTCTGATTGGCTGCAGGGTATCCATTAATTCCTGATAATGGACACCTCGTCGAGCATTTCTTACTTCGAAGAATGAAGAGAATCACAAAGTACCTGATGGGGATAATGTAAGAGAACAGCACGACGAATCGGAAAAGGTTACGGAACCAAGGGCCCACGAACCCCTGCAGCGCCACCATGACAACAGACAGAACCACCTGGGCCAGGAACAGGGCCTTGGTGAGGCGGTTCAGCTCCAGGTCCAGCAGGCCAACCTATCGGAACAAGAGGTCAGAGGTCAAAACAGCAAATTTTAACATTACTGTCCAACTCGTTTCCTCTGAGCAGGTTAGAGCGTGGAGTTATTTATAAGATAAACTCAGTAAAAATCTGACTGTATGCCTGCTGCATGATGGTGGATCCATTCTACACTCCATAGTCTGAGGACCATTATGTTTTCCTTTAGCAGCAAGCACACAACATGTAAACCTACAACAATAAGTCCAGACTGGAGATTCAGAGTAAACATCTTATCCCTTCACCAACAACTTATACAAGAGAAGACTCTTTGTAACTTTCCCATCTGCTTCCAAAGCCTGACAATATGCTACACAGGGAGAAAACAACAAAGCCAATGAAAGACATCCTTGGCTGCTGGCTTTTATCATGCAAACTGTGTGTACGACATAAATAAGTTTATTGGTGGCCCTATTTTGTGGTAAGCCACAAGCTGCATTATTGCCATGCTGAAGTATTGTCCTTGAATGCAACAGAAGGTCAAAAGGCCTCAAAAATAAATAAAGTTCCCATATTGAGATAGCTGTGGAAAAAAAAAAAAAAAAAAAGACAAAAAAGGGGGTCAGAGTTGTCTTTTATTTTTCGAGTGTATCTCCCAGCCAATGGAGCATGTGGGAAAAAGATGTCAAATAAAGAAGTGCCCTTCCCCTTTCTGGCAGCGCTCACAGCGAAGCCCTGTGCACAGAGGGCTTTCTTCTGACGCACCACGCTTACAAAAACAGCAGAACATAACATCTCTCCTCCCTCAAATAAAAGGAACTGCTCTGAAAAGGAGGGGAGGGGGCAAGCACATATAAAAAGCAGCAAAATTCCTCCACTGCCTAAACCCCCACCAAGCCCATTCCCCTGAGGACGGGGAGAGCTGGGAGACCAGTGTGACTGATTTATCAGTCGCTGTTAAACTCCCAGTAGCAGAGTGCGGAGAAGGGAAGGGTAAGGGGAGCGAGCGGGTGGGTATCTCCCCACCCTGCTGTCTCACTACATGGTTCATGGTTGAGCTATTGAGAAAAATAGGGGGTTTGGGTGGATTAAAATGAAGAAAAATTAAGACAGAGAGCACAGTGCATGCCTGAAAAGCAAAAGGATCCCCTTCTGCTTGAACAATGGCTGGTCTAAATTTTCCAAGCCTTGCCGGGGATCAGATGAAGTCATTATTCATTCAGTCAAGGGGGGAAAAAGGACTCAATTACCTCAACCTAAAGATGCTATCAATGAATAAAAAAGTGCATATTTTACTCCATTCATCTCCAAGCCATTAAAAGTGAAAGGAATGATTCGATCTGCCTGTGTGGCTTGTATTTTAGCATGTGTGTGAAATCTGATGAAGAATCGCAGCCCCGGGACATGAATATTCATCGAGTTAAAACCAAAGAATATCAGGACTTCAGTCAGTAAGCAGCGTATTGTTCAGTGTTTGTGACGCGGGCGAAGCAACGCAGTCAGGAAAATAAGCTGAAATTGATTCTTGAGTTGCCAGTAAACAACTTTAAGTTTGCTTTTTTTTTTCAGAGAAACAGGATGAGGGACATGAGGCGAGCAGAGTGCTGGGGCTTCAAACAAATCTTTATTGAAGAGCAGCCTTCTTGTCAAATGACATTGTTCTGTCTCTTTACTCAGACAGAGGTCTGTCTAACAATACCCAGACAAAGAGCGAATCTATGTCTGACGGCCTGTCAGATTGATCAAGTGCAGGCATTGTCCTGGCCGGTGTCACAACAGATTATATGAGGCCAAAATGTTCTTGTGACTTCAGCCACACTGTATCGACTTTCTCCCCCAATCTCCAGTCTCCATATTGGCACTTCTGACATCATCTCCTTGAAATATTGAATTCCTCTCAACTGTCGAGCTTACACAAAACAGCGGCCCCCGCCGTTCGACCGGCCACATCAGCGTTCTTAATAAAAGACACCGGTGTCAAAACTGTGCTGCAGTGTGGGGGCCGTGTGGTGCCACGGAGAGCTTCAGCGGTGCAGACGGTTGTAGGCGATAACTTTGTGTGTTAAAGTCATTGAGCGGCCGATGCGCTGTAGCCACAACACTGCCTCACAGATCCTGCTGATGCTCGCCTCTATCAGTTGACCGGTGTGTATCTGGTTCAACCATCTTCCAGCTAAAATCTTATATTCAGACTCAAATTTTCATCAATCTCCTCAATCTGGGCACAAAACGCTCGATGGGGATTCTGCGGGATTAACTTTCAGCTGAAAATGTCATTTAAATCCTGGGTTAGTTAATTTCCCTTTTGGTTAATTAGCAACTGGCGCTGACCTTTAGCATTGACAGGTCCAACTTTATCTAGAAAGTCAAGGTTAAAAAACCACCTCGCCACAGTGATTGATTAGTGATTAGAGGCGGGGGGAAGAGACGGCATGAGGGGAACCTGGAACAGATGTTAGTACGTGTGAGCGGTTTCACAATAAAATGCCTTTCTTATTTTTTAGTTTGTTAATGCTTTAAAAAAATCTTAATTTCTGTGTTTTCCAGGTGGTAAAACTGAGATATCTTTAGAAAAATCTTGTGAAAAAGTGCAGAAAGAAAAATTCACTCGGAAGTGCATTTTAGTGCCGTAAGCGATGTAATTCAAATAGAACCGAAACGATTAGTGGATCAACGGAAAAATGATAGCAACTGTTTTGGTCATCAATTAATTGTCAAAAAGCATAAATCTGAAACTTTACCCAGCTTTAAACTGTGACAGTTTGCTGCTTTTCTTTGTCTTCTGTGATTGTAAAGTGGAAATCTTTGGGTCAGAGAAAACAAGACATTTGAAGACGTCACCTTGAACTTTAAACCGTTGAGGGCTTTTTCTGCATCGATAACGATAATAAAAATCACAGTAACCACAGTCACCGTGAGATACTCTCCTCCTAATCATCTCATTTCTTATTAAAAAAACAGAAAAAAAATCCTGACATTTAAAGCACCTGCGAGTAAAAACAGAAAAACCAGAGGCACAACTTTCCGTCTTTCCCGCAGAAACAGAAAAACTAAAAAGTAATTCACCTTGTTCTTGGCATAGGACGTGTTCAGTACGCTTCTGGTCTCTTTGCCTGTGTAGATCACCACCCCTATCACCGTGCCTGCCAAGGAGAGAGACAAGGAAAGTAATGCTGCTCATTAACTGCACCCCACCCCCACCATCTCACACACACATACATACATGCACACACTCATCTTGGTCAAGTAAGATGAACTGCATGGGAGGAAACACAATAAGGCTGAGCTGAGGCAGTTTTGTCTCATTGCCGCTCAAGCCAACAGACAGGAGTTTAATACGCTTAGACTCCCAGGGCCTTCAGCCATCCTATGGAAGCTCATAAAACCTGATCAATACGCTGCCATCTTTATTTGCCAATTCATTACGGTGGCCTTATTACAAAGGATTAATGAGTCATTAATATTAAATGAGCTTAATGGAGGAGCAAAAGGCAATAATAAACCCAAATACAGCCCCTGAAATCCCCAAACTATAAAAACGGCAAGAAAGTTAAAAAAGGGCTGAAAACAAAGCGAGGAGAGTGAAGCGAAGACGCCAAGAGAAGAAGAAAAGAGACCAATGGCTGCAGGACCTGAGGAGAAAGGTGATGAATCGCTCTCGTTGACGTCTAACTTCAGAAATATTGAGCGATGTGACAAATTGTGTGCGGCTCAGCATGCACAGGGGCTTCAATCTGAATATGCCAACGACTAATTCTCTTGTCACAGCTGGACTGGGGCCTGTGAGAGTGAACACGTGGGGATCCAGGCCGGTTCAAGTGCCCGGAATGCCACTGTAGAGCCGCTGAAGTGTCTGTCAAGGGGAGGCTTGTGGAGGACAATGACATTCCCGAGCAGAGATGATGTAAGGGGTCTAAGTCAGGCTTTTTGTGCCAGTGTGTGTGTGTGTGTGTGTGTGTGTGTGTGTGTGTGTTTGTTCTTTTGGTCAAGGTCAGGCCAGAGGGGAGAGCAACACCGCAAATCAATGGTGTGGCCATCGCTGGGAGCGTCACAAACACTCTCAACTGACAACCATTTCTGTGGGGAATGGCTTAGCTGGAGCGAGGGAGGATTACCTCAACGGTGGGTGTTCTCGGAGTTCTTCAAACAAGCACGGAGCAGCGTCAAATCAAACACCATCGAGGCTTCATACCGTCAATTTGAGCAACACAACTCGAGTACAACAAGTACTGCGACGAGCAGGGAGTGGTTTTGTTTCTGTGATACTACTGCAAGAATTTTAAGCAGATTTCTAAAATCTATGAAAAACACAACGTGCATGTGCAGTGTTGATGTTATTAACACTCCCAGCACCCCCCTCTTTTTATTAGCCTTTACTGTTTTGGTGGAGTGGTCACATGAATAATGACATGAGCGCTCTGTGTACAGTTGAAGTCAGGGTGTTTGATGTGTCACTAAAGCAAAGCACAAAAAACTTCTCACACATTTCTTCCACTTCCAGGTTTTTTATGTGTAAATTGAAACTGTGCATAAAAACAGGTGGAAGTAAAAAAATCTTTTAATGCAGAGACAAATATTTCACTGTAATCGAGGGTTTAAAAATACTTCCTGACTAATGTGGTAGAGATTCAGCAGCGAGCACAATCTTATATCTCATTTCAATAGAAAAACAGACTTGAAACAAAAGCTGTTTACTTACCGGATGCAACGACTGTGCTGGCCCAGAGAGTGTTTTCGATGCTCAGACTCTCGTGGATCTGTGGATCCGTGTCTTCCTACAGGAGAAGTGGAAAAGGACAAACACTGCTTCACCACTTGTGTGTTCTGTTTCGCTCTGATGACTCTGGTGCAGCAGATGCACATGTTTCAAAGTTTATCCGTGTGTTGTGTCACTGTGTGTCCGTCCAGCTAACGAACACTATAGCTAATCATTTATAGCATTTGAGCTCATAAATGGTTAACATGAAATGCCAAATACAGTAGCTCAACACATCGCAGCTCAAAACATGGATTCTAAAACAAAAACGCACTCGACTCTGGACGAGATGAGAAAGGCAAAACCACCAATTTTGCTTTTAGACAGAAAAAGACGATCGATGCAGCTAAAACAATAAATTCTCTTTAAAAATGAATGAAAATTGAAGCTGAAATCTATTTCATATTTCATGTTTTGTACCATTGAGCTGCTCTGTGCTTTGGGCCACATTTAGAGATTTTTTTTGTGATGGACTTGTCTTACAGTATTTAAAGAGATGAGGCGAAAACAATACAGCAGTGACTTACTGTGAATATCTGCAGTACTGCGTATGCGTTTTATTTGATCTCATATTATCAGCTGTATGCAGTATATACTGTGGTGGGTTTGGACAGTTTTAAATTTGAAAACTGTTTTTATTGTTATTTAATGTTTCAGGCAAAAAAACGTTTGTCGAAGCAAACAAAATGTCCCTGAAAATAAAGATTTCAGCTGAACAGAACTGAAGAATATGAGCTCGGCTGAGAGTGTACACAGCCTGACCGGAAAGGCCGGACTCTGCTGCTGTGCCATTAATTTTCACAAGCACCTGACACAGTTGTGCAGACTGTAGCAATACAGTAGTCTCTTTATCAATACTTTCACTAGATTTGGCATGGTGATAGAGGCTCCTTTTAAAAACAGTATAGAGAGTGCACATAGATGAGATTTCAGTGATAAATAAGCCTCTGGAGAGCCTCTTGTTACACCCTCCCTCCTGTTTTAGCCCTCTCTCTTAAATAAAGACGAAAGCTGAAAATGGCTCGAGTCAGGAGTGCAGAGTCAAGGCTCCAGTTTCGGCTCAAATTGCCTGTCTGATATGATAATTATGATACCTAAGCACCCACATCCTGTCAATCCGCTCAAACATGGGAAGAGGTGCATGAAAAATAAATGGCAGGTTACAGAATGCTTGACCGCTCTGACATTGGCATCAAACTACGGTGTTCATAACTGCAGAGGGTCTCAATAAAGACCACAGAAACAAAGCCACCATATCCGTCTCGAGGAGAAAAAAAAAAAAAAAAGGAAAAAAGAAACCCTCATAAATAGGTAAGTTCATTTGCTGCGGATCTGTGGGAACCCATTTTTTTCCCATCCTGCTCGGACTAAAAGCACACGCTATGCAAAGGAAGGCCGCGGAGGATGAATGAGCGGAGGAAGTGCTCGCTCACTAAGCCTGGTGTGTGGCCAAGAGTGAAGACGGGCCACAAAGCCTCCCTTTGTACTGGAGCTCTCCTCTCTGTGGGGGCTGCGCTAATCTGCTATTAATAAAAAAAAAAAAAAGAAGAAGAAGAAGAAAAAAAATTCACTGAGCAACAAGCAAGACGGGATGGATGAAGCTGGAGCTGCGAGAACCTGTCTGTGATGTAAGAGGTACGCCTGCTGGAGATAACAACAGGCCCAGATGGACACACAAGCTCTCATTGTTGCCGCCTGTCAACACATTGCAGTGATACACATCGTCTGTGTCAATCCAGTCAGTGCAGAAAGAAAAATCTGCATGTGTTTAAGATCTGTTTTACAGCTTATAAATATGTCAACGAGCTACTGTACCCTTGTGAAGTTCCCCTCGAAACTGTGGATGTCCAGCTGAGGCTTCTGGGCGTAGACGTAGGCGCTGATGGAGAAGAGGTCCTGAGGCAAGGAGACGGAGAGGGAAGGCGATAAAGGCTTCAGTGTTTAGAAATGAACAGGAAATTCTGTTTGTGTTTGTGTTTTCAGTCTATACATTTAAGCTGAAGTCATTTGAAATCACTTTAGATGAGAGTCAATTACATTTCTATAGTGACATAAATGTAATTCCCAACCTTAGAAATACCACTTTTACAAAATAATCTTATGTCAATGTCCACGTATTACTGGATCACTCAACAACATACCATTTTTTGCTCAGTTGTCATGAAGAAAGATGAGGGAAAAGCTGCTAAGTGAACCTTGAATTTTTTGTCAAATGATGGAAATGTAGACTACATTGTATTCCCTTAATTTTTCTCCATTGCACACACCATCTTAGTATCTTGGTAATTCTTGGACGTAACAAAAATAAGCACACTAATAAACAATTTAGAAAACTAAGTCTTCAATCACCCGTTTCTCTCAGCCATCCCGACAAGTAAGACTGCAACCTTTTGGCCTGTCAGGCACCCAACACCAGCCCTTTTTTTGCCCCGAGAGGAACAAAATTGATTGTAAATATTAAATTATTCAGGCAGCCAGCTTCTGCAGCAGCCAGGCAACCCTCAGCCATGCTCAGATAGTGTTCTCCTGGTGAGAACATGGGCAGAGCGGTTAAAGAGGAGCAGGCAAGATTATTTTCCTGAACCCCCAATGGGGAGTAGTGTTCCTCCAGCGTTTCACAGAAGGAGGCTCAGAGACTCAGAGGGAATCTTGATGCATTCAGTTATAAATGTGGCAGCTGATAATATAACTTATAAGAAGAAAAACACTCAAGCCTGCATTTCGTCAGGGTTTAGTGAGGAGTGGTAGTAAACCCTGATTCCAGGGCGGGGCACTGTGCAAAACGTCAGTAAAAACAGAATCAATCATTTGCAAACGAACTGAGTTTACCACCAACAAAGTGTTTACAAAAAGTTCCTGAGTTCATGTATTAATGTCTTTTATCCAATCATGTGTTCACAAAGTGGTGAACCTCGCTCCATCCTTGCTTGTGAACGACTGAGCCTTTCCAGGATGCCCCTTTCATACCCAATCATGATACTCTCACCTGTTACAAATCAACCTGTTTACCTGTGGAATGTTCCAAACAGGTGTTTTTGGAGCGTTCCACATCTTTCCCAGTCTTTAGTAAATCTGAGGTAACATGTTCACTTTTTACCATTAGAGGAATTAACTTCCATTTCTGCACAAGAACAATCACACATCGAAGCAAGCGACTTCTGACAAAAGGTGAGTTGGGGAAACATTCTCAGGATAAATCGTCCCAAAGTGACGAGCAACATTGTGACAAGGTTGAATAGTAGCTAAAGTGGAGACAACTCTTGCCATCTTCAGGTCTCTTGAAACTCAATCTGGATGCCAGGGCTCAATCATCAAATTACTTGCTGAAACTTTAATTCTCTGATCACATTAAGTGGCAACAAAAAAACCCATCAACTCAACTTAAATCTTAAGTGTTGAGTATCGCCTCCAGCTAAAGGAAGCCGCTGTCAGCTCACGATTGTTCCAGCTGTCCGTCATCAATGATTAGGTTTCCATCACAGCCAGACGACTTCATTTCATGAGCAATGCTTTTAGGGACAGCAGAGCACTCGTTCACTTATTCACTGTCAGGTTTGTCTGTTACCAGAGATTGACGACATCGTAATGTATCCATACCCCGACTGCTGGTAGTCGTTGTGTGCAGCCGACGGCAACCTTCAGTTTCCAGTCTGTTTCTCCATCCAGCTGATCTGTTCTGATGAAACACGCACCTGGAAAAAAGAACAGAAATGTTACCAAAACTAGAAGCTTTCACACTGGAAGTGAGGTCTTATTGTCACCATATAGTGATGAGTGACTTTATGTAGCCAAGTAGGCGACCTAAGGATTAGTCTCTTTCCAAAACACACAGATGCTACACATTTCTCAACATCAGTGTTATTTGGCAAATAAATAAACTCTGATTATAATACCTCAAGTGTATCCAAGGGTAGGAACTTGGACCCCATGTCCACATGCTTCCCTTAAACTTCTCCTTAAATCAATGCATAGCAACATCCATCTAAAGTTTGCGACCACTAGCTAACATTAGCCACTGTGAGCTAGGGGTCATACGGTACATACTGGTCAAATATGGGTATTTTTGGAAAGCCTGAGAGTTTCTGAAGACCCACAAAACAAATATGAGCCTGTTTCGATGTATTTGGTATGAGTTTGTGTTGTGAAAATATATCAAATAGTGCTTAAATGTCACACATCTTTGTGAGACAATATATTAAAAAACGTAAAGCACATGTATCATATAAAAAAGATTCTACTGTAATGAACTGGCATTGTGTCAAAGTGCAGACCGACAGCGCAGTACATTACAGCCTGTGGCACAATCCAGAGCGTCTGTGGCTGCCGTGGACACCGCAGGGTTCGATTAACGTTGAGCAGTCGTGACCTGTATTGATCTGAGGTAATATTACATATGAAACTGATGGATGAGAGCAACTATTTGACAGAGAGGGTAAAGGGCAGCTATAAACCATCCCTGGAGGCTCAACTATGATAGAAAACATTAACACAAGGATGATGATTCATGCTTTCCTTCTGCAGTGATGGCACTTCAGCTCCTCACATGACATCACTGAGGTATGAGTGTGTGTGTGTGTGAGAGAGAGAGAAAGACAAAGTATATGAGACTGTGTGAAAGATAAAGATGTGTTTATGTATGTGTGTGTGCGTGTGTGTGTGTGTTGGAGGCATAAAGACATCAACAACTCCCTGCCAGGATTATTGGCACATCAGAGATTGATGGAAATGATGTCCTCAGAACATTTCCTCCCGATGCCCGTTAGAAAAGAGCCAGGATCTGACGCAGCTCATTGATTAATTGGAATTTGCATCATCAGTCACTAGAAGAATGTGACATCAATCATACGAATCACTTCCTGCCTCGATCAGATGATGTCAAAGGACTGGGGAAAAGTCACACTCCTCACTCAAATGATCTTGACACAGTTCGCTAAAGTGCCACAAGGCAGACAAAGTTCAGCTGAAAGGCATTCGGTCTGTTTTATCTTATTTTGCATCACTATTCCATCTATCCAGGAGGAGCATCGCTGAGCACGATCGCGTCTATCCGCCATCGTCCTGCTTCACATTGATAAAGTTACACCAACACTTTGCCTGCTCACCATTTTTCTCTGACGTTCTCAGGAATATCATGTCTGCAGGAATCCTTTGGTTCTACAAAAAGGAAAGAAAAAAAAAGCAGTGTAAATATCAGGGTGTTACTGAGCACTGAGGTCCTTTGAATCTCCCTGAATAATTAAACAAGGTCAATACCTTGACCAGAGGGTGAAAGAGAAACAGTTTTTTAAAGTCTGTCTAACACACAGTAGACACGGCTAGATTTCACATTGGCCGAGCTGAAACCGAAGGTCACGTGTTTAACAGGTGAGGGGGACTTTCATGGTATCAGAAGTGCATTTCCAGTTTCTCTGTCACAGTAAAGCAAAACTTCTTCAAAATGTACCTTCAAATCCATTTTACGATACACCTCAAAGTGGCTCCTCAACTATTCAAAATGCCCTTTGTTTTATTTTGGAGGTGAGCAGAATATGTAGTGAATCATAAAATCACTGATTTGAACCGAGAATCGAGCAAAATTACGTTGAAAACTAAAATGAGGGAAAGAGGCAAATTAAATGAACTCAAACGTGAGAAGCTGGTGAAGTAATGCAGCAGTAACTCTTCAGTGACAAGATTCTATACTGCTCCCATTAAGTTTTTGTGCTGAGTGCCTCACATTGGAAAGGGGCTGTGCCGTCACGGCACTCTTTAATACCAGTAATGCAGAGAGGTGTTAACGTTAAAAGCAGCTAATTGTGGGTAATATTTTCTAAATTGCCTACTTCATTAATAAAGTGAGGACGACTCCACTTCCAAAAAAGTTGTGACGCTGTGTAAAATGTAAATATTATAGCAAATATACATCATCTTTGTACAGTTGTCAGTTGAGTATGTGTCTATCACGTTCTGTTTTATTTATCTTTTAGACAGCATCCCATTGGAATCATACAATAATACAACCAAACCTAGAGGATAAATAAACAGTTATTCACACATAAATAATCATTTGCAGTCATAACATTTGTTACAGAAAACTGTCCAACACTGATCCTTTAAAAATCCCATTTATAAAAATATCTACAAACATTCACGTGTTACCTTCTCAACGATGATCAGGTCCCCGACTTGTATGTCTGAACTCTTCACTTGAACTTTACCTGAGGAGAAATGCACCTTGAGTGAACACAAAACGCGACGGACAGCGGACAGCAACCGTAAAGTAACTTCACATCAATTAGACTTTTTGTTTTTAATGCACGCTCTGAATTTTTAAACAGCTGAGAAGTAAAACGAAGGTATTGATTTCTGCCCCTCGAAAATGACGCTGACTCTTAAAACCACAACCCACTTTTTGCTATTGCTCTTCACCTTCTAACAGATCGATCACCTCCAGCGTGATAATGTGATACCCTTCTGTTTTCATCTCTGGTCTGAGGCATAGACTAAAACAATGGCACATAGGATCACTCTCAATTATATTGCCCCAATATCTGCTACGACCCTTCTTCTTCTTCTTCTTCTGTGCAGAGACAAATGTGTACATGCAGCACATGAGCACAGAGAGAGTGAAAGCGACATCCTCAGCCACGGTCACAGATACCACACAGGGGGATTTTACCACACATTCAACAAAGGGACACATCTTAGATCATACAGTCTTGAGAACCTGAGAGAAAAAGAAAAATCAATGCAATTACAGAGAGAGGAATGACTTCTGTTACAAGTGTAGATCCAGTGGAGTGCCGTCTCGTAATTGCATGGGGAGAGCTTGACTGTACGCTGGAATATCCGTTATCATAATGTCAGCAAACAGTTACCGGCATGAGCAGGATGGATCTCACTGACCTCGCACTGTGAGCTTGCTGTAGAGTTGAGAATTCATCTCCTTGTCCCGCTGGTACCGTCGCACTTCGTCCACAGCCTCTCGCACCATCGTAACGGCTAAGACAAAGCCCTGAGGACAAGAGAACAGATCAATCACTCCATTGATCATTTACAAAGCCTCGTCAATACCAGAAGGCATTAATGCAAAGCTTAATTCTACGCACGGGTTACAAATAACTTGTTACAAATAAGTTGGTAAAACCAGCCTGATCATTAAAAAAAACCCTGTAAACTGTAAATTTAATACAATCTTCACGGGATAAATAAGTGACTCCAACATGTGTTAATAAGTTGGTGATCTATTGGTTTTGGATCTGCTTTAATAATCTCTATCAGCAGATATCTGCGTATGAATGTAGAATCTGTGGACAGGGGAGGCGTGTAGCTGCCATGTTTCAAGGGTACTTGTTTTGCTTGACCAACAGTCCAAAACTAAAAGATATTCAATTTCCAAAGATATAAAAAAAAAAAGAAGATGCAGCAAATCCTCACATGTAAATAGCTGGAAGCAGAAAATATTTGGTATTTTTTGCTTTAGAAAATGACTAAAAAGACAAAATACTTTGCAATTCTGACAATCAACGAATCATTTCAGCACTAATAGACTTTTGCTGGATGTTGTTTTAAATAAATGACAAAAACATATTTGAATACAAACATTTGTGGCATAAACCAGGGTGGACAAGCTGTGAGAGACCAAAATATTTTCCATACAAATCAATCAAGAGTAAAAACTGAAGTGCATTTACCAGAGGCGCCCAGTACGTGTACAAATATCCGATTTTCAGCGATGGCACAAACTGGGAACAGGCCACCACCAGAAAGTAGAGATTGAGGAAGAACTTGAACTGCTGGTAGAGAACCTGAGAAGGCAGCAGAAGACGAGGATTCAGAGAGGTGAGTTAACATGTCAGCAAGCTGAGTCAGAGACGACGACAGCTGCCAAAGAAGACAAAGAGGATGCGGCAACAACAGAGCAGGCGGGATGAGTTACTGTACGTGTTCCAAGGTGGGAATAAGATACATGTTAATGCTGTTAACTTTACATTAACCCAGTGGAAACTCTGACACTTCGAGGACTTCTGTTTCAAACGGCACTCAGGGTTTCACGTGGCTCAGTCACTCGGTGCGACGTCGGTGGGTGCAGAATAAAGAAACAGCGCGAGGCAACCACGACTTATGATCACAATAACGAACGAGGAAGGAAAACGGGCCGACTTCCTTGAACCTCACATACCAAAGAGCCACCTGTGACTTTCTGCGGCTCTGTGCTAACGGGCCATCCATCAACAGGGATCCCTAAGCATCCTATTCATCTAAGGTCAAATTTTGAATAATGTTTGCAATAATGAGAGTCTAGCATGCAGTCACAGATTATCAGAGACAATGGGATCAATGGACGATGCTCTACAGTTAATGAACCCTCTGACCTTTAGGGAAAAATGCACACCGCTAAACTCAATTTGTGTGTATTTAATAATTCAAAGTGGAGGGAGAAAAACAGAGCCGTTTTGTTCGACATCGATGAGAATATCTACGTCTCTAATAGACAGTTGACATTTTATGGCCTGGGCCGAAGGCAGCCCTCTTAATCATGGAGCCATTTGGTTTTAATAAGTAAGTCTGATGGATCTCTAATGTCCCCTGCAGTGTAAACCCTTAACTTAATGACAGAACAGTTAACAATTAAAGCCAGTGCATGCTAGTGTGCTTTACATACTGTTAATCTGTGAAAAGATCAGCACAGTTCAGCTGGAAGGATGGATTTCCACTGCGGGTATTTCTTGTTCTTCAACTCACCCCAGGCACAAAGGTGAAGATGTTGTACTTCTGGTTTTTGATGGCGTTTTTGGGGTACTTCTCCTCACATTTCTCCGGGCAGCCAAGCCACACCGTCCGGGCCTTCAGCTCCTTCTTCCTCCGACATACGTGGGCCAGGCAGTCACAGCAGCTGAGAGGGGAACACATGATTAATCTGTGGTCTGGAAATAATGATGGAATTGTAAAAACTGCCTATTGCTTAATTTCCGAAAGTCTTTAAATCCTTACATTCCTTGTTTTCTACGACCAACACTCCAAAACCCAAAGAGATTTAATAAATGATCACATGAAGGCAAAGAAATGCAGCAAATCGATAACGATGAAGAAGCTCTAACCAGGGAGAAAAAAACAAAGAGCAACTGATCATCATCCTACAGTACTGATGTTATTTATATCCCTGGTTTGTCAGTGTTAATTAGATCTTCAAGGTGTCTTTTGACACAATTTTTATAGAGAAGTCCTTTGCTCTCTGCTCTTGAACGATCTGAAAAGGTTAGTATCTCCAGGAGGGAATTCCCCTCCTGATGCTGTGGGAGTCGGACACCTTCAGGATCGAATAAGCCGCGAAGCCTTAACCGTCAGACGTGCTGTACGCGTCTGGCAGAATATGATGCGTATTCGTCCTTGTCAGTTTTACCTCATGTTGACTCTTTCTAACATGCAAAGACCAGCGCTTTGTTGTGCCTTTGTTATTACTGTGATATCATCAAAGTTCTAAGAAGAGATTAGAGAGAGGAGATGGATTGTAGATTGACATTTACTTTTGAAAAAGTATTTGACTTTCTATCAACCTGCTAATGACTACATTGGGGTTTATCTGGCATATCTGATATCAAATGCAAACAGAGGTGTAGTGTGGGGGTAAATTACAATGAGAGCAGCTTGCATGACCTAAACTGGCACCTGGGGGCGAAAGAGGGGAGAGTGTCGGTGTATACCGTCATGCTGATCGACTTGGCTTTTCCACTTTTTAAGCAAGTTGGCAAAACATAAAACTAAATAAATCAACTTTGGTGAAAGTCTTGTTTGTATTGGCCTCGCCGTTCTCTGTCTCTGTGCACTCCGAGTCCAGTTTCATAAGAGCGATTATTTGAGCAAATGAATGCTATTCAAATAATATGCCATTTGAACAGTCAGGGCTTATTCAGTGTGAATTATTTGTGTTTTATAATCCCACACTAAGCACACATAAAATTACTGGAAAGCATCAAACTGGTCAGCTGTGAAAAATCCGATTTGTTCATTAGTGGGGGGATGGGGAGGGGGGATCAATATGCAGCTTCAGCTGGAGATGCACCACTGACAACAAAACGACGCCCAAAACAGAATATTCTATGAAATTCAGTAAATGTTACTTTTGGGCACTGAAGTGCTGCACAAACATTTGTTTATAAATGTTACACTTTACTGTTCCGGCATAAACAAACACTCTTCTCTTAGCCAGAAAGGAGCATCTTTAGAGGGCAAAAACCTGTCAAATTAATCATTAGCTGGATAAACCGCATCGTTCTGTTTGACGAAATCTTTTTGGACTGTTGGTGCGCATCGAGGAACTCGACCAAAAACATGCCCTTATCCTCTCTTTGCACTTCATGCACAACTACCGGTGCGTTAGAAATCCAAACTGATCATCGCGGCATACTCACTGACATTATACACCGCTCATACATTTACAGAATGACAAAACACTGACAACTTTCAGAGTGGTTAAAAGGACCAAATGGAAGCAGAGGAACTCACTGATCCACAGACAGAAAATGACGTGACTTTGCAGTGCAGCAGAGGAATTTATTCAGGTCTGAAATCAGTAAATATCTGTTTACTTTTCTCTAATACCTGACCTTGCAACCATTCATAGACTATGATTAACATGACTTTAACAGTAAAACTTGAACTGATACCCTGTGCTATTTATGTTTAGAGATCTTTTAACAGAATACATCATAAATCTTATTCAAGTTGTGTCATTATAGTAAGAAAATTATGTTTATCTAGTTTATATTGAAAACAACAAAGGACATCTCAGCAGTACGTGACAGAGTGGAGTAAAAACGTGCAGCAGAGGTAAAAAAATACAAGCAGAAACACTCCTGAGATTATTTTATCCTCACAGTTTTAGTTAATTCTTCTCGCGTAGGCCTGAACTGAAGCAGGGAGGAAAAGGTCCAGCTAAATGAGTCCAGACCGTGATTTCTTTGCGTCATCATGCACTGACGGCCAAGTCATTAAGTCGTAAAGACGGAAAAAACAGTATATTAAACAATGTAATGGTGTAGAAATACCTGCCGCAGAGAGTTTTCCATCCTCCCAGGAGGAACCAGCCGAGCCCTCTCCGGCTCTGATTGACTCTGGCCCGTGGCAGCGTCTGGTAGTCGCTCTCATCATTCTCAAAGCCTTCCTCCGACATCATCAGAGGCATCTCATCCAGGTTAGAGGGCTCATCTTCTAGAGAGTATCTGTGAGGGCAGAGTGCAGAAACATATGAAACGGAAACTGAACAGGGAACTGCATCAGACCGTGTTCAGCAGAACGCAGTATTTTAAATGAGGAGTGATAACATTTTCAGTGAATTATAGTCACTCATGATGACTTTCCATTTAAAATGTAATAAAACACTCGGCACTTTTGAAAAATTAGTCTACCCATTACAACACACTCCTCTTTTAATCTATATGGATGCTGAACTATACATGATCGACATACAGGCTGTGTGGTTAACTATGGACATTTTGTACCTGGTTGACGGTCAGGATTTAACAGTGAGAGAAAGCTCTTTGTAGCACCAGATGTGCAAAATCTGGTGAAAGGCTGAAGAGCAGCCAACATTAAACCTTGTTAGAAAAGTTGGCTCAGTTCCTTTATCACTAAGTACTGTAGAGCACATCTCCTATTCACATTATAAAGAAACACTGGAAACACTCTTGAGAGGCACATGTCTTATTCATGAGGCGCCTCGAAAGAATCAAGACGGTCTGTAGCCTGACAGAGAGAAACATGGGATCACAGTACTGGCTAAGTCACCGTAGCCAGTATTAGCTGCAAACTGACAACACAACAAAAAGAATGTATGTTACCAGAGACGTATCAAACACATCAAAGCTGAAAAAATAATCTTGAATGAAAATCTCTTACAATAATATTTAAGTCAAAAGGAAAAGTCTAAGATAGGCAGCTAAATGTGACAAATGCTGGAGAATACAATGAGTCGTGGGTATCAATGAGGATATCAGGTTTACTAAAAGAAGAGCTACTCTCTTGGTTACTGTAAAGTCAAGGCCCTTTCCCTTTCTGCTGGCATGAAGACAAGGCTGTACTATTCTCTAATGCAGAAACTTCACGTTGGTTGGTAAAAACAGGTGATAATTCACCGCTTGTTGTGGAATATTTATTGTTGAAAACCCAAATCTGGTGTTAACAGGGGATGAAGGAAGCTGCCTCCACCACTGCCAAAGCTGGTCACACTGATCCAGCACAATGAGCGTTTCAGACATTATAAAAACATGAACATTCATATGTGTTACATTTCAACAGACACCATCTCAAGACAGGACCAAAATGTCGCTGCCACGTAATGCTACATGCGACCAAGTGTGTCGAGTCTGTAAATGCCTTTTATTACCACTTGTTGAATGAAAATCCCACTCGAACAGAGAGAAATAAAAATCACAGGGGAATGATTTTCTACTCAGAGCACTTTCTGTACTCAGGACTCTGGTGTGAAGGTCTGAGCGGGTGGTAACTGCAGGTGTGGAGACTCGCTGAATGTTATGCTGATGACTGTTTTCATGTTTTCTGCACACAGGGTAGGAATCTGCACAAAGCCAAGGACTGATATCAACAATAACACCCTGCTTTTACATGTACAAAGAATTCAGAGAGAGCTGATTCACAACACAACAAATGAAGTATAACTAACTGAACAACAGAGGTGTAGGTGGGTAAAGGACTTTGCACTGACGTGAATTACTGCTGTTCAAATACAGTGTTTCTTACAGGTTAGTTATTTGCGGCATGGAGCTTTAACGTCCAACACTTGAAAGCTGACTGAGCAGAAACATCTCTGCATTTACACGTTAAAATGTAACTTTAATTTAATTGATTTTTTTTTATTTGATTCAACTGCAGCTGCACAATTCTGGGAAGGATTCGAATCAGACTGTTTGGGTGGAGGCTTAAGGGGCTGTAACAGTGACTTTAAATTTTGTGAACTCGTGGTTATCTGCAGTACAATAAATGTGTGGTCACGTCAAAGACTTGGAGACATAATCTCCTTAGTATGCAGATTACACGTATCCCACTCTCCACGTCCCTCCCTTCAAATTCCTCCTCTTCACACAAAAACAGTGACAGAAAGTTAAAACTAAAAACCAGTGAGACTAAAAAAAAAAGAAACCTGACATCAACAAAAAACTATCGTGGAAAATATGAAGAAAAAAAAAATCACAAGATTGCCATTGAAAAACCCATCAGAATCCAAAGAAATATTGAAATATTAAAATGAAATCATTTTTAAGTCTGTTTCATTTTTCAGTGCCAATACAAGAGTTTCAATGCCAATGCTTCCTTTTTCAGTTCAGGTTTGTTTTCGATGCCAAAACTTAAAGTCACTGCTTTAGCTCCACAGACGCAGATCGATCGATTGATGCACTGCCCAAAGAAACTTTTAAATGTATAAATTCTGGCCTGAAAGGTCACTCCGCTGTGTGTGAGTGACTGTCTCGTACCTACAAAAACACGGACGTGTGAACAAGCATGAAACTAGCGTCAACAGGATAATGATCTTAAGAGCAACCATCCACACTAGCTGCTAATCATGCCAACGATAAAACATGCAGCCTGACTTTCTGTTTCAGCTGAGAGCTCCTCCAACTTTAGTTTAAGGACCAGCCAGATAATATATCCTAGTAATTAATTGGGATTTAAGTCCTAAAACAGGACTTGTTATCTATCCTTGCACCATGTTAGCCTGAGTGGACTGTGACACGCCCAAAGTAAGGCTCTGCACTACTGTTACTGAGACAAACACTGGACAGCTTCAAGAGTTTATTCTGAATTTCCGCCTAAAAAAGTTTTAACAAAGTATGACTTCCACAAGATTCAGTTAAATTGCCAGCTACATTATTGTATTATGTCCTCCACTGTTGTCTGGATGAAACAGAAAAAAATATTTTGGAATTGTTTATGGGGAATAAAAATACTTGATTTAACTCCAAATCTGGAGCAGTAAACCCTCCATCTGATTTAGGAAGCAGTCTGTAAAAGCTCCCTTTCTGATCCTATCAGTTATATTTGCCCATATAAATATAGCTGTTATGATAGAACATAAATAGGTGGGGTGTCAGTTTTCCGGGAATGAGAAGATCAAGTGATTCACTTTCTGACATGACACACACAACACAATGTACTCTCATAAAAATCACACCGTACAGTAAACACATGCACAAAGAACAGCAACACACTCAGTGCTAAGGAACTTATGGTAACAAATTCCATTAAACTTAGCAAATTCCCAGAAGATGTTATTAGTGAAAACATGGGTTTAAAGACAGTTATGAAGCTCTTGTGCATAAATATTTTGCTGATCTTATTTTACAGAGTGACCTAATAGAGCAGCAGAGTTCAAACCACAAGACAGACCAGGATCTTTGAAGCAATGCATACGTTATTTCCACCAAGAGGATGCAGATTGTGGAAATAGCTCTGTAATTGAATCATGATTTGCTCCGATCTTACTGACCACTAAACTAATGGATCTCAGCTCGTGAAACTGGCTCCATTTGAACTCTTACACATCGTAGAATTACACTTAAATATGAGAGAAGAGTCTTCTCACAATAACACAAATTGAATACTCGGAAAGACGAATTAGGTGATGCAAACATTAAGTACTTTTTGACTTGTTGGATTTGGTTCCAAACTCTTGTGGCTTTGACCTCAGTAACCACTGTGTCTGAGGCAACGCATGAATCACCAGCAAACAGCAACTTTTCATCTTTGTGTTTCGTTTTCACACTGTTGGGACGCGCCAACAAAAGTACGCTAATAGTATTAGCCACAGTGTTTCTTGCTATAGGACTCCCACATCTGATTACATAATAACTCAACTCTCAACCCAGGGGAAACGTGGGCTGGTTTGCAAAAAGGTTTGCTGGCTCTCTGGTGCAGCACAGGCAGCGTTGCCAACAATTGCTTCCTGTGTCAGTGGAAAAGCTTTCTCAGTGTAGCTTCAAAAGCTTCAGGAGCACTGCTCTGGATCTGACCTCCACAGTGAGGTCAGTCAAGTCCCAATTAACTGTCACATGAATGTTATTCCTGAGAGCAAGAGAAAGGCACACAGGGCAGCACAGGCGTTTCCCTTGTAATCTAAGTTTGTACATCATGAGAATTCAAGAGGAGCTGCTTCAATGCAAAGCCAGTGGTGGGAGATTTATTTGTGATGTCAATTACACCAAGTCACTTAAACTATGTAAACAAAGAGGAACAACCTTCTACTTGGTCTAAAAGTACCTGGTCATGCGACTACTTCACTTCCTGTCCATTCCTGACCCTGAGGGCTTTATTAGCTCATCCTCGTCCAGTCTGAAAAATGAACAAGCTGGTGAATGACGACTACAGCATGCAACAATACTTTTAAGACATGTGTCCAACTTAGTTTAGACAGATAAGCTATCATGTGACTTCAAGTTAAATGCCGGGGGGACTGAGCAGTGCGATGGTCTACGTACGTCTGTTACTAACCTCTGCTAATGTACACTAAGTGGTTATGAAGGTTATTGTTTAGGACTCCGGAAAGCAGATTAAATGTTAGACGGATTTGTAGCTTTCTGGGCGCTAGAATGAGCAAACCAAGCGGTTGTCGAAGGAGAAACTGCAGCAGTGCTAGCAAAACAAGCTAACAGCCGCGACCCGCACACAGACACGGACCCCGGGAGCAAGCGAGGCAGCAAAATATGAACATTTTAGAATAAACTGGTGTTTCTTCAGTACGCGACCGAAGAAACAGCCCAGCTAGCTGGTTCTTACCTTGAAAGTCTGGCTGAGTTGAAATGCGGGGTTCTCCTCGAGTTCTTCCGCACCGGATTTAACGGGATACTGTCAGCCATCTTGGCTGGGCAGTACACATCCTGACGTCACGCTAAAAAAACCGTTTGGGATTTATGCTGCGTTCACTTACCATACCAAATATCGCAACTATAACCATCACGACCGTCAAGGAAGAACTGCGATGCGAGGTTTAAGGTTAGAAAGCACAGAAGAAGTATTTTCCATTTTCTCACCGTCACCGTGAGGCTGTAGCACATCGTAGCTCTTGGGTGACGGATTTATAACACTACGCAAAATAAACAAATAATGTGTCTTCTTAACAGAAGTAGGTATAGTTGAATGGAACAAAAGGGAGTGTGCCCTTTCCGGGACTCAGCGAAGGCAGCATAAGTGATCCATTCAAGTCATTTAAGATAAAACGAGACTGTGAAGTATTATACCGGGCGTTAATGAGAGTTTTATGTATGTATGTATGTATGTATATATGTTTATATGTATAGGTGTGTGTGTGTGTGTGTGTGTGTGTGTGTGTGTGTGTGTGTGTATTACAAACTTCTTCTGTGTGAAAACAAATTTAGTGCAGTTAAATATTGATACAGACCACATTGTCAACCTTCAGTCTTTTTCACATATAGTTAAAATAGTAAACCCACCCATTTTCTTATCAACAAATCTTCAGCTAACCACTTTGTTTTACTCTGTTTATTTTCCAAGTACCAGATAATATTCCAGATAAACCGGCATAATGACTTTTTAATTGGTGTGCGTCTCCCAAAATAATTTGCAGCAGCCATTTCCAAGAAGTCTCCATTAATCTGAAAAATTTCCACTTTCTTATGTGCTTCCGATAAATGATGAGGTAGTTTTTGAAGATGACCTGCCTGTATTCATCCTCTCACAGTGGAGATGGACTGCAGGATGTGCATGCGTTCATATGCATGATGATGTCCTGTGCATTATAAAGTTTGGGAGGAGATAATCTGAGAGAAAAAAAAAACAATAATGTATACAAAACTGATGGCACCAAAAAAAAAAAAAGCTCTAACGTAACTTTATTTTTTATTATTATTATTTTAATTATCTTTAATGGTGTGTTTTGGGATATGCTGCAGTTTTCGTGCACACCTACAACATGAGCATAAAAGATAGACAAGACACATAATTGTGTTAACAAATGCATTTTTGTTTGCGAGTGGACATCTGTGTCTTAAGTTGTTTGCAGAAAAAAGATCCTCACTTGCTTCCATAATGCAAGCGAGAGGTGAAGTTGGCAAAAGCAGTGACAGAGATGAAGCTAAATGAAATGAAAGAGCTCAGTCTACGTTGAACTTTTTACTCTGATGTCATTTCTATGAAGCAGTGTGTGACATAACACCAACACGAGTGAGTTCTCAGTGATGAACAGAGAGAGGTAGTGAATCAAACAGATTGTTCTAGTTTTTATTCAGTCCAACTGCTGCTTAAGAATGACAGATTCTTACCATAACATCGACAATAGCTCATTGCAACTGGTAATTGTGGGTATTCATGAGCATGTTTTGTGCTTTGCACCAGCTATCAGCACTGGGCAGCTGTCCGGAGGAGATAACAGACTCTTTGCATTATTGATTTGAACATATGTTGCCTTGTTCAGAGCAAACGCACTTCTCAGCACCGCAGGGATTCTCAGGTACAAGTTAAACAACTTATTTAATGTATAGAAAAAAAAAAAAAAATTCACAAATGACGGAAAAGTAAAATAGGAAAATGTGAATACCCTACTATCCTCTGTCAATTGATAAAAAGTTCTTTCTTAAGTCTATATATAATACATAAGAACAAACAAGGGGTTTTACAAATATTTTATCGTCCATAATAGATTGCATAAGTATCAAGTCACCATTCAGCTTTTTTCAATTGATTCCAATTTCTTTGCTGTCATCAATCAGCATAGAAAAATGTCTATTATTCCCCAGGTCCATGCCCGCCTTGGTTCGACTGGTTATTGGACTTCCTGCGGCGCTCACTCTGTCCATGCCTGCAGTCAGAGGGTGAAGCTGAGAGATGCCTCTGTTCTGAATCACTGAGATCTCATTGTTCTTCGTGGCCAGGCTGTTGGCGATAGCTGTCGCGTAGCGGTTCCAAAATCCAGGGTCTACATTCATCGCTCGAGCTGCCAGGTCCTTCTGAAACATCTCCCCAAACTTCACGGCCTCTCCGCTCAGCAGGGCCATGGGGTTCTCCACCGACAGCCGCCGGCCTCTCCTGGCTGGTGCGTTGTTCCACATGTGAGTTCCCATATGAACCTGAAAATGACAAATTAGACATTAGATTTGATGGATGATTTTATTTCAAAATACAGACATGTTGGAAGCATGGATGGTCCCAGTAAATACCAGGCTCTCACACCAAAAGAGGTGGCATTTTACTCTTCCTATAAAAGTATACTCTGCTGGGTTTTGAATGCTAATACTGATTTAGAGCTGAAAGGATTGGTTGATTTGTCAATTAGTCGACTACCAGAAATGATCAATGATCGATTAATCATTTGACTGATGTTTCCAAGTCAAAATGCCAAATATTTGCTGGTTCCAGCTTCTCAAATGAGAAGATTTCCTGCTTTTCTTTGTCTTGCGATTCTTTGCGATATTAAACTGAAAAATAAATATAAAGAATTTGAAGATCATGTAATTGATATTTTTGACTATTTTCTGCCATTATATAAAGAAAATTGGTTGATTAATGTTGAAAGTAATCAGCAGACTAATCTGATAACTTAAGAAAAATTAGTGTGAGTTGCAGCCGCACAGTGATTTTTTTTTTTTTTTTTTTTTTTAGAAAACTAAGTATTCAAAGCAGACATGCTATAGATATGCAAAAATTAACAAATGGAAAGTCTTGACAGTCTCCCTCAGATTTCTTTGTTGTTTCCTAGAAAAAGCCTAGAAATAAACATCATGAAGTGGAATTAAATTACAAACAGGGCGTTCTAAATTCCCGTTGAATCTGATGTGGATTTAGCACAGACTTTTATTTTGAAAGGTGCATGTCAACGCTTCAGCTGAAGGGAAATGTTCTGTGTTTAATGACACAGAACAGGAAGTTTAATGACAGTTTAAATTTAAAAACTGGCTTCATTTTCTCTTTTCAGTCTGGATTTTTCCCAGAGACACAGAGCAGATTCTTGAAAGAGAACCTGTTAGTCCCCCCCCCCCATCATCATGTGACAATATCCAATATTTCACAAAAGGCCACCAACAAAGCTATCACAACGGAGAAAAACACCCAGTCTACCTTCAGATTGCCTTTGGTGGTGAAAGCTCTGCCGCAGATGGAGCAGACGAACGGCTTCTCTCCGGTGTGAGTCCGCTCATGGATCTGCAGGGCGCTGGCCGACGAGAAGTTCTTCCCGCAGGCGTTGCAGTTGTGCTGCTTCGGGGTTCGGCGAGCAGGAGCTGGGCAGAGCAGGGAGGTCATCCCCGGGCTGCCGACTGACGCGTAAACGGGAGGGATGTGGACACTAAATGGTGGGTGCTGCCCTTCGGATGGGTTGTTCGACTGGCTGTGACCGTTCAGCTCAGTTTTTACGGTGCCTGATGATGTGCTGGTAACCAGGCTGGAAATGTTTTGACCTGCAGGGGAAATAGAAGCGCAGAGGTGAAGTTTTCCTCCCTTAAAATGTAACTATCAACCGATTAGATAACTTTAAAAGAATAAACAAAAATATGTGAGCAACACATTAAAGTTTAGTGGTTGTACCTCTTTCTCTGCTCAGTTGGAATGACATACAATAAGGAGCCTCCTCTTTCACACATGGCTTGCTGGCCTGTATTCCTGCAGCTGCTGATGCAGAGGTAGGAGACTCAGATTGCTCTGTCTTCACTGAGGCTGCCAAGGGCTCTTGGGATTCTGGCCTGTTGTTGCTCAGTGCAGGTGATTTGATCGTCATGCCCTCTGAGTTGCTCTGAACAGGAGACGCTGATACACGAGGTGAACAGGAGGATTCCGACACATTTGGGCTGTTAGCGCTGCAATTGTCCACCCTTTTCTCTGATAAAGAGTATTTAAAGTTGTCATTAAAACCATTTGTGAGGGATTTTATAGCAGAGGAGTGGTTTAGGTTTACAGTAGAGTCAATCATCTTCATTTGGTTCTCCAGAGCAGCTAGACTCGAAACAACGGCGAAGGACTTAGGAGAATTACAATCAGAGATGAAGGGTTTAGATGGATTTACACCTTCCTCCATGTTTTCTACCTCCTCTTCCTCTTCCTCGTTATCATCCTCCATTGAAATATCATCAATGAGGTCATTGCTATTGCTGCTGAGACTGTCAAAGTTCCTCTCGTTGACAGAGACGTCGTTGTCCATCTCCTGCAGCCGGTCCACCAGGGTTGAATCTGGAATCTGCCCGACCATGTGCATACGGATATGCTGCTGAAGGACAATGGCGTTGGTGAACTTCTTCTGGCAAATGGGACACGAGTGCTGCACTTGAACAGGGGGATTTTCTCTGTGAACGCCAATGTGAGCCTTCAGGTTGCCTTTGGTGGTGAAAGCCCTGCCGCACACTTTACATTTAAAGGGCCTCTCCCCGGTGTGAATGCGGTAGTGCATCTTTAGCGCGCTCTGACAGCTGAGGACGCGGTGACAAAGGACGCACTGGTTGGGGTCTGTGATCTTTTTGTCAATGTTCTCCACCAGCTGCTGGAGCTTTGAGGTTTCAGATGCTTGCATAGAGTCCAGGAGGCCACCGCATGGGAATTTAGTTTCATCTGAGTTGAGCGAGAGGGGTGGAGAGTTGGAGACAGGGGATGCAGAGGTGATGGGTTCAGGTGTGGTGGCCACAGATGGGAACACACTGCTGGTTGCCTCTGTTACTGGGTTGGCTCTCAGTCTAAGGGAGCAGTTTTGGGGCAGGTGTACCCCCTCTGTTTTCAGTGTATTGGATGCTTCCGTCTCACGGTTAGACTGTGGGGACTCTGAAACAGGAGAGACATGAGCCTCACTGCCTCTGTGGTTAGGTGACAAAGATACACATTCAAAAGGAGCTGGCTGGTAGGGAGATTTAACGGATGGTGTTACACTTACAGGGTCATTTGAGCCTCCGATACTGGTAATAGTGGAGGAAAGCGGAAGACCCATAGTGGCTGGCAGAGCTGCTACAACAGGCTTGCTATCCAGCCATGAGGAGACCGGTTTTTCAGGAGGGATGGACATTCCATAGGGAATCCCAGTACTTGTTGGCACATTGTCTAGATATTCTGGCACTGGGTAGGGGTTCATCTGAACATGAGGATACTTCTCTTTATGCCTTTGGAAGTGCACCTTTAAGTTCCCTTTTGTGGAAAAGCGATTGCCGCAGATGTTGCATTTGAAGGGCCGCTCTCCTGTATGGGAGCGCAGGTGGATCTGCAGAGCGCTGTCGCTGCCAAACACTTTGGCACAAAACCTGCATTTATGCTTGAAGAAGGGCTCCTCTGGGCTGGGCTTCGTTTCGAACAAGGACACGCTTGGAAGTTTCCCTTTCCTGTGCTTCATCAGAGCTGCAAGAGGGTCAAGTGCATTAGCTGTGGCGGCAATGCTAGCCAAGGGATTGGGGAAAATGACGCTGCTGGGGGGGCTCTGAGGTAGAAATGGCAGGCTGGAGGATGAGCTGAGGAGGCTGCTGTGGCCCAGGGAAAGTGGGCTGGAGGAGCTCAGTGTCTGAGTACAGCTAATGCTGCTGGTGTGTGAGCCTGTGTAAGGCGGTAGTAATGTGGAGATGCTGCTGCTGCTGCTGCTGCTGGACAGAGATTGGATTGAATTTTCGGAGGAGGCTGAGGTACATGCTACATCTCTAAAGGTGGATTGCCCACATACAGTTTGTGAGGGGGGACTTTGTGACTTTTCGAGCACAGAGGTCAAAGAAACAGCAGCCTGTCCATTGATGGTCGAGGGCATCGTTCCTGACAGTGGCAGGATGGGAGGAGGGACGATGCCTTGAGAAGGGAATGGGTTCGGTGCCAGAGACAGAGATCTGGACACCGGATTTAACGCTGCCTGTGTTGGTTGTCTGTTCATGATGGCTACCTGGCTGCAGATCTGCTCAATAAGTTGCAGCTGGTGGACCTGTTGTTGCTGCAGAGCCAGCAGGTGCTCCAGGATCACTGGGATGGCTGCTGAAGCTGCCTTCCCTCCAGTACCGCAGCTGTTGATCCCCTGGGAGAACTGGGCAACAGCCACCCTGGTGCTGTGAAGGATCTCTAACGTCACGTTTGTGCTCGGCATGCTGTAGCTGCCAGCAGCTGACATCTGGGGGGAAGTGGACTCAGCTGAATCTGGAGGCTGAGGGCTGGAGGTTGTGATGTATTTGTCCTGCGATCGATGCTCGAGCTCCATGGCTTCTTCCCGCTCTGCGCCTTCCTCTAAATTATCCAGACTGTCATTGTCATTCACCAGCGTCTCTCCCAGCTCGAAGCCAGCGTCCGCGGACTCCGCTGCAGACGAGTCACAGGACGCCACACTTGGAACCGGAGAGGGTCCGATAGAAGGTTCCTCAGGAACTGGCATCCGCTCGTTGTCTTTCACTATCAGCACCAAGGGATCCTCAGTGCAGACTTTCTGATGCTCGCTCAGTTCAGTCCAAGTGAAGAACTCAGCACAGCATTTGTCACAGATGTGTGTTTCCTCACTGCCTCCACTGGTCTGCTCTCTCTCCATGCCCTCCACGAGGCCTGAAAGTGTGAAAAAAGACGATGTTAAGGACGCAAAAAATCATCATTTATTGTCCTGACATTTCACCAGAGGGACACATTTTCCTCCATCACATTGTAGTTAATCCCCCCCTGCCCCCCGCCACACACACTCACACACACACTCACACACAGCAGTGAGGCCATCTTTCTGAACTCACGCTGTGTGGACGAGCATTGTTCAAAGCCACTGAACTTAAACTTCCACAGGAGATCTCAAAGTGTCCAAAGATAACAAACGCGTCAATCTGAATTACGAGGTTTTCATGAAACGATGCAAAACACGATCTAGAAAACAGACCAACTGATGTAAAAGATTTCTATATTTCACCCAATGCGAGAGTTCTAACTGCAAAAAGTCGTGCATTTTTTTCTATTTATATCTGAGATGAGATCATAGAGAAGATAAAGTGTAATCTATCTAAATGTTTGCAGCTGTTAAGCTCAGTTGTATAATTGTTGTTTTGTGATTTTAATCTTATGATTCGGTTCAAAGGTTTGAAACTCACACCTCCTGTTTTCAGATGCTAATCATCTTTACGAAAAATCAATAAAGCTCAATGGAGTTTTCTGACCTGTCAATTGTGCATTCAGACAGATAATGAAATTCCATACAGTACATTGATTTTTTTGGGCATTCGTACATGTCAGTAAAGTGTTTCAACTGCACTTCCCACATCTTGTTCAAAAACCTGAAGTTTAGTCAGATCGTGTGAAGTCAGCTGACAACTGATTTAACTGCGAACTCTTGATGATGTGTATTTTTATGCAGTAAATTGCAACCATTTAATACGTTACGCGTTATGTATTACTGATTGTGCTCAGATCCTGATAAACTTAGATGTATTTTCCTAATTGCAGAAGAACACAACTGTGACTCTGTAGCTACAACACCAGGCTATTTATAGTGTATTAATTTTAATAATAGACCCTCATAACAACAAAGCTCCAACAGAAAACATAATGCTGTTTCTATTAAATACCTAAAATGAAATATGCAAAGTTTGGCACTTTTATATGTAATCAAGCTCTGAATTTATAGGAAAATAAAAGCAACCAATAAAAGACCCAGAACATCCTGATGTGGTAAATAATATGGATTCGTTCGTTGTTCTTATTTCTAACTCGTTTGGAACTTTAATGTCAATCCACTGTTTCTTTTCTAATTAAATGATTCCATTTGCTTATAGCTGTAAAATAATTCTCTATACAACACGAATCACACAGCTGACACTAAAAGTCTCTTTTCCTTCTGTTTGACAGTGATTTTGACATCATTTCCTCCTTTTTGTCCTCTTTCAGTAGCTGCTACGTGACGTCCTTTGAGAAAAGATTTTGCTCTTTAGAATCACTGTTGCATCTGTTCAGGCTTTGGCCCATTAGGAAACAGACAGTGATACCAGATGGAAAGATTTGGAGAAATCAATAGTAAATTATTGTTACATACACTCGAGCTTCCCTACACCAATTTAGAAATAAGAATCTAAAAAGCAACAAAGGCAGCAAGATGGATATTATAAGGTTTGGGTTTAAGATTTTTCCAACATTTTGTTTGCAATAATTTACTGATTTGATGAAAAATAATTTTCTTTCTGCCGCATAATTATGAATCGTGTGTGTGCGCGTGTCTGAGTGTGTGTGGCCGACATATGTGCAGCACCTTTGTCCTTTAACACAACAAAGGTGGACATAAAACAATTTAAACACGGGTGTGTGTGTATGTGCACGTAGTTTGCGTGTGTGTGTGTGTGTCTATTTCCAAGTGCAGTCAATACACTCCAATTATCACTATGTTTCACCACCTGAAAGAATGAGTCCCAGTGTGCTCAAGCTAAACACAGACTGAGACGTCTGGTGTATTTACAATTATACCAGCACGTTCAGCAAATCCTCCTGCAAACACACGGTGCAATCTCTGTATTAATGAGCGCTACGTTTGTTAATGCATTACAGGCTTTAGCTTCCCATTGTCTCACATCTGAGATAATAAAAACTGATTTTAAGTTTTTTTCAGTTTAGACAAGACGCGTGCAACCACAGTTGAGTGAGTAAAACCTATTTAAAAGTCAAGCTCGTCAGTAAATAATCAGAGTCGCTGGCTCACCAGGTGGGTGGTCTGAAGATCACCAAGGCGATTCAGCAAACACAGGCGCGAAAACACTTTCACTGTTTCAGCTCAGGATTTTCTCTGCACTTTTTTGTAAGATTTACTTCCAGAAAAAACAAAGACAGGATCAGTGTGGATTTAAAGCTCGGAATATATTTCCAGATATAATAACACTCAGAGAAATGTATTTTAAAATGCCGCTCTCACTCAATCCGTTTCGTCAGGAGCAGAAAACAGATTTATGTCTGTTTCTTGGGGGGGAAAAAGAAAAAATCGTGAAGCTGCAGCTGAAAAGCAAACAGGCTCTCAGCTCAGCGGTAATGCCTCTTTGCCTCGCGGTGTGACCTCTGGGCTGCAGAGGTCAACGGTTCAGATGTACTAATTGTATTATGATCCAGACATGCAGCACTTGGCCCTCGCAGGGTGAGGCTGACAAAGGTTAAGTCAGCAGGCTCAATCAAAGCCCATCTCAGAGTGGCGGAGCCCCCCCGCCTGGCTGCAGGGCTGTGGGAGGGCCTCCTCCACGCTCGACACCTTTTCACAGTCACAAATAATAATAAAGTGACACAAAATTTTACTGAGAAACGTGGAACAAGTGCTGTGACGAGGACGATTTGAATTAAGGCGTGAAACTGGCTTGGTCTTTTGCAGGCCTTTCGATTTTGAGGCTGCTCCAACAAACAAAGTTGATGCTGAGAAAAATAAATACACACATGGGAAATAAGTCATATTACATTTGATCATTTTGGATTAATGGCAGGACGTGAAGCCAAGATCAGATTAAGAGACCATGTGCAAAATTCAATTCAAAATTCAATTTTGGATGAACACACGTCCAACAATTTGAAGGTAAATTGGTGGTTAAAATAGTGGAGCTGATATGAGTTCGTGCTCAGCTGTTAGAGTTGTTCCTTCACGTACAGGACGGAAAGTTAAATTGTTTAATGAAATGTTAAAATAGTTAGAAATGACTTTAGGCTTCTGGTGTATCGTCACACAAACGTGGAATTGATGAAAAAGTGAGTTCTCGTCACAAATAATATGTACAAGGCTGATTATTTTTAACTATTATTTAATACACTCCTGGCAAAATGTAAAGATTAAGAAATACTTGATGTTGAGATCCATTTAATCTATTTTGCTATTCATATTCTTTATGAAATAACTGGTCCAGAAAATATCGGACATGTGAATTAAGCATTAAAAAACACTAAAATATAGAAATTCCCATACATGTAAAAGCATGATCATACAAGTCATTTGGTCAAGGCCACATTTCAGAATATTTTCTCCTACTTTATGGTGTAAATGTTTTATGTTGAAATGTGAAAGTTTTAGTTGTTGACAGGAAGGCCTCGAGGCAAAAACAGAGAAAAACTCAAACGTAATCTGCAGAAAAAACCCAATAAAATAAAATAAATCATCTAATTCTGTACTGCAGCTCACATCAGGCCCTGTTTCTGCTAAACTGTTGAAACATAAATGAAATAAAACGTGAAAATAGCTTTGATTTGGTTTCATTCATAAGATCTTCCATCGTTTCCAGCCTGCTGTTTACACTATATTCCGCACTGTGTCAACATGGATGTGATTTTTGATAAAACATTAAAAAACAATTAAAATATGCACTATTAAATTTCCTTCTCGCGACCAGGTTATGAACTTTTTTGAACTTTTTTAGAATAACAAGGTTTTTTAATTGGAAAACCTAATGCTAAATACTGTTAAATATAAATACTTAAGAGTCAGACAGAGGCAGGTAATTTGCGAACAGCTTGTCCCCCTTTTGAAAATATTTTCCGACATAAAGCCACCATCACTGTCAGTTTTGTCACACTCCTGGACATGAAGCCGCTTAAATGCAGCTGTTCTTTAACGATACTTGTCCCTGTTTCTGCCGGGTGGTCCATTAACAGCTGCTGAAGAAAACCCAGTGAAAGTGTTTTAAAGCCTCCCGGAAACCTACCATTGTTGCAGAGGAGTCCGGTCTGCGTCGCCTCTTCGTCGGACCTGAGGTGCTGCGGTTTGGCTTGTTTGCGGCGGGACATGTTGATCTTTCACTGCGACTCGCTGCTGCCTTTCGCCGACTCATCTACAAGCAGCGAATGGGACCCTTCAGAGGGAGCGGGGTCGGTGAAATAAGCGAACGGTGGCTGGTGTTGATGCCCGTGTGCAGATTGCGCATGTCAGTGTGATTGTGATGGAGGAAGGATAACGCTTTTACGACTCTTGCTGCCCTTCAGTGGGTGATTGGCTGCGGTCCAGTCAACTCACGCTAGATATGGAAATGAGGGATGGGGTTTAATAATAATTAGTTCACTTCCTGTCCCGTGTGCGGCAGCTTTTACGCACAACTCCGAGCGGCTCCAACATGGTTTAGTCCGACCTCAGCTGCTGTGAGCGTCTCATGCGTTTTGGAGACGTCTCGGGTTTAACTTTGAGGCCAAATGCTGCTCATCGGTATCGTCCGTTTAGGTTTAGGGGTGACTTGTTTCCTTTTTGAGCTCCTGGATGAGTTTGTGTCAGAAGCTCCGGTTTGCGCTGACCTCTCAGGCTGTGGATGGATGGATGTCCCGACTGAGTCTTTCGCCTTACGCACACTTAAGAAAGCGGAACAACACTAGCAAGAGCAGTTATCCCTCCACGAGAAGATAGGAGTCTCCTAAAACAGCGTAAAGTCCACAATCGACGGGTTAGAAAGCGTAATTCTTGCGTAAAAGGCGAAAACCCCTGCAGGCGAGATATCGGTGGGTTAAATACGTGCGTAAAGTTTAACTTGTGCGTAAAAATCACGCTCAGGTCGCAGGTAGGTCCGATCTCAAGCTAGTGGCTGTCGGAAGTGAGACTCCCTGGTTTGTCCGAGGCACCGGCGCTCTCCTTGTTGCCTCCGCCTCCGGCCCATCATAATGCCCCTCAGCCGGCTGCGATAGGCTACTGCCAGGATACCACAGGAGGTGTTGGAGCCCTTGCTTCATTTGTTGCGACCTCCCACAATTTGGCGCCATTATAAACTGAAAATGTCTCTATGCTGGAAAAGAAATCTCCCTTTGAGTGATGATCAGGGATGTGTGGAGGGTGAACCCACCTGAACTTTGCTTATAAGCTTATGGGCGTTGAAAGAAAAATAAAACAGGCTGACTGGACTTCAATTTTTTTAGTTTTGATTTAGGTTTTGGTGGTTGGTTGACAAAGAATCACCAACCACACGTCACAACCTTAAATAAAAGCTCTTTATTTGTCAGTACAGCTATCACTAATAGATAAAAATGGTCAATGAAGCCAAATATCGGAGATGGAGCGTATAATAAAATCTGTTTTGAAGTTACTGTTTGATCCTTCCCTTCTACAGACTCTAAGCCAGGAGAAGAATGACGCACACCGAATTGAGGCTGTAATCCCTTTTCACCAAGCATTGTCCCAAAACTTGTAATTATGTGGTTTTAAAAGATGCAGCTGGGGGAGGACAGAATCAGCTGTTGATAATTGCAAGTACTACACAACAGCCTGGTATTGATCGGCATGTCTCCTATTCCCCTGCTATGGAGAGATAAGGAGGCCCCACTCCTGCCGGAATATAATTTCTTCTGACCTATCAGGTTTCTACAGACTTATGATGAATAGCCAGAGTGGCCGAGAGCGCTTATCTGGAAATTCAACCCTACTTGATTCGATATTGATTCTTTGTAACCAGCGTCAGCACACAAAATCAAACTACCTACCACTTGACCATGATGTCTTCCAGATTCTAACTTGGCCTCCACCAGCGCAGACTGCACTCACAGCCTGAAGCACCGCAGCAATTATTGTGGACGGAGGAACAAACGTCCAAACTGCATCTGGATGAGGCCAATTCAAGTTAAATAAATCATGCTCAATGATAAATGACTCTACATAGAACTTTTAATTCTGTCAGTGCTGCAGGAGGTGAATGAATGGATGAAATCATGGCAAATACAGACAAGATATATAGTCATACTGGAAAATAGATATGAAATACAGGAGTTGTACACAGTAACATGCAACAAATACTAGCACTGCAAAGCTTAAACTGTTTAGCTTTTGTCAGCAGTGAGGCAGAAACATTTTTCTTTCTTTCTTTCTTTGTTTTTTTTTTTTTTCCCCTGGTTTGGTTGGAAAATGACTAAGTTGCCTTCCAGTTACACAACTAATCATCTCCAGAGTCTGAAAAAGTGACTGAATGTCTTACTTTCATGTAAATAATGCAGAAATGCAAGCATAGATGTAACAAACAGGCATGTATATAGGCTGATATACAGATATATATTGTACAATGTTAATTTTATTGTATAAATTAATATCCCCCCAAAATTACATATACAACAGGATATAATGATGCAATGGAGCAGGAGGCCTACATTTCTAAATATAAGATGATGTAGTCAGTGATTATCCTTGCAAATTATTTCTACACCTGATTTTCACACACACAAAAAAAATTGCACACCTAATGGGTTTTTAAACCCCCCACATCTCCCAAAAACAGACCTCAGTGGAAGCTACAGGCCTGAATATAGGGTTAGTGCATACATCAACGTTATAGTGCATTGAACGTCCAGGTGTTTCTGTTATTTTGACCACCCTCTGGCCATCAGTCCACATCTCTGAAAGAAAAATGACAACTTGAAGTCTCACAAAATTCCAGTAGTTATTACATCATACAGGTGTTCATGGTATTTTGTCCACTTCACCAGGCGAAAATAACCAAACTTCACCAGGTGATAATAATTAATGGAAAAAAAAAAATTAACAATAAGTTTGCAAACACAGCTGCAGTTAAACAGTTTACTTTCTTACTTCCTGTCTGTGAGTACAAGCTTGCGTGTGAGTCACCTTCTGAGCAAGCGATTGTCACCAAGAATGAAGTATGCTGCCCATATTAAGCTGAAAATTGAGTCTGCAGAATCAGGAGCGCCAGTTTCCGTCCATATGAAGATTACAGTATCGCCTGTGATTTATAGCAGCTGAGTGCAGGAGCAGGTACGGCAGCGTCCTGTCAGCCGGTGCCAGCTGAGGAATGTGAGAGCTGCTTTACGGAGCGTGAGGCCTCAGATGGAGATATGACAAGCTAATAGGCCCTGACCCGCCGCCGAGGCCGACAGCAATCAGCTCGGAGAAAAATGTAAAGCTGTGCAGAGATATGTCAGCACGAAGACAAGACAAGAAGACTCTGAGACTCGTACGCCTTCAAACTGAGGTATTCACTGCGTAAGAGGAAAAAAATTCCACTGGAGTCTGTTTAGTCAACATCTGCATGTGAGGGTATGTGAGGGAAGTTTGGCCAAGATTATGCATTTAAAGAGTACATTTGATGCTCTTAAACCTCGCTGACCCGCCAGCGGATCAGCCATTACAAACTCATGCTGTGCAGCCAAACAATGTTCAAACACCAAGAACCTTATTTTAAATTCGAGTGGACATCCCAGAGTTTCCAGAGACAACAAATATGTCAGGTTAAATTGAGGGGAAACGTGTGTAAAATGTTGCATAATACATCTCGAGTATTTCCCGAATGTTTCTTGCAGAAACAGAATATACATGACTTTGGAATAAACTGATTTTTCAGCTGCTGAAGAGACTGAAGGGGAAATAAAAGGGCACAGCTGCAGTGAAAGGCGTCCACAGTGAGGTGACTTATCACAACTAACCAACAAACAACGAGTCTTGAGACCTAAAAATAGATGTTTTTTTCCATTGGCTTCTGACAGGATGACTGTGTCTGTAAGCGGCTTCCAAAGCGACACGACGCTGCTTCAAACAACCCTGATTCCAAAGAAGTTGGGACGCTGTGTGAAGCATAAATAAAACAAGCTGTGACAACTTGCTAATCCTGCTGACATGTGCTCAATAGAAAACAGTCCAAAGACAATATATTCAATGTTTGAGCTCATCAGCTTCATTGTTTTTTTTGTAAATATCTGCTTATTCTGAATCTGATGCAGCAACATGTTTCAAACACGTTGGGACAGGAGCAACTAAAGACTGAGAAAGGTGTAGAACGCTCCAAAAACACCTGTTCGGAACAGTCCACAGGTGTTTACCTGTCGAGGTTGATTGCTAACAGGTGATAGTATCATGATTGGGTTTGAAAGGGGCATCCTGGAAAGACTCAGCTGTTCACAAGCGAGGATGGAGCGAGGTTCACCGCTTTGTGAGCACATGATTGTATAAAGGAAATTAATACACAGGCTCAGCAACACTTTGTTTAACTGTTGTCAGTAAACACAGTTTGTCTGCAAATGACTGCGTTCTGTTTTAATTTAAGTTTTACACAGCGTCCCAACTTTTGGAGTGGGGGTTGTCGGAAAAAAGCCATTATTCGCACGACCGCAATCGTGTCATTTGTCAGGAAAACATGTTGTTTTACTCATGCTGTCAGTTCTCTTTTTTCAGGCAGCCTCTTTTTTTGTTGTTGTTTTGGGCAGACACCTTAGCACTGACCTTTTCAGATGTCATTTTTTAATGCTTTGAGCCAACCCATTATCCTTAAAAATTATTTTGACATCCAGCACACAGTTTACATCCACTGCCAGCGTAGGAGGCGGAGCTGCTTTTATGTAACGAGGCAGGATGTGTGGGTGTGGTTGTCAGAGTGGAGGGTGGGCGTATCTGACCTTCATGAGGGAGACGTTACATCCCATCAATCTAACAGCTAATGTTGGCTTTTCATAAACATAACCACAGTCATTCTCTCACTTTAACAATGCCATAGGTGTGATTACAGGTACTGCAGAGAGAACACATTTAAAAATCTTGGCACTGGTCTTTAAATAAATGTTCAAAATGAAAAAAAAAAATCCATTCAGCTCCATGGTTCAGAGGCGGCGGCTCAATTTTATGAGGGAATATCTCAAGATGTTGGCACATAAAATCAAAAGTATATGAATTGGTTGATACCGCCAATGTTGAGAAAACATGTTTTTAGTTTTGAAATTTTGTGTGAGCTAAGACTCTAAAGTATAATTTGCGAAGTTGAGTCAAATCCCAGAAATGACAGAGATTAAAAGCATCCAACAGTCAGAGGTGAAAGGTTGAAAGCCACAGGCTGCAGCTTCACATGAGGCTGCTGCTTCATTTGATTTACTTTTCAATGAAACCAACTGGATCATAACAATCTTTTAGCTGAAAATATCTCTCCTCTGGGGGGCTTCAGGGTGGCAGCCTGCTCAGCCCCCCACCACCTCCGCCGTGCTGCAGAATAGATCTAAAAGAATTACACTCACTCAGGCTGTTTCCTCATATAATCACACAAAAGGATTTTTCTTGAAAATGATCATAAATCACAGCCTGGATCAATACGCCGGGCCCTGGCTGCAGCAGCCTGATAACACAATCAATAGAGGGTATTTGGATTTTAATTAATACATGACGGCGCCTCAGCTCTGAAACGGTGAAATATGACCTCAACCCCTATTGAAATACGTCCTGCAGAACATCACATGCTGCAACTCATCAGACGTCGATGTGATCTGCTGCCCGGAGCCGCGAGACAGACGGGATGAAAGAAAAGGAGATAGTGGACATATATTTGTACAAGAAGAAGGAAAAACAAGACTCTACGGGCAAAGCTAGCAGCTCTGTGAGGCTCTACTTAGGCACAGTGGTGCTTTGAACTAAATGCTAACATTAGCATGAAAACATGCTCACAATGGCAGCAACAACAAACCGATGTTAAGGTTTGAATACTTCAATAATTCATGTCTTCTTTTATAGTTTGGCATCAGTATTTATGATTCTTTAAGATAAGTTTGTTGTTAAATTCGGTGAGTATGTTGAGAACATTTGGGAGTGATGTTCACCTTTTTAGCGTGCTAGCAGGCTAGCATTTGCTAATTAACACTAAACACAAAGTTGTGCTGAGCCTGATGGGAACGTCATTTGCTTTTCAGGTATTCGATCATAAACCAAACCAATGGACAACTTCAAACTGTGACCAGATGATGGCGCTTAAGGAAAAGTTAAGGGGTCAGAGTGCATCCAGAGGGAAACATGAACGTGTGGCGCAAATTTTAAATAATTCACTGCACATGCGTAATATGCTTCTGATATTTTGCATTAGATGCTGTTCATTTAAATCAATATTAAATTTTAATAAAGGCTGATGTTGGATCACCGCAGTCACTAGGATTCATCCTCTGGGGACCGTGAATGTCTGCACAAACTTTCTTGCCAATCCATTAAACAGATGTTGAAGTATTTCAGTCTGGACCAAACGAGTCATCCCGCTAACACGACCAAAAACAAGAGCCTGATCAGTCCAGTCCATCCTCACGTCCCTGCAGGGGGACCAGCAATTGTCAAAGCTGATATGGAAGCTCAGACAGGCTCCCTTGCAATATCCAAAACCTTCACTCAGCAGTTATTGCAGCTGAATGGGAGCAGGTCCTTCATCCCAAAACACAAAGCAAACGGGGAATAGACCAAAAAGAAATCAAAAGTGAACAAAGAGGGATTGAACAGAGAGCGGGGAGTGATAGACAGCACCGAGACAGGGCTGTTAGGTTATGTAGACCGAGGGCTGAGTGGCTGGGAAATTTCTGATCGCTTTAATTCACTACACCCAACCTGGCTCAGCTCTCTGCCCCTCTCTGCTTTTATCTAACACTGTGTTTCTGTATTGATTTTTTTTTTCTTTATCTTCAAGGCTGGATAAGAGGACAGAGAACTACGGCAGTGAGAGTGAATGGAGAACTTTCCTGAAGATTGCTGCTATTCTCCGGCTTATTGCCTCCTGTCCTTCATGGTTTCACATGACGTCCCGGGTGTCAGGATCGCCTTCGAGCTGTAAATGAGGAAGCTGATGATACAAGTGGACTGGGATCAAAAGGGAGGACACTGGCAAAGGTAGAGAGACACGGACTAAAAATTAAATGCATTTCTAAAAGTGTGTGATAACATGAAATCAGTGTAAATATTTGTTGGAGCACAGGTGAGAAAAGAGAATATTTCCTTCGGGGAACTGAAGTTTGGTTGTTTGAGGAAAAAAAGGTGTCGAGATAATCTCTCCCTTTAGAGCAGCATGAGAGAAACAGGAGCGCAGATTAAAACACCTCCTCAGCTGCTGTTTTCTTACACATAAAAGCTTCATAATGATGTGTTTGGGACTTTGTTGACGCGCAAGCTTGCATGACAACAAGCTAACGGCAAAAAGCTGCAAATTTCAGGAAAAAAAGGAAATTATTCCGTCTCACAAACTTGCCAATTACAACAATGGATGCAATAAAACAGTAGTTAATTACGACCTCTGAGTACCATCTGAGGCTGTGGAGGAAAACTCAGAATGTAGTCTCCTCCTTTCCATGAAATACACCAGACCCTGTTGAGCCGGAAAATCGTGCTTTCAGCAGCAGCGTTTTAGCTGAAAGTGTCAAATTTCTACTTAAATAAAGACTTTTCAGGCAAAACAAAAAGGAGATGGTCCTGAATGCACCAGCAGGACGCTTCTTTCCTATCCCAGAAACAATTAGACATCACAATTGTTTCGAATGAGAATGGACCGTTCCAGATCAAAGTGAAAGTAAGAAGCTGACTAACAAAGCAGACGATCCGCAGGGAGCCCTTTGTTTCATTTCTGGCTTTAACAGAAACAGCACTTCATATTAACTCTGACAAATAGTCTTCATCTGAGAAGCATTCAGAGGTTCCTCTGGAAGGGTTTGATGTTTCAGGGTTAAAGCGAAGAAATCCAGGATTCAACCTCAGCGTGTCTCCCGAAGCACCAATCTATGACTGTAAGTACAATTTTGAGGTAGTTAACTTGAGTATTTCCATTTTCTTCTACTTTATTCTTCTACTGAGCTGCGTTTCAGAGGCTTTATTTATTGGACTTACTTTACTGGAGTAAAACGTTTTGCCTCTGCGAAAGCATTGACGGGTAAATGCTGACGTGCAAACAGAATATCAAGGACACCTCTCTCATTTCATCAAGTCTGATCAGATAAACAACTAAAATACTGTGTTGCTTGTTGCTTTTTATTACCAAACCGACACTGGGAACAAAAGATGAGAACAAGGTAAAGACAAAAGATTCAAGTTAAAGCTCCTGAAAAATCCCTTAAAACTCTTAAATTAAGTAAAATTTTAAATCCTGAAAAAACCTTTTACATAGAGGTACCTTATGTAACAGGCAGAGTTACTTAGTGGACAAAGACCTTAAATAAAACTACATGAGCAACTCATAACACGATTCAAATGCCCAGAAACAGGCAAAACAAACTCCACCACCATTAAAACTTTTACTTTTGAAGTACTTTGCTGAGTAAAATTGTGAATGCATGACATTAACTTGTGATGGAGTACTGCAGAAGTACTTTTACTCATGTACAGTAAATGATCTGAATACATCTGGCACAAACACGCTGACGCCGTGGTCCTGCAGCCATCTGTGACACGTTGAAGCAACATGTGAAGGTTTTTGAGCCTCCTGGTCCAGCGAGGCTCTCAGTAGGAGACAGACAGAGGACAGAATAATGATTAGGAAACTCATCCCGAAGCACGCCAGGAGAAACGCAGCGCGCCCTCATAACCGGGACCAAAAGGCCAATAACTGCTGGGAACCACAGCCGAAATGTTGTCCTGCCACGTCATACGAGTCGGGAGCACAAAACCAAAGAAAGCAGTTTTCTGCATGACAACAGCCTCAAGCTCTCCCTGAAACTCCCGAAACATGAATGATGAGGTCACGCTCACTCACGTCTGTGCGAAGTTACACATCCTTGTGAAATCTGAAGTTAAAGCTCACAAAGATCCTGCAAACAAATAAAGGTGTTGTCTCCCACCCAGTAAACGAGCAGAGCCCCGCCACTGTCTCCATACAATGAAAAGCAGACGAGAAAAAAAAAAGAAAGAAACTAGAAGAGCCCAGACTGATTTTTATGTGAATGTTGACTAAGAATGGTCTCCATCTGTGTAAACCCACTCAAACAGTGACTTCCTGTGAGTAACAGTCTGAAGCCTGGAGCAAATCACTGATATTTATCATGCAAGATGGCACACATTCCCAGGGTTACAGTTTGACTGCTGCTGGTCTCCCTCTCTGGCTCAGGCCTTTTTTTTACCCCCAAAAGTACCAGGATCTGAGCTCCACAGTCATAGGTAAGCTTGTTTTCTCGTTCATTTTATTCGCTGAAGCCACAGCGAACATCCAGCAGTACGACAGACTGACAAACGGGTTTTAGTTTTTGCGTATGGGATTAAGAAGAAGAGCGACCGAGCTCGTACAACTCAGGTAATTCAATCACTTCGTTTGCCGGCTAAACTGAAATTTTGGAAAAATCTTTAAATTCCGATGCTTTCAGAACCTCGGTGATCAATTATTTGATCACTTCTGGAGTCTCCAGATTCTGCTAAACCTGTTAGCAATGTGCTAATAAAACAGGGAGACTATATGAAGGATTTATTGGCAAAAACAGATTTTATTTTCTTAAATCATATGTTTATTTTTTGGTGCATTAAAGGCCGTATCAGTCAACTAGTGTTGGTTTAATTCATCATCAGAATAGCTTCCATCTGTTTTTGCAAACTCTTCAATATAAACTTACTGATCTTGCAGTGAATATATATATTATATATGTATATATTTTACCTTTGGGTTATCTTTAGCAGGCTGCACTGCCTTGCAATGACAAGCCTGTGTTTTGTTCTACGTATAATGTTAATAAAGTCGCACTGAATTGATGCAAATATATTCCTGCTATATGCTGAATATGGTCTATAATTTATTTCTTCAACCTCATGCACGGAACATAAAAATGAAGACAAAAAGACAGTTTTCCCAGCGTCCCTGTTTGTGGAAATTTACAACCTTGTCTTATGTTTGTCACTGTTTATATTTCTCTCACGCTTCTGAAAGGAACACACAAAATGCTGCGTTTGTTTGATCGAGTTCAAAGTTACGTTCTTTAACTCCATCTGAACAAACCGAGGAGGCAGCAGACATAAACAGCATGACGGCTGCCCTTCATCCCTCCCATCCTCCCCTCTGTGGTATTAACATTTCTTATTGATGCCGTCCCAAATGTTAGAGCATCCTCATCCATCACCGCAGACGTGGAGGTGATGCATTTGTCTCCTTGTAAATGAATATCTTGGCATCACGGTAAACGTCTCATTTGTTGGCATTATTCTGGTTTTCTTCGGTTAAAGCTTTGAGATGTTCATGTTCTCTTTGAAAAGACACTTTGGTGCATTTTGCATGTTTTCCCTGTACGTAAATGCAATGTTTTTTAGAGCTGCCATCAACCTCAGCTGTCACCCCGGCTTCCCACGTATTAATGATGCAATAAAAGGCAGTACAGGAGGAGCAAGTCACGGGTAATTGCAAAGTCATGCTCCATAGGGTCGGCATGGTTTATTTGATTAACCTCTAGTGACAGGTCAGATGTTGGGAATATGTTTTTCAGCCAGATGATCATGGGTCATTTATGACCTCCTGCTGAAGGATAATCAATAGCTGGACAGACAGACAGCCGGGCAGCTGACAAAAGCTGTCATCAGGGTTATGTTTGTATTATGTCTGGTCCTGAGGCGTAGGAACTGGCAAATATCATGATACTGCCGAGGCTCGTTGACACTCTTCGACTGGGCTGGTGTTTATAGAGAAGTGACAGGGAGAGAGAAAGAAAGAAAGAAAGAAAGAAAGAAAGAAAGAAAGATTTTTCTCAAAGTGGTGCCTCGATTAAACCCAGTAAATGTTCCTGTTTCTACCTGCTTCACATCCTTGTTCTCTGCCACAAAATGGCAGCATGTGCGTCAAACAGTCCATTCAGAGCGAGGCGAGGGGAGGGGCAGGAGGGGGAGGGGGGCAGAGAGGAAAAACAAATGTCATGCGATGCAAACAGTAAAAAGAGTCCAATCTGCTTTACAGCAGTTTTACAGCACATCCTGGGCTGAGTCTCACTGGCTGCCTGCAGACAAACCCTCTCTCATATCCGGCCTGCTCGCTGCAGCCTCTCCAGCTCGCTGCCATACCTCACTGGCTGCTGCACTTTTAAACCACCACCCGCTTTGAGCTCCGCGTGCCTGTAAACAAATGCAATTTTGCATTTCCTGTAGTCTAGACACAAGTGAGGCAGTGCTGCAGCAGTACTCAAACATCGTCTGTGGAGGAAAAGAAAGATTTTACGTCTGTAAAACAACTGTTACAGATTTAATCCAAATGCTAACAAGTGTGAGGTATCTAACTCTTTTCATGAAGTCCACTAAAGAGAAGAATATTGTCAACAAGCATTAAACTGCACAGAGCTCTATTATTAAACTGATATCTGTCAAAGAGATGGAGATAAAAGCTTTTACACTGAGACAAATGAGTTCAAAACCTACCAAAAATTCCTTGGCAAATAACAAAAAGTCCTGAAAATCATAAAAATAACTAAAAATCCTGAAAATTGAAGAATCCATAATCTTTAAATCCTAAAAGCCAAAACATTTCTTAAACATCCTAAAAATTTTGCAGAAAACTAAAATTTCCCCCAAAATTCTAAACGAAAAACAAAAAATCCTAATTTAAAAACCCTAAAAATTTTAAAACAAAAAACAATAAGCTGAAATTCATGAAAATTTAGCAAAAATGTTGTTTGCACACGTTGCCTAAAAAAACTTTCAACAAAAAAGTTCAAATCCTGAAAGAAAAATTATAAACAGAAAATAGAAATCTTAAAAATCCCAAAAATACCAAAAACTTAAAAACCTGTTTTTTAAAAAAACTGAAAAATACAAAAAAAAAAACCTCTTTAAAAAAATTCTGAAAGTCCCTTAAAATCAATTCACAGATGAAGACCATGACAAAAAGCAAGCAAGTGGACTTTGAGTCCAGTCTCACACACACACACACACACACACACACACACACACACACACACGTCAACCTGTCGAAATCCAAAATATTTTACACACCACACCTCTTCTTACATAACATACTGTAGAGACTCTTTTTCATTTTTCCAGCCTGTTTAAAATTCATTTAGTCAGTGAACGCATCACGCCTTTGAAGTGCAACCGGTGTAATTTATCCAGCTACTGCTGAGACTGTCGGGTCTGTTCTGCAGCGCAGTCAAACGAGAACGAATCAAAGAGCCTTCGGAGAGACGATCATTGATTTAATCACATCATCAACTGCAGCCACTTCAGGGCCAAAGTAGCTAATCCATAACCAGCCAAACAGAATCACGCCAACGCCTGCAATCATAGCTAAATGGGGATCAGGAGGTGTCGCGCAGGATATCAGCTTCTATCACGCTCAGATGTGTTATGAAGTGTTTCAGCATCGATCAGGGATAACAACCACATGTCCATCGACCACGTAAGACATAACTGTATCGACAAGAGAATTAGAGGGATAATTGTTCCTCTGTCATCTGACTGGAACATGACATTCTCTGTGTGTGTGTATGTGTGTGTGTGTGTGTGTGTGTGTGTGTAACACTTTCTTGGACTTCAGGTGTCGCCTGTTGTCAGAAAGCCATTTACCTGCACTTAAAAACAGTCTTTAAATCAACGCGCGTCAGGAATCCAAGCTCATGTGAACGTGTGTGATTTTCAGAGGTGGATGAAGTACTCGGGTGTTTTACTTGGATAAAAGTACCAAACATTCTTGTAAGAATCTGTCATTTCAAGTGAAAATCCTTCATTCAGAATCCCTCCTGTGTAAAAGTACAGAAGTATTCTCGGTAAAAAGTAAAGTATCAAAAGTACTGATGCATTCATGCGCGTGTAGCTTTACTGCTGTAGTTGCATGAGGTGGAGCTAGTTTTACCCACTTTATATACAGCTGGGTTTTTCTATTCTGTGTTTCCCAACCTGAGGGTCGGGCCCCTCCACAGGGCCGCAAGATGCATTTTAGGAGTCATGTCAGTCAGTGAAAGGACTAACAGAGAAAAAGCAAAGTTGTGCAACATCTTAAGATATATCAGATAATTAGACTGTCATGTGTCTTTGGTGGACCTGCTAACAACTCACTGGAAACATGATGGGGGGGGGGGCTCCATCACACCAAGTTTTTTTGTAAGGGGTCACAAGCCAAAAAGGCTGAGGACCACTGCCTTAATTTTCATCAATATGTTGTATTTTAGGAAATAATGATTTGATTTTTATGTGAACTTTTAATCTGAAAAGCAGCTGTCGGGTAGATGTCGTGCAGCAGAAGAGTAAATAAACACAAATATTCAACAAGTACCTCAAAATAGAGCAAATGTACTTAGTTACTGTCCACCACTGCAAATGGCAAGTATTCCTCAAGCGTCTCAGGAAATAAGCAAATCAGAAACGTTGTCTCCCAAAACCTCCTCCAGAGTTTAAAGCCAAATATTATCGCAGTCATGTGACTGAAAGAGCTCAAAGTCTCATTAGTTTCTCAGGACGTCTGAAATGAAAAGAGGGAGAGAAAGCAGCTACTTCCTTTTTATCTGATATCTGGGCAGAAAAGACTTCTTTGGTTGCTCCTCTTGGGCGAAAAATACAGGCCTGGGAAAGCTTTGGGTTATTATTGGATGTCCACTCTAAAAGTATTTCCAAACAATCCAATGTTGTGCTCTAATAGAAATCTATGAATGCTTCTCAGGGGCGGAGGACAAAGCTACGGCGGGGCTGTACATCTGTGAGTTTAGAAACAAAGCTTTGTTTGTGAGCCTCAATCACTTGTGCTCATGAAAGCAGACACTTACTTGAAAAACTTTCTTTTTCTTTTAAGGGAGGGGGGCTGGGGGTGGGGGGGGTGGGGTGGGGGGGGAGAACACTCTAAACCTACATCCTGGTATAAATTTGCAAAACGCAATACAGGCCTGATTGTGTGTGGAGCAGACGCAGGATGCATACAAATAGAATCCCTTCTGAAATGTCCCCTTCCTTGCATGGCTCAGTGGCTAATGTACAATAAATCAACAAAAGGGGGCTTTAATACCGGCGGCGGGCAGGTCCGGGGTACTGTTATTTTATCTTTTTACAGTATTTAATTGGAAGTTTTCCCTGAAACATTACACCGCGCTTTCAAATGACTTTGCCCAAATCTAAGAGGAGATTGATAAGAATTTCTCTCCCTCCCTCCTCCTCTCTCCCTCCTCCTCCTCCTCCTCCTCCTCCTTTAAGTTTTTTTTTTTTTTTTTTTCCACCCCTTTGCCTTTCAGGAGAGAGCAAGTTTTTGCCGAAGGGAGACTAAAGTTACAAGTGTGTGGCATTTTGTGCAGGGAGAATGAAATCGGAGGCTTGGAGGGACGGATAAGGACAGGCTGGGAAAAAGGGAAGTTGGCAGTGGTAGCGGGTCAACAGCGCGCCTCAGAGCCTTACCCACTGCACCAGGTGTCCACTTAATTCAAATGATACTATTATTCATAGACAGAGGAAGAGTATTGAAACGGCCCCCCCTTTCCAAATCATTTGCAACTGAATACAGATATAATCCTGGAAATATAAGTCTCCATTAAGGCTATCCCATTTAGCAAACAAGGCTCCCATTGTGCAACATGTTGTGTGTATAAATCACAGTCTGAGAGAGAGCGAGAGAGGGGGAAAAGGACGAGGGAGAAAGTAAAACATTCAGCCCGAGACGAGATTTGAGAATGTCACTCAGTCACACGTGACAATTAGGAGCGTGTTTAACTTTCTGATTTTACGCCGCCGTTTGTCTTCTTCTCGGTTGATTCGTTATTTCAGTCTTTTTCGAGAGGGAGAAGAGGACAATTTCACATCTGTGCATCTTCTGGAAACCACACAGCTATTCTTCATAAAATATATTAATGTCATATGTGTTAAAATACAAGTTAGTCATTGACTTTTTTCTGCCATAAAGGCAACATTTCTTCCGATATCGTCCATATGCTTCTACTGTATTTCGACATGAATGTGTGTTACATTATGCTCCAGGAACAAAAACATGATCTGTGCTTTGACGAAGGCCTGCAGGCCTGAGAGCCACAAAACTCCACCAAACCAAAAAAAAAGGACAATGATAGAGCTTATTTTGCATTTAAAAAAAAAAAAGATAAAATATGATAAAGCTGAGTCCAAAACAGGAAACCTCTGACTGGAAACACTGTTGGATGCTCCCTTTGAAAACATTTTATTACGTTAGAAAAAGCCGTTTCAAGGCTGAATCTGCTCTTTGTCTGTCACAGGTGTGATAAAATAAAAACTAATGTAATAAAATAAAATTAAACTAAAATGTCAAATGGATCGTCCCGCCGTGCTGTGAGTTCTCAGGCAGCACAGACGTGTTTTAATACTCTCGTGTCTGTTGGAAATTCATATTGTGTGTTAATCTAAATAATATTCTTTTTTTATTTCTTTTGTGTGGGTATAAAATCTAGAAAAATGCATTATTTCTGGACTCAACCAGGCTGGTTTAGGTGTAAAACGAAGGGAAACGGTAAATAATATACACAAATCATTAAAATACACTGATTTAATTTTTTTTTTTTCTGGTATTATTAATAGAAAACCAAAGTCTCCTTTAGTTCAGTGCATCGTTTTTCACGTTTCTTCTCTGGACACTGATTTATCCACCCATGCACCTTCACTCCACCTTGTAGCTGCAGAGACTCATTTAACACCGCCAGAAACACATCAGCCCACCCAGACCTGATTCCCAGGTGTCTAAAACCAGTAATTCATTTCAGTGAAAGAAAAGGACGGGACGAGCTTCAGGAGCACGCAGCCCTGCTGGTTCTCGTGTTGCTCGGTACAGTACAGACACCAGGAGTTCATCTTCGGTCAGTGGATCAATCTAATCCTTCAGAGGAACCCGTGATGGAGCGACGCAATCATGCCAAACAAAGGCCACGCAGAGGTCTATTCCCCTCGCACAGGAACCCAAAGGTGAAAGGAGCGGCTACTTTATAAAAGCAGGCAATATCGAGCTCCTGATAACTTTCGCCCATCAGCGAGGGCCAATTCCAGTCCAGTCCTGAAGTATCCAGTGAACACAGCTTACTTTGACACTTCAAATAAACGTACATGAGGTAACGCTCATCCTCATACGACGCAAAATAAATCTCAAAGCATCAAATCATTTGATTTTCACTGTTAACTGTTGTTTTTTTCATAATTAACATTTGTTTTTAGTCACTTTATGCAAACTGACCAATGACCATCAGGACGCTCTGAGACTTGGCTTATCAATGATTGAAGCAATGTGAAAAGATTTCTTCCCAAAATGTGTCCTGTCAGATGTGTGAGGGAAACAATCCCATAATACTGGAATAAAGTCCTGCATGGTGACAACAAACTATGGCATGCACGGTAACTGGAAATAGATCTGTGACATCTGAAGAGACTCTTCTTGATTTTTGTCAGTCTACAGGGACGCTTATTATCCTATATTATTATTATTATTATTATTATTATTATTATTGATCTGATTTAAGATTATCGCGTCACTTCACTCTCAGTCTTATCTTAGCTTGTCGTTTCGTCATCTTTTGATTGTTGTCTTTTATATTGTGGACAGCTGACATGATTGGTCGATTAATTGACTAGTTGACGGGCAGAGAATGTAGCTTCATTAAAAGTTAAGTAATTGTTTTCATCATTGATCAAGCAAAAAATCCCTTTTTCCAGCTTCTGAATTGTGAGAATTTCCACGTGTTTGTCTGTTTTGTGTCATTTTAAGCCGAATATTTGTGGGTTTTGGACTGTTTCTCACACTAAACGAGCAATTTGAAGACACCATCTCTGAGAATGTGTGACAGGAGACTTTTTTTGTGTTTGATCTCGGTGAGCTGTACAAATAAAGGTTTTAATCAGTCAATCAGTCAGCTGAGATACAGGACTTTTTTCCACTCATCCAGTCATGTTGCTCTAACATTTCAAACATTACGGCTACATCAGATCGACATAAAGAGGCTCGTTGTACGTCCACGATATCTTCATAGCGTTGACATAAACCCTTATAAATTCCTCATTGGGTTTGGGCTTTTCATTATCAGTTTTCCAGACCTGTCTCCGTCTCTCCGTCTCTAAGCTGAAGTTCCCATGACCCGTCACAATACAGTGATGATGTATTCAAGCACTGATGTATGAAATTCGGGCAAATAAAAACCTTTGTCCTCCCACACTGGCTAATTATTTGACAGATTGGAGCCCTGTTGTGTGTGGATACTGTGAAGGAGCCCTCCGCCGCCCATCCCCCACCCAATAAAGAGGCCACTTGCAGAAAAAAATTCCTCTATAGCCACCCTTTTCTATTCTTTGTTAGAAGATTACATTTTTTCACCACATTTTGGAATGACAAAATGGGGGAGAACTGTGGGTTTTTTGGAGGGGGACCCTGTGTGCTCAGGCAGTGACAGAGGGGGCCAGGACAGCAGTCAGTGGCAGTTTAAAAAGATTTTCTCAAGCAGAAATATTTAATCTTCTCAGGGAAAATAAAGCAGAGAAAAAACAGAGGACAAAAAGAAGCTAATCATCCACAGGTCTCCCCCCCGGTCTTCCCCACTGCCTCCCTCCCCCCTCCCTCCCTCCCTCCCTCCCCATAGTTACAAAAAAAAAACAAAAAACGAGAGAGAAAAAGATTATGTAAGATTGATAGAATAAATCTGCATGTATAATTATGAATTATCCATGTTCTCATCGTCTGTGTGCTGCTGCTCCGTTCGTGAGACGTAATTCTTTTATGTCTGTTTTTGAGCACTGAAAAGTTAAACCAGTCAGGTCTTAGCATCACTTTCTCTGTACTCCTAATATCCCGTATTATTTGAAATTTTTTCTCCATTTCTCCATGTTCTCTCTCCAAACAGGGCACAGAAACAACTTTCCGGGCATACTTCTGTAAACGCTTAATTAGCAAAGCTGGAAGCTTCCAATTACTCTCTTAACGGAGCTCTGTTTGTTGTATTTGTATGTGTGGAAGGAGGATAATTATATGCACATCACATGCAGGTGCAAGGCTATTGGAAAACAGCAACGATGAGGAGGGTAGCACCTGCGCGCTGACTCCAAAACCGCAAATTTATTTAAATCCAAGACTGATCTTCATCAAGTTGATTTTATTTTTTAATGGTTTACAGCCATGAACTGTAACACTCTGATTGGCTCTTTGGTGACAGGTGAGGACAGTCAGTGTGCAGGTGTTCCTCTTTTTATTGATGCATTTGTGCTTTTTGAAATTGGTAATTGTATAATTGAAGTTGTTTGGGTCTTATTGTTGTAAATAGCATCCATGACAGATTCTGAATTTTGTGGCATTCTTTCTTTCTTTCTGGTACGAAAACCTGTAAGCGTATCTAAAATCTACATAACTGCATTATCTTAACTAATATGTTTATATTTGTTTTACTGTTATCTAACACCTGGTGCATTTAGCCATGGTGCTAGCTTAACAAATGCTCATCCAGCACTAGTGTTGCTTGCAGCTTTTGGTTTGTGATAGGTTTCGGATGTTGCCTAGCTTGTTGTTAGCTAGCTAATGACAAAGCTAACAATTTTTATACGTAACATCATTCAATGATTTTTTGTTCGCGTGACTCAAATAACAAATTTAACATGAAGAAACTTAACAAATGTTAATCAATTTATCAACAATTATTTAATTATTGCATGCAAATCAACTATATTAAAAACTTTGTATGCTATGTTAGCCAAACTAACATGCTAACATCAGCCAAGCTGTCATTTGATGAATTTAATCACTGTAACAGTTCAGCACCAGTATTGAAAGTATTATTACACTTATTACATGTTGTTTTTGTTTTTTTTCATTGGTTGGTTTTGTATGTTGCTTGCTAGCTAGCTAACTAATGTCAAAGCAAAAACACCATGAATGCGTAATGCAGTGGGAAAGGTCTCATGTCACGTAATTATTTCAGAAGTGTGAACTGAGTGCACGAGTGCAACTTCATACTTACGTTTACACCAATATTTATTTCTTTAAGTTTCTTAAAGGTTTAATCAGACATTCTGGCAATTTTTCCAGTTTGGTTAATTACCTCATATTGTGTTATTGTTGTTATATTCTGTTGCTTTGTGTTGTATTGTCTTGTGATTTCAGATGTTGTTGAGCCAGAACACAATCTGGCATCATACATCACACCCTCTCCGTGAGTAATATCACAGGCTCCACTTTTGGACACAACCTTGATGTTGTGGTCCTGAAGCTACCAGAGTTTATCCTCTTGGCATCTGGCTGCGAGGTACAGAGGACCAAGAGAAAGCATCTGTGGGGTCTCGTCCTCCTCCTCCTCCTCCTCCTCCTCCTCCTCCTCCTCCTCCTCCCCCCTCGTAGAGCTGAGGCTGGAGGAACCCTTGGCACCAGCCCAGTGAAGAGGTGGCTGGAGTATTAACCGCACAACTTCCCCCACGTAGAAGGTTAAAACCCTTTCACAGTTTCCTCCCTCCCTCCCTCTGCAGCAGCAGCAGCACAGAACATATGCTCTTTAAAAACATATGGTCAGCAACAAAACTTCAACTCTCTAAACAATGAAAACACTGAAAATGCCCACTTTGACCAAAAGTAGTGAATGTAATGATGCTCTTTTTTGACAAAATAAAGGCGATTAAAGGATCCGATGGCAAGCTGTGGTGATTTATCACGCACATATTGTCCCAATTAGCACGATTATGGCGATGGCGCAGGCTGCTTGACCTTCTAGTACCACCCTCATTTGTACTGTGTCAACGAAAAAACAGCTCCTAAATCACTGCTCCTCACTCCCCGGTCAAATTACCAGACACTATTTAAATCTATGAGCCCAAAGACACAGAAAAAAGACACAGTTAAGAGCGAACTTTCCAAATTTTTTGTGTGTTCCACTGCAGAACAACTGTAAGATAAATCTGAATAGCAACAGTAATAATAATTAAGAGATAAGAGTTGCATGTAAGAGCACCTGTAAAGCTAATTTTTCAAATTTCTCACTGCAGCCATTTTGTAGGAATAATTATGATTTTTTAATTATGTCAGATAAATCTCATCAGTAATTGTCTCACTTTAATGGTATTAATCAACTTTAATATTCCTTTGCTAGCAAACGTGGATTGGAGTAAAGACATGTGGTGCTGCAACTAAATTGCAGTGGTCGGAAAGATTTGTCATCGTAAAAGTCACAAGCATTATATTGAAAGTAGATACAAAGGAAAGTGTTGATACAAGATGGGCACTAAGCTGAAAATAGATACAAAATTTAGTTCATGTTAAGTACAAAGTAGACCAAAAAAATGAAAAGTAGATACACAGAATTGATACAAAGCAAATACAAATCATGGTGTAGATACAAAATTGATTTAAAAAAAAAAGAAGAAATTAGATACAAAGCAAAAAGGGGACACAAAGTCAATATCAAGTAGAATATATACAAAGAAGAAACAATGTTCAAAATGAATAGAAAGCAGAGACAAATGAGGAAGGACAAACGACACATAGAGCTGATCCAAAATTGGCACAAATCACATTCAGAAAGTAAACTGAAAATCAATGCAAAATGCAAAGTGGACACAAAGTTTTCAGAAAAAAAAACGAGATTTTTTTTCCCCCTGATGAGACATTGAGTGAGAGGAGGTAATCTGTGGGAAAAGTGATACGTGTACACTGTTTGCTGCTCTGATGACTCTGTTGACTGCAGGAACAATGACGCTCCTCACGCTCACTCGTGTATTGAAATTAATCTTTGCATGTTTTGTTTTGGCTAATGGCTGATGTGTCGGCTCGTATGTCTGTGTCACACCACTGGCCAAGGCAGCCTCCCAACAGGGCTTTTTGGGTGTGAGGGTGGCTGTAGGAGAGAGTTTGGAGTCGGGCGGTTTTCTGGGGGGGGTCAGGCTTCGAAGGGAGCACATGGAAATGAGACCCATTCATCCCTCTACCCATAACCCCCCCGATTGGCATATGGCATGGCATTGTCCTTGGCCGCTGAGCCAGAAGTGATGCAATTTGTTGGCATGTCCTGTCATTTCACAAACTACCCATCCCATTGAGGCCTCCAGAAAACAACAACAGAAGACATGGAAGGGCAGCCAACAGCTCAGCTTCTATGGACGCCCTGCCAGACTCACCCAAGAGGGAAATAAAAAAAATAACTCAGGTTCAAACACTCAGAGATTTACCAGTGCTCTTTCAGGTTTTTATTTTAGAACAATGATAAGAAAACATGTTGTTGAAAAATTTAATTTTGCAGATCGAGATAACATTAACATTTGCTGAAATACTGAACTTAAAAAGATTTTTTTAAAGTGGCAGTCAAATTACAAAAACTGAAAGACATTGAAATGTAGGTTGAAGTGTTGGTGATAAACTGAGCTGGAAGTGTCATTTGAAGTGGAGGTCCTGAAATGAACAAGTGCTCTCTGCACCTACACTTCAGGTGACTTTAAGTGGCTCTGCCTTTCAGTGCGTAAGATTAAAAAGTGTAAGTTAAAGTGTCAGCACTGAAAGCAGGTGAAGTGTATAGTGTCTGAACAGTTGATGTTGGAGTTAGACGAAGCCTGAAAGGGTTTCAAGTGTCCCTTAGAGTACTGAAAGGAGCTGATGTGTCAGTTGAATGTAAAGTGGTGACAGCAGTTGAATTGTCAGTGTTGTAGTTGAAACATTAGAAATAGTTGAAATTGTGATTAAAGTGGCAATTGAAGTCGAAGTTGAAGTATCAGTTGAAATGAATGTGCAGAAAGTAGCTGAAGATTCAGTTGGTCATAAACTCAAAGGGACTGAAAAGAGTCAAAGTGTCATTTTAAGAGTAAGAATTGAAAAGAGTTGAAGTGTGAGTTAAAGTGTAAGAATTGAAAGGAGTTGAAGTGTCAGTTGAAGAGTAAGAGATGGAAGCAGCTGAAGTGCCATTTGGCTGGAAACAGTAAAAGTTTTGAGATGTGTTTTTTCTGTTCAAGCACTCAAACATTTACCAACAGATTTTATATGAAACCAAAAAACATTTTAGCAGAAGCTGATGGTTAATGTAAATTAATTCATGCAACATACAATCAAGATGGGCTGATTTAAAAAAAAAAAAGTGTTTTTCTTTTTCACTCTGAGCCGAGGCTCGACCCCAAGCTGCCCAATGTTTAATTAACTCTCACAGACCTGATGGGGGGAGGAGGCTGAAATCTTCAAAGAATATGACTACTGCTTTGTGAAACATCAAATCCAGCTCCAGATCCTATTGTGCAGAGTTTGCTCATAGTTGACCTCACCTTCTGTTGGGATATCCTGTTGAAAGACACGGCCGGCTCGGACCGCCCAGACAAAGAGGATTTCCCTCCAGGGAAACTCTGAGCCGTCAGTGGGAGATGCTGCTGCTGCTGCTGCTGTTGTCATGTCTCTGATCTGTTCCTTATAAAAACTCAGGCCTGAAAAGGATCCACGGAGAGATTTGTTGTTGTTTTTTTCCTTTCGCAGGTTTGGCTGAAGATCTGTGAGCCCTGCGGAGAGGCTTCTATTGTTGCTTCTGCAGTGACATACTGCCTTTCATTCAACGCATCAATTTGTCTTTTCTTCTCACAGTAAATGTTTTCCACACTCGGCACAATCCGTTCGGACGTGCTTAAAACTTTTCAGTTAGGATCAAGCTAAATGACCACGATGGTGTTTATTTCTCTAATGTGGAGAATGCAAACCGGGAGTGTGTGTCTGCTGCCTCTGGTGGTGATGAGACACTCACAGCGTCTGACTGCTGGCAGGTTTAATGGTAATTACATAACTGTCTCCGTTTGCTGCAGGATCATCTCACATGTGCTGTAAATTCTTTTCCTATTATGTGATGTCTGAGAGAAAACAGATAGAAGCTGTATTAGATGACAGGTAGTCCGTGGAGAAATGATAAGCTCAACTGTCCCAAAGTATGAGGACTGTTGTTTTTCTGAAGGCAAAAATACAGTCGTTTGCTTTAAAATCTAGTAAGTAACTGCACTTTTAAAGGCAGGTGCAAATAAAATGCAGAATAAAAGTTTAAACATTGTTTGATGTGACGTTCATAACTTCAGAAATCACAGGGACAGATTAGAGGAATTATTGAAAATTGCTAAAAATACAGAGCATGAAAACAAATAAAACAGTTTTTTTTTTTTAATCCCTCACTGATAACAATTGTCAAGTTTTAGAGGTTTTTCACTGTCATGGAGAACTTCTGATATTTATGCTTCATGATGGATGTATGTTTAGGTGTAGTAAGGGGGATTTTGCCTTTAGCAGTGATGTTGTGATCACAGTGAATGTTATGCATCTGAACTACGACCACCACCCAACACGACAGACCCCCCCCTCCACCCTGTCAGTGTCTTTGCGTCAATAGAAAATATGAAACCTCTCGTTCGGCTTTCAAATGAAGCTTGTTGAGAAACACTTCAGGTGAACAGTCGCTGTTTGGTTTGGAAAAAAAAAAATAATTCACTTTGAATAATTTAACGCTGTCTGTCTTTACATCTCTCAATTAGACAGAAATAACACCAGAATCAGGCACCATCCATCTTTTCACTGACCAGTTGAACAGATACAAGGTTGAAAGGTGGAGGGGAGGAGGGGAGGAGGGTGGGGGAGGGTGGGGGAGGTTTGTCCACTTCCAGCCTTCAGATCACCGCTGGGTGAAGTGACGACGTCCCAGCAGGAGACGAACCCGGAGAGCTGATCTCCTGACAGCTGGGTCACACCACGACGAGCAGAGCCACATTTTTCAGGGTCAGCGGATCAGTTAGTGATCCCTCCTTTCCTTTCCTTTCCTTTCCTTTCCTTTCCTTTCCTTTCCTTTCCTTTCTGTCTGTTTCTTTTCCTTTCCTTTTTATTCCTCTCCTTACCTTTCCTTTTCTTGTTTCTTTCTTTTCTTACCTCCATTTACATTTCCTCTCCTGACAGTTTTTCCTATATTTTTTGTTCCTTCCCTTCCTTTAAATTCATTTCATTTAGTTTCTTTTCTTTTCTTTTCTTTTCTTTTCTTTTCTTTTCTTTTCTTTTCCCTTTTTTCCATCCTTTCCCATCTCTCTTAACTGACTTCACACACACCTTTAACTTAAGGTGAAACATGACTAATTAACTCATATTCTGAATAAATGTATTTCCTAAAAACTAAAAACCCAGCAGCTTCACTTTGGGATTAGCATTACTTAAATTCATGTTTTTCTGTACGTACAACTTGTTTTTTCCTCTGAATAAATAATAAAACGGGCCAAGACAGAGCGTCATATTCCTGCACATTTTTGACTGTGATCTTCAGGCCGTCTCTCTTCATCAATTAGGAAATGTGTTGGCATCGCAGGCAAAAGGCTTGAGTGATGCTGATGATGTCATTGATGCAACCCACAGTTTACAAATCACAACAAAATCATAAATCATCTCCCAGATGTCCCGCTCATTCGATTAACACGGCGTCCATATGGCTCACTGTAGTTTATCAATCAGCAGAATACGCAGGCCTCTGCTCCTCCGCTGAGACAGGCCTTAATGGAGAACACGCAGTAAAACATCAGCTCCTCAGGTTTTACACTTTCAAAGCGTCTGTTCGTACTGTTACGTTGCCAGAGCTGATATTTTCATCACCGCAGACTGTCATCTTTTATTTGTTTATCAGGTACCAGGGGTTGTTTTTTTTTTGTGTTTGTGTTTTGACACTTCTTCTATTCGCCTCCATTTTTTACTTTTATGAGAATCCAATTTGCAGACGCAGCCATTTGCATTTCCTGTAAAGTGGAGCTCTTAGCGACTGCTCAAAGCCTGATCTTCCAGGACTCTAAAGATAGCAGGAGGTTATGATAATTTCCCACACAATAAGCTGCTGCTGTGCAACATGAGCAGGCCTCAATGCTCCCTCTCTGCATATCAAAAACACCACCGCTTATGCACCGCACAACCGAACTCATCTCATCTCGCATCTGAAGACTCGTCCGACCATTATAGTTTTGAAAAAGATCTCAGAAATCATGCAAAAAATAATGAAGGGATTCCACGCCGCAGATATGAGCCGCGTGCACTAATTATCCCAACTGTTGTAAATGTATTCCGTCGTGTTTCAAGTTCACGCCATTGATTTTAGCGTTGCTCCCTCTCAATACCATTTCTTTTATGTCTGTCAGACCTCATGCATTAGTCTGTGGGTCTCATTTACATCCAGGTCTAAAGCTGCACAAATGACACGACAAAACCTTTGAAGTAGGTGAATATGATTTATTCATTTTAGTTTACCTTTTTTTTTTTTTTGCTAACTAGGTAGTCTTATTGAAATCAAGGACATTTTTTTTTTAAAGGAAATGATGGCAGCTCAGGACATATATACTAATATTATGATGGAGCAGAAGCAGCGGGATCGAAGTTTTATTTATATGGTACTTTTCAAAACAGAAGTTATGTGATTTACAGGAAGAAGAACAGGGAAATTAGAGATGGAGCTGACAGAAAAGTAAGTGTAGAAAAGAGTTTGTTCCAACTCGAACTCTTTCAAACAAAGCTCCACTGTGGCCGAACCTGTATTTCGTCGTCTCAATTAAGGATAAACTCATCAAACTTGAAGGTACAATTCTTTAAAATATTACTGACTTCCATTCAGAAGCAGAACCAGCCTGTAAAATAGCAGCTCAAGCGGTGGACAGCATAAAAAGGGCTTCTCCACTCAGTTTCCAGGTTTTCTGAGTATAAACTTCTACTCAAGCAAACTGCTTAATACAAACTGGAACGAGCCAAATATTCTATGTTGGCAATATTCATTAAAACATCGTTTTTACTGCTGACTGTTTGTTATTAGCTAAACATTTTTTATCTTTCTGTATGGTCTCTGTTTATTCTGTTCAATAACTGATCAGAAACTGATCAGCTGCAGCCAGTCAGTGACAAAAAATAAGATGATCTAATTTTGCTTTTGTTCTTTCTTTATTTTATAATTTCGAATATTTCTCCTTATGACAGTTTTTCATTGGCATTATTAGCACAGTTTGTCTTTGACCTCGCTCCTTCAGTTTAGTGTTTACCAACCTGGGGGTCGGGGCCCTTGAATGGGACATAAGATAAATATGAAGGGTTGTGAGAATTAAAAATTATTTTTGGGTTTTGTTTTGTGTTTGTATGTGAAGCCGTTCTCTGAGCTCTTTTCTTGTGACATATCATTTAATTCTTCAGACAACTAAATTTTTTTCAAATGAAGCAGTTCAATAAGGGAAACTCATCACTCCAACCAAACAAAACTACAGCCACGCACTCAGAGCCTCTGTGCATATTTTGAAGGGGGTTTTGACATTAAAACCCTTTGTGTGATTTGAAAATGAATGCCGTCTATACTTTTTCTACTTTTTCTTTAAGGATGTTGTAACCACATAAAAATCTACACACTGTTGCTTCGGAGCTACAGATTCAGAATATAAGAAAGAGTGGTACGTTGTCTTTATTCAAGGAGACGTATTAATGTATACATTTTCCTGTCACTTGCTAATTGGGCACATCGGAACACACAGAATTAATAACTCAATACAACAAAAGCTGCTATTCACTTTCCATCTGAATTCACTGGTGGATCTTCACCCGTTTCGGACTGAATGGCTGATGTATACGCCTCATTGTCAATTGAGTGTTGTCTGGTGGGTACTTGAAAATGCATTAACCTACAAACCAGGGGGAATAAGCCAGAGAGGTTCCGTGTAAAACCAGTGAACCCATTAAAAGGCCTGATCAGAGCGCTCTGTTTATGAGTGTCTCCACTTCATCCTAATGTAGCTTTTAGATGATGCTAATAGATCACAGGCCATTGTGATCAGACAAGGTAATGGACCTTTGTCACAGCTTGCTGAGTATGGCTTCAGGGCTGCACACACACACACACACACACACACGCACACACACACACACACACACACACACACATACTGAGACACCCATGGATGCACGCGCACACACGTTCACGTACTAACACCGAAACACATCTGCATACAAAAGAAACAGATAAACAGACATGCACACACAACCCCCCCTCCACATGCACACACACACACACACACACACACACAAACACACACACACAGACTAAAACAATGACCCTAATTAATAACGATTAGTCCTCTCTCAAACACACTCGCAAAATGTGCAAATGGAACAATAAATATAGCTCTTAAACATGGCTTTTACAAGTGAGCTGAAACAATCTCCACTAATCATTAGTAAACATCCCCCAGATTTGTCATTATGACTCTGCGAGGCGTGGAGAGGCAGATAAACCGGGGTCAGGTCTGGCACAGAGCACAGCTCGTCAAAGTTCGAAGTGAGAATCAAACAGCGCTCAAAGTCCAAATACAAACGGAGGCCAGACGCAGACAAAATCTGTTTAGTTTTATCCAGAGGAGGAAAATATGATCGTTTACTCGAGTACTGCACTGTTTTAAGTACAATTTAAGGCGCGTCCATTCGTGGAGTGTGTGTGTGTGTGTGTGTGTGTAAACAAATAAAATGTTGTTAGCAATATGATACATGCTAATTTTCCTATGCTGTATACTGGACAGTGTAATGTATGAAAAGCTGGCTTGGTACTCTGGAGAACCAGAGGGAGGGAGGGAGGTCGGTGGGCCTGTGCCCAGGGCTGAGTGGCTGTCCTTGGCTGTCCTCCTGTGTCCACACACCCCTGGGTGTGGAGGTGTGGTCACTCTCTCTCTCTCTCCCTCTCTCTCTCTTCTTAGCCTCCTCCATTAACACCCTCTTTGGTCCCTTTTCCTCTGTCATGATGTCTTAACTTAGACTACTGAGATCGAAGGAGGCCCCGTTCTCCCTGATACAAGTCAGTGTCGCATCAAAATGATTTTGAAGCTGCTATTTTAAGGTAAAGTAGTGCTTAATGCTGCTTTAATCTCATCCCCATTGGTTCTAAATTTCCCTTTTGAGAGCACTCACATTCTCTTTTATGAAATATTGAATGGTGTTCGGCCTTCAGGCCTCCTCTGATCTCTTATCAATGACACAACCTGAAAAAATCAAAATCATCTGAACTCTGCTGCACAGCCTGAGACTTTCGCTGTCACTGCTGAGAGCAGAGACGAAAGAGTCGGTCAGTTAGTGGAGCAGTCAGTCAGCAGAAAAATAAGTGACGGCTGTTCATTGATAATTTGTAATTCATCAAACAAATATGTTTTTGTCCAGCTTGTCAAACATTAAACTGTGATGCTTTTTGTTTGCTTTTATTATTAAGCTGAATATCTTTTGGATTTTGGACTCCAGGTCAGACAAAACAAGTGCTTTGAAGATGTCACCTGGACTCTGGGAGTTCATGATGAACATTTTTTACTGCTTTTTGACATTTGTTGGACTCACTGATCGTTAAACTAACGGGTTTAGACCGGAGTCAAAAGAAACAGTGAGACAACATAATGTGATTAAAATGAAAATGAAAACAAAACATGCACAAATGTCCCCAGTGTGGGAACAGAAAAGACAGTATGAATGAGTTCTGCTCATATGATTTTAATGAAACGGTTAAATGCATTGCATAAAACGAATAGTTCACCTTCATTGAAAAAAAAAAAAAAAAAAAAAAAAGCAGCTTTGATCCAAACACGAGCTGCACACTCTAAAATAATCTGTTGTCTTTCCCCCAAAATCACGTCCTCCATCAGTGACCCGACCATCAGAGCATCACTTCTGACAAACAGCTCATTGTTTTAGCCCAGAGAGACAGCGAGAGAGTGGTGATAGTGGTGATAATAGGGGACATAAAAAAATAATGATTAGCCTACTATGTAAATGGCAATTAAAGGACACTAAGTGCTGCAGGCGTTGTCCTTGCGTTTCACGGCTGGTTTTGATAGGAACACACCCAGCTGCTGAGAGCCTCTGGCCTCTGACACTCATTTGTCAAAATGAGGCAAAGGGGGGAAAAAATCTGGCACTCTGCATCAAATCAATTAAGAATAACGGAAAAAGTGATCAGTGATTAGCCTGGGTCTAACCTGCATGTATGCACCAAATGAGAACGACCGCAATCAAACTTTACTCTCTTTGCTTGTCCACAACTTTTGAGCCCACTCCACACGTCCTGAGCGAAACACTGATAAATGATGGAAACGGTCAGCAGAGTGCTGCGGTGTGCTGCTGGAAATGAGCATCATCAGTTTTACTTTAAGTCACAGGGTCGTGGGGGGGGGGGGGCAGCTCTGTCAGAGGAGCGGAGATGATGAGAGTGACGAGGAGAAGAAGAAGTAGAAGAAGAAGAAAGGAAAAGACAGCAGACAGCAGTGGAGGCACGGAGGTCGCCTAACTCTCAGGTATTTGTTTTGCAAGCAGCCAGTGCAAACCCAGCAGAGGGAGGCTGGGAATGATTTGCATAGAAGTGCGCTGCCACCTAGTGTTTAGAGTTTATATGCAAAACCACAGAAAGACAGCAGGTTCACGTCTCACTCCTTCACTGATGGAAGATAAAAAAAAAAAAAAGTGATTCAGAGGAGAGCAGATGTAAAACAATTAGATATGAGTGAAGGAGAGGGTTGAGCCATAAAGGTGGAACTAATTAATTTTAAAAAAGCTAGAAGACACAGGACTCAGAAAGGTCTTTTAATGCAGAAATTAAAGTTGAGGACAAATTAATCTTGAGCACAGATTTAATGGACCGTGTGAGACGTTTGAAGACCTTGAGAGCAAATGAATCTATTTCACTTTAAGTCTCGACTGAACGCAGAGTTACATTTGATTAACACACAGAGAACATGCTGTTTCACTCGCCCCTTTTGTCATAAGCAAAAAATTCACATGGTTTCGGTTTTGTTTGTCCAGACTGAGACATAGTCCGTCTGCCTCCACCCCGGTCGGTGGATGGAGTTTCATTTGTGGTGTTCAGAGCCCTGAAAATGTACATTTGAATAATTCACATCGTGCAAAAACTGTCTTTGGCCTCACTTGAAAGCATTAAAAGCAAACAGCAGGACTGCAGCATGAACATCGGTGGGATTATTTCTTCACAAGAAGCTTCTTCTTCTTGAAAATTGTTCACAATTTTGTTGATTTTTACTGCTTTGAGCTCCATGAAAAGTCCACATACGTCTCAAATCTCAAAACCTGTGCAAATAAAATCAAGGCTGCATGGCTGCACACCACCATCAGAGTAAGTCTGAATATTTTTGTTTGTTGATTTGGGTGAAAAAACCCCTCTAAGCTGTGACAGAAGGACCCCTCTGCATGTCAACACCCCATCAAACTGGCCCTCACACTTGACCTCTGGGTGAGGCAGGAAAGCGGTCTTTGTTCCCACCAGTCGGGACCAGTAATGAAGTGGCCCCGGCTCCTCCTGCGGCTCCTCTCTGATGGTCTCAGTGTGGACGGGAGCAGCGATCTGGATGTGAAGTCGCAGTTCATTTCATTTTTCAGCGGCGATGAGATCTCAGCCGTTATCTGATGAAATTGAACAACCATTACTAAGCGAATAAAGCTCTTTTGAGTGGCCCCGAACAGAAATCCAGCGCTCTTTGTCCGCCGTTTTGAATTCATTGGCCCCCTCTCAACAAGATGATAGGAATAATCTCGCCAAGTGAGATTGACAGTTCATTTCAGAAATCAATATTTACAATTTACTTCTTTCAAAGTTCATTCTGGGAGAGGGCTCCATATTATCCACCTCCCAAATAAGCTGATCATATCTCCGCCGGACCTGGAATGAGTTTCCTCCCCAAAATGTGTCGTTTTTTTTCTCCTCCTCCCGCTCTCTCCCTCTCAGAAATCAATGTCTGCGTTTGTGCGCTTTAATCTGGCCTCTGATGACAGTAAATCTTTATCTGTTTCTGGGCGAGCAGCAGTGAGCGGCTGACACCATTTCCCATCAGAACAAAGAGCCAGGCCTGTGTGGACTCTGGGAGATACATGGGGCTCTAATGTGGCTGGACATGTTTCAGCAGGGCCATTAATCAGAGAGGGTGACAGCCAGACCTGCTGTGCTTGTCTTCAGCCCCGAGAGCCGCACCTTTTCATCGGCCGCACTCAGAAAACTGAGGAGTCCGGGGCGGCTGGATAGAGATCAAACCTCGGCTCCTGTTATCTCTGTCACAACAGGGGCCGAGATATTTCTATCTGAAAAGCTGCTTTTTTCTCCAGAAGTTTTCACTCAAAGGTGTCTGACCAATTTAAACGTACATGCAGACACGAAGCTCAATTCACGCTTTCAGCCGCTTCATCTGGGCAAACGCTCGACAAAAGAGAATCTCAAAGCTTATGACGACTCCAAGGAGAGCAGTCTTTGAATGCAAGTACCCATGGGAAATGTAGTCCATGATCACAGCTGCACCAACATCAGAGTCATAATGCGATATCTACAGTACAGCTAGCTGTCAGCTCCAAAAGCTTGACAAAATAATAAAAATAATGAAAATAATAAACAGTGTTCCAGCGAGCCATGAAGCTTCTGCACAGGGAGCCGCTAATCCGCATGCTAACACGCTCAGAGTTCCAGTGCTAACATGCTGATCTTTAGCAGGCCGTGTTAACCGTCTTAGTTTAACATGCTAACATTTGATCATTAGGAAAAAAACGTACAGCTGAAGTTGAGGGAATGTCGTTGCTTTTGCAGAAATTTAGTCATAAAGACAAAGTAACATTTCATGGTAATCCATCGTGATGTTTTGGTGAAATGAAAAGCGATGGACTGAATGACATCCAACACAGAATAATCAATACAGAAAGCAATCAGGAAACGTAGTCATGCAAATACAAATTACAATAAAAACAGATAGTATGATGCTCATATCAAAGTCAAAACTGACCCGCAGGGGGATTTAGTTTATTGCAGCACAACTTGATCTCTGTGTATGTGACTATGAATCTGTAAATCTTGAATCTTGCTCAGTGATGGAGGCCGTGTCTCATGTGCCATGCTGAGTAGTTTTTAACATGATAGCCAGCCTGTCCGTGAACTCACACTGTATTACATTTGTGCTGTTTTTGTGGCCAGATTAACCATCAAAAGGGTCTGAGTGTTGTGTTAAGGCAGGATTTAGACCCAGTAGCAGACACGCAGACAGGGAGCAAGGCTAAAACAGAAATTTACTGAGTGGATAATGAGGGAAAAGGGGAGAAGGGAGACATGGATTGAAGTCCAGAAAGCCTGACGGTCGAGGCTCGTGGACAGATGATCAACGGCCTAACCAGAGGTAGGCTGGAGACTCCAGGTATGCAGGAAAGGTGTAACTGGGAAGTCCTGGGAATAACCGCTGAGGCTCTGAGGTGGAGAGCAGCTCAGAGAAACACTGGAGCGCACAGAGCTCAGGTGGTGTTCATACAGCGTTGAAGGCTCATGGTAGTAGAGGCACAGATGAAACTGGGTGGTGATAGCTGTGGACTGGAGGCTCAAGGCAGGTGGTGACAGAGAGGAGAGTCCTCTGCAGTCCACAGTCTTTATGCTGTGCTTGATTGTGATGAGTCCCAGCTGAGCTCCCAAAGCCACCTGGAGAACCACACCCAGCCTCCACCAAAAGAGGACACACAGGACCAAAGCCCCTCACCTCCCCACAGAACACAAGAAAATACCAGAATTTCCCAAACCCCCACACTGAGGGGTCAAAATGAACGACTGAGCGCCTGTTAAACCGTCAGCCACTCTCTGTTTACTATGAACTGGTTTGTTTTCTCCCCTCAGCTTTGTGGTGTCATGATTTGATTAAATTGATCAATTTAGAATAGAAGGATCAAAGGGAGGATGAAGTAATAATGCAGGACAGACAGTAAAGCCCTTTGGTCCGTTGATATTATGCTTTATTAGCACAAACCGGTTAACATGCAGTAAGAGACGTAAGACTCGTTACCCACTTGACCTGTTAGGTAACTCAGCAAATCAGGTAATTTTTTTTGGAATAAATGTGCATTTGAAATGAAATATGATCTTTATTTGATGCTGACATTTATATCATACCCAGACTTTAATTACATAAATCCAGATGTCTGGAAAACAGACATGAGAGCCAGAGGAGGGAGAGAAAAGTAGAGCAAAAAACATCAAATAATCCAGAGCAGACAAACCATCAGTTATTCAACCCTGAGCCCTCCAGTGAAGTGATGATTCATAACCCCCTCTGTATTAATAACACCACCTCCAGCACTAAAAAAAACGGACTGGAGGAATATTAGTTATTCAGCAGATTTATGACGCCCTGCCACATAGCAAGCACGGCTGAAGCAGCGCACTGCTCCATTCAGTGTGGCTCCACGGGGACTTACTGCGTGGTAATCTATTGTTAAACAGCTTTTAGAGTGATGGATGAAAACGCCCGCAACCTACACACAATCAATTCATATCTAATTAGCCCGTATTATTTATGACACTTTCAATGGGCCGGGTGGGGGTCTCAGGGGAGGGATAGAGACCTCAGCTGCCAACGAGGGAAATGAGAAATGGGAGAGAGGTTATCAGGCCGCGGTATTGATTTGCATAGAAGATCTAGAAATGAATTTCCCGCCAGTGGGGGGAGAAATCAAGGTTGATTCAGAAGAGACAGACAGGAAGACCACCGAAACCCCACAAGAAGCAAAGTCACTGGAGAGACACGGGGCAGTTTGGGTTTGTTTGTTTGGCTTTGTCCAAATACCAGAGTTAATTTTAACATAACAACAAATTTTCAATGGAAACTGATTTAAAGATAAGATAAAGGTCAATGAAACAAGCAGCATTCCCAAAACAGAAAGAATCCAAGACTACGAGGAAGAAAAGGGAAAGAAAGAAAGAAAGAAAGAAAGAAAGAAAGAAAGAAAGAAAAGAAAAGAAAAAGCGACAAAGAAAGAAAGAAAGAAAGAGAGGAAAAAGGGACTGATTACTTGTACAAGTCTGACATCTGCTGTTGAGCTGAGGTCATAGCAGCCTCTCCTCTGTTGAAAGTCTTCATGTTCTCTGTGTGTGAGAACGTCACAGAACCTTCATGCAGGAAGCAGCAGAACCAGATGAGACGTCAGACTCGTTTTAAATATATTTGCAATTTTTTTCATTTTATAATTTATGAATTTAAACCCTTAAAAACTCAAAGTGATGCAAAATGTGGAGCCATTCCATCATGAGACTGGCTGGACTTGTACTCACTCATTCATTCATTCATTCACTCATTCATTCATTGGCATCAGTTATGTTCATCTTAGCTAAATGTATTCAGGTGGTTAAATGCTGAATTTCTAGCACCCGTCTCTTCCAAGATTTCTTCCTAATTGCGAGCTGATCAGGAACCATTAAATTCTGTATCAGCCTTCACCTTCAGCTCATGTTATAATGACGTCATTGGCTGCATGAAGAAAGTGTTTCTACAGACATGAAACTGGATAAAACTGATGCTTTTCAAATAGAAAACTGACACCTGGGGGAAAAAGTGTTTGATATCTTTATTTAGATGTACTGAAAAAAAAAACAAACCACATAAATTCCTGACACAAAAATTCAAGAAAACAACATCGAACATCCATTGAAGGGATTTTTGCATCACGTCTGCTGCTTGTACTAACTGTGAGATAACCCCCCCCCCCCCCCCGCTGTTTGAATTACCTTCAGTTTAGACTCTAGACTCAGAAAGTAGAGCAGTATTTGGGGTAACAGCAGGATGTTAAAATGATTTCAGTGGAGTTCATCTGTATTTAACAGACTCCTCACGACACCTTATTCTTTACAGTGAACCTCATTGTCAAGGCTGAAATCCTTTCATGCAATGCATAACAAATATTAAATTCATATGCAAATCCTCTGTCTGTCTTCTCTGAGGGGGTGTGTGGCAGTGGCTGCAGGGGGCGGGCGCTCTGGAAAGGAGTGTGCAGCTTTACCTGCTCGCAAATGTCATCTTAATCAAATTCAGCCCCGGGCATAAACAGGAAACAATATGTAATCTGTGCGATCGGACAGGCAGGTAAAGCAGCTCAACACTGCTCGGCTGAGGGCGAGTCGGTCCGAACAGACTGTGCCGTCCGTGGATTACAGCTGCGCTTCGTGCACGTGCGAGGAAATGATGTTACGCATTAGTTTCTCTCTGTGATTCACTCACAAACATATCGTACACTCACTTGGGATTTTATGCATTTCTTTGCTCATGTTTAGGAAATCCCTTTGACATTAAAGTACAAACATTAAACCAGAAATTCGTGCTGACAGAAACCAGATTGCACCGTAGGTTTGAAGTCTGCCTCTACGTGTGTGTCTGTGGTTGCAGTTTGCATGTTCTAAACCTTCCTGTTCTTTCCTGTTCTGAACATGTCCCTGATGTTCTCTGGTACAGAGCCAACATATGCACACAGTAACTCAGCCTTCAGACATTTCAGACAATCAGAGCAGTCTGGGCTCCTGATGACCCCTGTGTGGGAAGAGAACAGTGCCTTTTGTGGTTGTCAGGGCCGTGATGAACAGGCCTGAATGAAAGGCGAAGAAACCGAAGGCAAAAAGCGACTTAGCAAAGGTTCCGTCCATCTTCAGCGTTCTGCAGCCAGAAACCAGAAACCTCATTACAGATGGAGTATTTGTCGCCAGCTGCAGCGGTGAGACCGTGAAGCTCTCCACTCGCATGGCGAGTCTGAGAAATCTACTATTACATAGTTTGTCCACTTGGGGGCACTGAGTTAATTTTTCATCAATGGGGGCAGGAGTTATTAATTTGAAGGTACAAATTTGAAAGTCTTACAGTAACAGTTCAACATTTTGGGAAATACACATATAATTTTCTAACTGACAGATGATGACATGATGTAACTTCCTGCCTGGCAACTGGTCTCAGCCAATAAAAATGGCCGGACTCCGCCATGTTGCACCGCCATGTTTCTGCAGTAGCCCAGAAGGAACAAACCAAACGCTAGCTCTGGAAAGGGACTGAAACATTTTTCACGTTTCATAGCTTCATAGCTTCGGACACAGCCAGGCTAACTCTTTCCACCTGTTTCCAGTCTCTGTGCTAAGCTAAGCTAACCGGCTGCTGGTTGTAGCTTCATATTTACAAACTTGACAGTGATATCAATCAAATCAAATCCTATTCTATTCATCTAATTCTCAGCAAAATGCAAACATGTGTTTCCCAAAACACTGAACTATTCATTTATTAATAAATTGCACATTCATAAGTTATCAAGAAAATGACCTCTGTTACCTGTTGGGCTCTGAAAAGACTCTTTATGGACAGAAGAATTTTAAATATCTACACTGTTGTCTAACATCTTTCTCTCTGGTTGAGAGCACACATTGTACCGGACACAGTCCACAGGAGAACAGGCCACCTTATTCATAACATGTCTGTACATTCATAAAACATGCAGCACTGAGTTTGATAGAGCGTCTTAGTGGTGATTAGTTCAAGCCGCTCTGTTATAGTATGTTTAAAAAACAAATATTGGCTGATACATCAGGATTTCTTACATATCAATATATGTACTGGCCTTAAAAATCCAGTTCTGGTCAGACTCTGCACAGAACACAGAAGATGCTCTTAACATCAGCGCTGACATCAAAGCATTTTACTGATCTGAGAGTCATGACCTTTGCAAGTCACACTGACGTTGGTGGACGGCGCCATCTCCACTCTGCTGCGGAGGTCCCTGGTGTCAGCCACGGGACACTTGCTGGGCACCCGGCACCAGAAAACCTGCTTGTAGGAATTCCTGAAGTTCTCCGACAGGAAGGCGTAGATGATGGGGTTGACGGAGGAGTTGCTGTAGGCCAAGCAGTGAGCCACCATCCTGAACACGAAGGAGGCCTGGTTCAGGGGGAAAGAGCCAAACTCCACCCACAGGTGGACGATGTGGTGAGGCAGCCAAGACAGACAGAAGACCACCACCACCACCAGGACTGTCTGGGCAGTCTGTGGAGGGAGGGCGGAGGAGATGGTGATGTCATGTGATCAAATATTACCTTAACTGAGCAGCTTGTGGAGGAAGAGCAACACAAGATAATGATGGCATAATGTGATGAAGTAAAACATCAACAAACAGGTATTTTATGCATATTTTTACTCTGAATTATTTTCATTATAAACTGATCTGCCAGTTATTTTCTAAATTAGTTGTTTTGACTGTTAAATGTCAGTAAAAATGATGGTTTTTACTACATTTTAGTTTCTCACAATCCACGGTAACATCTTAACATTTGAGAAGCTGGAACCAACAATTTTCTTGCATTTCCACTTGAAAAATGACTGAAACAATTATTCCATTATCAAAAAAATATCTGCTGATCTTTATTTCTTTTCAGTCAAACGAATCGATTCGTCATTGTGCGCACGCACCTTTGGAGCACCACAGACAAATACAGAGACACAAACAAGCTGCCACCAACCTTCTTTTTGGAGAGCTCTGACTTTCTGGAGACATTCTTCAGCTTTTTGTGCAGATGGTTTAAAACCTGCAATAATAAAGGTGTGATGAGAAATGAAGGCTGTAGACCTGTTAGTTCTGAGCATGTGCATCTCTTTTTGTTTCTCCATTGTGCCATTTTCTCCATGCAGCACCAACACTTTTGCTTATTAAGGATACATTCCAGGCTAATGTGAGAGCAAATTCCAAACATTTTGACTGTTTTCCATCATGTTTAACTTTCCTGGCATCTAAATCAGATGTGCGTTTATTCCAAACTGTGCGTAATTCAGCGCATTCATTGGCTCTGATTCATGCGCACCCACCTTTGCATAGCAGACAGATATCAAAGTGAGAGGCAGCAGGTATCCGAAAACAAAAGTGCACATCACGTAGACTTTCCTCTGGTGGTCCGGCCAGACCTCCCAGCAGAAAGTGTTGTTGTCCTCCCTCTCCACGATGCTCTGGTAGTGCGCAACGGGAGCTGCCATGACCAGAGACAGGATCCAGATCAGTACCACTCCGAGCATGGCATGACTCCCCACCCGGATCGACGAGGATTTCCTGGCGTGGACGATGGCCACGTAACGGTCCACGGACATCGCCGACAGAGTGAAGATACTGACCAGCATGGACACGGTGAAGAAATAGTGGATGAACTTGCAGATGAAAGCTCCCAGCACCCATGTGGGCAGCATGTAGATGGTGGACTGGAAGGGGACGCAGAAGAGGAGGTAGGACAGGTCCGCCACGCTCAGGTTGAGGATGAAGATGTTGGTGGTGCTCCTCGGTTGTCCCGGTTTACTGCGCGCCAGCACTGTGATCACCATGGTGTTCCCAAGCACACCGAGGATGAAAATAAGTCCAAATATCAGCAGAGAAATAAAGTTATCTACACCCATCCCAAGTATATGTTTAGCTGGCAGCCTCACAGTGTTGGTGTTGAAAGACTGACTTTGGTTCTCCACCTGTAGCTCCATCTTTTTTTTTTTTTTTTTTCCAGTATTGGAGAAAAGTTACATGTTGATATAAAAGATGTCTATTCTCCACATGAAGCGCGGCTTGAGACGGATTTTCTCTTGACTAAAGGTTGGATGGAGCTCATGCATTTGCAGGCTGCTCCCTGCCTTCCTAAGCAACGTCACCATGCTGTGCGCAGCCGATCCCACCAATACCTCTCCAGTGTTTCCAGTAACCCGCAGCCAGCAGGATGGGAAGAAACAGAAAGCCTCTTATACACTGCTTAAACCATTAACGAGCCAGTTCATGAAGCATTCAGCCTTTCTTTATGAAAAAATAAACATGTTGTATGGAAAGGCATATTCCCACCATGTGCTCTCTTTTTAATTATCATTAATCCTGAATGTGTTACCAAACACACTGTATCACATATTCAGACATGCACTGTATGAAAAGTGGAAATATGCAATGTACACTGCAATGTTTGTAAGAACATAAATTCAATGTCTTTTTCAGTGTAATGAACCTGCCTGTTCAGATTAAACAGGAGCCTTTTACGTTCCCTCAGAGGCCACTTCAGTCTATGGTATAATGAATGGATTTGGACGTCTTCTTCCAGAGACTCTGCTTAGCATGAAAATGAACTCTGCCGCTCTGAGACTCGTGAGGTTCTCGTCCCTGCATCGTTCATTGTTCATTATATATCCCTGTTGTTTTTCACATTGTTCCTGATTATAATATACTTACTATGTTCAGTATAGACACAGATCATCCTTATATAGAGTCTCATCTGTAGATAAATATGTATTCCAAATATACTGTATGTACCGTTTCAGTTTGATCTGGATTATCAGAAAACACAGACATCATATAAAAACATCATGAGGAAACACAAAGCGGTGGACCAACAGATCTGTCCAAATCTGTCTCTCAGATGTCCCATAAATTCATGAAAGTGCAAAATTAAATGAGTGGATTTGTCCTTGAATTTTCCTGAAAGACTAAAAATGTTCCTGTAAACATTAACATTTTTGCTGGAACAATTTCTGATTTATTGCTTTTCCAAAGAGCCAAATACAAAGAGTGAAAGTGCAGAGACTCAACTCAGAAACACTTGGTCGTTTCTCTCCCTTCCACCGATCGTCCTCAGCCTTCTGTCTGTGTCATGGTCTGCTCTGACCAGGTCTGGGAACAGCTGTATTATCATTATGCAAGCATGTGAGTCTCAGGCAGACCAATGCTGGGAGATCTGCTGGGGGGATAACCATCTGGAAATGACGACAGGGATGATGCACATGCTATGTAACCTGAGAGCGGCGGCTGATGTTATCTTGGGGTCCACTTGTCCTCAGACGATCATGCACATTTGAGGTTTTTATTGTTTCTACGTCATGTTAGTTTTCTGTTGTGAATCAGGTGAATTCAACACAGAGGTGCTAAAACCCTATGGATTACGAAGATGAGGATGGTAGTGATGCAGATGATGGTTTTGATGATGAAGATGATGGAGTGCATCATTCTCCCCCTCCGCCTTTCAGAAAATGAATAGCAGTCATCATGTTACTTTCTTTTAATAACGGGTCTATTATACTTTTGGTAGCAGGTGATTGTTTTGTAATTGGTTTCTTGGTTAATGTCCTGAAGCAGCCTGAAGTTTCCATGGCGACTCGTTACTCCATCGACCGAGATGTTATCCCTCTTTCTGCCGGGGAGAAGAAAGATACACCAAAGCTGAGGCAGCGTCCAATTATATATACGTGATATGTGTTGAAGAAAAATAGAGGAAACGGTCCTGTGAGACTGAATCATTTCAGCACCACGGACAGCTCGTCTGCTCCCGGTGCTGAAAGCTGCCAAACACTTTGCTCTCAGCCAGAGACGTGATTTTCTGCCTCACCTGCACTTTGTCTTCTGGAGGCTTCTGCGTCCTGGACGACTCTGTTAACACCAGTGGACGTCTGTCATCGGACACAAGCTTAATCATCTTCCCTGTGAGGGAGCTGTTCGTTCGAATGTGGGACAATCTAGATAATCCTGACAAAGTTTAGCAAGTCCAGGAAAGCGAGACTGCGTCCGCTTTGGAAGGAGAAACACCTCATGATGATCTCAGAAGCAGTTAAAGTTTTTTGCCTCTAGATTGTCACTTCTCTGCGATGAGGGGGTGATGTTTATTTCTGAGCACTGTGGGAATACAGAGTACAGCCATCAGTTTTTATTATTTCTGCTCTCATGAAGACCGACTGAGGTCAAAACCAACAAAATCCTTTTAATATAATTATTTCCTGAGCTTAAGAATGTGTTCTTGTCTGTGATCAGCCTTTAACTTACTACACTCTATGTGTAATGTTTAATGTAGTTTAACTCTTTTCCAATACAGTAAATAAAGACATAATGGAGCAGATGACAGAACAAACAGAACACTGCTGGGAGAATAAAAGTCAGTAACACCAATAAAATAAGACAAACCAATAAAGATAATGAAGTACAAATGAAACACAACATAAATAAAACAAATATGAGGATACCAGAGGATCAAATAGCGTGGATGCTAACATGCTACACTACGATGATGACCCAATCATGACACTATCACCTGTCACCAATCAACCTGTTTGCTCGGGTCCCAACATGTTTGAAACGTGTCGCTGCATCAAATTGACAGAAATACATGAAGCTGATGAGGTCAAACAAAAATCATGTTCCCCGGATTTTTCAGAGGAGAAACCCTCTGAGGTCTTCAGACTCTTGGAGTCTTAAAGGCCAGAGACGTCCTCTCAGTCTGTGTCTCAGCTCTAATGCACAGTGATATGGTGATATCATAGCATGAGCCTCGTGTCACTGCATCATGTCCCTCCAGCCTCCGTGCTTTTTTTTCACCGGCCTTATTAGAGACATGAGATAAGCTGCTTAGGACCCCACTGCTCCTCCTCTCAGGTGGTTAGCCCTTTAGCTCAGATGGGAGGCAGACCTGTTGTTACCATGACAATGAGCCATGAAAGGAGACCGCAGCAACAAAACATCCATTTACCCCAATAATTTAAAATGGACTTACTTTCCCTGCTAAATAGCTGCGAGCTACAGATTGCCTTTTGGGCGATTTACTGTTGGGAGGCCACAGTGTTTGCCTTCATTTCCCTTTTCAGTCTTGAGATAATTATGCTTGTTTATGAGTCTTGGAGATGCAGAGGATGATTGAAAGTCAGCTCCTCTTCCTGTTCAAGCCTCAAGAGTGAAGAAACTGTCATCACATTTAACTCACAATAATGAGTTCATGCATGTGTCTCATTATTTCTCTTCTTCTTTTATGCTTATGGTTTTTTACAACTTCGATATTGTTTTGTATAAAGCCTTTTTTTGTTTTTATTCTGATGTTTTCCTTCCTTTTACATGATTATTCCCTGCTGATGACCTCATCTAGTCAGTGTGCGTGTTGTGTTTTATTTATTAATCTAGTTTTTTCTTCTGTCACACCTGTTTTATTTCTGTCGTGGTTTTATGCTTTTGCATATGTGTGAAAAAAATATCATGCCTATGCAATATAATAGCATCCAGTACACCAACACTTAATCAAATCTCACACTGAGTCTGAGATCTCATTTTCAGGAGAGACCTGAGAAAGAATAAATTTGCATTATCAGACAAACACACAATCAGCATATAAGAACAACACGTCTAAAGTCAGACGGCCTGCAATCAAGCTACAAAATATAATTAATAAAATGATTACAAGAGTCATAAATCTTCTAAATCTTCAGTGATAGAATCCAGTTTAAGGGCATCTTATGATGCATAGTACCTGAAACTGATGAAAGTCAGTGAGTACAAATGGGATTTCTAAGATTGGGCAGGTACTGGATGTTGAGCTGTAGTTACAAGACTTAAGAGAGGAGGAAGCCTCAGCAGCAGAATTTAGCAGATGATACAGAGAGCGATGATCGGTCAATCGAGCTGATTGAACAGCTGTTCTACAGTTTAGAGGTGACAGCCTTTAATTCTGTACAGAAAGCTTGTTTTGGGTCAAATGTTGAATAAAAATCTTGAAGCCAAAGTGTATTATGTTGAGTTTTTGTTGAGACTGTGAGTCAGAAAGGTGTTGATTACCATTAAGTTAATCAACACCTCTCTAACACAGTCTCAGCAGCACAAAGCGAGTGCTTAATGTAGGCTACTGCTGAAGCCTTTAAAGCCATAAATCGTCAGGTGTTTCTGATATTTTGTCCACCTGCCGTGTATTTCCTGCACGGCGCAGTTCCTCACACCAGCAGTAGGGGGCGTGAGGGAGGTTTGGCTCCACGCTTGTGTCATCATAACATGATTAATCCTCCACAAGTGACACTGTGTCAGGTGCAAAGACAAACAGGCCTGTTATCAGATGTTGTCTGGAGCCAGAGGCGATTTCTTTTTGAGCCTTTACATGCTCTGATAAATATGCTGAATGTGTGTGTTCAGTGTCAGCGACACAGACACACACACACACACACACACAACGCGAGCACAGCGACTGGTCTACACCACTGAAGCAAAAGCAGACTGAAGTCTGCTCAGACACACACACCCACTTCCACGTGCAACATACTGTAGGAAACGACATGAAGTATTGAAGTGAAATAAGACTTTTTGCTGGGAACACGCTCAAACATGCAGCTGCTCGAAATGTCAAACCCATGCAAAGCTGAAAAATGAACATTTTCAGCTGTGAAGGCAACAGCATGTTCTCAAATGTGAGAGGAGGCAGAGCGAGTAGATGCATGATGCACAGCGCTCTACCAGAACAGAAAATGACATGTTTGGTGTATTTCATCAGCTGCTCTGGCTGCTTAATCAACTGTTTCTGTCCTCATCAGAACTGTTTAACAGGATGTTGTGCACCACATTTTAAGAGGTCGTATTTCCATTGATGTGTCAGCCTTTACGGTCTTCATCAGGCAAACATCAACATGAACAAAAAGCGGGATGTATGACTGCTTCACCCACAGTTCAGAGATCCAGTGTGAGACTGCTTGATACGAAATAACACCAATTATCCCCAAACACTTTCGTGATGCACTCCTTTTCCTTTCCATGCTGTTTTTTTGTTATTCCTGTAACCAGCTGGAGTTGGATGTACACGCTCGGCATCTCAGACAGACACACACGGTACCCTTTAGCCTCTCTGTGTATTATAATTATTACTTAATGTAGAATGCAGCTGACCCAGCTCCTCCTCAGGGATCAATAAAGTATTGTGATTCTGATGAGACGTCCCAGTATTAGCTGCAATTTTGACACTCAGAGCAAGGTGACGTAGTTTAAAAGGCAAAAAAAAACAAAAAAAAAACTCCTCAGAGGGGTGGAGGTGCAGCACATGTGGCTTTGACCCAGGAGAGCAGGGTTTGTGTCCCTTTGAGGACCTAAAAGTGAGCTTTTCCTACAGCTAACCAAGTGGTTTTGATGCTCAGCCACGTGTTAGAAAGGCTTTCTGGCTGGCATTGTATGATTATGCATTTCAAGATATGTCTTCCAAATCAATTTTTTTGCACGCAGCTGAACATATTTTCCCCTCTTCAGAAAAATTGACAAGGTCGCTGCAAATGCCAGGATGCTGCAGATGTTTGCTGTGTTAGAATTAATTAAAACAACAGGCAGTTGGCCCAGTTCTCCCAGCTACACTTCACATGAGCCCGGAAAAACCTCGCCATCACAGAGAGAGAAATCTGTGAAACGGTTTTTGGCACGAAAGCTGAAAATATTGCCAAGTTGTATTATTACAACAACAATGAGGCTGCATTTCGTTTCAGAACACGAATGTGTTAAAATGACCAAAGCTTTCAGCAACACATCGCTGAACCAGCGCAGGACACTGATGGATGTTTTGAGCAGGGCTGTTGATTCTGCCACGAAGAGCTGGAACACAAAGCCGCCCAACATATTTCATAGATGGATTCATTGCAGTTATTCCAATGCTGTGAAGCATCTTGTTGTTCAGTGACCTTGGTTGCCTACTAACATGGAAACGCACCAGCGATGCCTTTACTTGCACAAAACCCAGTGACCCACGAGCATGTGCAGTACATGCTGATTTACTGTTTTCATATATCACAAGAAGCTCTGATAGAGAAGAGATTCAGCGAACATCCCTCTGATCCAGCATACTCAGCGTCTTTGTGTGGGGTGCAGGTGCAGAACAGGACATTTGTGAAAACACATCAGTGAATCTAATGAATATGAAGCACCGTGGACGACTTTAATGCCTGACGGTGCCACATGTTCTGTGATAATCAAAGGAGGCTGTGAGTTTCTGTGAGAAAATCGCATTTGCACGTTATTTCACAGGTGTGAGAAAGAAGAATGAGCGAAGAAAAAACAGTAGGGACGGATTAATGTTAAGTGAAGAAACACTTGATTAGTCGAATAATTGGATGGGATTCCTGCATCTGAGACTCTATGTGGCAGAAAATTGTCTTTTAAGAATCACGGTCAATTAAAAAAACACATCTTGAACATGAACTAATATTAAGTGATTCATATTTATGTATATTATGGCCATCTATGTTTTCAGATTGGTGCCAAAGATGCCTGAAATTAGGTCTATTTGTAGTGCACGTTTCATGCTTCATATGATGGTGTAGAGAACCTCCAAAGATGGATGCAAAGACATTAACAGGGAAAAAAAAAGTGTAAGTTTAAGCCGTTTCTCTCACTCTCCCATTTGCAGCAACCCTTTATTTACAGCAGCAGCGCCTCAAAAATATCCCTCCGTTTGCAACAAGAGAGCAAGATATTGTTGAGATGCTAAACAAATGATAGCATTATGCTCGAGCCCTGTGCGGCGACTCCTGCCAAATGCTGATGGAATCATTGGCTTTCGACCACCAGGCCATTTGCATTGAGTTGTTTACCAGCCAAAGGAATCGCTGTGAGGACACGCTGTGGGAAAAGAAACCATTCACATCTTACAGTTGATCCCATTAGTCCAAACAATGGGAATTTTCCGACGACAGTGAACACACAAAACGCCTCAGGAAATCAGCAGCACGTCAAGTTCTTAAAGGGCACATCTGCTTTAAAAGTGCTATTTCTTTATTTGTCGTGATTTACCCAATACAAAACATGTAATCAAACACAATCAGATGTTTCACCGAAAGTAGGAAGTACAGATGTTTCTTGGGCCGAGCGACCACTGGATGGTGACGTCAGCTGCTGAGCATCATAGCTATGCTGTCATCTATAGGCTACAGGGACTGGATGCAACATGAAGAGGTCATCCAGGGTGACAAAGACGCAACAACACAAAGGCTTTTCACTCGAAAAGCCAATTAGTGGAACGCGATAGAATCAAGTATTTTCCCTTGAGTCACTGTCATCCCTGCTGGATTGGAGAGAAATATCCTTGAACTGAGTAGAACAAAGCAGTTCGACACATCAACAATCAACTTATGTAACTTCATCTGTTTCCATGAGGCAAATCTACTTCTTCAGTGACAGAAAATCTGTCATTGAAACACATTGACACTGACAAACGGTCTCACTGCGTTTGATGGCCACTCATCTTTGAGTACAACTGCACTAATCTAAATAGATGTGGATCCACAGATGGGTGTGTGGGTGGATTGATAATGAATAGATAAATGAAGAACCAGAATAAACTGGGAAGAGAACAGGCATGTGCCGTAAGTGATTCTGTCAGACAATGTAGAATATGATCATTATTCCAATTTTAAAGCTACTTTGAGGTTTTCATTGCATGGTGAAATGTGCCAAAAGTTGGGTGAGCATTGACCCATCATTAGGCCCTGCAGTGGGTATCAGGCTGTGCCGTCAAATCGCCCGAGCCCTCTGACAAGTGCTACTGTTATTTAACTCCGACCTACCCTTCAGACTGCCTTTAAATCCTAAACTCACTGAACCAAAGAGCAGATACTCTGTGGCTCCACCCAGACTTACATCCTCGTCGTATTGTTGCTAACACTGGCAGCAGGCTGCTCAACCCACCAAACAACACAGAAACGATCATCCTCAGCTGCGTCATCTTAGCAAGCGACAAAAAATATCCCAACCTACAACGTCAACAGTTAATACCATCACAACAGAGCGCTAATCAACAACAACCAGCGAACAACATGTTAAGATAACGAGCACATTCAGACAAATCGCATGCTCACAACGTGTTAAGCTAACTAGCACGCTGCCTCAGCCGCTAAAACCAGTAATCACTAATAATAAACCAAATAATCAGGATCAGGCCAAATTGGCAACCAGCGGTGCAGAAAGCCAGACTTATATACTGCTGGTCTGATGAGCCTGATGCACAGCAGGTGCACAGGTGATCAACAGAGACCGCAGGAGGCCACGCCCAGTCTCAGACAGACAAATAACAGGAAGGGGAGACGAGGGACAGACAGGTGAGCAGAAGGACACAGAAGGACAAATAAATCTAAATCTACATCTAATCTAACAGTATATGATATCAAATATAAAGTGTAACATGTCAAAGACTTATCAGAAGCTAAACTCTTCGGTGGTCCTCACTGGAAGGAGGACAGACTTAATGACTTGGCATAAGCTAAATGCTAATTTCAGAATGCTAATGTGCTAACAGTATCAGCGCTAACATGGTGATGTTTGGATGCACCAGTAGACCGGACTTGGATTTAGTTGCTGTCTAATGAGACAGGAGTGAAAGGAGTCAAGATGAACGCACGACGGTGCCTTGATACAGGAATTTCTTTGCATAGATCCCACTGGTGCAGATGACAATAAAACATGAGTGTTTACTTGAACTGAACAGCCGATTTTGTTTACACTGGTCCTGAAAAGTATGAATTTATATAACAAGCAAAAAAGTCAAGTGACCTTCAGCTTGTTACAGCTGAAGCAGCATGGGCCTCATTCTGGTAACCCCTCAGACCGAAGGCTGCATTCGCACTCACTCGCAGAAGTTGCAGAAGTCATAAAAACTGTTTTGAGTAGCTGATGACTGTAAACCAAGCAAAACGGTCCCATACGTTTATTTTCTGCACATGTGATGGAACAGAGGGACGCTTTCTTTCTCTCCCTCCAGCAGCAGATAGACATTCAGCTGCCTCTCCGGGTGGGCGTCTTGGTCTAGATCAACATTCCTGCCGGGGTTCAAGGATATCTCCCGCGTTTGTGTCCCACAGCTCTGTTGCATGGCCGCTATTGTTTCCCCTGCGCTCGGCCTCGACCTTCCAGGCTCAGGAACAAATCCAAGGCTCTTCTGGACACGAGGGCACAAGCAGTGTGGTCAGCCCACTATCTGCATTCCTGTACCCTACCTCTGTCAGGCCCGTGGGTGCTGCTCTGAGGCTCGGCCCTGCAGCACAAACAGACGGAGCTCTGTGCACAGGGCAGAGTGGACAAACATGTCTCCCTCTGAGTCCATCCCCATTTTACTCCCCATTGTGTATACAGGAAACTGGGCAGCCATGTTGGCTCCATAGACTTCAGTGTTATGGGCGCTCATGTTTACATGTTTCCCCCACTCTCATATTCAGGATTCCTCAGCGGATGAGTTCAAATAAAGGCCTCGAGGTTTTCTGCTTTTACAAGCGTTTTAATTTCCTCTGAATCATTGCATCTAAGTTTTTGCTGAATGAGCTGTGTTTGAGCCACATGCGGCCGACGGAAGATGAATAATTTTGTATTTATGTTTGTATTAGATCCAATTCAAATGATTCACCAACTAAAATACATGAGTAATGTTATCTAAGCTAAACGTGAGTAATGTTATATAATGACAGTTGTGTTAAATTTAATGTGTAACTTCCCGGCAATTCTGTCAAGTTAAATGCTAACGTCAGCATGCTAACGCGCTCACAATAGCAATGCTAACATGCTAATGTAAATTCAGCATCTTAGTTGCTAACATTTGCTAATTAGCATTAGACACAAAGTACAGCAGAGGCTGATGGGAATAGGAGTCCTGCAGGTGTTCTGTCATAAATGAAGTTTTGAACTGACGATGGTGCTTTGATGGGATCATCACAATTAATACTACAAATAATAGTTCATCCTCAGGGGAACATGAATGTCTATAACTCAATTTCATGGCAATTCATCCAACAGTTTCAAAGATATTTCACCTGAAACCAAAGAATTGAGACCTGGTGGTGGTACTATGGGAAAAGTCAGAGATAACAAAGTCATTAGGCTTCATCATCTGAGAATCATGAATGTCTGTATATATATATATATATATATATATATATATATATATATATATATATATATATATATATATATATATATATATATACTGTATATGTGTACATATATATTTAGATATAATTTCTATTGTCCAGGGTTTTTTTGCTTATGACAAAATACCTGCTGTATATACATATAACTGGTTAGTTTTATTAGATTTTGCTCCTCAGCTGTCATGTCATATCTGCAGATAAAAAATAGGTCCTGATGTATCCAGCCTCTGTGACTGTGTGCAGACCTCAGCCGGGACACTGGAAAAGAGAGAAACATGATTAGACCCTACCAACATTATCCTGTAATGAAGCTTAGCTACACCACAGCGTGGCAGTGGAAAAACTACCTCTGATCACAGCCAGTTTGTGTCTGTAAGTGATATTTCACCCACACAGAGCGTGACACTCTCTATTTTCTACCTCCTGTCCAGGTTTCACACACACTATACCTCTGTGTGAGTCCACAAATGGAAAGCAGATTGAATATTATTCATGATGTGTCTCAGATCAAGCAGCTGTTCACATCTGAAGAAATACGGCCAGCAATCAAATCCAGCCAGAATCATCTCTCCTCCTCACACCCTGTGTTGTACAGAAAGTGTGCCACGTGAACTAATCTGAATTCAAATCTCAAATCAGCTTATTTCAATCTGTCAAAATTTCAATTATCACTGTGATTATTTGTGAAATCTTGCAGCTGTATTTCCACCACTGAAACGTTGTGACTGATCTTCCCCCCGCTAACATTTGTCATATGTCTGAGCCACGAAAACAGACTCATCTGCTGCCTCACTCCTTCCTCCTTTAACAACAGCAAGGTTTTTTTTCTTCTCCAAAAGTTACTTTCTGACTTGGAAAAAGAAGCCGCTTTAACAAAAAAGCATCTGTTCTGAAATATTAATATTCTGATGCTGCATGGGTGTTTTCTGACACAACTTACCCTGCAACAGATCCTGCTTTGTTCACTGGCCGCTGCAGCCGCTGCGGATGAAACAACGCACGCAGGACTCCTGGTCGTGTTGCAGTGCAGCACAATGGCAATGGAAGTAAAAAGTTACACAAACATTTGAGGGTATTGGAAATCGTGCATCTCAGACTGACAATGACAGAGACTCAAACAAGTGTTCTCACAATAAAATCATCATTAACACTTTTAAGCCTTTTTGTCTTTGTTAGCTTAAATGTTAGCCTGACAGTTCATACTTTTCATCATCAGCTACCAAAACAATCTTCACTCATTTTGCACATTCAGCTGCTAAACATTACGATTAACGTTACAGTAAAACACACTTTTTTGAAAAATTGTACATTTTTCAAGTCCAAAATACAACTTTTGAAGCTCCACGACTCATAAACTTGCAGTAATGGGTGGAGCTGTGTGAATTTCATTGGTTTCAATATGAAAACACAAAAACAGAGAAAACCTGAACATGCAAAATCACCAAAGTTTATTTTACACCGTGCAGAGCAGATACTTGGCTCGTGCTCACGCAAGTTTCTGCACGAGCTTCTCTTTTCTTCTGTGCCGCTCCATATGTTAATCTGGGTGACATATATCTAATTTAAACACAATCCATTAAGAAAATGCATGAGGCCGATCCAACAATGGCCTCACAGTTCTGCGGGCTGCTTTCCATCAGGGTGTGAGTGCAGACTCAGAGATAACCCTTGTTGTCCCTGCGGCCGGGGTGAGGCAGATGGGGAGAGGAACAATGGCCGGGCCCATGCGGAGGGCGGCAGTGACTGACACAGCCACTGAAGCTCCAAAGAATGCCTGGAGCCGAGCCAGAACCATGGACCTCACTGCCACTCCAACTGCACCGCAACCCGCCCCCCTTCCCCCCCAGCTGACCCTCCTCATGTCCCATGGTGCCCTGGGACCGAGAGGATGACACCTTCAAAGACGGCCCCAAAGAGCTGCAAACCACTCTGAAGGAGCAGCAGAGCCGGGTGTTGGCGCTGTGGACGGGCTTGGAAGAGGACTACTGAGTATATAAAGAGAGGTCAACCCCACCCAACCTCAGCAACTGCTAGCATGGCTACGGCGAGCACCTCAGGGCAGAGCACCTTCGGACTCGGGAGGAAAAAGAAGAACCCCGGTCTCATGGATCAGATTAGCAAGTTCTTTGGAGGAGACAAAAAGAAAAGGAGCAAGGTGAGAATCTGCATTTCAAGTGATTCTTAAAGCTTCAACTTCATGTTAGAAACCCTGAAATTCGACATTGTACGACAACACTGAAAAATATTCTACCTGTTTGAAGTGCTTTGATGAATTTGGGAATGTTTGAAGTCTCAGTCAGTGTGGTTTCAACCAAAACTCAGGAATTTCAGTTCCTCCCTATCACCTGACAGACCAGTAATAATGATTGTTGTTGCTGCTGTCCTGTGAAAACCACATATCTCCCAAAAAAAAAAAAAAAAGCCCTGTTTTCAGCTTTAGGTCAATATGATAAATTTAAGATTGGGTTTGTAAAGGTTTTAATAACATGTAGGAGAATTTTCTCAACCCATTAAAGAACATGAAATACAATAACAATAAAATTAATCAGTACCACTTTTTGGAAAATTAGTGTACCATCCTGCAGGAGTGGTGATTAGTTTTACATTCTTCAGTTTGGGGTTTTGCTCCTTGCTGAAAGGCTTTCTGACAGTAGCAGTTTAAAGGAGCCGAGAGCACCGACAGCTCATTTCCCCAAAAAGACTCTCCTTAATTGAGGTTTGGATCAAAGATTTTTTCATTTCAGGCTGTTTTTTAATATTGCGGCAAAGATGCCTCCTGAGCAGCAGGATGCTGCCTGATTTTAATGTCACTGAAGAGGAAATTTCATGCTCTTGACATTGTTTTTCTGGATAGAAGATTCATTTAGTTTTGCCAGACTTTATCTTTGATATAGGTTCATGTGAAAACAACTCTTTAAAATTCTGAACATTTAATTATTTGGACCAAAATGTTGTTTGGATACTGAATTTTAAGGGGACACTTTAGTGTTGCTGCACTGATATACTGGAACATTTAGTAAATTATAGTAAAATTTACTATAATATCATTATTGTATGACTATTAACCTGGAAAATGAGTTGAGATTGTACATTTTACAGTACATACATTAACAGAAATAATGTTTGGAAGGAAAGCCTGAGCTATAGTTACAATAGATGCATGACCCCCATGGTGCAGGTAAATTTAGCTTATAATGCAAACCTGGTCCTGAGCTGCAGATAGAAAGTCTCAGACAAAACCTCTTTCAAGCTCAAGATTCGACACTGTGTGATGGGAGGGGCCCTCAGGGGTCAGAGCGGCTCTCATACAGACCCCCTTTCATCTTTTCTGAGTAGGTGCAGCACAGAGATGTCAGATTTTGTGTATTCATGAATTTGTAGAAAGATGAGTTTGAGGAAGAGTTTTCCCTCGTATATTAAAGGCTTTCTGTCCTGCACATGTAGTGAAGTGCTAAAAGAAATCCACAAAGACAGACATCTGTATACATCAAAGGTATCTTCTCAGGGTTATTTTACTTCGTATACTTATACACATCTATTCTTGATAAACAGACATCAGTGTGGTTTTAGACATTTTGTGCCTGTGAGTGCAGGATGATTGGGTCGTCAGCAGTGCAGGCAGATATAATCACATGTGTGAAGCTGCTCTAAAGGTTGCGTTAACTGCACTTTTCATACAGACGAGACTTCTGACCGAACAGTCTCATATTGGATGGCAGTGTATCAGCCAGCTCCACCTGATAAATCTCTTAAATGTAGTATCACACTGTCGTCAACTTCAGCACGCTTCACTCTCTTAACTCTTTAGTATCCTACTTGCCCTTAATTGATTTAATTTGCAAACTTAATTTGGTTTCCTTCTCACATTGTGAGACGTGATACCCAGTGGGGCCTTGAAACTATTAGAATCATTACTGTAATTATTGTATTAGGAGGTATGGTGCAGCTGAGACCAACTTTCAGGAAATAAGTGATGGGTATTCAAGCTCACGCAAAGCTACTCCATCACGAGTATATACTGCATAAAAACAGTTTTCAGTGCTGCTGAGTTACATGCTGCTTAAAGGTCTGAAAGCCCGATGTAAGCCGTTGTTTCTGCTGATCCTCACAGGGCTCATTCCGGGGTCACCTGGCCACCTCACCTCAGCAATCCTCCACTCGCCGCCGGACCAATGAAAATGCTGTGGTGCATTTCTTCAGGAGCCTTGTAAGTGTCTTGGAATAGACTCCAGCAGGGATGACGTGTTTTTATAGGCTAGCCCAGAAGTTAGCATCGCCCTGGTTCCCTCAACAAATATCCAATGAGATTGTTCCATTGAATTTTGGATTATTGTAGAAAAGAAGCTCTGGAGCAAATACAAGTTTAGGATACTTACATGCTTTGTTTAGCAAGATTAACTCCACGAATGAACACCACTTTTATGATGCTAACGTTAGGCTATAAGTGAACTACACCAACTCACCGACAACAACTGATAAACCTACAAGTTGGAAATTTTGAGTTAGAATAGTTTGCTAAATCTAGAGTATAAACACAAGAAGGCTATAAAGGCGGACTAGCGAGAAGATGAGCTTCCCTGTTCAGGGTGATGACGTTTAATGTCTCACTTAGCCGCATGTTCTCAACAGCCTTTTTTAAAGCACATTAAAGCGTCACCATGTCGTAGAATGTCGTACGTTGTAGAACAAAATGTGTTCATCACAAACCTTATTTCAGGTATGCAACCAAAAAACCTATTCAAAAAAACATGTTTAGGGGGAACCGGAAGTGCATCAATGCTAACTCATTTCCAGGTTTTAGGACTCATTCCTGAAGCATTCTATAATATCATAATATCATGTTTTACATACCTTTAACCATGTGCATTAAGTCACTATTTGTTGCTTCATGCTAACATCCTTGGTTTTAATTAAACGGCTTCTTGAGCTCAGCAGAGTTTTAAGTACATTCGACTGTCATGAGCTGCGTAAGTCAGAACACACAACAAACCAGTTTCCTCTGTTTTATACTGTGTGAGTGTTGAACGTTCACTGTTTTCTTTTGATTTACTTTAAATCCAACTCTTGGCATCAATAGTGCGGCTGCGTTTCAGAAACTGCAGGCTAAACTGTTTTCCTCAGCTCCCTCACTGATTACAAAGCTGCGTGACTCCTTCATTTCCATACTGCTAAAAAAGGAGCTGGGGGACGTTTTCAATCAGCAGCTCGAATGTTTGTTTATTTCACAACAGAGTTTGTTGTTCTACTTTCCTGCCCTGCACAATCAGTCATTCTGTTGTCGTTTGTTGCTTGGTGTCTCTCAGGTTTCCTCTCCTCGTCCTAAATCCAGGGTGAGTCTCATTTTTTCACCATATCCCTTTTGTCGATCACTCCAGAGGTGTAGCCGCAGGGTGAAGATGCAGAGATGCTCTGATAATTCAAAGACTTCTCATCACTTATTAGTCATGATTGTCTGTGCTAATGTCCTACAGCTGCATTTTGAATGATGTTTTAAGCTTTTTTCACTGGACGCCTTGTGGTAGGATATTTGGGTATACACTGGGTACCTCTAAGCCATTATGTGTGGGACTTTTTGCAGATGTCATCCAACGAAAACTCTTGTATTTTTTCAAACAGACATATGCCATCAACGTAACTTGAAAGATGTTAGGCTCAAAAAACAAGGTTCGCCAGTCACACTGTGGTTAGGCCTAGTGAAAAGCTAACGTCAACATGCTAACGTTCACAGTGACGATGCTAGCATAGCATGTATAATGTATTTTAATGTTAGTTTTGTGTGTTAGTATGCTAACATTTGCTAATAAGCACAAAAAATGGTTTATCTAATTGGAAGCGAGCACTTTTTTAGCTAATGTTTAGCTTTTAGCACTAAACACTGGTCTATCATCAGTACAGCATGTAAAAGCCATGAGGATACATCCTGTGGAGAGTATGAACGTACCAATGTTCATTGTAATGCTTCTCGCAGACGTGGTGATATTTCACTGGATAATTGGTCACTTCCCTTGTTAGTGGCGCTCGATAAAAAGGCAGGATATCGTCGAAGTCAGCAGGCTTCATCCTCTGGGGACAATGAAAGCACCAAATTTCACTGCAGTCCAACCAAATGTTGCTGAGATATCTCACACTGCTGGCATGGCTTAAAAACTCCACACATACTGGCTTTAAAGGTCCACTGTGTAGGAATTAGGGGGGCCTATAAGTATCATCATGAAAAAAGGGACTAGTCTTTCACACTAGTTTTTTAACTAGTTTTACCTTTTCTGTGTTAAGTGTAAGGGGGAAAGTCAGTCTTTCTTCATTTTCAAGGGTCGCAAAACAAAAATGTTGGGAACCACTGGTCGACACCATAGATGTGACTAGCTGGATGAAGTATTTGATTAAACTGGTGACTGTTCACCAGTGGAGAGTCCCCACCTTTGCCTCTAATTTACCACCACTTCACGGCTCATCTTGCCGTCTACTGTCTTCAGCTGGATGGTTCTCAGACGTGTTGAGGCAGATTCAGGTGCCACCACAGTCTCATCTCATCATGTCACTGTCTGTTTCTTTTTCATGTCCAGTGGAGAGACGTCTTGGGTTTGGTATGTCACACAATCTTCCCTTGTCGAATCAAACAAAGGCCCAGCTGCTGACTGCAGCGCTGTGTGTGTGTGTGGGTGCAATGATCCCATTTCTGTTTGTAGAGCTCCTCTGCAGCTTGTCCTCTGTCTGCAGCGCACCTGTTACCTAACCTTCACGCTCGTCCCGTCTCTTTCTCACTGTGTCTTTCACTGCTTTGCTCCTTGAAGAGAAATATCTTTTATACCTCAGCATGTGGAATCGAGACGCGTTCAAGAGGAGAGCTGATTCACCAGCCTTCATGTACAGAAGCTGAAAGGCAAAGCTTACAGCAGCTCACTCTTGACGGATGCCACAGAAAATCACTTTCATTCACTCAGTCGAGAAGATTGAGATATTCGCTTTTGACACCAGCAAGTTTTGGCTTTATTGGTAAAGTTATTTTCTTTGCTTCAATCCAGAGCGGCTCACTGCTTCTGGATGACTTTGAAACAGCTCAACTATTTATGAACCACAACCGGTAAACATTTTCTCTTAGGACCTCTTGGCCTGCACCACCCTCCGCCTCCTGCTCCTCTTCTCTTTCTCACCTCTCTTTCGCTGTAACACCTCCATCCCCTCTGTGCCTGGGATGACTCACCGATTCATCTGTTTCGTCTTCCCACGTTCTTTGTGTCTTCTCATCTGTCTGGTGGCTGTGGACAGCCTCATGTGTGTCATTTGACGGTGATGATGAGTCTGTGTCCTCTGTGTCGGACAGTTCACTGTGGACTTTTCTTCGTCTTGTCACCCATTTTCTTCCCCCTGAAGGTTGACTGACTCTGCTCCTGTCACATGTCCATGTTTTCCTCCATGTCTCCGTCCATGTCAATCACTCACAATAACAGAGACACCCGTTTCTTCCACGTCACACTGCTGCTGCTGCTGCTGCTGCTGCTGCTGCAGAGAAACCACATACCTGCAGTTTTGTTGTTTTTCAGCTTGTGGCAAAGTGCATTAAAAACTCATTTGACAACATACGTCCACACACCAGAAGGTCAGTCCCAACGTAATTAAAGAGGACGGATGGCAAACAAAGAAATATGTGCAAAATGTCCAAAAAGTGCAAAAGTTTCGGCACTTATAAAGAAGCATGCAGTCTTTTCTTCATTTCTGAAGGGCGTATGACTTGTGGATATGTGTTTTTTTTGTCCAGCAACAGCAATAACTGTTCCCTCGATAACATTTTTAAGCAATTGCTCTTATGTTTGGCATTTTGTTAAAGTAATGGGAGATCTCAGATGCTCTAAGATAAAAAATCTTTACGAGTTTCATCTCGTAAGGAGAAAAAGGCCATCGTGTAAAATGAATTAAACGTCTGGTTAAAGGTTAACCCATGACAAAGCAGCAAACGTGGTTTCAGGCGCTGGTTTCAGGTCTCCATCCGTGCTTATAGAGCATATTTTTTCTAGGCCTCGTCGCCGCGTGCCGAGAGCACAAAGTCGCCACTCAGAAGACGCAGAGACCAAAGCACACTGTCCAGACTCTTCAACCTGGTGAGCTTCCCACACGTTTGCCTCCACGTTTCACCCAAAGTTTCTTCCTTGTGTCTGTAAAACTGGGCTTCATAAACGCTGTTTCCTGTCTGTGTTTGCCCAAAATGCAACAGTGATGCTCTCATCAAAGATCAGTGAGTAATAATTAAATACAGTATAATGACTCACCATTTCAGTTGTGTTACTTTTCATTCATCCTTTCATCAACACGCTTTCACGGCAGCCCTCCATCATAAAAAACTAATGAGCTTAGAGCAACATTTTCATTTCTACAGTGACATCACATGTAAACCCAAATATTACATCTCTCACACACACATTCATTGATTGTTTTCCTGCAAAGGCCATCTACCTCGACCTCTTTTGAGGCTTTATTTTCAGTGGATAATCTCTTTGAATCCCAGTAAACTGAAGCATTTGACAATCAAATCTTTCCTGAACTTTCAGCACAGTTTTAACCGAAAACTCCACCGTCCCAGATTGCTCTAAGACGCCATCTCTGGGGACAGGAAATAAATGTTTTTCTCAGCCACCTCATCATCCTCTTTCCTCTCTCCAGGGAGACACCAAGTCCCGTCCACCCCCTAAACGCTGGAGCACCATCTTCTAAGCTCTCCGCCGAGGAACAAACCACAGATCCGACGGGACAAGACGAAGGAGGAGGAACAGATCTGCAAGCGGCGGACTCACAACCTCAAGAAATGTTAACCCACTAACATGCCTCGTGTATGTTGGGACAGTGACACCACATTGACACAGTCTGAAATCCACTCTCCAGGAATGTAGGTGGTCACTGTGCCAGTTTTGTTTTTAATCCTACTTCCAAACATATCCTGAGTCAGTAGTTATTTAGCTGTTTATAAGAGGTTTGGTCATGCTTTCGGTAAAATATCTCCCTGTAAAAATCCCCCACTCAAGTATCTTGGTCTGATGGTGCTAGTGTCTGCTGTCTGAGGTTCGTCCATGGCAGATGTTCGTTTTTCTATTTGTCTCCTGTCATTTTGTACATGAGTGACGCTTCGTGTAGCTCGCTGCTCTCACCCGAGTGAGTCCTGTTTGTGGTCGTTGTGCTTGAGTGAAACGTATGTTGCAAAGAAATGCCTTTGAAAACACAACTGGAAACCTACAGTATATGAGCAGTGTGGACTCTAATGTTGTTTTTCTGTAACCGTTTTGTTTCAGTGTAATTAATAAACATGTACAGCATGATGTCATTTAAGCCTATCAAAAAATAAAATGCCCTTTTCAGATGCACTGTTACATACGACTGAATAATTCAACTAAAAAATGTCCTAAAAAGAACTGCCCTGCTCTCTTTTTTCATCTCATTTATTGTGAGTTATCTGCACCTTTAATTAAGTTTGGAGTTTTAATGTGTTTTGTTCAGAAGATGACAGACAAATGTTGGTGTTTTCCGATGGTCAGATAGTAAGTGGTTCAAAGGTTTATGGTGGAAGCACTGAGATGGAGCGAGGAGTTCAACACTGAAGGACAGTATGTTGATTTCAAATGTTCTGATGCATAACTTTATTTTGCTCATTTGTACATGCTCTGTTTGTATGTTTACTTTAATGGAAGAGTCAGAAGAACTGTAGAGGCGTTTTTGTTGTTGTTGTTGTTGTTGTTGTTGTTGTTTTCTGGGGTTGCTGACGTGTGGTGGTGCTACAGGAACAGGAACTGATACTTAGAGAACTGAGCGTTTCGTTTCCTCTTAATGTAAAACTCTAACTGCAAATAAACATGTTATGTCTTCTCTCAGTTATTAAATGTTCTGTTGTCTTCGTCATTTCTACAATGCGTACACCTGGAGGAGCTCATGCATGTGTGTCTGTCTACTAATGTTTGCGCTAAAATAAAATGATTCACATTTACAAACCTTCATTTTCAGTTAGCTATAAATATATTTTTTTTATTTTTCTTTTGGTAAATATGCTAATAATTTCCTTGCCTGGAGTTCAGGAGGTAATATCACCATCACGTCTGCATACGTAGCTGGAGCCAGGGGACAGTTAAATACTGGAAACAGGGGGAAAAACTGTCCAAACAATCAGCCGAACAACAGCTCTAAAGGTCACTAATTAACACAATATGTGTCATTTGTATAGTGTAAAAAAGTGTCCAGCCCAGTCACCAGAATAAGATGCTGGTATTGTAGGTTTCTGCTGTAAGTATCAAAGTTCAGATTACTGCTGTGTGAGTTGTTTACCATCAGGAGGAGGAGGAGGAGGAGGAGGAGGAGGAGGAGGAGATGATGATGGCAGCGTAACAGCTGACAGCAGATACCTGTTCAAACCGTGTGTCTTGCAACAAATGTGTTTGTAAGAAGAGGTCAGAACGTTTTCCAGAATTCAACAGTCTTTTTGAGTAAAGAACATAAAGAAACGTAAAGTTTTAACACATCTGTGGTTTTCAGAAAGGCAGATGGGTGTTAAGACAGTCAGTCAGCTAATTTATATGGACATCTGGGATTTACAAAACGTACGTCGCCCCGGTTCATCAGGTAAAGAGCTTCTTCTCTCGTCTCCCAGGCTTTCTGCAGGTAACTCGCTAACCTCAGTGTTTCAGATGTGAACAGGAAGCTCAATCATTGTGCATCGTCCATATTCATAAAATTAATGTTTCCATGTTACTAAACTAGAACTGTGCAGCTCCCAGTGAAAAGGGAAATAGAAAACAAGATGAAACCTATTTTCTGTTTCAAACAGCACATGAACAAACTCACTTTTCTTCTTCCAGACTGACAAACTGTCCTTTCCAACAAACCTTTCTGTGAATGTATCACGACTACAAACTTGACCTATAAATGGTACCCTGATGTTTGTAACCATGACGCTGCGACGCATCTCATCATGTCAGCTGAATAACTGAAGAGGGAAGAAATACCGTAAAGTATGGACTGTATTATCCTCCACCTCAACCCATGATCTACCACTGGAAACACTCCCACACACTCTTGAAATATCCTCTGGAGGCCAATCATCCATCTCAGACAATAATCCCAATATCAAAGTGTTCTGAAAAACATGATCTCCACCGCACTGTGCTGCTCATTCTGTCCTACATTCATCCCAACACACTCAGAGGTGGGAAAAACAACGTTTCTCATCATTAGAAATAACGCTGAGATCGAACATTTCAAGGACAGCTGCCCCTAAAACCACAATTAGCAAAGAGCTCCGTCTCCCCTCCATGCAATGTTCCTGCGATAATTGGCTCAGTGGCGCAAAACCCACATCACACAAAGGGGAAGTGAAAGGCAATTTTTCCTGTGCCAGACACATTTTCACATTCACATACAGTCCAAGCCTGTCACTGTCGTTCGGCTGTACGCTGGCTCGTGACAGATGTCTGCTACGAGAAAATATCTCCACAAGTGCTTTAAAACAAACAGAATCATCTGGTATGACACACAAGCTCAACCCAAAAAACTTTAGAGTATTTACTCTTAACTGTTGTGTACTTCCCTCTTCCCTCATCTGAGCTATGTTATTATTATTAGCAGTATAATGTCCAGGTGTTACATGTGTATGTATAGGAGGTTAAATAAGAGTCGCATTCATTAACTGGGTATCTTTCAAGGTTACAGGGTTTCACAACTGATGGAGGAAGCTGCCTTTAAACAGTCAGTGAAGACCTTTTGAATAATTTGGTCACAGGAAAGGGAGGCTGCAGAGTTGAGCAAGAGAGACCTCTGGTGCTCCACCACTGTGCTGCAAAGGACCTGTTCTAAAATGAGCCGAACGCTTCTGGAATGGTGTCTTAGGATGAGTTTCAGTGTTAAAGAATGCACTTCAGTGACCTAAATTAACCAAAAATGTTCTACACTGAGCCTCAGGGTTCTAGAACGACCCATGAAAATGACCCACAACGGTTTAAACGGAGGGTCGGGGTTCTAGAAGGAGTGTTCTACGAGAAACATTCCAAAACCAATCAGAAAAATACCAAGTTTTTCTTACCATGTATGGTAAGATTTCTTTCCTTTACACAGAATGAGCACAGAAAGCATTTTTATAGCCTCGTATTTATTTTCGATGCAGATCGATGGCAAATAATTTATGTGCAAAATTAACTTCATTCGGGCTCAAGAAATACATTCACAACACTGCTGGTTACAGATGGACAGTTTACAGCATCACTAAACAGGAACTGAGCCTACATGGCACTGCACAAACCAAGAGGGACCGCTTGAATAAAGCGAATGATTGTTCTGTTTTTAACACTCATGACATGAAAAGATAAAATGAAAGCAGCTGTTCCAAGACGCCTTCAGTGATTTCAGTCTGCGGACTTTTAAATCAACATGTAATTCACCGTCCTTCTCGTATGCATCTATGGACACACAGTTTAAGCGCTGCAGACCGGTTTCGCATTAATGTTTAATTCCCGCTAAAGCTCTCACTCGCCTCCTCTTTAAAATCATTACTGCCGGTGTTCAAATTTTGTGACTGAGTTCTTAACTGATCCACAATCCCAGACACGCTGCCCAACAGGCCGCCCATGCCGCCCTCCATCTCCCCGTGAAAATCCGCCTCCTCCACTTTCACTTGTCCTCCCGTCGCGAGAAAAGCCTCCCCGTCTTCAAATCCGTAGCTGTAGCTGTCATCCACACCCGGTGTGCTTGTGCTGTTGCTGTTGGCGGACGAGCTGGAGGCCAGTCTCTCGCATCGGGCCTGATGCCTGAGGAAGCTGTCCCTCCAAATGACCTTCTTCCCACACAGGCCACACTCATAGGGCCGCAGCCCTCCGTGAGTCTTAAGGTGCTTGGTTAGATGGTGCTTCATCTTGAAGGACTTTGTGCAAACAGGACAGCCGAAGGGCCGTAGATTCAGGTGCTGCATCTTCACGTGCCGGTCGCGCATACTCTTCAGGGTGTAGGCTTTGCCGCAGTGGCAGAAGTGGACTTTGCCCGTGTAGGGGGCGCCGGCGAGGGACACCGAGGATGACGAAGATGGGGTTGGGGGTGACGGGGGTGGCGGAAATGCGGCAGAGGATGGAGACGGATTGCGATTTGAGGTGGGGGTCAGTGAGCCACCCTGTCCCGCGCTGGTGGAGGGCCAGTTCACCTCCGAGCCTGCCATGGTGAAGTCGGGGGACACGGGCACTAAAGGCCTCTGTGAAACCTGTCCCGTGCCGTCTTCAATCTCATCGTAAGTGTCTCTGCTGAAGGTCCCTTGTGTGAAACATTCAAAGTCCACATCCTCCTCCTCCTCGTCCTCCTCCTCGTCTTTACTGCAGCTGCCGCCCTCGCCTTCCGGCGGCCTCTGCTCTTGTTGAGACCAAGGACCCGTCTGCCACTGCAGCCGGGCTGAACCTGGGCAGGGGGGGCCCAGGACTCCCTCACCTGTTTGGCAAGCATGAACGCCGGTCAGGCCTGAGGAGGGGTCACTGCCTTCCAAGTTTCTCTGCGCTTTTTCCTTTATCTCCCCCACACTCGCCTTCCCCGTGGCTTGTCCGGCACCTGCGCTCTCATTAGGAATCGGGTGGAAGCCTGTTGGAGAAAGGTGTAATAAAATCAAATGCAGATAGTGACAGTATTTCAATTCAGGCCATGTACAGAACAGGAAGGCGTACAAGACGCAGCACAGAGGAACAGCCTCACTGCAGGCTGCGCCTCAATACTTTAGTGGTGGTATTGACCTTAATCGGCCTGTGAGGAGCAAAACTAAGAGGAGCAGACTGCAGAGGAAGTCTGAGCAGATTCAAAATCATGTTCTTATTTTTTGATCAACTTAAAATTAAAAATAATTCATTTTTGGCAAATGTTTTGCATGTGAAAAAGTCAACAATTAACATTTTAGAACTGTTTGAGAAAACACGTTTTCATTTCTAATGTTGTGGTATTGGACTCCATGATGATTAAAACTTGAACAAATAAACAAAAGCCTCGGTACAGGATAAAATACGAGTCAATGCCAACTTGTCTCTGCTTCAACTGTTGCCTGGGTAACACACTCGCTGCCTTTCTTCACTAAACACACCACCTTCAGCTGAAGTCCCCGTGCAAAGGAGGCACAAAAGAAGTGGCCTGAGTCGTGTTGTCGGCACCGCATGCAAGACATTCTGGTTGTTGTAGGATTTTACACTTTACACTGATAAAACTTTTCTTCTCTCACAATAAGGCACCATTAAAAAATAACTGAATATTTCTGCTACATAAGTGACTTTTTTCTCTTTAACTAAAGAACGATATTTGAGCCAGTAAAAGGAAAAAGTATAATTCAACTTTGCATTTAATTCATTTTTTTACATCCAGCTATCAGTATGTCTGGTTAAGATAAATATATATTTTTTTGTTAGACTTAGTAATTGTGTTTAAAGTGAAATGAGGCTGTTCTTACCACAGTGTCCCATTTGTGCAAAGCCTTCCTTATTCTCCACCGCCTCCTCTCCGACCCCTTCATCCGCCTCAATCTCTCTTTTGTCATTCTTCCTCTTCTCACGTGTCTCATCACTGTCGCCGCTCTCTCTATTCTTATCAAGCCTATCAGCACTCGGCGGTGCTCCCCGCTGTTGAAATCTGACTTTCTGCTTTAATGCTTCACCACCTGGGAACCCCCCGTGGTGCCGGGTATTGTGACCAGGTCCATCATGACCAAAGTGGCTTGTTTTGCCATGGTTTGATACCCATGCCTCCTCGCAGCCGGTGTAATCACCATCCACGTAGCCAGGGAGGGTGTCCAGTTGAGAGTCGGCTAATTGCTGGGCTGATGAGGGCCGTGGACGCCCCCATCTAGGAAACTGCTGCGGGCGTCTCCATGTAGCTAATGGAGGCAAGGCATCAGGCTTCCTCTCCTTCCTTCTTCCCTCCCTTTCCAGATATAAGCAGTCGGTGCTGCTCGGGGACTGCTGGCGAGACGCCGTGCCGGGGTGAGCTACGGCAGCCTCTCCAGGGGTGACCTCTACTGAGGGCCGGGGCCTCTTCAGGATCTCAGTGCATTTGTCCACGATGTGCCACATCTGGAGGAAACTGGCCACGGTGACGTAGTTCACAATGTCATCATGTACAATGCTCAGCTGGCCTGTGTAGGCAGAACTCAGGACGCTCTCAAAGGCCACTGGGTCCATAACCGAGGGGAGGGAAACAGTCGTGACGTTCTTCAGTAACACCTGTTAAGAGATCAGAAAAAAGACATACTGAGTTTTTCTACATCTGGATAGAAACGTGAGATGAGTGAAGTGGCCAACAAACAACAAACACCCTATTACAAACAAATGGCTGTACACCTGGTAAACTGCACGGATGAGGTAGCCCAGCCTACCTGGTCATGAAAGTAAGGTGAGGATGCGGCGAGCACACAACGGTGGGCCCTGAACACTTGACCTTGCACCTGGATGGAGAGGTCGCACAGCCTGCCTTCTTCCCGCTGGCGGTTCAGATTGTCCAAAACAGCAGCACGAGCACCAGGGAAACACACCTGGACAGTCAGACCAGCTGGAGCAGCAGAAACACTGCAGGTCGGATCCATGGTCACACAAAACTGCAGAGAGGATTAACACATTATGAAGTGTAAAAGCGGTCCACTTTTTATGATATTTTGTGTCTCAATACACTTTTTTTCTCTTTCTTTATACGGTATTTAGTACTTATTTGGGTGTTTGAATCCTTTTTCTTGTATACATGCATACAATGTATATAGTTGTGTATTTTTCTAAGGTTATTTCCAGACAATGCTTCTGCTCTTCTACTTCCTTTCACAGCATTTCCTTGCATGGTAAATATCCTAATATTTATCTAATATTTTATTTTCAGTAAGTACAGTATGTGCTAATACTACAACACAAAAGGCAAATAATGACGGTGACATTGACATTTCAATAAGAATAAACTTTTCTTTGTTTTCATATTGAATCATTGCTAGTGAGGAGAAATCTATTTTAAATTCAGAAAGTTTCTACACTTACATGCATGAGAATATTTTCTATTGAGAGTACATTAGTTACAGCAGAGCTGAAATATTCAAGTAATTGAATAGTTGATCAACAGAAAATCTATCTGAAATAATTTGGGTGATTGATTGATCATATTTTTCATGCACAAAAATGCAAAAATGTCGTTTCAGCCTTGCACAGGTGAAGACTTCCTGCTGTTGTTTGTGTTGTATGATAATAAATTTCATGAATGAATGAATGAATCTTGTTTTTATAGATAAACCATTCAACTTGAGTAGAGAATATAATGGTAGTTAGGTTTGCCTGTAGAAAAGCGTCAGGGGTCCAGCTAACGATTATTTTCTTAATTGATTAATCGTTAGGTCTTAATCATCTATCAGTTCAGTTGTTTCCCGATTTTTTTTTCCCGATTAACGCCACCTAAACTACGTACTCCCCTGTCAAATAACTTAAACAAAGGAGCAAACTGTCACATCTGTGAAGCTTGGACAAGTTGTTTGGAAAGTCTGTCTGAACTCCACAAATCGATTACTTTCACAGCTTAACTTTCAATTACTTGCTAGCCTTTTATTTGTCAATAGACTATATATAATCAATTGATCGATGTATCGTTTCCACTCAAGCGTCAGATTGAAGAAAAGTAGATTGATTGTCGATACAGATATTAAATGATAACCTGTCTGGGCATCCAACACTGAAATGATTTGACATGAAGGGAGCTTCCACCTGATGCTCACTATCACTGTTAGCTAGCTAACGTTAGCTTTTTATGGTACGAAGCACTACCTTAGGTTACATGGCTCGTCACTAAACGTGTCATTAAAGGCAATATCATGAACATGAAGTCTGGTTACGGAACCAGAAAACACCTTTTTCGTGTTTTTGGTTCACTGCGAGACAGCATTCGTTCATGTATGCCCATTCCTGCGTTAGCATGTAGCTAACCAGGATTCACTACTTGCTAGCTAGCCAGTTAGCTAACGTTAGCTTAATTACGTTACCTTTGATATGTCGGTATGTCGAGCTTTTTACTTTTACGGGGAACGTCGCTAGCTATTTGCAGCACATTATTATCGTGAATTCCAGATACGAAGCACCATCGCTTGTTTGTGTAAAAAAGAAAAAAAGAAGCCAGCTAGTACATGCTAACAGCAGCTTGCCCGTAGGCGTAGCTGATGCTAGCTGCTTGACAAATCAGCATCAGTATCCTCACACACAACGTGAGTGGGTGTTTGGTGTGAAATTTGCTTCCAGTTATTACGAAATGCCATCACACTGGCCTCGTTAACCGGCTGCTTTAACCGCAATAACCTCAAAATGTAATTATATAAGATGAACCCACAACTACATAAGCCGTTATTAGGAAATTATTGGCTGTTCCTGCGTAACATGGTGAACTTGTGTTGACAGAAAGATGCCATCATTGTATCACCCCGCCCCGCTGGGGTTCAGTTAAAGGGCTAGTCCATCCGAAAATCAGTGCTTCGTGTTGTCAGGATTGTGAAAGCCCTTTCTTTCTCGTGAAATGTGCTGCAAACGCTACGCGAAGCCCCCGCAGCAGCTTCCAGACAAAGCTAAGCCGATGTCGGTTTAAAAACCAGCGGGGCAGACGTTTAACCAGTCGTCGCACACAGCATCTGCACAGTCATACGCGCACTGCCGTTTTACCGCAGTGCATCTGCAGCGTCCTCTGGTCGGAGCGACAGGGGTGCCGCTGTGGCGTAGGAGAAAACATCGTGAGCTGGAGCCGGACGTGTTTATTGTTTTGGGGTTTTTTTTATTTTTTCTCTCGGGCTTTTATGTAGCCGCGTGCGCTCGCGCAGATTCTTCTGCAATGCCAGCACGACCGAAGCATCTCTTCCACGAGCGCGGGGTCATTAGATAGGGGAAATTACAAGTCTTTCCACATTCAGCTGTCATCGCAGGAGAGGACAGAGAAAAAATTTTTTTCTCCGGAGAGACGCCTCAGCTCGAGGAGGGGAGGCCTGTAATTGAGGACAGTAGGCTCTGATTTCAGTGATCCGATTATGGACAACTATCTTTAGACCATCGAATTGGTCTGCATTAAATATTGGTAGCGTGTAGCCTGTAAGAGGTAGCCATTTGATTATCATAGAGCATGCAAATTAATTATATATGCACTGGCGTGTAAGTGTATTGTAGACGTTCAGTCAGTAGCTGGCATGTTGCACATTATATAAACACACATTTATTACAACTTTGCGTACCTTTGCTGTCTGTTATTTGCCAACATAAAGGAGTAGAGCATGTGGCCCCAGGCAGGTCTGATGATTGCTCTGTGCATCTCACATTAGGACCTCAGGGAAAAAGACAATCAAATCTCAGGGTGTTGATCTGGGGAACACTGTGAGTCACCGGATATCTGGATTGCTTCATATGCTACTTGATAATTAAGAGCAGAACGCCCACCACTTGAATGCATTAGTTGAATAGAGATATAATTGAGGGCCCCAAAAGCAGCAATAATTTGTGGCAATAAATTCTGTAACCAACAGGAAACTGTTGCTGGCTTGAGCCAAAGAACAGCGGTGCCACAGGACTGTTAGGACATCCAAAACAAATTTAGGTGTATAAGGAAGGTGTATCGAGAGACATTTTGCACTTTACAATGCATGTTTAGCTGGTAGCTTCCTCATACATATATGATATTTGCCTGCACTTTAATGACAAACAGCTTTTAAACTTCTTTAAATATAAAGAAAACCTTTGCAAATATCTGTTCAGTTATTCCAAACTTGGAGGTGCTCAGTGTATGAGCTCCATACTCGGAGCATCAGTGTCAGAGTTCGCACTTCTTCAGGCCCCTCTTGAAACAAAACAGCTCCTGTAACATCTGGTGACATGGCAGCGGTGCACCTACTGCTCCTCTCTCTTCTCTGCACCCTGTTTGGTGAGTTGAGCTCATTGCCCGTGGCCTACATCATCGTTGCTATCTCATCTTAAACCACAGTAATGCTTGCCTGTCTTTTAACAGTGTACCGGTGTCACGGGGCCTGTGCAGAGGTGGACTCTGACACAGAGGCGGTGGCTGGCCGGGGCTTCAAACTGGGCTGCATCTCCTGCAAGAGAAGGAGTGAGGTGGATGGTTCTGCCACCGTCGAATGGTACTTCAGGGCCAAAGGGGAGGCTGATTTTGTTCATGTGAGTACGAATCTGCTTTGCTGAAGAATTTTTAGTCTGATGCCAGCACAAAATGCATCTGACGCAGCACACCGCCGAGCACGCATCCTCAAAAAATCCAACTTGTCTTGGGCTATCTTCCTCAAGGCACAAGCTATTTATATATGCATATGCAGTGCACACCCGAGCTCTCTCCTGTCCTCTTTCCCTCCCTGCCTCACATACGTACGCCCTCGATTACATGATAGCGCCCAGTGCTGAGGTAGTCATGAGGTCCATATGGAATCGATTGTGATATTTTACACCACAGAGATCATTAAAGCTCCAAAGATGGCACATGACTGTATTGACTTTGTGTTGGATCCCCTGTTTGCCACTGAAGTGCGTGCTGTGGCGATGCAGCTGCATATATGGTGAACACTGAACTCATTTTTTAAAACTGTATCTGTCCTTATTGTGTTTATTTCCCTGTTTACTGAGTATTGTATATGAAGAGAATGACAGTAAATACTACTCAGACCTTTATATGCATGATTTGGGAACTCAGTGGATCTTAGTCCTCATCGATTGTCACACCAGAGGGAATATTCACATTTTACAGCAGTACAAGAAAGGCTAAGGAGGAAGGAAACCATTTTAAATAATAAATAGAACAAAAGAAGACAGTACAGAAATTACATTCAAAAACTATATACATTATATTTAGTACATTACAATACTTACACATGATTTGTACTTTGTGCAAATCACTTTGTTTAACTTCGACGTCTCTGTGGCACCAGATCTACACCTACAACGAGGACGGCCCCACCATCGAACACGACAACTTCATGGACCGTGTGGACTGGAACGGAAGTAAGAGGAGCAACGACATCCAAGACGGGTCCATATACCTGCTCAACGTCACCTTCAACGACACGGGCACCTACCGCTGCTTCTTCAACCGCATCCTCTTCTACGCTAACTATGAGTACAACACCGTCGTCAGCAAGGTGGTCCACCTCTCCGTGGTGGCTAAAGGTACGTCAACTGCATTCGCATTTAAAAGTACATTAATGCAGAGTGAAATAATGTTTGAAAATTGCCTCCTGAGTTTGAGCAATCAAATTTCAGTCCATCTCAAATGCATCTTGTATGCACTTACACTTTTTTGATATGCACCCAAAACCTATAAATTGACTAAATGGGTTCTTGGTGCAAGAGGTTGAGCATTTCCAGACCATAATGATGGATTGGAAGTCAGACTTGTGGCTAATAAGGTTGTTGTGCATAAAGATGGAGGGTTTAAAGAAATGGGTCTCACTCCCCTCTCTGCACCGTGAGCTAGAGCAGGAGGCATTCTTCACCGTGGATAGTCACCTTGCTCATTCAGCTGCATGTTTTTTTTTTATCTTTTTGAAAGCACGCTGTGCCCAAAACAGTCAGCATATGCTATAAAATAGAGTGTATAGCACTGGAACAGAGCAAGCAATTAAAAGCAGGTCTTTCTTGTCCTCAGGTAGCTTTTTGGTATCATTTTTTCATCAACATTCACAATGACTCACTCTCACTCCCTGAAATAGATGCCATCATTTGTTTGTAGATTTCCCAATAATGGCTACATTCCAGATAGTTTCTACCTTGTCTTGTTGCCCCTATGGCGTTTGTCTGGTGCTTCATTTACCGGCTTCCTGTGTGCAGCCACCAGAGGAACAGCTTCCATCGTGTCCGAGGTCATGATGTACGTGTCCATCATCGGCCTTCAGGTCTGGCTCCTCATCGAGATGATATACTGCTACAGGAAAATAGCAGCAGCTGGGGAAGAAGCATTACGGGAAGCGGCGTAAGTATTTTCACTGTATGCACATTCATGTCATGGCACTCATGACATGTGAAAACCTTGTAACTCCTCTTTTATTGAACGATTACAATACATTTGCTGATTTTTTTAGGTGAGAAGATTCTTTATTAGACTACTGCAAGCCTTTTAGTGACAAAACTTAGTGATTAAACTAAATCGTCATCACTTTGGAGATACAAGGTTTTATTCGCTAACATTAAAACCATATACATGCACGTGTGTTGTAGCGCCCAAACAAAGTGCTGGATTTTTGAGAAAAATACCTAAATGGATATTTGAGAGTCTTAAAAAAATCCAGAAAAGATATATCGACCATTATGAGTTTTTAACATAAGCAACCATTAAATTTGGTTTTTAAAAAACTGAATGGCTAAAGTACTGAACAGGTCAGTTTACTGCTGAAAAAACCTGACTGGAAGCAGTGTTTCTAAATTACCTCAAACAATTCTTTGGTGCTTAACATACTGCAGTTTGTTGTTATTTGTTGTCCACTGAATATGCCAATATAGATATATCTTTCTGGCTTGGGCTTGCAAAGCTTCAAACAGCACACACATGGGTTAAGGCCCGGTCACACAAGCATTTAAAACAGCAATTAAATTCATTTCACTGTGATTTATCTTAGCTGTTTACCAACAGAAAGCTGTCTTGACAGTTATGACCTGTGAGTCCAACATGAGAGAAGCTGTTGTAGCTTATTAGCTCAGTTGCTCCACTTTTCTTCAGCCCTCTTCTGTCTGTCCTCTCCACCAAAGAGGAATGGTTTACGGGCAGTTGTGAGATGTAGGTCGATGGTACAAATATATCTCCTGAATAAAGTGAACTCATTGTCCCGTTGCAAGTGAAATAACAAGTGAACTGAAAGCTAACAAACAGCTAACAGACGTTGTTTCAAGCTAAGTAGCAGCTAACTGATGTTTTTCAAGCTAACTCACTGCTAACTAATGTTTTTTTCAATCTTAATGATATTTAGCGAGTTCATTGACATGGAGCACATTTTTTTACCTCTTCAATAACTTTTCAAAATACAATCATGAGGACTAAATACCTGTGTTAGTAAATGACACAGTACAGAGAAAATAGCATTTTCTTAGCTGACTAGTCTGTTAGCAGTTAGCTCGCCAGCTACAGTAGTTCATCCACTAGATGCACATATTTTGCACAGCTGAATTTTGCTGACACACAAGAAGTGTGAGAGGGCCTTCACTCTAAGAGCTAATTCCCATGCTTGACAATGTGTTCAAAATAAGGCATTTGATGTGGAGAGCTTTAAAGAGTGTGTATCCATGAATAGTGCCAGACTTTATTCATGTATTCCTACTGAAGTCTAATTTAAGCCTTCAACGTCACATTGTTTCGTCCTCACTTTGGTTCTTTTTGCTTGTCCTCTTTCCTCGTTATTTTTAAGAATATCAATGTGTCCATGGTGTCTGTGTGTTTTCACCTGTGTCTCTTTGTCTACCATCTCACGCGCCCTGTGTCTGTCTGTCATGTTTGTCGTCTTGTCCCGTCATCCTCCCTAGTAAAAACCAAAACCTCCCTCCTGTAAGTCAAAAGAACACAAAAAAAACAAAGACCTGTCATTTAACCTGAGCTGTGGTGTTTTGTTTTTGCATTTTTCACCCATTTCATTGAGCTAAAATAAGGTCTCACACTCTGATAACCACTGTTTGTTTTTTGTCCTCTCCGTCCAGAAATGCTGAATATTTAGCGATAGCCTCAGAAAGTAAAGACAACTGCGCAGGAGTGCAGGTCGGAGAATAGCACAGGTATGTTATCATATGTTGATATGAACGTGAACGTCAGCAGCATCATTCCACAGTGAGATATCCACCATTTAATGAAGAGTCACAGCCTTATATGACATTTGTGTGACGGTATCCATACAGTAGCACCAGTGCTGGCACTGAATACTCACTCACATTCATTGTACTCTACCTATTCTGGGACTTTTTTTTTTTTTTTGCTTTCTTGCTGCGTTACATAAGATAAATGTCATTTTAACACTTTGGTTTGAGTACAGATTAAACAAAAGAGATATTATGTGTTAATGAGTAAGCTTCATGGATGATGATAGGCAGATTTCAGTGTGGACAGAGCCAAGCTAGCTGTTCCCTCCATTTCCAGTCTTGTTGCTAAGCTAAGCTAACCTAACCGTCTGCTGGCTCCTGCTTTATATTTAAAATACAGACGTGAGAGTGCTATCGATCGAAATGAATAATGGAACTCATAAAATGTTTAAGTATTCCTCCAACCACTCTGTCCTCCCATTTTTCCCAGGTGTCTCTTGTAAAAGAATATGTCCTAAGATGCTTCCAGGTGAAATTAAAAGTTAAATGAGGTTAAATATATTCAGGCAAAGATCTTGTGTGGCTGCTGACAGCGTTTATCATGCGACAAATTTGATGTCTTTTGTTATAAAAAAAAAAAAAAAGAAGAAAAAAAAAAGGATTTTTGAAGTATATTTCTGAAAAAATGCAGTATCAAAAAAATAATTCAGCACATTTACTGATAATTCTGACACATTAATGCCATTTTTTGCTAAAAGTAATGTCTAATACAGCCATTGGCCAATACATTGTACCTTTATGATGGTTTAAATGCTTTAATTAACTGTACCTGAAAACAAGGAACTTAGTGTAGAATGCGGAGGCACTACTGTCTATTGCTGGATTGGATTTACTTAAAAAAAAAAAAAAAAGGTTTTAAGTGCCATTAAATCCATTAATACCTGTTGTCTTCATCCTCAGGCTTCTTCCGTGGACAGAAGACATCCGTCAACCCTTTGACCTGCATGTAGACAACTTGAGGGAAAAACTCCTCTTCACCTCAAGTCTTGATTTTACCTTTTCCTTGACAAAGATCACAAATGGATATGACATACAGAGAGCATGGTACCAGCACTGTATATAGTATTCTTCCCGCAAAAGCATGTCCCTGCACTTACATGAGAAACCATTATGCATTAATGAGCCACATTGTCAGAAGCATATACTGTACATACAGTATTTCTTTAAGTATATGTAGTCACACATTTATATAGAATGTAAGTGGTACTATGGCGGTCTGTTGGACTCTGTGAAGCTGGTTGTAAAAGAAAGCTTTTTACTAAATCATCACGTAATGTATAAAAAATGAGACACACAACACGTATGGTAAAGTTATTTCTAAAATAGAATGTGATGGACTATGATAAACTGTCTTTGCAGCTGCTAGTTGTCCATTCAACGAAATCATAAGATGTACTAATAAAAACTGATAAAGTACGTGTGATGGAGAAGTCTTCTGTTGACGCACCTCACCGTGAAAATTTTGCTGATTCGTCTCATAAATATTTTAGAGCCTTTAAATGGACGGCTGGTGTTACAGGAATAATAACAATGTAGTCAACTTCCAATCCTTTTATTTACTATTTTTTCATATAGCAGAAGCAGCCATGACATCACTTAGCTTAGTGCTTTCATGTGAGGAAAACTCACAGAGCTGATAAAGCTCTATTATTACACCTTATTGGATTTACAGCACACGTTAAGATCACACCCACCACCATCCACACAACGGGAACCAACCAAATTCCCACATTTTAAGGCATGCTATGCAGGGTTTGTTGCTGTTTTTAAACACACCGTTCAAAGCTGGCCTCTCCTCCGCCGCTATAAGAGGAAAGAGAGAGAGCAGCGGTGGTGGAGCGAGCTAGAGAGTGAACGAAGAGAGGCGTCAGTGAGAACGAAGCAGTGAATCAGAGAAAAGAAACATTGTTTTATGATTGTATCACACCGTTCTCATTCTAAAGCACAAATAAACACACCCACACCTCCACAAAGCTCTGCACAATGCTGCAGGAAGGTGCCGCATTGCTGGATTTTGTGTGAATGCAGCTGAAGTGCATGTTTCATCCTGTCCACTACGGCCTGTGATCTGTGTGTGTGTGTGTGTGCATCAGCCCCACCCTGAGTCAGACACAGACCTGCAGCTCTTCAAACATCCACGACATAGACAGAGAAACGAGAGACGACAGTTTCTGATGACTGAGGAAAATCCGACTCATTCTGTTTAAAGGGATCATTTAACACTAAGGGAAATACACTCATTTGATTTGTTTCCAAAGTTTAGATGTGAAGACTGATACCTCTCTCATGACTGTGTTAACGTGGCATGAAGACTGAATGCAGAGGGAAACCTCTTTCCTGGCTCTGTCTAAAGCTCCTTTAACACTCATTAATTAACAGGTTGAATCTGCCAGATTCTGTCAATGAACACAAGTTTTAAGTCTCGGTCTCTGTACAGGCACGATGGTACCGTATCTGGCAACCTCACCGTGGTGACAAACCTCTTTGAACATTACTTTATGCCAAGAAACAGTTACAGCACATTAATCCCTGTCAGACCACAAACTGTCATTTTGACGTTTCTGTTGATAAATGGATGAAACAAATGAGGTACGTGTTCATTTGTGAGCTTCAGAGGTGCTTATGTGCATGATTTCCAGCTTCGGACAGAACCAGACAAGCTGTTTCCAGCCTGAATGCTGAACCAGAAGATTCACCCCCAGAGTCAAGCTCTGTAATCATCACAGACATGAGGGTGGTACTGATCTTCTCATCTGTCTCTTGGAAGAAGAGGCAGATGAGAATTCTTCCTCAAACTGTTCCTTTAAAGACGACACTGAAACCTCTCCTCACACCTACAGCTGTAACACACAGTCCGTGTCGGGGTACTGAGGCAGGTTGAGCTGGTACTTCCTCTCCAGGCCCGGAGGCACAAACCGGCCTCCCAGGAAGTGGTATCGTCCTCTGAACAAGGAGGCAGACTTCTTGGGAGCAGTGAGAGAGATGAGCATGTCGGGCTGCAGTCCGTCTGTACTGCCCTGCTCCACATCCCAGCCTTTGAAACCAACAACAAACAGGACGTCACAGTCCAGATCAGGTTTCCTCCTCTTCTTCTTGTGTGTGAATATGCACAGTGGAGGTCATGACAAACAGTTAAAAAATGATCATTATGATTCTTCTGATCAATTTCGAGATCCCAATTATTATTAACTCTAATAATAATCCATAATAATATAATAAATATACAGATTATTTAATTTGCAGATGAACAGAAGCGATTACAAGATTAAAAATCACCAACATGGCAGGAAGCACATCTTTCTTTCGCGTCAACCCGTATTCTCGCGTGAGGACTGACCTGAGGGGATGTCGATGCTGGCGATGGGGGCTGTCGTCTTCATCAGCACGTTCAGGATGGAACCGAAAGGCTCTCGCACGGCCCCCTTGAAGCTGAAGCCGAAGATGGCGTCTATCACCAGGTTGTAAGCCTCATCGATCACTTTAGCCTGAGAAATCAATTTTTTCCATTGGTGAAAAGGCTAAAAATACGTTTTAAAACTAAAAACATCAGTAAAGACACTAATCCAGACTGAGCATCATTACTGAAGCAATCAGTTACATCATAGACTGCTGTTTGTTGCAATAAAAGCTTAATTCCCCCACAGGGATAATTGAGGCTTCATCTGATCTAAACTGCAGCCTGATTGAGAAAGATGTAATAATGTGTGATACAGTACTCCCATAGCTTGAAGCACACTCGTAAACACAATACACAGAAGAATTTTCTTCACCGCTGCAGATTAACGCTGCTGCATAATTGATTTACACCAAACCTCAGGCATCTCAGTCAGGAAGGGGATCTCCATTTTCTGGCACTGTGTGGTCAGGCCCTGGAACAGAGGTTTGTTGGGCCTCTTCGGGTAGAGGATGGAGGGCTCGTAACCCTGCAAGAGGACGTGCAAGGAGGTAGAAAGCATCAGCACGGTTTGAAAACTGACGACCGCCAAGTTTGACCAAGTCAAGTTAATCTCCTGATTGCACACACGGGGAGTTTGATAGCATAGCTGTGGGTGAAGAATGAATTCTGATTGGTTCAAAGCTGCCACTGAGGATTAATGCAGCACAGAAGGTCTTTAAATGGTCTAACACTGCTTCACCGCCAAATACACTGATGGAGCTGTACAGCAGGGGTGGAAGAAGTATTCACATCCTTTACTTCAGTGAAAGTAGGAATATCTCAAAATGTGCTTAAAGGAACAAACGGAAAAGTACTCGTTACACCAAATGGACCATTTTTTAAGTGTAGAAATTATGTTCTAAACGTATCTTTGTTCAGCTTGTGTACACGTACAGCTTCTCACTCTTCATCAAAGTATAAAACTCAATTCCAGAGTTAATCATGAGTTTTATATGACAAAACACATGCAAAGTAAGCAGTAGTTAAATTAATGCAATGGAGTAAAAAGTACAGTATATTTCACTGCAGTGGAGTAAAGGTATACTACACCATAAAATAGAAATACTCAAGTAAAGTAAAAGCACCTGAAAGCTGCTTAATTCCTGTACTTGAAATGAACTGAGTGACACTCACAAAGAGTTTCAGGTGTCGGGCACAGACCAGGCCATCGCCACCGTTGTTTCCTGGTCCACAAATCACGAGCAGAGAAGGTCTGGCCTTCATCAGGGAGGTAATTGGATACGCCTGCAGGAAAAAACAGACAGAAAAAAAAAAAATCTATACAGCACTAAACCACATCTGGTGTTTGACAAGGAAAAGAGGACTTTTCTCTCAGCAGCTAAATGCTTCCAGTGGTGTGGAGTCAGAAGATGGAGTAATCTGATTATTCCCCTCTGGAGGCAACAATCTAATTTCTGTTAATGCAAAACCTGGTTTCCTGGTAGCACAACTGGGCCGTTTGTGGAGAAACCAAGTCAAAGTGATACCTAAAAGGCCTGTAAGGTGTGTTCACGTGCATTAAAAAACACATTATAGAACAACACAGTTATAATGCCAAAGCGGCTGATAACATGTAAACGAACCAGATTCCTGCTTTATACTGGCTACTCACCAGTACACTGTTTGGGCTGCAGCTAACAATTATTTGTTAGTCTGTTTTCTTGATTATTTAATTAACCATGTTGTTCATAAGATGTTGGGAAAAAAAATGAAAAATGCTCATTATAATTTTCCATCACCCAAAGTGACATTTTCTAATGTCTTTTGTCCAACCAGAAGTCCACAGCCCAAAAATATTTAGTTTAAACAACACACTTCTAAATAGTTCTCTACATTAAACACATTTTATTTCAAAATAAGAGCCCTGACTGCCATCTCACCTTGGCCACAGCTGTGGCACAGCTGAGTCCAGCCAGCTCCATCAGCTGGTCCACGCTGAAGCCGTACTCACTGAAGAGCTCCTCATCAATGTGCTGGGCCTCCTCCTGCCTGCAGGAGCAGAGACAGGTCAGTCCGGACAGTCTGCACGCAGACAGCCTGCAAAACGTTTAAGAGTTCAAACCTCACCCGAGATATTTGATGCTGTGGGCCATCGTGGACGCTGGTCTGCTACTGAAACAGTCCCTCCTGTGGTTGTTAGCTGCGGCAGACAGCGGACATCTCCCTGTCTGAGCGAGGACTGTCGCGGCCTTTGAGGTCACCAGGAAGCCGATCCCAAACAGAGCCCGCACACTCAACATCCAGGTGGAGCCGCAGTCCTGGAACAGAGGAGACCACGTGATCTACCCTGAACTGACGGACGTCTGACCCCACATTGATCACACGACTTAATGAACTGTCAGCCTGTGAGCTATGGTTCAGAAAGCCTGCTCCAGTGTTGATGTACATGTTCCCACTAATGAGAGCTCTGCTGCTCAGTCTGCGGACACCGTCCACCTGCAGGCTGCTGCTCACAGTCCCTGAAGCACACACCGTCCCTGAGCTCTCAGCTCCTGCTCGGCACACTTCACAGGAGGCGACGGCGCAAAGATTCTTGATGCCAAATTAACGTTTTCTCTGTCTGCTAACTTCGCACGTTAATGCTTGAGTCTGAGCTTTTAATTAGGACTGAGTGATCAGAATCACTCTGGACTGAAATGATCACATCAGGCAGGGCTGCGACTAATTACTGCACTCAGCTGTTAATTATTTTTTCATTAATTGATTCATCAGGATTCAGAAAATATTTGAAAGTTTCTATTTCCTGTTTCCCAGAGCTCAAAGTCAAAGTATTTTGTCTGAGCTACTGCCGAAAAGATCAGTCGATCGATTGATTAGTCATCATCCAGCTGCTCAGTTATATTTAGTAACTTTAGCAGAAAGCAACAAGCTAACTTCATCTGTATGAATATGTCAGTAAAAGTCGAGATTGTGAGTTCGAGAGGTTTGTTTTTACAGTGAGTAAACGGAGGATTTGACACAGAAAGTTCCAGTTCAGCTCCAGTCCACAGGCTGGGTTTAATGGTTGTGAGTTGCTAGCTAAACTTGCTATTTAGCTTGACTTTGCTCGACTTCGTGACAAAGTATTAATGAAACTCACCACACGTTAACAAGCTTTTCCTGAAAACAACTTCACATGCACGTTTGTCCTTTGAAACAAAGCAGCGACACAACTTACACAGCAATAATATACTAACAGAAGACAAGAGCCGAGCAGAAGCACCCTGAGCCGACGGTGTCACCACTTCCGGGTTTGAAAAACAACAACACCGCTCCAATTTCAAAATAAAAGCACGATCTATGTACCATAGTGGATAATGGAATATGTTATGAGTGCTGTTATTATCATGAATATGGACAGTAGTGGGAGACCACTTATGTAAAAGTAGAAATACTACACCGTAAAATAGTCCAGGTACAAAGGTAGAAGTGCTGAGTACTTGCTACTTTAGTAAAAGGGTTATTTCTTTATCAAAATGCACTTAAAATATCAAAAAGGTGCCTATTATATAGAACGTCCCCTTTCAGTGTATGATATTATTTTTATTGTTATTATGATTATTATTATTGTTGTTGTTGTTCTCAAAACATATATCTGCTTTCTGTCATCTCAGATCTTTAGAGGACAAAAGACTATTTATAGTTATATTCAATCAATTATATAAATTAATCAATTAGGATTGCTTATCCATTAAAATATTACTGTGCAAAGGTAAAACGTGTGTGTGTGTGTGTGTGTGTGTGTGTGTGTGTGTGTGTACTATCACATCAAGACACATGAGGCAGAATTCTGAAAACATGTTTATTGATATCAGTAAAAAATACACAATATTCTTTGGGTCTGTAGCAAGGTTTGGGTCAATTCATTTAAGTCCAGAGACAAGTTCTGTTCAAGATGAATTTTTTTTTTTTTTTTTTTTTTTTCAAAATAAGTGAACAATAGTGGATTTACTGCAACCCTGCTGCGTCAGTATGTTTCCAGAGTGTAACACAAATCAGATTTATTTTGTATGATTTTATCTTCCAGCAACAGCAGCTGTGGATATCACCAACTTTTTAGAATAAATTAGCCCAAACAGTTGTTTTAAGCTGTTACAGTTGCTGGTAGACTCATAATTTACTACTAGGTCAAAGCCTGGAAGACATCTCCAACCCTTAATGTCACAGATACAAACAAAGTCGGCTGCTTTAATCACAATGAATTCAAGAAAATATTTCATTAGCATGCCTATGTACATTATAAAAAAGCAGTATAAAGTTTTATTGCCTAAAATATCTTGAAAATTACTCCAAAGTACATGAACTGAACTTCATAACTACAACTGGTGGCTAAAGGACTAATAACTGAAAACTACGTGAGGAGATGAAGTGTTTCAGCGATGCTCCAGGCGCTCACATAATCGGACAGCTCTCCATTCTGGTTCCAGCCTAAGAGGACAGATGGATGAAGTTGCTATTAGTTACACACAAATCTACTCAAAATCCATGTTTAACAGGAAGTCCTGCGTCAGCCGCAGGTGCTGCGGGGCCCACCTTGCGAGGAGTGCTGGTGCTGAACACGTAGGAGTGCGGCAGTAGACCCTCGGAGATGCCTCCGCTGCGGAAGGAGCGGGAGGCTGAGGTCACGGAGCAGTTGCTGGATTTGTCTGAGGGGAGTCCGCAGGAGCCGCAGACCACCGTCCGGCTCCTCAGGTTGTACTCGCTGTCCCCGCAGGTGCTGTGAGCCACCTGCTGAGGCAAAGAGTCAGTGTTAATGTTAGAGCATTTCATGAGAGCTCACTCATGTTTGATTGTTATAATCCTGTGGTGATGACTCTGAGGGCCCACAGTGGAACACTTACAGAAGGTTAGTTTACTTTAAATCAGAGGTGCCTTCGGGGGACACCGAACTGTTCACTAAACGATGAGCTGATCAGCAGAAAACATTACAGCAGCTGTTTCTCTGTAGATGTTATTTTTGTTATATACTGATATGAAATGATGATGTTGATGTCAGCCAATGTTGAGTCTCTATTGGATCATGTGACAAGATGATTTGTGTGTGCGTCATAACAGCATTCACTGGTTCTTCAGGTGTTGTGGGTCTAATTCAGTGGACTTTAACTCCTTTATCATCAAAATCATCTGTGTTATGCATACACACATATACTGTATATGTTATCAATACAAGTTCTCTCACCATGTCATCATCTTCTTCCTCAAGCTGTGTGCGGGTGACCTTCCTCATTGCCATTTCCTGGAAGAAAAAGTATTATAATGTTTACACATTTTTTTTATTGCCCATTTGTGAACTTTAAAGCTTACATTGAACTTTACATGAACACCGTGGCTATAATAAATCTCAATATAATAATAGCCCTTTAGGTTTAAATGAAGTGTCTATCAGATAAGTTTGAGTGGTAAATCTAAAATACCTCTCCGTTGGCACTGATCAGGGTGGTCTGGAACATGTCTCCAGTGCCCCATGAGGGCTGAGTCTTCCAGACCAGGTCAGAGGGGGGACTGTGGGTTCCACCAGCACCAGAGGCCCAGATCTGTCAGCCATGCAAAGGTACAAGTAGGGTGAGCTGTCAGTAACTGTGTTCATCACTGTGCTTGTTGTGATCCTGCTGAGGAAAGGCGCTGCTTACCGTGACCCTCTGGCCGGCCTTCAAGGTGAATTTCACCGGGAACTTGAAGACGATGGCAATGCCAGATCCCACCTGCCGCTTCACCTGCCAGTTCCCCAAGTTTTGATCCTGACAGTTGGATAAAAAGCATTTTTTATAGTGTCAAACCATTAAAGTAATATTCTCCCTCAGCAGATGGTGAATTAATAATCAGGCTGCATGAGTCAACTTTGTGTCTGTGGCTTCAAATGAAGGTGAGAGCTGTATTCAGCGTGCTCCTGTTGACCAATCACACAGTAGGAAGAGCAGTTTGTTTCCATCGCAGCTTTTCTCAGATAACATTTAATCATCCTGCCACGTTAGTTCACCCTCTTACCTCATCTGCTTTGTTGCTGAGTCTGACATATTTCCCATCCAGGTCCACCTCGTCCACGGTGACCCGTCCGCTGGCTGACGCCTGCTGGGTGATGCGAGTGCGGGCCACAGCTCCACCTGCAAAGCTCGAGGCCTCGCTGTCGGTGTCGTTGGGGCGGCGCCTCTTGGCAGAGGAGCTCTGACTGCTGTAGTTCATCGACCGAGTGGCTGAAGCAGAGGAGCGACTTCCTGTCACTTTGGTGGGCGGGGGGCTGGGGGAGAGACGCAGCCTGCAGGGACAAACATGATGGCATTTATTCACTGGGAGTAAGAAAAGATGTGGGAGGCTCGTGGTTTCCAGCAGCTGTTGAATGAACTCATTGTGAGCCCGTGCACGGCACACCTCTGCTCCTCTCCCTCCAGCAGCTTCCTGTAAGCACATATCTCCATATCCAGAGCCAGCTTGATGTCCAGGAGCTCCTGGTACTCATCCAGCTGCTGCTGCATTTGCTGCCTCATCTCGGCCATTTCTCTTTCTTTCTCTCCCAGCAGGCGACGGGTGGTGTCGCGCTCCCGAGACAGGGCGTCCTCCAGGTCCCTCACCTTCGCCTCGCGGGCCGCCAGCTGGATCAGATAGAAGGACCACACCGTTATTGTCAAAGTTAGAGTCTTAAAACACCAGAGGAGTGTAACAAGAGGGGCTGATCACAGCTGGCTGAGTGCTAACCACACAGAGTACAACTACAACGTAAATATTGACATAATTGTGGGTGAAGGTGAGGGTTTAGTGGCACGCTGGCCACATGATGACTGTTATGCTGTATGTGGGTTTATTTAAGCTCAACCAAAAGAGGGTGGAAAGTGTTTATTTGTTCTAAGAAAATGAAAAGCAAACAGGAAAATCCAATTGAAATGTGAAAACATTACACAGCTGATCTTTTAGCTTTTGCATTTCATAGAGGATATGAATTTTGTTAAATCTTAATTTCTCTAAATGTATAAACCAATCTTATGTTTCGAATATTCAGAAAACATTTAAGTGAGTTTTCTCTCTTGCACAGAAAGTGAAAAAATGTCACGTAATGCCCCTTTTTGCTATAAATCTTAAAAGGCACATATTCACAATGATGCACGTTATGAGTACGAGCCTCTGGCGTCAGAGACCTGAATGTGAGCCGCTCATGTCAGATCACCTGTTTCTGCAGCTGGCTGAGCTGAGCCGACAGGGACTCCAGGCGGATTCGTGTCTGCTGGAGCTCCTCGTGTGCGGCTCCAACCAGGTGGCTGCTCCTGTCCGCTGACTGACGAGCATTTTCCAGCTGACAGAAGCAAACAACAAGGGAGAAAAGGAATATGATTATCAAACAACTCTGCATTCAGAACCTCCTTTTGCTTTATTATTAAGCGGTTGAGAAACTGCTGCAAATGAAAACTGTCCGACCAACAGTTTGATGCATCAAACAGTTTTTGTACCTTACAGCAACATGAAAGTGACGGTCTACCTTGGCATTGTAGGCCTTCTCGATCTCATCCTTGTACATTTTGATCTGCAGTTCGTGCTGGTTCCGCATCTCCATCAGCGCCTCCGCCAGCTTGCTTTCAAAGTCCTGCTGGTGGCCATTGTCCAACTCAACCATGCGAGACTCATGGCGCCGCTTTATCTCCCGCAGTTCCTGTTGGAGAATTCCCCAAATCATCAGCTATAAATACGTGTTTGTTGAGATGATGGGCAGGCGCTGACGTGACAAGAGGAAAAAAACAAAGCGGAGAAAGATGCTTTTCTCCGGGAGTCTGACCTCAGAGTGGAGGTTTTTCTGAAACTCCAGCTCCTCTTTGAGGGTCTGGATGCGATTCTCTCCATCCACCCTCCTCAGCATCTCATCCTGCAGCTGCTTCCTGGCATCTCCCAAACTGGTGTCCAGCTAAGAAAGCACAATAGGAAGTAAAATATTAGTGAAAAGCAATGCACAAACATTCACATAAAGATGCCGCAGAGTGCAGAAACATGCAGTGAACATAGGGCAGGAGAGCGTGGAGGCTGCTTTTTAATCGAAATGTCTGAGCTCAAGCAGCCATGACAGAAAGAGTCAGCGAAGAGATTCTTCATTTACTCACACACACACTGAATCCAAGAATTTTTATCTTTTATTTTCACTCAGTTAAGTTATGTAAGCCCGGGCATGTGAGGCCCTTTCAACCCCCCCCCCCGGAAAACTACATAAATAGCGAGCAGTGAGGGCACAAATAGGGTAACTGGGTCTTTGATAAGCTGACATTTATCATCACCCAGTGAAAACACAGAGGATCACGAGAGACAGACTCAGAGCTCGTAGAGTAACTGCATTAAGATGAACCCCAGATGTGTTTCCACTGAGCTTTAAACTGAGTGCGGCTTTGAGTTACCTTGGCAATCTGCGCCTTCAGGTCCCTGTTTTCCACTTCGAGGTTACGCTTCTCTCCCAGAGCCGTAGTCAAGGACGCATCCTTGGAGTTCAGCAGAGCCTCCAGGTCTTTGAGCCTCTGCAGCGCTCCAGCCAAGTCCGACTCCTTTTTGGTGTTCCTGTAAAGACAAAAAGAATGTCAGATGTAAGGTTTTCAGCACTGATGGGGGACATTCCAGCGAACAGAGGAGGGACAGACGTCCACATTTGCTTTGTAACTCGAGAACCAAGTGGAAACTGAATTACTACAGTTTCCTCCACACAGTCTAATGAAACAAGTATGAGCTATTTTTGAATAAGGATGTAGCCTGGATGAAATATAAGCAGGGAAAAGACCTCGGTGCATATGACTCACAGGCCACAATGATCTGCGTCCAGTCCCGTGTATCTGGTAGCCACAAACCACAGCCGTTGGTGTTTAGCTGAGACACTGCCATGGCAACGGCTTGGCTTTGCCAAACACACGGCTGCCTTCGCCTCAATATTTATGGAAAAATTACGGAGGCAAGAGTGGAGCGCTCTAAACACTGCCACGTATTGTGTGCATAATGGTTACTTTGGTGAAGGAGGAGAAGCTGGGGAAAGAGTTAGTCATCAGGCTCTGGATGTGGCAGCATGGGAAGGAGTCGGCGTAGCTGTCCAACGTCAGTGAGCAATGAGGAGGGTATGCTGAAGCTAGGGAGTGGCCCCCGGCAGCAGGGCCACGGTGTAAGTTACACAAGCATCAGCTACGAAGAGCTAATGAGTGAGTGTGTGTTTTGCTGCTGTGGATACACGTGCAGGAAGGTTTTACATATTAACACTACAATCACAAAGTCCCGGCACTCATGCTTTAATGGACCAGTGGATGCATTTAAGTGAGAAAGATGTGAGTGAAAAGGGGGATTTCAGAAGTCTGCAGGCCAGCTGTTTCTTCCCATGATCATCAGACAAAATGCTGGGATCAGTAGAGTCTTTTCATTTCTCCTAAAGGGCATACCAGGCTGATTTGTTTTATTTTTGACACAAAAACCTTCAGAGTCCTGCAGAGGAAGCAACAGTTTTTGCTGCGTTATGCGTTATTCTCCCAGAGGGTTTGGTAATTCTGACTAGACTCTGTTGTTACTGTAGCTGAACAGCAGCCACTGTGACCACAAGTGATCATTAAGGGATAATAGTATAGGCTATAAAGTTGTGTAACAATAGAACAAGCAGAGAAGAGTCATAAAGGCGGGACTCAGCAATGCCAGTAACACAGCATTAACTATCTAGTTTGCTAACATTAGCCACCATGCTGATCCTATCAGACCACATGAAGATGCAACAGTAAAACTGCTGTGTGTGTGTTAAGTTGCATAAAGGTGGGTTTTGTTGCCCATGAACTCAGTTTTCATTCCTAAAAGGAGTATTATGAACATTATTTCATAGAGTCTGACTTTAACTGTGATTTCACAAACATACATCGGTGCTTCTAAGGAATTCAGGGCCTCAAACATGCTGAGACCCCTTTAAAACACACCCCCCACCCCATCCTAATCAATGTAGTTTCTGACTGTTTGAATAAATTCCTCCTTTTTTCTCCACCCCTGCACACACAGAGGGCACTACATAAAACGCTGTCAGATTTAGATTTGGACCTGAGTGATGTGCTGCAGCCCACCTTGCTTTCAGCTCCTTGTAGTCCTCTCGCAGCTTGCCCAGCTCCAGCTGCAGGCGTGCTCGCTCTTTGGCCACAGAGTCCAGAGTCTGACGGGCATCGGCCAGCTCGGTCTCATAAGCGGCCTTCAGGCCCGTCAGCTCCCGGCTGACCTCGGTCTCTGACTCTGTGATGCGCAGACGCAGGCCGGAGTTCTCCGCCTCCAGAAAGCGCACCTTGTCGATGTAGACGGCCAGCCGGTCGTTGAGGTTGGACAGGTCCTCCTTCTCCTGGAGCCGCGTGATGCGGTTCGGGGATAGGGGTGTGT